>NC_086258.1:19953191-20614441 GCF_021018805.1 Prinia subflava
TTCTTCACCTTTCTACATCACTTTGTTTGTGCAACTGCTCACTCCCACGTGTGCTTAAGGCCGACATTCCTGAGTGAGGAGTCCCCTGTGGGGACTGGCTGCCAGGACCAAGCCCCCAGCCCGGGAAGGGCTCTGCTCTCTCCACTCCACAGCAGAGACTGAACACACTCAAAGCAGCAGTGACTACCACCAATATCTGGAGTCTCAGTCCCAAAAATCCCTCTCTGCCACGCCATGGTTTTTGTTGTATTTCGGAATGGGTTGGCGCCAGCTGCCCTCAGTCCAGTCCCGGGCTCAGCTGCACATCAAAGCTCGCCCTGTTGCTTTTCTCACCCCGTTGCTTTTCTCACCCCATTTTACCGGCCCGCAGCACAGGGATGCGCCGAAGGGCTCCAGGACTCAACGGGGCCAGTTCTGGGTTCAACCAGCCCGGCGGGCCCGCCTGTCCTGACACGGCTGGGAGACGGGGCCATTAGGAAAAAAAAATATTTAAAATAAAAAAGGCAAAGCAGTCGGGCACGGCAGGACCCTGGGTTTCTGGGGAGCCGCGTTTAAAGCAAAGCAAAAAAACCAATCGAGACCGAAACTGCACAGGACGCCCAGGGCAGACGCGGCGGCCCCGGCTCCCGCTCGCTCGCTTGGACAGCGACGACCACGGCCGGTCGCGACCGCTCCTCCTCGGACAACACCCTCTGCTCCGAGAAACTTCCGAGCCCCACTGCCCCGGCCGCTCATTTACCCGCTGCTCGCCACCGCTGGGTTCCCGCGCCGCGGGCTCCGCCGGCAGCGGGGCCGCCTGCCCGCCGATCACCGGCGGCTCCGCACCCGCCCCGCCCCGCTTGGGGAGCTGATCCTCGGCCGTCGAGTCTACGACGAGGAGGCTGACGGCGCCGGCGGCGGCGCGGATCCGCTCCACCACCTGCTGATGGCTCTCCCGCTCCACGTTCTCGCCGTCCACCTCCAGCAGCCGGTCCCCAGCGCGCAGCCCCGACTGCTCGGCCGGCGAGCCCGCCTCCACCAGCCGGATGAACTGGCCCGGCTTGCCCTTCTCGCCGTGCAGGTGGAAGCCGTAGCCATCCGGGCCGCGCTCCAGGCGACACAGCCGGGCGGCGGGGCCCGCGCCGCTGCTCATGGCGGGGGAGGCGGCGGGAGCAGCAGCGGGCCCGTCCCGCCACCCGCACTCAGCGCACTGCGCGCCAACCAGCCCGGGGCCCGCCTTATATGGGGGGGGCGGCACCGGGCAGGCAGCCGCCAATGGGAGAGCGGGATGGGCTGACACCCGCCATATAAGGATAGAAGGGGGCGTGTCTATGCAAATTTAATGGTCGTATGCAAATGATGTGGGGCGGGTATGCAAATGAGCTCTCGCCCCGGTGGGCCGGACCGCCCCCCGGTGGGTCCGAGCGCTCCCCGGTGGGATCCGAGCGCTCCCCGGTGCAGTCTGACCGCTGGCCCGCGGGGTCCGACCGCTCCTTCGGGAGTCAGACCGCTCCCCGGTGGAGTCTGACTCGGACCGCTCCCCGGTGGGGCCCGAGCACTCCCCGGTGGGGCCCGAGCGCTCCCCGGTGGGGCCCGAGCGCTCCCCGGTGGGGTCCGACCGCTCCCCCGATGGAACCTGACCGCTGGCCCGCGGGGTCCGACCGCTCCTTCGAGAGTCCGGCCGCTCCTCCGTGAGGCCGGGCTGCTCCCCCGCAGCACCTCCGCCTCTCCCTGGGGCCACCCGAGCCCACGGCGGCAAGTCCCGATCCTCGCAGAGCTTCCCCCACCGGGGATCGGCTCCGCCACCATCTGGAGACAGCGCCCACGGTGGCCGGAGATCGGCGGGACGCTCCCGCTCCGTGGCACATCTCGGGTGGCCTCTCGGGGAACACCCACCCCATACCCTCGCCCAGTCCTCTAAGGCTGCAGTCAGTCCCAGCGCTGCTCCAGCGCAGAGGGTGGAGGGATGCTCGAATCTTCGACAGTTAAATAAAACCCCCAAATCGAAATTGTCTAAGAAAGCGGGGCGGGAAGAGGGCAGGTGACTCCATTGACAGTGGAAATGAGATACCAGCCCTGCTCCCCCAGCTGCCTCTGAACCTTGCTCAGCACCCTAGCGCTGGGGGCCCGAGGGGGGGGAATGGAGGGAACCCCAGGGGATTTGCTCTCCGCTGGCTCCATGTTCGCTGCTCATGGGGTTCATGAGCATGTGAGATCCCGGGGTTTAGGCTCAGCCAGGGCGGAGCAAGGCAGCAACAAGCCCGGGCTGCTCCGGCCGTGCCGTAGGGCTGCTGGTGCCAGGCAGAGCTGCCTCCTGGCTCCTGGGATTGTCCCAGCGAGGGTGCCACTGAGGTGCCATCGGTGTCTCCCAGTGCAGGGCCTGGCTGAAGTTCCTGGGCAAAGGTCCTCGGGGCAGCCAGGATCACGTTTGTCCGAGCTGTAGACAAGCAAGGAGGGGACAGCTGCGTGCCATGGGACTCACACAGGGCGCTCTGCCCCAAAACCCTGCTCAGGGACCCCAGCGGCCGAGGAGCCCCCCGTGTGCTCGGGGTGGCCGTGCTCCAGCTCCGTGGGAGCCGAGGGTGGGCTCATTTGTTTCCTCCACTCGGCTGAGCATTCATCCGCGGCTGCTCGGCCCTGAGAAAAGCGGCAGAGAGGAATCCCACGGCAGCCGGCGGCAGATGCCTGCGGGGGGGAAACCAGGGCACACGGGTTGTGCAACGGCCCCGGGATGGGGGATCCATCCCCCCTGTCACAGCCGTCCCCTTGGCAGGGGGGTTGTGAGCAGCACAGCCCCACAAGTGAGCATCTTGGAAGGGCGGATGCAGAGCACATTTTAGGTACCCTGCCCTAAGTCAGGAAATAAAACCCAGCTCCAGCAGGGCTGCTTTGAGCACGGGACCTTGATAAGGAGGAAGGCAGCAGCAAAGGAAACAGCTGAAGCTGCTTTTGGGTCCAACAGTGCCTGCGGGATGGCAGGGCACAGGCAGGACCGTCGCGCCCCAAGTGCCTCCTCCTGCCCTTTGCATCTTGGAGTGAAGTTAAAGGAGCTCAGGCAGGAGGGGGGAAAGAGAAAAGAGCCAATGTCTGTTTGTGTTGAAGCCATCTAGCATTTTTTTTTGCAGACATCAGCCAAGCGGCAGCAGCAATGCCATTGGTGGGAAGACGGAGTTATTTGGGGAATGCTGGACTCCGCACCATGAGAACAGCAGGGGAGGAGGTTGGTTTTAATTTAACAGACCATGTTTACTCTTCCTCTCTCACCTTTGGTCTGTCTGAAATGTGCAGCAAAAGCCCCCCACCCCCGGCAGGGAGGAGGAAGGGGCCGTGGGTGCTTCCCCCTCCCCAGGGCTGCTCCGGGCCCCGGCCCAGCTGCTCTGCAGCGCCTGTGTGCAGCCGCCTCCCACGTCGCAGACCCGGGGCAGGGATTTCTCACGCAGTAAACAATCAGACAGATGCAAAGCCTCAAAAATACTCAGCTTTAATCTGTAAACTTGCAAAGAGAGACCCAGGGACAGAGCAAAGGTGAAGGAGGCACAGGGGCAGGTGAGACACGAGCGGTCAGGCGCAGGGCCAGGGAAGACACAGATGGGGACAGATGTGCTGGACAGTCCCTGGCTCCTACGTGCAGCAGTGCCATACCCTCCACAGCTGCTCTCTGCATCAGTGCTTCAGCTACACAACTGAATATTCACCATCTGACTGCTCTGGGTAGTGCTCAGGGGAGTGGACAGTGTGCTCAAGGGAGCAACAGAGCTGGGCTGAGCACCGGGGGTGTCCCTGAGCCCTCCCAGTGCCCAGCGGAGCAGTGGTGGCTGGCTGAAAGCTCTGGTCACCAGAGAGTGGGTTCCAGCTGCTATTTGCCAGCAGCAGGAAGGCATGGTTGTACTACATGGGCAGTGATGGGAGAGAAACCCAGCCTGGCCTGGGAGGTGGCAGGGCTGGGGTATCACCCCAGGTGGTGCCACCATGGGCATCTCCTGCATGAGGCTGGAGATGGTTTCGTCTGGAGGTGTTGAAACAAAAAAGCCTTTTCTTGTTAAAAAAAAAAAATTAATTCTCTAATTTCTGTGGCTACAACATGGAGGAAGCAAAGTGTTTCCAAATTGCTGTGTGTACCAGAAGTGCCCCAAGCATTGCTCAGATGCTGCCAGGGGAATTTTACTTCTCACACCAGCTGTGTGGGCAGGGAGCAGGTTTGGCTGGACCCTTCCCCATCCCAGCCCTTCCCCTGAGCAGAGCCAGGATTCAGTGAGGACATCACTCCCTTTGTGGTGGCAGGAGGATAAAAGCCATTGGCAACAACTACAGGAGTGAAGAGCCACAGGCATTGGGGTGTGGGGCAGCCTGAGGGGGCACAGCTGAGGTTCCTTGGAGGGGAGCCAGAGCCTGGCAGCACCAGGGGCACGGGGGCTGGACCAGACCCTTCCAGTTGGACAAAAGCAGCGCTGTGAGCAGGAATAGCTGCAGGGGAGGACAGGACTGGGGGCTGCAAGGGGGCTCATCCATGGCACAGCCCCTTGAGCCGCTCCAGGGGTCCCTCAGTGAGGTGTGTGGCTGTGTCCTGCACCCTGCTCATGTGATGGAGGTGATGGATCACCATTGTTCAGTGGCCAGGCTGGCAGTCCCCACACCACAGTGATTCCCACGGTGGCACACAGGTCACTGCTCTGCAGAGAGGAGGATCTGAATCCTGGCACCAGGGCAAGAGCCCTCCTCATGCACTCTGCTCCACTGTGCTGTCCCATCCACCTTGGCTTGTCAGGGCTTGGTTCCCTCCAGTGCTTGAGGGCAGGATTGGGCCCCGCTCTGCCTCCTGCCTGGGCCCCCAGGCCTGCCAGCTCCTCTGGGCCACCCTCAGGAGAAGGCACAGCAGCTGGATTTCTTCTTCTGTGACTCGATGTAATCATGGATCTGGAAGCGGGGCTCATCCAGGGGCTGCACCGCGCGCTGCTTCAGCTCCCTAGAGTGGTGGGGCTGTGTTACTCCTCCCACACTGTGCTGGTGTGGGGGAGGTGCTGGGGCTGCAACCTCCCTTGCTCAGTCCCCTGGCCCCAGGTTCTTACTTGGCAATGGCCAGGAAGGCCAGCTCCACGTTCATGCCAGTCTTGGCACTCGTCTCCATGAAAGGCACTCCATACTCCTGCAAGAGCAGCATGACCCATCAATGGCCATCCCCCTCCCGGCCCTCTCAATCATCCCTGTAGCCTGGACAAGGCTTGAGGGTCATCCCCTCCCTGCCTTGCCCCCGATTTTGTATGCAAGTGACTCTTATGCTGCCCCTGCAAGAGCCAAGCAGGTCTTGGCACTCAGAGGGGATGGCATGGCTGCATGGGAACCCTGAGTGACATGAAATTGTTCTGTGGGGGGCTTAATTCAGGTTAGAGCCTGGCACAACTCACCCTGGCCAGTGATGCTCCATCCTCTGTCCTCACAGCCCTCTCGCTGCTCACATCAGCCTGCCAAGGGAAGAAAATGTCACCACACACCAGGCCAGCTGGGAACTAGCAAACCAGCAGTGTGGGGTGTTCAGGGGGCTGACAGGAACAAGGGCCACCATGGATCCAGAAGTATCCACTGCCCAGAGAATCCGGGATCTGTGGAGCATCCGGGACCTGGTGGCCTTGAGGATGTCAGGGGACACCTGAGACCTGGGGACACCGAGGGTCTGGGGCAGTACCTGAGGGTACCCAGGACCCAGGGAGGCTCTGGTACCCTGCTGGGCATCAAGTACCCAGCATCATCCAGGATCCAGGGGACATCCAGTCCCAGGGGGAAATCCCGTTGGACACTGGGCACCCAGCAGAATCTAGGACCCGTGGGGAGAATCGGGGGCCTTGTTTGGCCTCCAGGGCTTGGGGTTACCTGAGGGTACACCCAGGCCTGGGTGGGCATCCCACAGTCAGCAGTATCCTGCACCAAAGCATCCCACACCCGGATGCATCCCGTACCCGGAGCGTCAGCCTCGTGCTGCCACCCGCTGGCTACCGGGAACACCGCCCTCCCCGGCCCCCGAACCGCCGGGGTCACCTCTGCGCTCGGCTGGGCACGGAGAGCAGCAGAGCCCGGCGGGGGAACAGGCAGAGCCCTGTCCCGGCACAGCCATGGGGACAGCAAGGGCGTGGCACAGCCACGGGGATGGCAAAGGGGTGGCACAGCCATGGGAATGACAAGGGCGTGGCAGAGCGACCCCAGGGGGGTGGGGACCCTGCACGCACCTTATTGCCCAGCAGCATGATGACCACGTCCTTCTGGGCGTACTCGTGGATCTCCGTCAGCCAGGCCTGCAGGGCAGCAGGGCTGGGTCAGGGTGAGGGGTACTCCTGTCCCTCCCAACTCAGCCCTCCACCCCTCAGTACCTCCCTCCCTTCCCTGTCAGCCCTCACACCCCCTCAGCACCCCCATCTCTCCCCCACGAGGACAGGGATAATGCCTTTTCTTGGCACAGCAATTATTCCAGCATCACAGACGAGCAGTCCTGAAAACGCCCCGTCTCCTGGCTACAGCCCAAGCCGTAGTTCACATCCTTCCTAAACCACGTTTTCTCCCTCAGGCATTCACCCCGTCCTTAAACAAAACTCACCCAGCCGTGCAGCACCCAGCCAGGTGCCCTGGGATGAGCTCCCAGCTGGCTGGGTCTGGCCAGAACAGCCCGTGCTTACAGGCACAGCAGGCCCCCAGCTGCCCCAGACACCTGGGCAGCCACGCAGGGCCCCCACGGCCCCAGCCCTGGGCAGAAACACTCCCGACCCCGGCGGGACTCACGCGGATGTTGTCAAAGGACATCTTGCTGGTGATATCGTAGAGCAGGAGCAAGGCTGCAGGGGGAGAGGCAGAGGCGTTGCTACACTGCAGGGTGGGCTCTGGACAGCCTCCTCCCCCTGCTGGACCCCAAACTCACCTTGGGCATCCCGGTAGTAGGCATGGGTGACGCTGCGGAAACGCTCCTGCCCTGCAGTGTCCCAAATCTGCCGAGAGACTGCCCTGGTGAGAGCAGGGAGAGCAGCCTCCCCGAGCTGCTGCTGTGGCTCCCAGCCCTGCCAGATCACCACACTCAGCCTGAGGTGGGCTCCCATCTGGAAATTTCTTCCCCCCTCCCAAAGCTCACCTGCAACTTCACCTTCACACCATCCACAGCCACCACTTTGTTCTGCAGAGAACAAGGAGAGCACATTTATCAGGAGAGCACATTTATGTCCTGGTGCACATGCCAGCCAACCCTGGCACTGAGCTGGCATTCCACAGTCCCTCAGCTGCTCTCCTGAGCCAGTGGGATGAAGCCAGGCTGCCTGTGGGGCTGGATGTTGAAGCCTCATTGCTACAAACTGTGATCCTGCTGGTTTGGCAGCTGTGGGGACATCCCGGAGCATCCCCTCGAGACAGGGTGAGGAGCAGAATCAGCAGAGACAGCAAGATCCCAGCCTGCCTTGGATCCAGTGCCTCGTCCACCTCCTACAGCCAGAGTCCCTGTCCTGTGGCTCCCAAGTCCCCTAATGAGTCAGTTAATGAGTCAGTTGGCTGCCCAGCAAATCCCAGGAACTCTGACCTGCCCTGGCTCCTGCCGGGGAGCTCTGGGATTGCAGCAGCCCCTGAGAAGCTGGCAGAGCTGCTGAAGGGGGGAGGCATGGATGAACCACACACAAATTTGCATTTATTAATAACACCTTGGTGTGCTTTTATGTTTGCCCACCAAAAAGCCCTGATGTTTCTGATGGGACTCTTCACTCCATGTGCTCAGGAACCACTGCTGCACTAAAAATTTAGCTTATTTACAGTAATTAAAGGGCTTTGGGCACTACAAACTGCCCAGGCATGTACACTGGGTGATGCTGGGTGCCCCACTCAGGTTTCCTTGCTGATGGAGCCTTGCTTGGAGCCTTAAAGGAGGTAGTAAACACCGAGCTGGAGGGCTTGCATGTAGCACACAGCCATATCCAGCATGGCAGGAGGAAATCTCCTGGGTCAGGATGATTTGCTGCCAGGCTGGGCTGGGACAGGGAAAGGAAAGAGACATTTCCAGCTGAGCTGGGGAGGCAGCTATCGAGGCTTAGGCAATCACTGCTCTCATCTTGGAAATAAGTGCAGGGGCTTTTCTCCAGGGGCCAGAAAAAAAGAAAAGCAAGAACTACTAAAAAGCTATTTTAAGACTCCTAAAGAATCATACTTGGAGCCTGGAAAGAGAAGACCCCTATAAATAATTTGGTTGCCTGGAATTGTTTGAAATGGAAATTTAGCCCATGTGGAGATGACAGCATTTGAGCAAACGGGCTGGATAAAACAAAAACATGCCCTGGGAGACTCTGGAGATTACCTAGAGCAGTGAGCCATGAACTGCTGGAGGAGATGCTTGCATGAGGCAGAGCCGGTACCTGTGGGCTGGCAGCGCCTCTGGGGACACCACCACTGAGCCCAGCAGTGGGACACAGCAGGTTTTCCTTCTTTCATGGCTTTATCCCAAGGACAGGCCTCACGGCCCCTTCAAACCAAACCCACAGCCCTCAGTCTCCCCCAGCCCCTGATCACAGAGTTCCCAGTCCCACCAGAGCAGCCAAACTGGCAGAGAAGCAGAGCAGCTGCAGCTGTGGGGGCAGAGGCAGCACTGACCGCACTCGACACGTGTCAGTGGCTGTGGGCAGAGCCCTGCCCGGGGACACCCCCAGGGCTTCCTTCCTGCCTTGCCCTGTGCTGCAAACAGCTCTGCCTCCCTGGACACCCTTAAAGACACCCTGCAGCTCAACTTTGGTGAGCAGCGTGGGTGTTTAAACAGGATCTGGTAACCCTAACAACTCCTCAGCAGCCCATTTCAGCCCTTTCAAGGCATGAAATTACAGCAACCAGTGTGTGTCCCCCCCCAGCTGTTGGCTTTAGCCTGCATGGAGCTGCCCAGCAGACACCCCCAGCCCATGAACACAGCTGGGATGGGCTAAACATAGACTGTTTGCTGATTTAAAGGTAAGAGGAGGCAATACCAGCGGGCTCATGTCTGTTACTGCTCTCCCAGGGAAGGTGGAAAGGTTTCAGCAAGCACCTGCTCCTGGCTGGGAGACAACTGGGGGTACAGAGGCTGTAAAGCTCCCGTTCCCCCTCCCCAGCACCCTGTCCTGGCCAGGGTGTGGGTGGAGGGAGGCGAGGGGCTGGCAGCCCTGGCGGTCTCACCCTGAAGTCTATGCCCACGGTGGCTATGAACGTCCCGGAGAGAAAGGCCCCGTCTTTGAACTGGAGCAGGAAGCAGGTTTTCCCCACGCCCGAGTCTCCAAGCAACATCACCTGCAAGATGGGCGCAGGGAGAGGGGTCAGCAGGACAGGGAGGGAGCAGCACCCCTGGCTGGTGCTGAGCCCTCCCCAGTTCCTTCTCTCCTGTCGTTTCTCTCCTCAGGGCTGGTCCTGATGAGTCTGGGAAGCCCTGGGTGGGAGCTGGGTGTGGGATGGGACCTCTGAGGGTGCAGCCAAGTGGAGCCCCCAGGTCAGCAGAGCAAAAAGAGGGGAAGAGCTGGTGTGAAAGCAAGTATTGCAGCAAGAAGAGCTATCTCCTAGCCAGCCCCTGGCCATGTCCCAGCCACAGCTCCCAAATGTGTGGAGCCACCTCCACCCACACCTTGCCCCTGAGCCGGGCGTGCCTGGCCCAAGGGCTGATGCATGGCTTGGGCAAACCCTGCGTGTCCGGGACTCTCTCCCTGTCGGTGCCTGCTGCAGACACCAAAACAAACACGGTTCCTTTCCCCTCCTGCTAAGCAAACAGGATCGGCCCAGGCTCTCCAGCCGCTCCAACACTGCTGGACTCAGGCAGGGAGCAGCCAGGACCAATGCTGGGCTCCACAAGCACAGCCTTTCCTGATGCTGTGTGCTTTCTGCCTACCTGCAGCAACCTGTTCCTGCCAGCAACCCTAACCTGCCTGCATCTGGCCCCTGACACAAACCAGCAGTGAGCAGGACTTTGGCAGGAAGGTCCATCCCTGCTTGCCCACCCTGCCAGGATGCTGGAGCTGCAAAGTAAATCCCTGCAGCCCTGCTGCCTCCGGGTCAGGCAAATACAGCAGGGCACGGCCACCTTCCATAGGGATAGCACAGCCAAAGCTGGTGGATGGAAATGCTCTGCCTCCTGCTGCCGCTTTGCTGGTCAAATCCTTCCCCAGTACTTGTGGGGAGCTGGAAACACTGCTCAGTTCTGCCTCCACCTCACTTTAGGCCAAGCTGAAAGCTGGTTTTCTCCCTCAAACATGGAAACTGCCCTCCATGGAGAGGAGTCAGAGAGGGGAGGATAAAGGCAAAAGAATAAAAGCAATTTAGAGAAAGTGGCAGTGTGCAGGACCACTTTGGAACCAAGCCAGGGAGGCAGCAGGGGTTGTCAGGGCTGACACCAGCAGTGCTGGGCTCAGCCTGGGGCTGTATATGAAATTTTTGGGGTAAAAGGTTCATCACTCCCATGCCTCCCCTGAGCTGCTTGGATGAGGAAAGCGCTCCCTGGGACAACCCATGCCTGGGCTGGTGAAGAGGGGCACACTCAGGAAGGAGGGGTCCCCCCTGCCCCAGGCTCTGGCAGGGGTGCAGACACTTTCACAAGCACCATGCTGCGCTGTGGGTAAAGGGGAGCCCTGGCTGCTGCTTCCACCTCGGAGCCCCTGGGGTGTTGCGATGGCCTGGATGGGCTCTGCTCCCCCTTCCCTGTGTCATGGGGGCTCTGCTGCGGGGCTGGCAGGAGCCCCTTGCCCTGGAGAAAGTCTGACGGGCTTTCAAGGGGCGAAGTTCGGCCACGCTGCTCCTGCCCCGGGAGCCCCCCAAAGTCCTGTAGTCCTGCAGGGACACCCCGGGGCACAGACCCCCGGGGCAGGGACCCCCATCCCCACCTCCCGGGGAGGGAAAACCCCGATCCCCGCACCAGCTCCACCGGGGGCTCCCGGGGCACAGAAGTGCTGCGGGAATCAGCAGCGGCTGCCGCCTCCTCCCCCTTCTCCTTCCCCGTTTCGCAGCCGCTTCCTGGGCACGATCGCAGCAGCGGAGGAAGCGGGCGGCCCGCGGGACCCTTCCTAAACCCCTCCTTGTCTCCCCCGAGATGAGGGCGAACCCAACCCTTCCCCTCTGGTAGACCTTGCAGGGTCCATCCCTGCTCACCCCGCGCCGCCTCCCACCTTGCCGGACAGTTCGCAGTCCCGGGGCAGCGCCGGGGGATCCCCGCTGCTCTTCGGGAGATCCCCGCTCCCCTCCGGGGGATCCCCGCTCCCCTCCGGGGTCTCGGTCCCCGCCGCCCCCTCGGGGCCGCCCATGGCGCGTCCGAGCGGAGCCGCCGAGTCCCGGCGCCGCGGCCCCACCCGCCTTCTTCCTCCTCTTCCTCCTCCTCCGAGGCCGATGCCACCCCCGAGGCCGTGCCCCGGCCGCCTCCCTGCCCAGCCCGCGATGAGGAGGAAGAGGCTGAAGAGCGGGAGCCTGTCCCACAGCACCCCCACACCGGGACCCCGCGGTGCTTGGGTTTGCCGGCGGCTCGGCCGCGCTTGGCGGTGGCAGAGCTCCGGGACATCCCTCCGGACACACGCGTGGGGAGAGGAGGAGCTGCTCACCCCACGAACGGACAGACACCCCGTCCCTCGCAGAGTGTGGGCTTGGAGACCCCGGTGCTGCCAAACCCCACCGTGCCACGCCGGGACAGCGGGGCTGGCGCTCCCGCTCCCACCGCAGCAGCCACCCCGGGCTGGGAGGTTTGCCCCATCTGCTGCAGCCCCGGCGAGGCCCGGGTGTGCCCCGGGTGTGCCCCGTGAGCGGGGAGGCCGGCAGGGAGCGGGCCCGGTGCCGGCAGCCGGTGTGGAGCCAGTCCAGAGGCGCCCGCGGCTCCCCCGGCTGCTCGCAGCCCCCTGGCCCCGCCACCAGCCATGGGGGCCCAGCTCATACCGCACCTCATTTGGGAAAAGCACGAGCAGGGAAAAATGTGGGAGAAATCCCTGGAGAGGGATGTTGTGTTACCCAAAACCCCACCCTGTAAAACCTCATACAGCTGGCCAAGGTCTTCAGCCTTACAGGCATCACTTCGTGTACAAGAGCCTGGAGCCCTCCCTCATCTGTTTTCCCTGGAATATCTCACCTCTCCCACATCAGGGCTAACCTCAGGCAACCACCCCCCTGCTCACAGCACTGGGATTCAGGGTGCAGGGCTATGCCCCTCGCTGCTCTCCGGGTGAAGGCCACGCATGGCTGCAGGAGGTCCAGGGGCAGAGATGCCCTCTGGAATGGCATCCACCTCCACCCCTTCTGGGGCTGCCTGCACCAGCCAAGCCTTCCTCTGCCCCCCAGGAAATAGAACCTGTATTTCCAGTCCTGTAACTGCGCTCAGACCCAGCCAGGGCATTTAGAGTTTTTATGTGCTCTATGGCCAGGAAAGTGCCCAGAGCACTCAGAGCTCCTGCAAGTGGCTGAGCTTCCTCGCAGCAAGATGAGGAGGGGGCTGGAGCTGGAGCCGTGCTGGAGCTCATGGAGTTGCCCAGGCAGGAAAAACGCCTGGCTGAGCATCACTTCCACACACTGGCATTTGCTCTGGGAGAAACGGGGCAGAGGGAAGCTGGGGGAGATCAGTGGTGTGGCTGAGCCTCCTCTGCCTGCTCAGGGCTTGGCAGGGACACCCTTGGGCTGCTTGGCTCCCCAGAGCATCCCCACTGGTGGCACGTTTTCCTACTTCCTTGGCCTGAACTAAAACGGAAATTCCTGTGGGTAATCACATCCCCATGGGTAGCAGCCCCTTGCTGAGTTCCAGCCTTGTCACAATGCTGAAAGGATGACAGTTTCTCTGGAATAAGGTCCTAAGTACTGTCCCTGTCCTGAGCTCCCCCAGGAGAGGGGACACACATCAGAGCCACTTGAGACCCCACGGCAGCTCTGCAAATAGCTCTGGATGGCAACCAAGTGCTTTTCCCAGGCACCATCACCATCTGCCTGACTTTCTGCCAGGGCCCCAGGCTGGACACAGGCAGGACACAGGCTGGCATCTCCCTGGCAGAGCAGGGCAGCTCCAAAGACAGCGTTATGTATGAAGCATAAGGCTGCACTCAGGCATGGCCCCACCAAGGGTTTTGGAATATGGAGCTTTACCCATCCTTCATCCCTCCCAGCAGCCCGAAGCCTGCCAAGAAGCACAGAGCCAAACCAAACTCCTCATCCAGCAGCACCAAAGCAAAGTATCCAATCCTTTGTGCTTACCACACAAAGATTCTGACTCCCCAAATAAAGCTGCTCCTCAAGGGTGAGTGCACACCCCAGGGAGCAGAGGCTGGGCTCTTACCGTAAACCCAATGCCCACGGTGGCAGAGAAGGAGCCAGGAATGAACTTGCCCTGGTCAAACTGGACCAGCAGAGATGTCTTCCCCACACCGCTGTCTCCAACCAGGATTGTCTGCAAGGACCAGATGAAGAGGGATCAGTGCAGGTGCAGGTGGTGGGGGAGCTGGAGGCCAGACATTTGGGTGGGTGTGCTGGGGGCATGTGGCAGCAAATGCAGCAGGATCAAGAAGGACCCACCCAGCCCCTGGATCTGTCATGTTTGGTTCTGATACTTGCCCAGAGAGGAATTTCCACCCCTTTGTCCATCTCTGTAATTGATGAAATGTGCTATGGGATGAGCTTCAGGCCTGACACCCACTGCACCCTGTCCCAGAGGGGAAAGATGGGAGGGAAAGCAAAGCACACCTTGTCATGGAGAGTGAGTGGGAGAGATGCTCCTACCCCAGCTCAGGAACCTGCCTTGGCTCACACAGGCCTGGTGGAAAACCTCTTTGGGAGGACTTTGGAGTCACTGGATTAAGTCCAAAACTGTTTGGTAAAGAGAGCATCTCCTGCAGCTGCTGCACACAGCTGCTGCCACAGCCTCGCAGCCTCGCCGGGTAACTGGGCTGGCTTTGTGCTGCCTTCATGTCATGGACCCACAGCACTCCCCCCTGCAAAGTGATGGGTTTGAAGTCACAGGGTCCCTCTGCCCCTCCAGCCCCCATGGGAAGCCCCAGACTGCTCCCATCCCTGAGCAGAAGGGACAAGGGAGCTGTGCTGGTGTCAGAGCTGTCACCTCTTAAGCAGCTCCCCCACTGCCAGCCCATGGCCCTGGTACCCACACGTCATCCCTGGGGAGCTCATCTTCCCTTCTGCCCCATGTCCCTTAAAATCCCTGCAGTGCAAACAGAACCTCCCTTCCCTCTGATGCTGTCTGGTTTTGTTTGCAGAGCCACTGGCAAACATTCCCATCCTTTCAGGAAACTGAGGCACTTTCAACCCTTTCGCAGGACATGAGTTAAAATAAACACTCTGCTACCAGGCCTCTTGCTTAGAAGTGGTTTGGGCTTTGTCTTTCAGGACAGGGGTGTTCCTGAAGCTGCAGTTCTGGCAAACACAGAGTGTCCCCTCTGTTACTGGTCCCCTGTCACCCCTGAGGCTGCAGGGATGGGTCAGTGAGGTGCTGGGACTGAACGTCCCCACTCTGCATCCACTGCTGCCACACTTGGCTGCATCTCTTCTTCCCCTGCTTGGTTTGTCTTTGTGCAGCTCCAGCAGCCTCGCTCCATCCTGTGACACCTCAGTTCTTTGTCTCCACCCTGAGGGTGCTTCAGCAGCTCCCCAGTATGCAGGGGAGCCTCTGCACATCCAGTCCTGTCCCTCTCCTGTCCCAAAGGGCCCTGGGGTGTGACCAACCCTGGCACCACTTTAGGCACTGCACTTCCCCTCGTGAAACACAGGATGTGTGTGAAGGAATGTGTTTAATCAAGTGCCTGAACAGCCCCAGCAGATCAAGGCCTGATTCCATACCCTGGGAGGCCATGTGGGATTCACAGCACCTGGCACCATCGCTCCTGCAGCCCACAGATCCCAAAGAAGTGGGCTGAAACCAAAAGCCAAGGAGCTTAAGGACCACAGACAATAAAGGGATATGGACTGGCAGGAAATCAGCATCCTGCCTTGCCCAGCACCATCCCACAACCTGCCTGGAGCCTGTTCATGCTGATACACTTCAGTGAATGCTTGCCTTAGTGAATCAGCACTTTCCCCTGGAAAACACACCCCAAACACTGAACGTGTCCTGGGAAAAGCCTGACCTGCTGAGCAGAGCTGTTGGCAGGAGGGAGCCCTGCACCTCTGCCAGATGCAGGCTGCTGCACAGACCTGTGTGCTGCAAGGCTGCAGCCTGTGCCCAGATCCAAACAGGAGATTTCCCCCTCCTGCCTGCCTGGGCTGTTTGCAGATCACTTGTGCATTCAGAGCAGCCTCGTGAGCTGGGAGCTTGCACGGGATCTGGGGGAGTGTTGGGAGGCAGAAATCTCTGGGCCAGAGGATCTGGGTCACCCCTTTCCTGGGGGAGATTTCCCTGCCCAACCCCCCTTGGCTTTTCCCTAGGGCCCAGAACTCTTCCCTGTGCAGAGAGAAGGAAATGCCCAGGAGCAGATGGATAGGAAGGCACCCCAAGAATTCATTACCATGTGGCTCCTACACGTCAGTGATGTATATTTTGGTTTTATATACTATTTCCAGGTAAAAAACTGATGCTGGGATGTGCAACAAGACGGCTGCACCCTGCAGTGCTGTCTTTGGGAGAAGTTAATGCAGAGAACAGCATTAATTATGGAGGGAGAAGGGCTGGTTGGAATGAGTACCAGAAAGCCTCCAGAGCCCAGGGTTTACAGAGAACATGTATAAAAGGCAGATTCCTCTGTTAATAATTTAAATGGGATTCATAATAGAGACAACTCATGAATTGCTTCATGACTTAATAATAACAGTAAAATTTGGCCTGGATTAGCCAAGAGATATTCCTAATGACTTTAGGAAAAACTCATGGGCTCTGTGGAGAAACAGCACAGTGGAAATCACTGTGGCCTTCCTGGTTACAAAATAAACATAGAAACAAAACCCCCACCGTGGGGAAGATGTGGCTAGTTTGCCCTTGAAACCTCAGGCTGGACATGACTGAGTCATGACAGTAAAAGGTTTCCCAGTGACGAAGTTCCGTAGCTGTCCTGACTCTTTCCTCATCCTCAGCCACAGACTGACCTTCCCCACACCTTCTCAGCCCCCCAAGCTTTCACAGTTTGTTTGGTGGGGTTTTTATTTGTTTGGTTGGTTTTTTTAATGGGAAACTTCAGTAAAATGTTGCAAGGTTCTTTTTGGTGCTGTTGATCCTCTCTGCCTGGCATGTGGAGATGGAGCAGTGCTCTGCCAAGGCTGGGCAAGGTACAGAGGGAAACCTTCCTGAGATTTGGAGACTCACTTGGTGACAGTCCTACATCACCACTGCTGAGTCCCAGTGCAGTCAGAGCAATCCTTGTTTCCATCTAAAGGGAATCATTTCCCCTGGGTGGGCAGGGGTAACCTGACTTCTCCACCGCCCCACAGAAAAGCAGGTACAGCTTGTAACACCCTCCTGAAGAGGCTTATCTGCCTGCTCTGCCTTAGGGGAAGAGCAAATAACCCTTCCTATTTGGGAGTTGAGTTAGTTCAGGGCTAATTCAGATGTACATGGATCCCTTCCAGTCAAAATCACTGCTGGCTTGGCATGGGCTGCAGGGACAAGGCAAAATAATTCAAACTTCCCATACTTGCAAGGAAAAGAGATATTTTGGTCTAACCAGCCGAGGGAAGAGAGGTTTTGCATGGCTGTCAAGGCAGTGCAGGGAGGGGATGGCTGCAATCCTGGTGCCAGCCAAGCGGGAGGAGATCTGGGACGGCGCGTGTGGGCTGAGGTTGTCTTCCCAGTTCATTCTCAAGATTTAACATGCATGAGCTAAATATAGCTAATGGAAGCCTGGCAGGGTAAAACCCCACTCGGGGATGCAGGGAAGGGAGAAGTGCCCTCCACAGGCTCCAGTGTTGCTCTCAGGGAGCTGCTGAAGCCCCGAACTCACAGGTTTGTGCCCAGGTGAGCAGGATTTATCACAACAAACTGTGGCAAAATGTGTACGTGCCCCCCAGCACAGCTGCCTGCAGAGCTCAGCTGGGACATGGCACTGGGAGAGGGCTGAGGGTGAAGACATGGCTGTTCTCAGCCCCTCATCACCCCACCCTTGTGGCCTCTCAGGCTGGGACTTTCAGTCCCTGAGACTTATTTTTGATTTGCCCTTTATATAAAATTGTGCTGCCTCCCTCCTGCTCCAAGCAGTACTCCAGGGATGGAGTTGGATGCTGCTAGAAGCTGCTGTGTGCCACAGGGACGGTTCAGGGCTGTCCCCACCTGCCCAGGCACTATTTCACCATGGCCAAGACACCCACACTGACCTGAGAGAGAGCCTGGAGCCCTGTGCCAGCCTGGCCGGGCCCTTGCCTTGGCAGAGGCTGTATCTCAGCCCTGCAGACATGAGCTCTAGGGCTGTGCATCAAACAAAACCTGGCTCAGATCATGCAGCAGATCCTTGTTTGTAACCCCCTGTTAACACCTTGGATGAACCACAGCCAAGGAACACATCCCTCTGCCTTTGGGTCTTGTTCCAGCTGAATGGATCCAGGAATCACAGAGGAGGAAGAATGATTTGGCAATGGGTCAAACCACTTGAGAGCAGGATTCATCATTTTGCATCAAGCAAAACTTTTCTGGAACAGACAAGAATAAACCTCTGCAGTTCCTGCTTTGGTTAGCTCCTGGCCCATTTCCTCCCAGGCCTGGGTTTAGCCACCAACCAGAAATAATTTAATCCTTGTCTCCAGACTGCAAAGCTCACTTGGGATTTTTCAGCACATCTGAGATGTGACTGCTTGCTCAGACAGAAGATCTAGTGAGGTATTTGCTGCCTCACTTCCCTGGAGTGAGAGCAGCCTTGTTTCTGCAAGACAAGCAGCCCAGGCAGGAGAGGCAGGAAAATACCAAGGGAAACAGCAGGGAACATGGGGCTGGACTGGCTGCCTGCCTGGGCAGGTCTTCTGCCCAGAGCCTCATTTCCACCAAGGTCATTCCTTAACTGCTGCAGCTCCTTCCTGGAGAAGAGAGAGTTAAGGCTTTGCAAAGAATCAAAGTTTCTCAAGTCGCCCCTGGGGGCATGTTCTATGTCTTCCATGTACAACAGAAATGAGAGCTGCTACTAATTGATGTATTTCTTCTAATCAAGGGCTGAGCACCTTGTCCTGAGTACAGCAGGATGCAGAACATACTGGGATTTGTGAAGAGGGATCCACAGAACCTCAGCTCTTCTCCTGTCTTGTTCCATCCCTGCTTTTCCTGAGGGTGCCAGTCCCTGCACAGTCACTGAAGACCGCAGGAAAGCAGTGTGAGGACGGCAGGAAGGAGTGATGGGTAGATGTGCCATAAATCAGCATCTCCTCCACCACTCCAGGAGTTGCAGCCTGACTGCAGAGAGCAGGCAGCCCTGCTGCTGTCCCCGCAGCACAGCCTGAGCCCCGCAGGGACACCACCAACCCTGACCCCCCTCCGTGCAATTGCAGTTACAGAACACAGCCCCAGAAACGCTGCGAAAGAGAATTTCAAAGCAACCGGGGCAGGAATGGACGTCTCTGAGACACGGCTGTTCCATGGCAGGGAAGTCCCGGATCGTTAATCTGGTTCTGGCAAACAGAGCCCCGGAGTTCTGACCCGCCCTGGTCCCGCACAGGACAGCGGGAGCGGCTGCAAGGCGCCCGCGGGCTGTGCCGCGGGGCTGGCCCCGTTCCAGCAGCCCTGGCTTCCCGAACACCCCGAATCCTGCCGCCCCCGTGCCTGCCACAGCCGGGACGCGGCTGGGACCGGGGCCAGACCCTGCGGGCTGCGCATCCCCACGGCGGGGAGAGAGCTGCCGCCGCACCGGGATGGGGGTGACAGCCGGACCCCGGCGGGAGACGAGGAGCGAGGAAGGCAGAGGGACGGGATTTGCTGGGAAGTTCAAGCAGCAGCCCTGCCCCGCTCCCCGCTCTGCAGCCCCCGCGCCCCCGTGCCCATCTCCAGCCATACCTTGTGGAGCAGGTCCTCGTTGTAGCCGTCCCCCCCCGGGCCGGCGGCGCGGGCCCCCATGGCCGGGGGGGTTTGGGGGTGCCCGGGCCCCGGAGCACCGCGGACAGCGCCGGTCCCGCTCAGCACCGCGGGCAGCGCCCGCCCCGCCGCCTCCGCCCGCCCCGGTTCGGCCCCGCAGCGCCCGCCCGGCGCGGCACGGCCCGGCCCGGCCCGCTCGGGCACCGCCCCGCAGGGGTGCCCTGTGCTCCCCGCCGCCGCTGGCAGAGTTCCCCCGCCCGGAGGAGGCGGCCAGGGGGCAGCGGGGAGCGGCCGGTCCCGCCCGGGGGCGGGGAGGCGCTGGGAGCATCCCCCGGGCCGGCAGAGCCCGCCGGGCTCTCCGCACACCGCGGGGCTCTCCCATCTCTGTGCCCATCTCTGAGCACCCCCACAGAGCCCCCCGACCTCGCACATCCCCGCCGTGGCCCCCGGTAATCGCTGCCCTTCTCCGCTCCGCTCGGGAGGCCCCACGGGCACAGCCGGCCCCGGCAGTCTCGGTTCCAGCCCCGCTCGGTGCCGGGCTGAGCGCACGGAGCCGGGGCCGCTGCTCCGGGCGGATTCTCGGCGGCCTCGCCGGTCCTTGGGAAGCCTCACGCCCGCCCCGAGGCTGCTCCGGCTGACAGCAGCGCACGGAGCCCGCGGGCAGGGATGGAGCACGGAGCTGCGTGTCACCGCGGTGTCACCCCGGGCAGCCCGGGCTGGCCAGGCCCTTTCAGCTGCTTCACCGAACTGCTGCTGGGCCTGGTTTACCCCGGCTGGTCCACTTTGGGATCCCACTGCGCTTACAGAGCCCAGTTAGGACCCTGCTTAGAGTAAAAAAAATGTTATTAGAAACAGAATGAAGCTGTGCCTAAACTTGAGGATGACAGTCAATATCTCATTGAGATCCTTTTCTTTACTACTCCCTTTAGAGCAATCTGATGTTGTCGATTGCACTAGAAATAAATTAATCTTTACTCAGAAGTTTATTTAAGAGAGACTTGATTCAGTCTCCAGTTCCCTCCTTCCAGATCAGCAGATGGCCTCAAGCCAGAGGAACAGACCATGCTTCCAAGAGCCATCTGCACCCATCCGATTGCTGCCTGCCTGCCCAGGCCTGACATTGCTAATTATATCTGCCCATTATTTCCTCTGACTGCAGAGATGGTTCTGCTGGGTCAGGTGATCAGACTTAGAAACAACAGCCAGAAAAAAAATTGAAAAACCAATAGAGACAGTGGGGTTCAGACTTGTCTGAGGCCAAAAAGCCCAACCCAACCCAGACCATCCTGTAGCCAGACCAAGACCTCATGCACTGGAAGACAATCAACAGCACAAAAATAAATAACATCACTAGCCCTGCTGTCTGGATCAGAAAATTAACAAGTGGTTCAACACAGTGCACACACCCCACAGCAGGCAGAGCCAAGAAGAAGAGAGCAGCAAACCTCAGGGGCGCTTCAAAAAGTCTGGGTAACTCTTGAACACACCAATATCTTGTCAAACCTCCCCAGCTCCCATGGATGTCAGTACAATCCTTCCCGTGGATGTCCCAGTGCTCTCATGGCCCGTTAAGGATGGAGACTTCATGCCACCATCCCGAGTGCAGGCTCAGCCTTCTCCTGGTCCAGGGTGGGGGCACTGCCCGATCCCACAGACCACAGAGACCCAGACCTGCTGCAGGGCTCTGCCCTGGGCCCCCAAACCGGGCAGGGACCCAGACAAACCTTTCCTGGCAGGTGGGGCTGAAGAGGAGAGAAGGCCCCAAACATTCCCCTGGGTCTGAGGCTCCAGGTCTGCTTATCCTGGTGGGAATTTCTGGGAGGTCCCTGCTGCGGGAGCTCTGGGGCTCAGAGAGCATTCTCTGACTTTTTAGCTTGAGAAACATTTGTTAGCTGCCCTGAATCACAAAGGAGAGCAGGGAGGAGCTGGTGCTGACTGAAGAGTATTGGAGCCGAGTTGTCCATTCCCTCTGCAGGCCCTGGCGTGGCACCAGAGACACGCTCAGCCCTGCAGGTTTAACCTCACTCAGGAGGAAGGCAATTTTCCTGTCTACCATAATATCTCCAAATTTAATGCAGCCTAAAGAGACAATGCAGAATGCTGGCAAAACACAGGCACCAGCACTCCCTGGCCCTGCTCCAAGGGCTCTCTCCCACTCTGTCATGCTGGAGGACCTGACCCATGGTAGAGAAGTGATAGCAGCAGCTTCATCAGAGCCCAGCAGCCCAACACGCACATCACTGCCTCCCTTCACACACCCAGGAATGCATTTCCCCACCACCCAGAGCAAACCACTTGCTCTCCCAGCCTCCCCCGGAGCCGGCAGAGGTTTGTGGCAGCCAGTGAACAGCTTATTGCCCCGAGCAAGTGCTGACCGGCTGAAATCAATGCAGAGCAATGAAATCAGAGGAAATGATCTGTAAACGGCAGGAGTGATTCCAAATGAACCTGCAATTTAGATCCATTGTTTGGTGTGTTTGCTCACAGACTGTATCTCTGGAAGCTTAATTACTTGTGTATTTGCCTTGAGAAGTGCAGCTCTAACAGGGGAAGATTTAAATCCAGCTGAGGAGTTTTGCTTCACTGTTCTCCTGGCCTGCTCCTGCTTGTTCTCTGCTGCCCAAACCCATTAACTGCTGGAGCATCTCCCTGGATTGCCAGCACTGCACATGTGGGGAAACTGGATCCTTGCTGAAGTAATTCCTTCCCCACGAGCTGGGAAGGAATCAGAATTTCATCCTCTGAATCCACCGAGCATGGATTCTTAATTTCTTTGCATTAATAACCCCTGCCTTGGCCTTTTCTGGCTCAGCCCATCCTCAGGCAGAGCCCAGAGCAAATCCTCCACCACCACCAAGTCGGCAAGTATGTTTTGCCACATTTACTAGCTTTGCTAAATCGGGAGATCTGGGAATGATCCGGGCTTATCTTGGTTACCTGAGATGGCAGTGGAAAAGAGAGATCAGACAATGCCTGCTCAATCAGCCAGCACTAAAGGAGCTACATTATTATACACAGCCTTATCTCCCAAGGACAATTTCACCAAACTTGCTAAATCTGCCCGTGAAGAACAGACTGAAACAACTGGATTCATTTTCAAAGGCTCTAGACTGAGTAACAGAATCGAGAATTGGAAATATCTTTGAAATCCAGAGAAGACAGGACTGTGGAAAGGCTCAGCTGTGGTGGTGGGATGAGAACTGGCGAGGATCTGCTCTTGCTGGGCCCTGAACCAAGGAGATGCAAGCACTGACTGACTCAATTACTCCCTGTCTCAGGAAGGCTTGGAGCTTTTTCTTAGGACCAAACCAGATTCTTAATCCTGCAGAACTGGAGCTAAAGCAGTGTCTGACAGTGTTGGGCAGTGTCCCATTGCCGCTGGGCAGGGACCAGGAGCTCTGCCCAGGGGCTGCAGGGGTGCAGGGGCTGCAGGGGTGCAGGGGCTGCAAGGGCTGCAGGGGTGCAGGGGCTGCAAGGGCTGCAGGGGTGCAGGGGCTGCAGGGGTGCAGGGGCTGCAGGGGTGCAGGGGCTGCAAGGGCTGCAGGGGTGCAGGGGCTGCAAGGGCTGCAGGGGTGCAGGGGCTGCAGGGGTGCAGGGGCTGCAGGTGTCTGCTCATCCCGTGGCCTGTGCCACATCCCGGAGCTGCGGGGCTCTGCCACACGAGGTGCTCGCCCCAGCCCTGAGTGCAGCATGGACAGAAAGGCAAACTGATGTTTGCTCCTGCCAGCGTGCACCAGCGGGATTCCTGAGAGGCTTCCCAGCAACGCTTCCTTTCCCGTGGAGCAGCCTCGCCTTGTGTTTCCCGGGCCTCTTGCTGCCGAAAGAGAGAGCTCTTGGCCTGCAGGATCCTGCCACAGCCCCCAGGGATGCTGCTTCACAGCAGAGAGCCCTCCCCTGTGCTGTGCTGTGTTTATCCTTCCCCCGGGTTCTGGAGCACCTCAGCACCCGTGCCCTGCCTGGAGGGTATTGGGGGCTCCCTGCACGTCACCCCCCACTTTAGGTAGTGTGAATGCTCATCACACTCTGTTGCATTGATTTGTGCCTGAATTGCTCTTTCCTTTTCCGGTTTTGCCTTTCAACTGACACTCAGTTTAATTGGGATAAACATCACAGGTCCTCCTGTGACAGAGTTCTGTGTCAGCTCCCTGGGGTTCCTCATTCCTGCCTGCTCTCCTCTTGACCTCCCTCTCCAAGGAGGATGTTCTCACACTGCTGTTTGTTTGGGGCTGAGGCACCAAGCTGGAGCCGTGCCCTTTGCAAACCCCTCATTGACAGCCCCTGGCCATGTCCCACTCAGCCATGGCCCCTTCACACAGCAGGTGAGAGGAGAAATATCAGAGTAAAACCTCATGTGGAGGTGGCAGTGCTGATGTTGGGTGGCTGTAAATCACTGCTGTATCCTCAGGGGATGGAAGGAGATCTTCTCAACCAGTCCATCAGTAGGGGTTAACCTGCACTGCCTCTGCCCCAGTGCCTGCACCCCTGCTCTGGCCAGACCCTCTCAAAACTCCCCCAAATCCTTTGGGCTCTGTGCAGGGGAAGGGTCTTCAGTCCCTGCTGGGATGGGCATCACGGAGGAGGAACCTGCTGCATTTTGGCATTTGCCTGGGAACCCAGTGACTGTTCCACAGAAAAAACAGAGTCTCTGTCACGGAACACCCCAGGGTGAGTCATGAGCCGTCGGTCAAGGGGAGGAAGCAACTGCCTTAAAAAGGAGACATCCAGGGTCTGTGGGTCAGCAGTGCCCAAAGCAGCAGCAGGACAAGACGGCTTGGAAAACTCTTGGGACATCCATGTGTGTGTGGGCCTGGCTTCATCCTGGAGGACTTTTTGTGAAAAACCATGGGGAAAATTCCACCTCAGGAGCAAGAAGCTGGATAATGAGGATTTTCTTGGTTTGGACCCTTTCCCTCATGAGAGCCACGAGCACAGGTCAGGCAAATCTGTTCCAGGGGTTCTGGCAGAGCTGTGGAGAAGCTACGGCTGAGGCAGACCTAGAAGCTCACTATGGTCATGACAAAAGACCAGCTGATCCCAAACTTTTCCTCTGGCAGTTACAGGGTGTAATCTCTGAGATTTGCTTGTTCCCTGCCATGGGAACCCTGAGAATAAGGCTTTTTACTCTCCTACTAACACACACCCTTGATCAGGGCTCTTAGTGACTGTGGGCATCTCACCTCACCCCTCACTGGCATAGTGGGTGCACAGGCACAGCCTCCCTCAGGCTGTACGCCCAAGAAAACTGGGCTCAGATCCTTCATGGTTCCCTGAGGCAATGCCAGGATGGGTTTACAGCACCTCTCTCTGTCCCCTGCAGGTGGCCAAGGAGTGACAGGCCCCAGGCTGGTGATGGCTGAGCAGGGCAGCTCACTGGCAGTGTCCTGCAGCTACAGGCCACGCTACAAGCTCAGCTCCAAGTACTGGTGCCTCAAAAACTCCCTCTCGCTTTGCTTGACCTATATCATCCAAACCGATGGCTCAGAGGTGACAGTGACACGGGACAGGGTGTCCATCAGGGACAACCACACAGCAAATTCCTTCACAGTGACACTGAGCAGTGTCACACCGGGGGATGCAGGCCGGTACTCCTGTGGGGTGAAGAGGAGACTGAGAAACCGGTGGCACAGCATCAAGGTGATGGTCTCTGCAGGTAAACAAGGCTGGAAGCAAAGCTGGCATTAAACTTCCCCCTTTTTAGCTCTTCCTCCTCTGCAGTGCTCAGGGCATTGCCCGAATACCTCCATATGCACCCTCTGCACCTTCATTGCCCAAGTCTCAGGGCAGAGATTCCTGTGGAAGGTGCAGGACAGGGGGTGTGGGGGTCTCCATTTGCTCTAACTCTGTTTTCTCTGCCAGCTGTTTCAAACACAACTGAGGACAGCAACGTGAGCCCATGGACCACCAACCCTCTGTGCCCCAGGGGCTGTGAGGAGCCTCCAGTGCTGTGAGTCAGGGTGTGGGATCTGGGCAAGCCCCAAACAGCATCCCCTGGCCAAAACTTTCCTTTCCCATGCGTGGATCTCCCAGCTTTGAGTTCCCAAGGAGCATCCTGGGGGCAAGCAGGGCAGCTGGCTGACTGCCCCTGTCCCCACCCTCTTTCCCTAGACCCTACAAAATAAAGCTCTAGCATAACCTCCCTTATCCCTCACAGGTCCAAGCTCATTGTCATCCCCGTGCTGCTCCTGATCAGCATCAAGGTGCCCGTGGCGCTGGCGGTGGTGTGCGGGGCAGCCTGCCTGCGGAGCCGTGACCAGGAGAGCCCGCGGCTCTCGGGGCCGTGCACCGGGGCACCGGGCTGCCCGCCCGTCCCGCCCACCCCCGAGCCCCGGGGATCCGCTGCTGTCCCCCCGGGCCCCACCCTGCCGGGGCTGTGCCGCCCCCCGGGGTCACCCTGTGCCGGGGCGGGCTCGGCCCCGGGCACTGCCCGGCCCCTGCTGGCAGCCCCTGCGCGGGAGAGGGGAGGGTTTGGGGTGCAGAGAGCCTGTGTGTGTTGAGCCACAGCTGCCAGCTGAAGAGGATTTTGCAATAAAGGCTGGGTATGCTGCAGGGCCTTGTCTATCTGTCTGTCTGTCTGTCTGTCTGCTCCTTGCCTCGGCTGCCAGCAGTGCCCGGGATGCCCGTGGCAGCCGCTGCTGGGGCACACACCTGTGTGGGACATGCTGTGCTGTGCCTGGGGTGGGATGTGGTGTCACAGGGGCCCTGCAGGCTCCACCACGGCCCAGCTGAGCTTCCCCGTGGGGAGAGGAGCTCCCAGTCCCAGGAGCCTCAGCCCTGCCACCTCTGCCTGCTCCACCCAATGCCCATCTCCAGCTGAGCAAGAGCCAGGGAAGACTGTCCTTCCACAGCTCTGCCCCACTCAGCAACTGCAGGGAGACTGGGGACAGAGGGGGAGGCCTGGAGGGACCTGATCAGAGCATGGGGCTCCAGAGCTACAGAGGAGCTGTGCTAGGAGCAGCCTGGGGAGGCATGCTGACAAGAGCAGTGGGTGATCCTGTCCAGCTGCACCAGGATAAGGGGCTGGAATTACCCATTTCATTCCCCTGGGAGGAACAGGGTGGCCATGCAGGAGCACTGCCCAGCCTGGAGGATTTTCTGGGGTTCATGTGGTCCCTGTGCTGAGCTACCTCTCCTGCTGGGTGCCCTGTCTGCCCAGAGGCGCTGGGCACTGTGGCAGTGAGAGGCAGGCTGTGTCCTGACATGGGGGCCGTGCTGGAGGAAGAAAGGGGAGACTCTGGGGAAGGGCACAGGGGACAGTGCACAGGAGAAGCTGAAACTCTAGGAAACAGGAAATGCCATGATCTTGCTGAATCTCCAGCAATAATGGAGGTGGTGCCAGAGGCAAAAGAGGAAGCAGAGCCCAAGAGACACAATGAGGAGGAGCAGCAGGGCGTCCCTGGCGTGTACATGAGGCTCCTGCTGGTGCCAGCCTTGGCATTGCTGCCAGGTAGGAGTGGACTCTAGGCCTGATATTTTTGGGCCTTAGAGATTTTAGCCCTCTGGTAGCTGCTAACTCCTTTCTCAAGGGAAAAGTTTCTTAGGACAGCTTCTTCCCAAAACAATTTTGGCAAAACAACTATCCTTTCCCAAATTCATCTTTTCTACATGGTGTTTGCCTTTCTGATTGGCAGAGGAATTGAAGTTGGATCTCCTGCATGGTAGGCAGGCACTTCAGCTATTACACTGCTGGGGAAGGTCATTTTGGGAAAGGATAGCTGTTTTGCCAAGATTGTTTTGGGAAGAAGCTGTCCTAAGAAACTTTTCCCTTGAGAAAGGAGTTGGCAACTACCAGCAGGCTAAAAGCTGAGATTGAACAGGAACACCTAAGATTTGAAAGGAATGTTTCAATCATGTATGTAATGTATGAACATTCAACACACTAGTGTTTTTAAGGGATGAGTCTTGTTAAGAGGGGTACCTGCATGGTGAATCCCATGTCAAGGTACCCAGGCACTTGTAAAAGAATACTTGTGTTCTTATTGTCTCCCGATTGTCTATTTGTATTTTTAAATTAAACTTTTAAATTTTATCAAGTGAACCTCGTTTTTCACAGTCCCTGCACGTTTTCCCCATAGCATCAGGGATCACCACGTTGGGGGGCCGGGGCCAGGCTGCGGGAGGAGGTTTCACCCCGTGCGTGACAGGAGCACGGTGCCCGTCCGGCACCCGCTGCATCCATCCTTCCTCAGCATCTGCTGCATCCATCCTTCCTCAGCACCTCCTGCATCCATCCTTCCTCAGCACCCGCTGCATCCATCCTTCCTCAGCACCTGCTGCATCCATCCTTCCTCAGCACCCGCTGCATCCATCCTTCCTCAGCACCCGCTGCATCCATCCTTCCTCAGCACCCGCTGCATCCATCCTTCCTCAGCACCCGCTGCATCCATCCTTCCTCAGCACCCGCTGCATCCATCCTTCCTCAGCACCTGCTGCATCCATCCTTCCTCAGCACCCGCTGCATCCATCCTTCCTCAGCACCCGCTGCATCCATCCTTCCTCAGCACCTGCTGCATCCATCCTTCCTCAGCACCCGCTGCATCCATCCTTCCTCAGCACCCGCTGCATCCATCCTTCCTCAGCACCCGCTGCATCCATCCTTCCTCAGCATCTGCTGCATCCATCCTTCCTCAGCATCCGCAGCGCCGGCGCTCCGCCGGTGGCTCCTCAGCAGACCGGCAGCAATTCCCGCTGGCACTGCCGGCCGTGAGCGGGCCGGGCTCTGGGTCAGCCTGCGGGACCCGGCCCGGCCCGGTCCCGACGGCAGCACCGGGGCCCCGCCGGGCCCTCCCTGCTCCCCTCGCCGGCTCCCGCAAAGGCTCCCGTACCCCCTGCCCCTCATCCCTCACGGCCCCCACGGTCCCGCCGTGCCGGGGATCCCCGCGCTCCTCCCCGAGGGGCGGCGGTGCCGCGGGGGCGGGCCGGGCTCCTCCGGGAGGAACGGGCAGCGGCAGCGCGCTGAGCCCGGAGCGGCCATGCAGCTCCTGCCGCTGCTCGCCTGGGCGCTGCTCCCAGGTAAGAGCGGACCGAGCGCCGGGGCGGCCCCGCCGGACGGGAGGTGCCGGGGCGGCGGCAGCACTCGTGCGGCTCCGTGTGTCTCCACAGGCTGCGGGGCAGTGACGGGGCCCGGCACCGTGCGGGGATTCCTGGGAGGGTCCCTGTCCGTCACCTGCAAGTACCGGCCGGGCCAGGAGAGGCTGCCGAAATTCTGGTGCACACGAGGTAGGTTTTTTACCTGCGGTAAGGACTTAGTCACCACCTCGGAGCCGAAGCGCGACGCGCCGCGGAGCCGGTTCTCCATCCGGGACAACCGCACGCACCAGGAGTTCACGGTGACCGTGGATGCTCTGACCGAGCAGGACGGGGGGACCTTCCGCTGTGGGGTGAGAACGGGACGTTTGGAGTATGATGACAGTGCTGATGTGGAGGTGATCGTGGTCTCAGGTCAGTACTTGTGGCTTGCAGGCCCCCCAGGTCCAGCATGGATGTGTTCCCCTCCAGCTGCTTGGAGCAGAGACTGCAATGGGGGCAGCCCGGAGCTGATGGGTGCCCACGCAGGTGGCACAGCCCCGGGGTTTGTCACCAGAGTGCAGTAGGTGCCACCATCACTCATTCCCTATACTCAGTTCTCCTCAGAGCCCCTTCTTGGCACCCCAGGATCAGCCATCTCTATTACTGAGGTGCGCTGTGCTCTCTGTGTCCAAGTTTCTTCCTCATTAGCTCTTGCTGGCCTTTTCTGTGCCCTCCTTGCCTTAGTGTGTAACTCTGGGGTGTTCCTCATTGCACTGTGCTGCCCTGTTTCCCACTTGGCACAAGGCAGTGCCTCTGGGCTTGGGAACCATCCCTCTCCGTTGCTTTGCCAGGGATCAGCCTGCATAGCAGGACAGTAGATACGTGGTGGTGTTGTGTTGGTACTAAACTGGGCACGGGGTGCCCAGACCCCCTTTCTGCAGGGTGAATCTGCTTTGTGCTTGTGTTGTGAGGGACTGAGACTGGGAAAAACCTCGTGGGCAGAGGGAGAGTCTTACACTCCTCTGACCTCAAGATGTGTCCTCTGTATGTGGCAGAGGGGACCCAGCTTCTCCTGCTGTGACAGCACATAGGTCACATCTAACTCACTGCAAAACTCACAGCACTTTACCCCACAGAGATCAACCAAGCCTCTCCTCTTTCTGTTTGCAGCTTCTTCCACCCTCCCGTCATGGACCTACACGACCACCATGTCCTCTGACCTCATTCTCTCTGTAACAGGATGCACACAGACAGTTTCCCATGGGGAAATTGTGCAATCAACATCAAATCCCTCCACCCCTCAACCGTGAGTAGCAGCTCCTGCTTACAGCAGCCACTTTCGTCCATGAGCTCTCTGGTGCAACTGGAGCCCTGAAACCTTTGGGCTCTTCACACCTTCCTTAAGGATTCAGACCTCCTGTTTCTGCCTTTAGAGACCTCTCCACATGGAAAAATTCTTCCCTGTGAGGTTGGGGAGGTCCTGGCACAGGGTGCCCAGAGATGTTGTGGATGTCCCATCCCTGGAAATGTCCAAGGTCAGGTTGGACAGGGCTTGGAGGAACTTGGGATAGTGGAAGGTGTCCCTGCCCATGGCAGAGGTTTGGAACTGGATGATCTTTAGGGTCCCTTCTGACCCAAATAATTTTCTAATTCTATGGCAGCAATTGCTGTGCCTCTAGTCACATGGGAGAAGTGGTTTCTGCCTGCAATACCAACCCCATTTCCTTCCCCAAAACTCAGTGAGGCTGTTCATGGGAAGCCAAGTGCTGCCCAGTGTCCTGTTCTTTATAGTCACACACATCCTGGCAGAGATAGTTGAAAAAGCATGAAACCAGTGTTAGATCTTCCCCCCTTCTCTCCTGCCTGTGGGAGGTGGTGCCAGCAGCAAAGCTGAGACTCCCCATTGGCACACTCAAGGGTGTGCTGTGTTGTAGGACGTGAAAAAAAGATGAGAGACTCCAAATATTTCAGAAGGCAAAGAGCATAGAAAGCTTTATTGTCTAATTCTTACTACTTTTTATAAGGTGTTCAGATACAGACTTACCAGGATTAGGTGAATAGGAATGACACCTCTCTAATCCCATTGGTTAAACTAGAGAAATAGCTAAAATGGGGTTTTTTTGAGAACTAGAAAGGCAAAACACCACCCGGAGAAAGATTGTTTTGAGAAAGGATAGTTGTTTTCCAAGACTGTTCTGAGAAGAAGCTTTCTGGAGAAATTTTCCCTTCGGAAAAAAGTTAGCAGCTGCTAGCAGGCTAAAAATCTCTCAGACCCAGGGATATCAGGCCCACAGTGCTGGCCCACTTACTTTTTCTGCTTGCCCATTACAACAAGGTTAACAAAGAGTGGAGTTAAACCAGAGCAAATGCAAGAACCCATCCTTAAATCACTGAAGACACAGCGGCTCTCAGACCCAAGCATCATTTCCTTCTGCAGTTTTTGGTTTGCCCTGCTCCATGCCCAGCCTGGCAGCTCCAGCTGCAGGTGGCAGCTTGACCATCCCATGCCTCCTGTGATGAGCAAGCCCTGCCATGCACAGCTGCTTCCTGAGCCACCCACAGCCACTCCCTGCAACCCTGCTCCATGCTGGTTCATCCTGAGAGGCATGACAACATAAACCCTTTTTTTTCTTGCAGCTTGAGCGTGGTTGAGCACATCCTCACTCCAGCTGTCATTGTAGTTCTTTTTCTGCTTGCACTGGCTGCTGGTGTTCTGGTAATGCTCTCCAGGAAGAAAAAGGGTGAGTGAAGTTATCAGTGCCACACACATCCTGTTTCTTTAACAAGAAACAGAGACTGCTCTGCTTCCCTTATTTTTCCCTCTGTTTCTTTTTCCTCCCCCATTCCCTTCCTGATCCATCCAGCTCCTCAGTCCATCACTGAGACCTCCACCAAGGAGGTCTCCTTCCCTCCAGAGAACAGTGGGACCATCCCATGGGTGTTATCCCATGGGTGTTTGTGCTGGTTTGAAAGCAAAACCAGTGAGAGACTCCAAGTCAGAAATACAGTTTAATAGGAGAGGGGAAAAAAAAGCAAAAAAAACAATAGCACAAAAAGCCACTGACAGAGTCAGAATACAACCTGACACCCTGTTAGTTAGGGTGGTGGCAGCAGTCCAGGTGAAGCGGTCTTGTTGAAGCAGTGATCCTGCAGAAAGGTCTGGTAGCTCTTGTCCTCTGGGAATCCAGTAGGTAAAGCCCCTGTGCTGTCCCAGATCCCAGATTATATCCAGGTGGGAATGCCTGGCTCCTCCCCCTGGGCAGAGCATCTCACAATGGGCTGATATCATTCCATGAGCCCGCAGTGGGTCCTTGATTGCCCATTAAACAGAGAGAGCTCCGGGGGGAGTTACCTGTGAGTCAGGGCAAGGCCTTGGTGGCCCATTAACAGGAGATAGTCCAGAGGGAGGGGCAAGGGAAACACTGCCCCACCCAGTTTCAACAGCTCCTGAAGATGGGGGTAGGATACACACATTGGGCACATCTTCCATTGTAACCTGGGACAGTGTTGTCCCCTGGAGCAGGGAATGACTGCCCTAGTGGTGAGTGCTGCTGGTCACAGAATCTGCTCAAGTTTGTCTGGGCACCATCAGCTTCTCCAGATGAGCTCAATTGTGTGGGCCAGGCTTAGACTGGGCTTGATGCAAAGCTTAAGGCCAGTGTGAAGGATGGGGAGGGACAGGAGGGGACATTGCCAGCTGGCAGGTGGGGTCTGGCTGAAGAGCTGCTCCAGTTTACATGGCTCATGGAGTGTCAGGTTGCTGTCCTGCTTTATTGCAAGGTTTGTAGTGGCAGTGCAGTTTCTCAATATGTTCCTTTTCCTGTTTTCCCTCACATCCAACCACAGCCGTGCTTCATCCAGCCCGTTCTGGAGCAGCCATAGAGATGGACAGGACTCGCAGCATGTCACCTACAGTAAGGAAAACCTCATGAGTTCTTGGGATTCTGTGCCCCAAAGTTCACATGGCGAGGGGAAACACTGCACCATGAGCTGCCAGAGCTGCTGCTTTCAGCCAGGTTCGTGGCACTTTAGGCTGGAAGGATCCTTTGGGTTCTCTTTGCCAACAGACACAAACAGGGACTTTGTGTGACTGTCATAGAGTATTCCTGTGAAAGGAATTTAGGATTGAGCTGAGCCTCTCCAAGCATGGGAGCTGCTTCTCTGGGTGAAACAGCCTTGGGAACCTGCAGGAAAGCACATCTGAAGTGGCTACAGGGTAGCTGCTCCTTGCTTACTGCTTGGAAAGTATTTTCTGATATTTTCTACCAGCTCTTGAGGGGAGGCTGGTGTCACTAGAATTCCCCTGGGGAATGTTGAGCCATCCCTTGCTTCAGTTTTTATTTCCACCCGGTGCCCCTGCAGCCATCTCAGCACCCATCAAGACAGGCAGCAGAGTGGGAGATATTGCCACCCCTGTGGATGCAGGCAGGGAGGGGCAGCAGGGTAAGAGCTCATCCTTCTCCATCAGGGAGCAGAAGCCTTGATCTATGTGGACATTAACCACTACACTGGCGTGGCTGGGAGCCAGTACAGCAACGCTGAAGCTTTCCACCACCTGGAAACGCCCCTGACGGAGTACACAGGGATCAGGCAGAGTGCTCAGGTAGGAGAATGCCAAGCACTGCCAAGCTGGAAGCGGTGGGAGGGAAGCTGGAGTGGGTGGGTGACAGAATGGGCAGCAGGATGGGCTGGGTGGCGAAGGAGAGGGCTGCAAAGGGAAAGGTCAAACTGGCGTGCAAGTGACCCTGGCTGACGTGGGTTCCCTCTCTGGTCCCTGTGGCTGCTCCTGGGTGTTTAAAACATCACAGAGAGGTTCCAGCAGGCAGTTGGCCTGGAGCAGCCCCACAAAGGATGTTTTTTGTTTATCTCTCTCTTTTCCCAGCCTTTGCAAGAGGAAAGGGAGGCGTTTTATGCCAGAGTGCAGAAGCCCATGCGGCACCAGGAGCAGATCTACGCCAATGTGCCATCAGCTCCACGGCCCAGTGAAGAGCTCTACAGCACCGTGTGAGGGAGAGGAGCAAGCACCTGCCCCATGGGCTGCTCCTGCTGCTGGCAGCACCAGCAAGACTTGCACAGAGGACATGGGGTTGATGTTCTGCTCAGGCAGGAGCCAGCTCAACAGCAGAGCTGTTGCTTTCCAAGGCTTGGATGTTTCTTTGAAGCAACATCAGAGAGGATGAGGTTGTGTGGAGGCACAGAGAGGGTTGAAGATAAAGTCATCTCTTTGCAAATGCAATTTGGAGTCCTCATCTGTACAGCAGTGGTGCTGGGAATAAAGCTGTCCCCCTTGAAGTGGGTTAGTCCAGGCCAGAGATCCACCAGGCAGGGTGTGGCAGAGGTGGGCAGGGGAGGTGAGGCTGGGCTGCTGGGTGAGCTGGCTCCCTGTGCTCACCACTCATCCCACCTGCTCCTCTGTGGGCCGGGGCTCCCAAACCCACTGGTCACCTGTGACTGACATTTTTTCATCCTAATGCCAGCTGTTAACTCTTGGGAACCAGGATAGTGGGCAATGTTATATCCAAGTGCATTTGCGTGGGGTGCTCGTGTGGAGGGTAAGGTGTAACAGGGTCTAGGTGCAGAAATGGCTTCTCCCCAGCTCCTGGTTCCACAGGCCCCCAGGCAGTTTGCTGCTGCTCTTTGTCTCCCACCACTCCCGAGGACCCCCAGTCTGGGAGCACAGAGATGAGCTGCAGCCATTGCCTTCCTCTTCTCTGCTTTGCTGGTAACTTTTCTTCTGACACCCACTAAGCACTTTCTCTGTGAAGTGTTGCTTCATCAGTGACACTGAGAATCTGATAGCATTGGCCGTGGTGTGTGACTGTGTTTGTGCAGCAGGTTCCCACCTGCTGAAGGATTTATTGCAGAGTGTCACCCGGAAAGCAGCTCCAGCCCCTTGCTTGTGCCCAGCTGGGCTCCAGCAGTGTGAGAACTCAGATCTTTAAGGACAAGGGGTCTTGGGGCTCCAGCACAAACCCACAGCCCACCACCAGCTGCTGCAGCATCGGTCCCCGCTGAACATTCCATGTGATCTTGCCCCTGGTGTGCTGGTGCCCTCCCTCATGAGTGTTCACTCTTCTCCAGCCCAGTGCCAGGCAATTCATCCATCCACTCCCACCAAGAACAGGCCACAGGGCTGGGTGTCAATTTGTGATAGACTGGGGGCAGAAAACCTGAGCTCTTGCACCTACATGGTTCCATGCAAGTGGTTTTGACAAGGAGGTGAATTTTCCCTTGCCAGGAGAATTTGGGCACTGTAGCTTTTTACAGCCAGGCTCAGGGCAGGGATGCTGATTTACACCACAGCCAGGAGGAGACTGAGGTGTGGGCTTCTCACTCTCTACAAATACCTGAAGGGAGGTTGTAGTCAGGTGCAGGTTGGTCTCTTCACCCAGGTAACAAGCACCAGGACAGAGGAAACAGGGTGCCATAAGGGGAAACAACTCTGCAAGTTGTGCCACTGGAGGTTTAGATTGGATATTAGTGAACAAAAGGGCTCTGAAGCCCTGGAACAAGCTGAGGAGGGAAATGATAGTCACAATCCCTGGAGGGGTCTAAAAGACACGTAGGTGTGGCATTTGGGGACATTGTTTAGTGGTGGCCTTGGTGGCGCTTGAGTGTGGACAGTCTTGATGTTCTTAAGGGTCTTTTGCAACCTAAAGGATTCTACGTAGAGAGCCTTTTCCTGCTGGTGTGGAGATGCTGAGGCAGTCTTGCAGCTCTCAGCTCTTGAGTCATGGACTGAACTGCTCCTGTCAAAGGGGAAGCCCTCCCAGAGCTCAGAGCCCTTCTGCAGCCTAGGGTGTGCCCTCTTATCAAAACTTCTTCCTCTTAAAACCCTCAGGGGCATTGCAACCGCACTGTTCCCTCGGCTTCATTGGCAGAATCTGCCCACAAAGCTCACAGGAGGCTGTGGAACTTCCAGGAGCTGCTATCACAATCCACCTGCTGCTTCCTATTTCCTCTGCTGAAATACTCCCCTTCACCCAGCAGCTCTCACAGGGGAAAGGCTCAGAGAGCTGGGTGTTCAGCCTGGAGAAGAGAAGGCTCCAAGGAGACCTCAGAGCCCCTTCCAGCGCCTAAAGGGGCTCCAAGAGAGCTGGAGAGGGACTTGGAGCAAGGGCCCGGAGTGCCAGGACAAGGGGAATGGCTTCACAGTGCCAGAGGGCAGGAATGGATGAGACATTGGGAAGGAATTGTTCCCCAGGAGGGTGGGCAGGCCCTGGCACAGGGTGCCCAGAGCAGCTGTGGCTGCCCCATCCCTAGAAATGTCCAAGGCCAGGCTGGACAGGGCTTGGAGGAACCTGGGACAGTGGAAGGTGTCCCTGCCATGGCAGGGGCGTTGACACCAGCGGCACAGGCACACACAGGGGTGCACGGCTGGCCACACACAACCATGAGTGCACACTCACATCACTCACAGTCCCTTACACATTCACTCACACCTCAAGGTACACACACACATTCACTCATTCACACTCACACTGTCTCACATTCCTTCACACTCACACATTCACTTACACTCATTCACACTCACACATTCACTTACATGCTCACACATTCATTCACACACTCACCCACTCACATTCATTCAGACACTCACTGACACATTCATTTGCACACTCATTCTCACATTTATTCACTTACACATTGACTCTCACAAATTCACTCTCACATTCATTCACTCATTTACTAACATGTTCACACTCAGATTCACACACTCATCCACCACACTCATTCACACTTATTCACCAACATTCATTCAGTCTCACATTAATTCACTCTTGCATTTACTTTCATGCTCACACTCACATTAATTTGCTCACAGTCACATGGATTCAGTCTCACACATGCCCACGCTCACATTCATTCACTCACACTCACTTCATTCACTCACATTTTGCTTACACACTCACACTCATATTGATTTGCTCACACTCACATTCATTCACTTTCACATTTACTTACACGCTCACACTCACATTAATACACACATTCATTCACTCTCACATTTACATGCTCACATTAATACACTCACATTCATTCGCTCTCACATTTATGCGCTCACATTAATGCACACACTAACATTTACTTACATGCTGACATTCATTCACTCTCATTCACTCTCAGATTTACGCACTCACATTAATTCACTCACATTTACTTACATGCTTACATTAATTCACTCACACACATTTATTTACATACATCAATTTACACACATTTGGTCACTCTCACATTTACATGCTTACATTAATTCACTCACATTCATTCACTCTCACATTCACTTACACGCTCACATTCATTCATTCACATTTACATTCTCACATTAATTCGCTCACACTCACATTTACACTCACATTAATTCACTCACACTCACATTTACAAACTCACATTAATTCATTCATGCTCACATTAATTCACTCATTAATTCACTTACACTCACATTAATTCACTCACACTCACATTAATTCACTCATATTAATCCATTCCCTCTCACATTTACACTCACATTAATTCACTCACATTCACATTAATTAAATCACACTCACATTAATCCACTCACATTAATTCACTCACACTCACATTTACACACTCATATTAATTCACTCACATTAATCCACCCCCTCTCACATTTACACTCACATTAATTCGCTCACACTCACATTTACATACACTAATTCACTCACATTAATTCACTCACACTCACATTAATTCACTCACACTCACATTAATTCACTCACATTAATCCATTCCTTCTCACATTTACACTCACATTAATTCACTCACACTCATATTTACACACATTAATTCACTCACATTAATTCATTCCCTCTCACATTTACACTCACATTAATTCACTCACGCTCACATTTACACACATTAATCCACTCACACTCACATTAATTCACTCACATTAATTCACTCACATTAATCAATTCCCTCTCACATTTACACTCACATTCATTCACTCACACTCACATTTACACACATTAATCCACTCACTCACATTAATTCACTCACACTCACATTAATTCACTCACATTAATCCATTCCTTCTCACATTTACACTCACATTAATTCACTCACATTAATCCATTCCTTCTCACATTTACACTCACATTAATTCACTCACACTCATATTTACACATTCATTCACTCACATTAATTCATTCCCTCTCACATTTACACTCACATTAATTCACTCACGCTCACATTTACACACATTAATCCACTCACACTCACATTAATTCACTCACATTAATTCACTCACATTAATCAATTCCCTCTCACATTTACACTCACATTCATTCACTCACGCTCACATTTACACACATTAATCCACTCACACTCACATTAATTCACTCACAATAATTCACTCACATTAATCAATTCCCTCTCACATTTACACTCACATTCATTCACTCACACTCACATTTACACACATTAATCCACTCACTCACATTAATTCACTCACACTCACATTAATTCACTCACATTAATCCATTCCTTCTCACATTTACACTCACATTAATTCACTCACACTCACATTAATTCACTCGCATTAATTCACTCACATTAATCCATTCCCTCTCACATTTACACTCACATTATTTCACTCACACTCACATTTACACTCACATTAATTAACTCACACTCTCATTAATTCACTCACATTAATCCATTCCCTCTCACATTTACACTCACATTATTTCACTCACACTCACATTTACACTCACATTAATTAACTCACACTCTCATTATTTCACTCACATTAATCCATTCACTCTCATTATTTCACTCACATTAATCCATTCCCTCTCACATTTACACTCACATTAATTCGCTCACACTCACATTTACACTCACATTAATTCGCTCACACTCACATTTACACTCACATTCATTCACTCACACTCACATTTACACACATTAATTCACTCACACTCACATTAATTCACTCCCATTAATCCATTCTCACATTTACGCGCTCACATTCATTCCCTCCAGGCCCCGCCCCTGGCCCCGCCCATGCCCAGCCCGGCCCCGCCCCGTCCGTGCCCGCGCATGCGCGGTGGCGGCGGCGCGGCGGGCCATGGTGGCCGGCGGGGCGATGGTGGCCGGCGGGCGGGCGCGGAAGCTGGTGCGGCGCTACCGGCTGGCGGCCGCCACGGCGCTAGCCATCCTCCTGCTCCAGGGGCTCGTCCTCTGGAGCTCCGCCGGCCTCGACGAGGAGGGCCCGGCCGAGGTGTGCCGCGGGAGGGAGAGGGGGCGGCCGGGGCCTGCCGGGGGGACGGTGAAGGGGTGGGGGGGCCGTGCTGAGGGAGGGCGATAAAGGGGCCGGGGGGTCGTGAGGGGGCTGAGGACCACGCGGGAGACAGGGGCGGCCTGAGGAGCCCGAGGAGGGCTGAGGGCCTGGGGGGTCGTGGGAGGGCGCTGGGTGCTGGGAGGGGCTTTCCTGAAGGACCCTGGGGACGGCCCTGGGGGTCGCGGGTGTCTCCGTGCCTGGGAGCTGCGGCGGGACAGAGGAGGTGGGCTCCGGGGCTTGGCGAGGCCCATACCCGGGAGGGGGTTCCTGGGACCGGGGGTCCCGCAGCCTCAGGAGGTGCAGGCGGTGGGGTGGACAGCGGGATGTTGCCTGGGGGGCTTCTGGATGCAGCAGTGCAGGGTCACAGCGCTTGAGGAGGGGCGCTTGTGGCCCAAGGTTGTTTGGGGTCTGGCACAGAGTGGAGAGTTTGATGGGGATTTTGCACTTGTGGTTTGGGGGATGTTGTGGGGAACTGGGGTCAGGGACACTCAAACCAAAAAACATGGAATTCAGAGAGCTATGAGGTTTGTGTCAGCTCCTGTGTAACTCTTCCAGTGAGAGGTATCCCTGTGAAGTGGGAGAGTTCAAGGAGCTTTTGGAGTCACTGATATTTTTATACCAGAACATCCTGCTAAGGCCAAATGCATCACTTCTTTCTTGCGAGTGTGGGGAAACTGAGGCATGGTCTGGTGCAGGAGTTTGCCCAAGGTCAGACACAGAGCAGGTATCAAAGAGGACCCAGGCTGATGAATCACGTTGCTGCCACCTTCAAACAAAGATCCCACCCCTGAGTTGTTAATTTGGATTTGTTTATTTGTTGGGAACTGCCCAGACTGCCCAGGTCTGCTATGTCTGTGTGGACCAGTGGCTGAAGCCTCCTAGTGCCTCCCCTGTCTGGAGGGTGATCCCATGGTCAGCAGCTCTAGAAAGCTTTCCTTGAGAGCGAGGAGGTGAGAAGGGGAATGGGGTAGCCCCTCGCAGTGGAGAAGGTCACTAAAGTGACAGCTCTCATTCAGCAGGTGAATTCTGAGCCTTAGGCCTCCTCCTGGGCCACAGGGAATGGCCATGAGCACCCTCATGTGCTGCCGTGGGCCCATCCCCAACACAGAACCAGGGAATGAGTGTGGCAAAGAGAGGATCGGGATCTGCAGGCACTGGAAGCATGAGAGCAGACTGATCTGGCACCAAGGAGTGCCCAACTGCTCCTTTCCCTGTTCTGTGACCTTGATCAAATTACTTCACTCATCCTGGCTTCTCCTTCCCCCTGCACCATCCTGCACTGCTTGTCTGCTGTTCTCTGCCCTTCACAGCCTCCTGGGCTGGCTCATTCTGCCTTGGGCCTTGCCTGGTTTCCCCATGTCTCACCCCAAAACTGAGCTGGGCAGGTGATTAGGTTTGGCAGTGGGTCCCCTCTCCTGGAGAGGAGTTGCCTGGGAATTGTCAAGCGTTTTTGGAGAAGACACAAACCATCCTTAATTTCATGGGCAGCCTGAACCCATTAGCAAGCTGGGAAAAGTCCAATTAACCTTTATTTTTTACAAAATGCAAAGCTCTCAGTTTCTGTGCCATCCTGCAGCTTCTGATTTTGGCCAGACCTAGAGGAGACACCATTTCCCTAAGGGCATTTCTAGTGAAGCCAGAGTAACAGTCCCAGGAGAGTCTGACCTTGCATGCCTGATAGGGTTCATGGAAGTTTGGGACTTCTTAATTGCCAAAGTAAATGGCTCCTTCCCACTAATGGACACAGCTCATCCCCACCATGAGTGGGCTATGACTGCCTGTGGAGAAGGAAAGAGACACTCAAGTGCTGGAAATGCTGTGGGGCTGGCTGTGCCTCTTGGATCCATTAGTTCTCTTCCCAAGCCCTGTTTTGAGCTCCTGCAGGCTCCCTGTGTTCACCAAGCAGATGCTTTATGGGATGCAGACCAGGAGTTTCTGGGATCTGTCTCCATCTGCCCAAATCAACACTGTGTTTTCTCCTGGGAACCAAATTAATCTTGTTCCACCAGGATCAAACAACACAATCCCTATCCAGACTGGTGGATGAGAGATAATTCCCATTCCTGCTGTAGTCAGCATGAGTGTCTCCCCACACAAGAGGGAGTCTGAGAGACCAGAGCGATCCTGCCTCTGTCATTGTGACACCCACAGCTCCTGAGTGCTCACTCAGGAGCTTCCCAAAGCTCTTAGTCCGTGGTGGAGCTGGCACCAGTAAAACTCAAACCACAAAGTTTCCTTGTGGGTGGAGAGGAGGATCTGTCACTGCAGTGTTTTAGCCACTTGGTCTCCTGTCTTTGTGCAGCCAGGACGTGGCAGCTCTCTGGGGCCTGTGTGTTGGTGTCCTGTGTGTGCTGTGGCCACAAGAGAAGCTTCCTATGAAATGTCTTTTCTTCTGGAGAAGAGATTCCTTGATAGTTACTTCCCCTGCCAAAGAGCTTTAGAGGACTTGCTCCAGCCATTTTAACTTGGGATTCATCTGATGACTTTGGAACATTTTGGTGCTGGTTTTGCCTGATGAGTGCTGGTATGTGACAAAAACCAGAGTCAGACAGCCAGAGAGGGAATCCTGCTGGAACCAGGTGTTGTTAGCTCTACTCCTCCCAGTGGCACAGCGGGACCTGTGCTGGGGATGGAGTTCAGGCAGATCCTGCTCTGTGTCATTCTGGGCTGGCAGTGTCGCACTGGGGGAGGCACAACAGGACAAATCTCTCCAGTAACAAGCAACAGGACAAGAGGAAATGGCCTCAAATTGTCCCAGGGGAGGTTTAGGTTGGACATTAGCAAAAATTTCTTCACCAAAAGGGCTGTGAAGCCCTTGAACAGGCTGGATGAGGAAGTGGTGGAGTCACAGTCTATGGAGATATCTAAAAGATGTGTAGATGTGGCACTTGGGGACATGGTTCAGTGGTGGCCTTGACAGGGGTTTAACAGTTGGATGATTTTAGTGAGTCTAGCCTAAATGATTCTGTGAATCTAAATGAGCTCTGGCTGGCGCCTGTAGTCATCTCTGTGTGTCAGAAGGAAGGGATGAGGAGCCTCACTGACTGTCCCACACAGGTCTTAAATACAGCAGAGCAACGTGGCCGGAGCCATTCCCTGCCAGGCTGGGGTGGAGGGATCACTGCTGTGGTGCAGTAATTAGAAACCCTTGAATTCCTTGGCTGGCAGCTCCGGAAGGGCTGGCGATGCTTCTAACAACTTCCCCACTGGGAAAGGCAGCTAGGCATGCTCCTGAGCTGGGAACAGAGCTCCTTCCAGGGGGATGAGCAGGACTGTACCCATGGGTGGGCATTGGCTAGGGGGTGTCCCCAGGGTCAGGGGTGTTGGGGAGTGCAGGATGTGAGTGAGATCAGCGAGTCTCTTCCCGTAGGAACATGGAAGAGACTCTCTTCACTTGTGGTCTTCCAACTGCCCTGTCCTGTGATGTTCTGTGGGGAAAACAGGTTTACAGCTCTGGAGCAGATGGTCCTGCATGGTGACTGATGAAGGGTTCACTGCCTGTCTGGGGCTGCCTGTGGGTGGAAGCAGGCTTGGCTGATCCCTGCTGAACCAGCCCCTCAGGATTTAAGCAATGGTTCGGCCACGGCTGTGCCAGCACATCATGGGTAGTCTGGGGGCTCTGAAATGGGCAGATCACACCAAATGTTTTCCTGTCTTTTCATTCTCTGCTTTCTCCTGGCTGTGACCTTCCCAGCAGCTACACCCTCAGGGGAGTCTTGTGCCAGGGGCTAATTCAGTCCTACTGTCCTTGTGAGGCATCTGTCCATCCTTGTGAGATGCTGCTGCTCAGGAATACCCCTGGGTGTTCCTGACAGCTCCCCAAGGTGTCTGGCACAGCCGCTGGGCAGTCAGGGTTTGGGGGTGCTGTGAGACAGCCCTGGGAAGCTGGGCTGGAGCAGGCAGCTGCCTGCCTGTCCTCAGGGAGTGCCTGTGGTGGGCTGGGGCACGTGGCCCTGACATCACGGGTACCACTCACTGGGAAAGTTCTCTCCCATGAGTGTGGCATCCAAACTTCCCAGCTCCCTGCTCTCCCCAAGGCTGGCTGTCTCTGCTGGTCAGCCAGCCTGGCAGAGGCAACAAAGTGTAATTAACTGCTCCCTTTACACATCCACTTGGGTCCACAGGAGGGTTTGTGATTGAATTTCTAGGGAAGGTGGTGATGGCAGTGCCTGCCTCAGCCCAGCACGGGGAGCCAGGGAGGGGAGCGTGGGCAGGGCCTTGGTCTGTTCCTGTCCAGTGCTTTCTGTGGCTGCCTGGGGCTCTGGCTGTGCTGGGCTTGGGCTCACAGCATGGTCATGGCAGAGAAGAGCTGGTCCAGAGGGTCCCAGTGAAATAACTATCACCAGCCAGTACAGCCCAGTGCTCATCTCTAGCATCAGGGATGTCTCTGCATGGGCAGAACCTCAGAGGGTGGCTGATGCAGACACAACTGTGTCGGTTTAGTCTACAGTGAGCCCAACCACAGAGTGTGAGCCCATCTTGGTGTCCCCATGATGGGGGCATAGGCAGGGGGCTGCTGTGGGGTTATCCTGGGGTTTTAGGTGGTGAAGGGGCTGTGTTGCACAGTGGTTGCTCCTGGAGCACCTGTCTTGCTGCAGCATTGAGCTCTGTGGGGACTGGAAACAGGGATGCTGACAGAAGTAGGGGGAAGCAGGCCTGAGTTAATGCTGTGTGTCCTCTCTTCTGCATCCACACGGGCCTGCAGCAGGAGCGGCAGAAGAAGGCTGGGTTTCCCGAGAGCAGCGACGGCTCCAAGGACTCGGACAGCTCTGCGGGGCGCCGGGGCAGCGCCGGCCGCAGGCACGGCCGGTGGCGGGGCCGGCCCGACAGCCCCGGCGCCGCCGTGTCCAGGCTGGTGAGAGCCGTCACGGCCAGGCACAAACCAGGGTGGAGGCTGCCGGCCGTGCTGGACCCCTCCAGCCGCAGGAACCTGACAGAGCTGCGTGGGGAGGCCCAGCTGGCCATCTTCCAGCAGGGGGACACGGGCAGCGTGGAGGGGGCTCCCCAGCCCACCGAGAACAGCTTCACCCCCAAGTGTGAGATCACAGGCAAAGACGCCCTGTCGGCGCTGGCCCGGGCCAGCAGCAAACAGTGCCAACAGGAGATTGCCAACGTGGTTTGTCTGCACCGGGCTGGCAGCCTCATGCCCCAGTCCGTACCTCGCCACTGCCAGCTCTCAGGTGAGTCCCGCTGGAGTGCTCGTGGTCACCCTGGGCATCGGGAATATCCCAGGCAGGCTTGTAGGCCACCTTCCTTATGTCACCAGACTGTCCCACCTGGCAAACAGCGGCCTCAATCTGTCACTGATTCCCAGATTATTGCTGCCTCTGTAATCCAATCAAAGCTGTGCCAGCCTTCTTAAGCTGAGCTGTTCATCCCAGCCTGCAGTTCGGCAGGGGTCAGAGCCAGGCCCAGCTGCATTTTCTGTTTTGATGCAGCAGAGGAGGACAATTCCTTTCCCAACACCCCCATCAGTGTAACACAGGGGGCTGCATGTGCCACCGTGTCTTGGCACTGCAGCCAGTTTGGGATTTGCCCGAGGCTGAGTGCTTCCCTGCTGCCCCCTGCTTTGGCCAGAAGCTCCAGGCAGTAGATGCCAAGGCTGGGGGTGGCTGACAGCCCTGTCCCTCCCTGTGCAGGCAAGGTCAGCCCTGTGATCCAGTGGGACGAAAGCCGGCTGCAGCAGGGGCCCCCCAGCAAGCCCGTGCGCATTGCCTACATGCTCGTGGTGCACGGCAGGGCCATCCGCCAGCTGAAGCGGCTCATCAAGGCTGTGTACCACCAGCAGCACTTCTTCTACATCCACGTGGACAAGGTCTGTGGCAGGGGTGAGGGAGTGGGTGCTGACAGTGCTCCATTGGTCCCTGGGAGGGGGAGCAGAGCTGAAGCACGGGTGGTGGTGGTGAGAAAAGTGGCTGGATAGGGTTAGTCTCGCTGCTGTGGAGGTGTGACCATCCGCTGCTACTTCTGCAACCCCACAGAAGCACGATCTATCCCCCCTGCCCTGTTTGCTGCTTCTCTCCTTGTGGGGGCTGCTGCAAGGGCTGGCTCTGGGCTGGTGGCAAGGAGAGCAGGGCCCTGGGAGGATGAACTCCTTGCTGAGGGTGAGCCGTGTTCCCTGGCAGCGCTCCAACTACCTCCATCGTGAGGCCGTGGAGCTGGCCCGGCACTACCCCAACATCCGTGTGACACCCTGGCGCATGGTCACCATCTGGGGAGGTGCCAGCCTGCTGAAGATGTACCTGCGTAGCATGAAGGACCTGCTGGAACTGTCTGAGTGGCCCTGGGACTTCTTCATCAACCTGAGTGCCACTGACTATCCCACGAGGTGAGGGCCTTGCTCTGGGGCAGGGGAGGGGGCTAGAGGTGTTGGGGCTGTGTGATGCAGCACCCTTGGGAGGGGTGGGGAGGATCGAGGAGCTGAGGGAGATAGGGTTGGAGATTGCACCCACGGTCTGGTGATGATGCTCCCGGGCCAGGCTGGACCCATGTATGCAGTGGAGTCCAGCTGATATCTTGGGAGCTATTTTTCCCTCTGGTGTGGGTATTGCAGGAGAATATGTATGTGAGGTGACAGACAGCAGAGAGGCTATGTCTGTGTCTGCCCAATGATGGAACAAGGGGTTGAGTCAGCAGCTTTGGGCTGCTTGTGTCTAATGGCTCTTGCAGAATGAATGTTTGCTGGGCTGCTTCACCCCAGGAGCATTAATGATTCCTGATTTGCACCTCAGGACCAATGATGAACTGGTGATGTTCCTGTCCAAATACCGAGATAAGAACTTCCTGAAGTCACATGGCCGAGACAACGCCAGGTAAGCTCAGCTAGAGGCAGAGTTCAGCTGGAAGAACAGGGAACAAGGGATTTCAGAAAAGGACTGGAACAGCTGTGGCAGGGAGGGTGTGTTCTGCATCTGCACATAACAAGGTGGCTGACAGTCCTAACTCCTGATCCCCGTGCCCAGGTTCATTAAGAAGCAGGGCCTGGACCGCCTGTTCCACGAGTGTGACTCCCACATGTGGCGGCTGGGCGAGCGCCGCATCCCCGAGGGCATCGTGGTGGACGGGGGCTCTGACTGGTTCTCGCTGACGCGCAGCTTTGTGGAGTACGTGATCTATGCTGAGGACCAGCTGGTGTCCCAGCTGCGCCAGTTCTACACCTACACGCTCCTGCCAGCTGAGGTGGGTGCTGGCTGTGGGCCATGGGACAGATTGTCTTCCCACTGTGCTTAACAGCTCTGTCCCACTTCATCCCTGCGCTGGGTAGCTGCAAAGGGTGTTGCTGGTTCTGCTCAGGCAGTTTTGTGCCTCCCCTTTTCCAGACTTAGGTATAAAAGCGGGAAGGGAGGAGCAGACAGGTCAGGAGTCATGTTTACATACAGCCCAGCTTTAGGTCCACTCACCCTCTGGACCAGATGAGGACTGGTCCCTTGAGCATTGCTTTGTGCTGGGAACAGGGATAAGTTTCTGTTCAGTAGCAATTGAGGTCTGTCCTTCCCCTCTATGAGTGGGGATCTCTGTTAACCCTCAGTCCGCCATGCCACTGGGTGTCCCTTTTCTGCCTTGCACAGTCCTTCTTCCACACGGTGCTGGAGAACAGCCACGCCTGCGAGACGCTGGTCGATAACAACCTCCGCGTGACCAACTGGAACCGCAAGCTGGGCTGTAAGTGCCAATATAAACACATAGTCGACTGGTGCGGGTGCTCCCCAAATGACTTCAAACCCCAGGACTTCCTTCGGCTACAGGTGAAAAAGATCCTCCTTTCTCTTCCTGCTCTTTCCCCTCCTCCCTGTCCTCTCTGTCCTGTGGGCACCCCAGGCTGCAGTGCCAGCTACTGTGCATGTCCCCACAAGAGACTGGAGCATGGTCATGTCCCCCAGTGGGGTTCAGTGTAGAGGTGTCTGTAAACAGGCAGTGGGATTATCCTGACTGTCCTGCCCTGCAGCCAGGCTTCTGCTTGCAGCATTGCTCTTATTCCCAGACTTTCTCTCCTGCTTTCCTGCTCTTTCTCTGCAAATGTATCACTCGGGGCAAATACCTTTTTAGTAAACCCCCTTCAGAGTGGTGTTTCTTTGGCAGGTCAAAATGCCTTGTGACAAAACTTCTCCCATGCTCTCAATGCATGGGGACATGGACTGAACACAGGAGCTTTGGAGGAGATAGAGCCAGCCCTGAAAAGAGCAGTTGTGGCAGGATTTTCCAGCAGTCCCAGGCTTGCAGAGCCCAAGCCCCTGTTCTGCAGGCTGTGCCACGTGGCCAGAGCTAAAGCAGGGCTCAGCAGTAGCTCTGGTGGGTGGGAGCCCATCAGACTAGAGATTGCAGCAAAGGAGGTGGATGACACATAGCTACTTCTGGGCACAGAAAAGAGGAGGTGGTGGCAGAGATGGGGACCCATCTGCATTACCACTAACTGTTGGTGTGCTCCCACTGATCCTGTCACTGAGGATCCCACATTCAGGCTGGTGGTGCTGGGCTGCTCCTTAGTCTGTGCCTTCAGAGCAGGCAGAATGGATCCTGCAGGAGTGGGAGGGCAGAGTGAGTGCAGCCAACATTGTTAGACATTCCTGTGCTCTTCCAGCAACTCTCCAGACCCACCTTCTTCGCCCGCAAGTTTGAGTCCACGGTGAATCAGGAGGTGCTGGAGATCCTGGACACGCACCTCTATGGCAGCTACCCCGCCAACACGCCGGCCCTCAAGGCCTACTGGGAGAACGTCTATGACCGCGTCGACGGGCTCAGCGGGCTCAGCGATGTCACCCTCACCTTCTACACAGCCTTCTCCAGGCTGGGGCTCCACAAAGCCTCATCCACTCCAGCAGCCAAGGCTGACAAGCTCTGCAGGTGGGGTATTTTCTGTGGTCTCAACCCAGGCTCCGAAGGGAGGCCTTTGCCTTGTGCTGGAAGGATGCTTATGCTCTGATGTGCAACCTCTCTGTCTATCTCTCCAGATTTGAGCCTCGAGGCTTCCCCTCCAGTGTGCACTTATATTTCTATGATGACCGTTTCCAGGGTTACCTGGTGATGCAGGAAGTGCAGAATTTGGCAACTGGGCAGGCAGAATCCTTGGAGGTGTGGATGATGCCCCAAGGAGCTCTGAAGCTGTCAGGTCATGGAGGGCAGGCAAACCGCTTGCAAAACCTTGAGGTAAATGGGGTGCTTTTCTTCCTGGCTTTCCCACACTGTGCTGCTGTTCCTCCTCTGCCCCACCTGCATGCCATGGGGACAGAGGGACACAGAGTGTCTGAAAACAAACCTTTTTCTGGAAATTTTTGAGTGTTTGTGAGGAGCTGATCGTTGGGGAACAGGCCTTCAGGGGATCTTTCAGAGGCAGATGAGATCCAGTGCCTGCAGCTGCAGGAGGCCTTGCACAGCTGAGTCAGTGCTGGTGTGGAGGGTGGCGTGTCCATTGCTTTAAGGTTTCAAGGTTTATGTGTTCTCTGTTCCGGGGAGGTGAAACACTGAACTTCAGCTGATAGTGTCTCTTTGCTCAGTGTCCCACTGCTTCCTGTCCCTCCAGGTGGGCACAGAGTGGGACCCCAAGGAAAGACTCTTCCGCAATTTTGGAGGCTTGATGGGTCCTTTTGACGAGCCGGTGGCCATGCAGAAGTGGTCACGGGGCCCCAACCTGACGGCCACGGTGGTGTGGATTGACCCCACCTACGTCATTGCTGCCTCCTACGATATCACGGTGGATGCTGAGGCAGAGTTCACCCAGTACAAGCCCCCCCTCAACCACCCCCTGCGCCCCGGCGTCTGGACCATCCGCCTGCTCCAGTTCTGGGAGCCTCTGGGGGAGAATCAGTTCCTGGTGGTGCCCCAGACCTTCAACCGCAAGCAGCCTCTCAGGAAAGGTGAGGGTGCTCTGGAGTTTGGGGCTGGATGAGAGGGAGGGTGTCCTTGTGGGCAGTCCAAAGTGCTTCCCCCTGTGCTGGCCCCTGGGCTGCAGCTGATGTCCAGGCTGGAGCCAATTTTCCGCTGGTGTCCCCTTGCCCATGTGAATCCTTAGACTGGGCTGTCCTCTTGGCAGCTGTGGAGAGCCCATTGGCATGTCAGGCAGATTCTTCCTGCACTCACTCTGCCCTCCCACTCCAGCAGGATCCGTTCTGCCTGCTCTGAAGTCAGTCAGATTCTTCCTGCGTCCTTTTCCTTGTGATGGAGGGGAGCCGGTGTTGCAAAGGGATGGGGTGCTGTGCCCAACTGGAGTTGGGGGCAGGACCTGCAGGGTGCCAGAGTATTGCTGCATTGCTCATCCCCTCTCTTTTCTCTCCGTGTCCTCCCCAGATGACAGCAGCTGGCTGCACGGTGGCCCCCCCCGCAACGAGTACATGGAGCAGAATTTCCAGGGCCTGGGCGGGATCCTCAACCTGCCGCGCTCCGAGGCAGCGGAGGAGGACGCGGCACGGAGGGCACGGCTGACGGGCAAGGAGCTGGAGGACTGGGCCGACGCTGCCATTGGCACCTTCTGGGCCACAGCAAACGTCTGTGTCGGCAGCCCCTCTGCCTGTGCTTCCCTGGAGACCTGCAGCAAAACCTCCTGGAGCTCCCTGTCGCCAGACCCCAAATCAGAACTGGGGCCCGTCAAACCTGACGGGCGGCTGAGGTAGCAGGAACAGCAGGAGGGCAGCCTTGGGAGCAGGGAGCATCCTCCGTTTCTGATTTGGGGGGTGTCTCTGGACCACATCACCCTGTGCCATTTGCACCGTAGTCACTTGAGGAAGAGAAAAAGGGAACCTCCGGGCAGGGGAAAACCTTCTCCTGTGGGGTGTTTTGGGCAGAGGGAGAGGCCTGAGGTGGCTCTTGCCCATCTCTGCAGGAATGAGCCCTTGCTGGCCAGGGAGAGCGTGCTGGAGTGCCCATCCCTGTGTGGGCATGGCAGGCACCTGAGAAGAGCTCTATGTTTGTTACTGCAGGCCTTGGAGCCTCAGGAAAGGGTGATGTAGGAGGGAGGGACGGCTGGTGGGTGGGCAGGCTCTGGACCAGCTCAGCATCCTGCTCAGCCCAGGGCTAGAACTTGGCAGGAAGGGCCCTTGTTGCTGGCTGCTGCCCTGGTGGGCTGGTGAGGGACTGGGGACAGGCAGAAGCAGAATGAGTCAAAAACTGCCGTGTGCACGGAGCTGCTGCTGGCCCAGGGTTTGCATCTCATCCCTTCCACCCCAGCCCTTTAGTTTGTATTTTTATAAATATATATATAGAAATATATATGATGCAAAGTGCAATAGAGACGAGACCCCGCATTGGCCGGGAAGTCCTTGTGTCTCCATCTCCCCTCAGACTGTAACACACCTCATTCCCTTGGGTGTCCTGGTGCTACAGGACAGGGTGCTGGGTCGTTTACATACTTTTTTATTATTTTTGTTATTATTGTTTCACTGTTTGCCCATTTCCTGTTGAGGGCTGCTGGGGACCTGTAGGCTGCTGGCCTTGGGGCAGGGTTGCCCCCAGGTTGTGGGGCAGCTGCCCAACTCTGCCAAATGTCTGGAGCTCTGGTGTGCTGTGCGACAGCAAGCGGGGAGTGCCTGGTGTGTGGTTCAGGTCCAACAAGCCGCGCTGTAGACCCCGCCACTTCTGTCTCCACTTCAGCAAAAGGATGCCCTGGTCCCCTGCCAAAATATCATCCACGGGGCCCACGTCCTGCTGCGGATGAGCCGTGCCTGGAGGGCTGCCTGTGCCACAGCTCCTTGACCTGACCTTTTCTTTTCTTGGGACCTGCTACGCTTCCCTGGCCGAAAATCAAAGCGGCAAGACGAGGCCACCTCCATCCTCCCTCCACTGTTTCTGCTTCCCACTGCTCCAGAGGGAAGAGGCTCCACCTCCTCTTGGGAAGGGTTGCAGTGGAGCACCCCCCTTCCCTGCAGTCCCCCCAGGATGTCCTTGGGGTCTGCCTCCAATATTCTTTTCTCCAAGACTGACGCTGCCTGGAGAAGCCTGGGTTTGGTTTCACGCTGGGAAGACACTTCACAGCTGGGGCAATCTGGAGCGCATCTGGCCCAGCCCTCTGCTCAAAGCAGGGTCTCAGGAGCTGGTGGGATTTTGCTGTCTCCATGGATATGTGCCATCTTAACTTTTCTCCCATGTCCCAGCTCTCTCCACTCGGCAGGTCTGACACTCCCAGTCTCCAAATGTAAGGATGCGGGTGTTGCAAGATGTGTACTGTAAAATGGAAAGGACTGAGACCTGTGTGAGTGAGGGCAGGTCCCTGCTGGCACTCACCCCCCTGTCCTGCACCCACTCCTGCCTGGGGTGCTTTGGGGCTGTGGAGGAATGTGGGAGGAGAGCAGCCACACAGGGGAGGATGCCAAAACTCTGTGTCAGAACCATTATGTAAAGTTGTCTTAAATATGCAACATCACCACAAATACATCTATATCTCTACAGTTTGGTGTGTTGGGTTTTCGTGGTGTGCTGGAACGAGTGAAGAGGTGGGGGAAGCTTGGCCGTACCCAGTGAAGGTGCAAGTCCCTCCTGGACACCGGGGCAGGGGCTGTGAGGGTGTTGGGGCAGGGTCACCTTCCTCAGATGGGTGATGTGTGACCCAAAATCAAGCTCGGGGTTTTCAAACCTATGGCTTGAAAGTGAGAGCAGGAGCGACCCGGAGCCGCGGGCTGAGTCCAGTTACACCCTGGCAGCCGGTCCCTGAAGCTACCCGGATCCTTAGCGTTGACATAGCACTTAATTAAGGTGTTAATCAGCTAATGAGCGGGCACCTCCTGTCCCCTTGTGCTGGGTCTGTGGGGCTGCACTGCTTGAGGCCAGGAGCCTCTCGCGGCACAGCCCAGCTTTCCTTTCGCAGGAGCGGGACAGCGCCGGGGCTGTCCCGTGCCCGCTGCTCCCGGCAGTGCCCCGCAGCCCGGCTGCCGCTCGGCGGGACCGCGGGGCTCCGCTCACCGCAGCGGGCGGCCGGGGCACCGCGGATGAGCCGGGCTGGCCCCGACGCGTGTGCGAAGGGCGAGCCCCGGGAGCCCCGCGGCGGAGCCCGCCCGCCCCGGCCCCGCCCCGCCCCGGCCCGCCCCTCGCGGGCTGTGGGGCGCGGGCGGCGGCCAGGGGCCGGCGGCGGCGGGGTCGGCATGGCGCAGCTGGCGGAGGGCTCGGGCCACACAGCGACCGCCGGCGCCAGCATGGACAACAACGTCCTGGCCATCGTCATCGCCGCCAGTGAGTGGCGGGCGGGGGCTGCGGCGGGGCCGGGAGCGGAGCGGGGGCGGCCGCCGGGCGGGATCGTCCTCTGCCGGTGCCTCCCGGGCTGTGCCGATAAGGCGATACCTGCGGGGGGCGGTGGTCGCTGCTGCAGCCGGTCCCAGTCCGGGGGGCTCCCGCTGGATCGCGGGATTGGGGCCGGAGCGGGGCAGGGGCCGGCGGGGGCTGGCGGTGCCGGTGGGCTCCGCGGAGCCGCGGGTTCCCGGGAGACCGGAACACGGGCGAACCGGCGCCCTGCCGCGGTGCTGAGTGAGCCGAGAACCCCGGGCCAGAGACGGCGGGTGCCCGTGCCGGTCCCCGCGGGTCGGTCCCCGCCGCCGCGGTCCGGGATGCGGCGAGCCCCTCCTGGCTCTGCAGGCTGTTCTCAGTCTCGCAGGGAGGGAGCTGTTGGGCACAAAGGGACTTTGCCGCTCTCGGGACGGGCAGCAGGTGCAATCGGCTTCTCAGGGGCTTCTCCAGGCGGCGGCCACGCGGCGAGAGCGGGCGGCAGGAGGAGGCCCGCGGGCCCGTCGAAACACCGGTCCTCTCGCCTCTCCCGTCTCTTGGCAGCGGTGTCCACCTCCGTCTTCATCGTGGCGATCCTCATCCTGCTGCTGCTCTTGTACCACCGGGACCCCATGTGCTGCCAGTTCCTCTGCTCCTGCCGCCTGTTCCAGACCCCCAGCCAGTATGTGAGTGTCCTCAGAGTCCTCCCTCTCTTTCTCCTGTCCGCGAGTCCCCCTCTGTCCCCCGAGCTCCTGTCCCCCTGTGCTGGGTCTGTGGGGCTGCATTGTCCTGCAGCCTGGCTGGGACTGCTGATGGACCTGGGTCCTCCAAGCAGAGCTGGGCTCTGCCACCTCCTTGCTCCCACTCTATCCAAGAAATTCATCCACCCACCCACCCAATCCTGCCTGGCTGTGCCGTTGTCGTTGTATCTCCAAGGCCCAAGACTAAAAGGCTTCCCTGCTCTCCACACGGCTCAGGGGGGAGGTTCTCCTCCCCCTGCACAGTCATGTGTGGGGTTAGGCTGTGCTTTATAGGAAGGGGCTCAGCAGGGAATGGAGCTGGAAGCTGAGGGCAAAGGCAGACAAAGCCACCCGCATCCCTGACAACTGGCTCTCTTGTGCACAGCTCCTGGGGAAGCAGCAGTGAGACACAAAGCCCTTTTGCTTGCATCTGTAATTTCCTGGGGCTGGCTTTCAACTAGGGAAGCTGATGAAAAAAGAGCAGCGTGTGTAGCCAGCGTTGCTTTTGTGGCAGTGACTGCCTGGGGAAAGCTCAGCTTCCAGAGCTGCAAGGATGGCTCTTGAGGGGAGGGCTGCAGGTACCACTTTGCAGTCTCTAGGAGATGAGTGGACATTCAGCCTCACTAGCAAGGGCTGGAGAGACTAGTGCTATGAAAGGCAAATCTAATAGTCCAGCACAGGCTGGGAAGTCCCCAGCAGAAATCACAGTGGAAATAGGCTGCACTGATGGTGTCCTTGTCTGATTGTCTCCACTCCTTTCCCTCTCTTCCCTCCTGTTGCCTGCCCATGGAACATGCTGGGAGCAGGCCCTGCTGCTGTGCTGCCTTGCCCTGTGGAGCTGCTCCCTCAGGCAGAGTGGGATGCTCCCTGAGCTCTGAGGTGGAAACTTCAAGCAGGCATCTTGCCTTTAGCAAAGGGCAGTATGGAAGGGTGGATGCAAAGATTTATATATGAAAAGGGAACATATATAGAATGTATTTCCTTCAGAAAAAGAGAAGCAGTTGTAGTGTGTGAGGAGCTTGTGGGCAGGAATAGTTGCACTGGTTTTGCTCATCAGTTACTGAACCAACAGCTGGGTGCTGTTTCCCTGCAGCTTCTGTAGCTGTGCTGCAGGGCCAAGACAAACAGTTGCTTGGTTATTAAGAGCAGAAGTAAATCCTCACAGTTCTCCCTGCGCATCCCTGGTTGCCCTGGGAGTCTCTGGGCTGGTTTCTGCTGGCAGAGATGGGGTTTTCTAAGAACAAGGTACAGCCATGGTTCAAGTCCTGGCTCTGGCTCGAGGGGCTGTTCTCTGTGAACAGGATTTCTGCTGTTGCTCAACACTGGAACAAGACAGCTTGGGAACAGCACAGCTATTGCCCTGCAGATTTGCTTGCTGCATTATCCTGAAATGACAGCCTCAGTAGATAAGAGCTTACAAATTCTGTAACCCTGAGCATGTGATGGAGCTGTTATCTACACCAGTGGAATAGCTGGGTTGTTTTTTGTTGTCCCCCAAAAAGAGATGGTTCTTCTGATTTTCAGTGAAACCCTGCCCTGGGGCCCAGACTGTCCCTCTGGCTGTGCTCTGCTCCAGCTGGCTCCAGCCCTTGGAGCAGACCCTGCACTGCCAGGGGGGATGAGCAGAACTGTTGGTATCACTGACCAGGCAGGGGCTGCTGCCAGCAGCGAGAGCTGCAGGACCCTCATGCAGAGGGAGCAGCTCTTCCTCTGCTAGGGTGCTGCTGTCCCATGAGAGCTGGCTGAGCCCTGCTTCTCTGCCAGGAAGGATGTGAGGGATTTTGGCTCTGCTCATGTCCTCCTCATTCCAGGACCACCCCCCGCCCTACTTCCGCAGCAGCCAGCAGCTGGTGGGACCCCAGCCCGGAGCGTCCCGGCTGGAGAGCGCTGCGGAGAACCCCGGCATGCAGGTGATGGCAGGGGCCCTGCTGGGAGCTGGGCGGGAGTGGGAGCAAAGGTGCTCATGGCCTTGGAAAGCGACTCTGGTTATGGGGTTTGCCTGGGGCAAAAGGTGCTGGGCAGCGTCTTCTGGTGCTATCCCACAGCTTTGGGAAGTGCTGCCTGTAAAAATCCCGGGCGCAGGCGGCATGTGGGGGGAAGGAATATTGCAGAGGACACCACAGTGCCCTGAGGTGTTTGGGTGTGAAGTGCCAGTGGTGTATCCTGGGGTTTGTATCCTGCATCGCAGGTCGTGGCGTGATTCCTCCTGGGAGGGCGGAAATCCTCTCTGGGTGTTCAGAGGAGCCCAGAACTGCCTACAGCTTTGAACCCTGAATTAACTCAAGGCGGCATCAGGACATGAACTTGTAGTGATGAGAGCCACCACCACACTGACCCTTTTCTGGGGATGGGTGTTTTTAGGGAGACGAGCTCTTCTGTGTCGGACCCCCCAGCACGTACCAGCTCCCGCCCTGGGAGCAGCCCCGCCTGCCCAGCTACGAGAGCGTGCGGAAGAAAGATCGCCAGCGGGAAATCCACCAGATGATTGCCGACAGGTTTGGGCTGTGGGCAGAGCCTTCCCAGGAGGTGAGCTCCCCTCCCTGCACTGGGGGCTGGCAGAAGCCCATGGCAGTCACCACTGTGGTCGGTATCTCTGTCTTGCTCCAGCAGTTGGTGGTAGCTGAGGACTCTGTGCTCTGTGATTGCCTTCCCCTGATAGCTTTTACCTCTGGGAAAGCACAAAGTGTATCTGGAGGCTCCTTTGGTGTACATCTGTGCTGGTTAATGATCCATCTCCCCTCCCCCAGTGCATTTGCAGAAATGCCTGTACCAGGAGGCAGGGCAGAGCCCCAGGGAGAAAGGGCAGGCTCTATCGGATCACCTGCTCCACACAAGTCTAAGCTGGGAGCATTATATTTTGATCTCTAAGGCTTTCATGGGTCCTTGCTTCCTTCTCCCTGTGGGACACTCCTGATGAGACCCCTTGCTATTACCTTGAAGTGTTTATGGCTTATTTATGAGCAGAGACTTTGCTTGTTATGATATTTAAGATTTGCACTCCCACAATAGAACAGGGAAAAGGGAGTGCATCCTGCAGAGTAGGTCCTGTGGCAGCATCCTGAGACACTCCTGTTCAGAGACCTCATTGCCTAAAGCAGAGCAAACACGTTTGAAACCCTGAGTAAAGCATTAAAAGTTCACTGATTTATCTGGATTTTGAGCTCTTAAAGCTGTACCCTAAAGCCTGGCATAGTCAGCCCTTGCCACTCAGTGTTTGGAGCTATATCTAATGACACTGCCTGAGAAGTACCAGCCTGATATAGTGGAAGGTGTCCCTGCCCATTCAAGGGTTGGAACTGGATGATGTTTAAGGTCCCTTGCAACCCAAACCATTTTTTGATTCTATGAAAGCTGGGCAGTGAGGGCACAGGAGAGTAAAGCTCCAAAGACAAGTAGTTGAGGAACAGCACTGGAGGCTTTTCCACAACATCCTCATGCCCCTTCCTGTCACCTGTGGGGAGAATGCTAGCCCAGCTCTGCCAAAATAAATGTGACAAAGCCTGGAGATTCCTCTCTCTGTGCAGTGAGACTTGCTGAAACCTGGGCACAGCACCTGGTTTGCAGGTACTTGTATAAACCCCAGTAATTTTCTTTAGTCAAGGGAACACAAATGACAGCCCCGTCTCAAAGTCAAATTTGTTCTGGCCTTCTGCCAAGTCCTTGAAGGAGAACAGGGAAGAGCAGGAACGTGGCACAGAGTGTGAGGGGAGAATGTGTCTCCAGCAGGTTCGTGCTGTGTTCCAGAACAATGCTCTCATCTCCAGGTGCTCTGTTCCCCAGCTGGAGCACTGCGGGGGTTTCATTTCAGGCTGGTGGCAGTCGTGAGGCTTTTCATCCGCTCTGCAAGAAGAGGTGGGATAATCTCCTGGTTATTTCTGATCCACTGTAATGCTCTTCCTCTCTCCTCAATAGATGCCACCTCCTTATGAGCATGCTCTGAGGCATCCTCCAGCTTTCTCAGGAACAGGAATGAGCTCAGAGGCCTTGGACAGACATGGTGTTCCAGACCCCCTCCATGCCCCCCTCAGCTACCAAACTCAGCGAAACACTGCGGTGTAAGGCCTTGGCCTCAGAGTACTGCTGCTTCCTGTGCTGTCAGCAACAGAAGTGCCTGGGATACAATCTTCCTCCACAGGGAATGGCCAAACCTTCGCCCAGATCCACAGTCAGCTGAGACACAGGCAAGCCCAACCCAGCCATCAGTGCTATCCCTCTTGGGGCACAAGGACAGCCACAGAGCCACTGCAGAGGAACCAGGGACGTCTCCTCACTCCTCTCTGGCAAACACCAAAGTCAAAGGTGCAGCTGCTGGAGCTGCACAAGGCAAAGCCAAGGGGAAGGTCTGCTGGGCCAGAGCTCCTCAGGAGCAGCATTTCATACCTCTGTGAGGCAGCACTGCTGGCTGCACAAAGGCTCAGACCTCAGGCAGGGTGGTGGTGTGCTGCTTCACCCGTTTCTTTGGTTATCAAGTGTTTTATTGTACCTGGATTGCTACAGGTGGAAATCCTCACCTGTGAGTGGCAGAGGGGACGTGCTGTGGCACCAACGGCCTCTGTGACCGACAGCAGCACCCCACAGACCCCACACACAGATCTGGAGGGGCTCCATGGGTTATACCCGGGTATGGACCACCAAGATGAACCATGGGACTGCGTGTGCAGCATGGGAAAGGACAGATGCATGGACTAACAGCTGGAGTCTGCATGAAGACTGTGAAGCACAGGTGGACACACGTGCCTGACCCAGTTCACCTGGTCTTCTGCAGAGTAGAAAAATTGTCTAAATAATGTCAACACCAGTGTCCTTACACTACTGATTTTGATAACCTGTTTTCTACTGCAGTCAATGTTTCAAATTGTTTACAAACCTGTAGATAAAATGAGATCAGTTAGCTTGGGCACAACACATTGAGGCTCCTTTATTTTGAGCAATACAAGCTCAAAAATGTCACATAATGACTCAAAAGGATGGAGCATCCTGGATGCTGCTTTATCATACATCTCCAGCTGCTGAGCTGCAAGTACCAGTCCAGATTTGGACATCTTGCTAGGTCCCCTGAACTTGGTAATGAGTTAGTTAGGCCTGTGAACTTGTCTCATACGGCCAGTGAATGTAACACTCAGATACTTAAGTTAACCATTGAGGTGAGTGAGGTAGAGGGAAAAATCCATCTTCCTGGCACACAGCATTAGGTGCAGGTGGAATACTGCTCTGCAGGATTGTGAATTAAGGCACAAAGAGAACAGTAATGACTAAAAATGAGCAAAAGTAGAGGGAATTGTTAGCAGGACAAACACTGACACAAGAGTGATTGGAGAGGGAATTCATCCAGCCGCACAACAGAGCAGGCTCTCCGGATATTAAATGACCATTAAACACATTCCATGAGCAGCCAAGACCTCCAGCTGCCCTACAGCATTTATTAAACACTCTTTAAAAGGCCAGCAGGTGATCTCAGTGCCTGAACACAAATCCCAAGTGCTTCAGGAGCAAAACCGAGTTCTAGAATGGTATCTTCAGAGGCACTCTTGTCTTCAGGTGCCAGTACAGCTGCAGTGGTCTGTCCTGTCCATCTGTGCCCACATGACACAGCAGCTTCACAGCATGGTGACGAGTTTGAAGGTCCCCACCTCTGTGGTAGGGACAACACTGATGAAAGTTTTATAAAGGACTGCTCCCTTGGGCAGCTGGCAGATCACATCCCTGCTCTCGCTGCTGCGGGGCGGGGGCACGTAGACCTCCTTGGTGTATCTCACAATCCCATCTTCCAGGGCATACAGTGTCTTGTTCCGGCCCATCCCGACCTGGGAGAGCATGGGGAGAGCATTAGGAAGGAGAGGCTGGAGTTGCACAGCTAAAGCAGATCTGATTGTTGGTCTGCCTTGTTTGACATCCTGGCTTCAACAGCATCTGTTGCTTTTTAAAAATAAAAATCCCACAATTTGCTTCCAGCAATCAGTTTGGAGTGGTGCTCAGTGGGAGACACGAGACACCCGTTCCACCCTGAGTGGAAGTGCCCAGTGAGGTCACAGAACTGTTCTGGGACATCCATAACTCCCCTGAGCCCCACAGGCGAGGCTGTGAGCAGGCTCTGTGACTAACACCACACACACAGCGATGAGCATTGAGACTGAGACTGAAAGGGAGGAGACAGTGACTGTGGGGCTCTCAGGGGCTGCTGTTCTCTGGGAACCAAAGAGAGAAAAGGCCTTACGTGAGCGCCGGGGTGCCAGCGGATCAACCGCTGCGTGGCCAGAATGTTCCCTGCGTGGACAAACGCGCCTGCAAGAGAGTGACACAGTCAGACTGCACAGAAACAGCTCCCCTGAGCCCTGGCAGAGCACAAGTGACTCCAGGACTTGCAAATCTCAGCTTTTTGTAGGCATTTTCTACGGAAAAATTACTTCAAATGCTAAAAGCATCTGAACAAAAATGCTGTTAGCTGGAAATAAAAGGGCAATGGATAGATCATAGCAAAAAGTCAAATCTTTGAAAAGATTGCTTCTAGGGTACATTTTCTGGCTGCTGAAAGCATTTGTTTTATTTCCTTTACATTGGTATGTTTCCATCAGCAAAGCTAATAATTTTTAAGCACTCAACTGCAAGAATCTGCACTCTGGCTTCTGCTAAGCCTTTTAATTCTCTCCTTTGTAAACACTGGAAATGCTCAGTTTTTCCACCCAGCGTGGGAGGAAAGTGCAGTGCCATTAGGAGGTGTCCCACAGTGTCCCCTCCTCCTGGGCCCTCTGGAGAGGCAAAGGTAGAACCAAAGAACGTTTTCTGTAGGCAATTTTGGCTGGCAGCCCTGCCGGGGGGAGCTGACTCACCCTGCCCTCCCACCAGTGACCCTTGATCACTCAGTTTCACTGATCCTCCCCTCCTCCTTCTCCTGGAAAAGTGCCCTGCACACGACCCTTATCAGGGGAGAGAAGCTGTGAAAACCCCAGTGAAATGCAAATCAGGTACTCAGACCTACCTTCCACTTTTTTGAACCCATAGCGTTTCCCGGGGCTGCGGCCACCCAGGTTCTTGGAGCTGCCCCCACTTTTCTTAGAAGCCCATCTGACAGCAACCAGGCTTGTAGGGGGAGTGGTTAGAACTGGGTTAGGAGAAAGAACAACATCATCAGCTGGAAAAACTATCCTGCATCACTCCCTCTGTCAGATGTAAAGGACAGCAGTTAATACAGGCTTTAAAATTAAAGGCAAAGGAAAGCCCTGGGAGAAACAAAAAGCACTTCCAAGATAAATTAGACCAAAATGGTTTAAGTTCCTTGAAAAAAGGCCACATCTCAAGTGCTGCTGCTGCTGCCCAGGTAAGAATAAAACTCTCAGCAACAATGCTAAATGACGTGCACAAATTCCTGTTTCAGTCTTGTAAAATGCAGCACAGATGGCACTGGTTGCTGTGGGTTGCTCTTACAGTGTTTTGAGAAAAGATGAGTGTGATTTGTTTCAGGTTCCCCTTTGACCAAATGGCATTTACTTACACAGTTACCTCCTGAAATCTTACAAATGAGCAGACTTCTGGAAAATATATAAACATCTATGACCAGCCAGAAACGGTCTGAGGAGGATCCAGAAGGAGCATAAAGGTTGGACTTGCTGGTATTTGAGGTCTTTTCCAACCTTAGTGATTCTGTGATTCTATTATTAAAGGCTCTAAGAAGGAACACAGAGCCCTGGGAGTGGTAAAAAGGCAGTCTGGAACACAGTTTTTTCATTAATCCTTCCAGTTTAAGGAAGTGTTTAAGGCCAGGTTGAACAGGGCTTGGAGTAAGCTGGTCTAGTGAAATGTAGGGGGTAGGAACTGGGTGATCCTGAAGTTCCCTCCCAACCCATTTCATCATTATCTTAAAAATCTCCTCAGTACCACCTTTCATGCAGTTAGGAGACAAAGCTAATTTTTCTGAGTCCCTCTATTTAGCCTGTTAAGCAGCAGGTTAGTGCAGAACAGTGCTTATCTTGTTTCCTGAACCTAAGCAGACCACCAGTTTAACTCAATTAAATCATCACTAATTACTCAGTGAGCTGGAAACGTCGCATCACTGGAAGTGTTCAAGCCCAGGATGGAGGGGGCTACTGCAACCTGGTCTGATGGAAGTCATCCCTGCCCATAGCAGGAATTGGAACAAGATCATCTTTAAGGTTCCTTCCAAACCAAACCTGTCCATAATTCTATGAAATACTGTTGAGGAAAACAAAACCCCCTTAAGCCTCCGAGACCTAAAAAGTTACGGGAAATTAGACAAAGACGAACTATAGTTGCAGTTTTACATACACAAACCCGCCCATCACCACAGCCCCGCCTCAGCTCCAGGCAAAGGCGAAAGCCTCAGCCTCGCGCTACTGGCGGTGACATCCCACCGGGGGCGCGACATCCCGCGGGGTGACCTCCCTGGGCCACCTTCTCCCGAGCTCATCCCTCTCGCCGCACGGCCAGACCCCCGCTCCCCGCCCCTCAGAGGGCAGTGCGCTGACACGGGCAGTGAGCTGACACGGGCCCTCACTCACACAGCCGTCCCAGCGCCGCCATCTTGATGGCGCCGCTTCCCCTTCCTCTTCCCGCTGGGAAGGCGACGCGCACGCGCGCCCGCCGGGCGGCGATTGGTCCAAAGGCTCGCGACGGCGCACGCTCGGACCAATCACCGCCCACCGCACGCGCGTTCGGGCCAACCAGCGGCCGGCGCGGGCTTTCCCCTCAGGCGGGCGCGGGTGCTCTGAGGAGACGCGGGGGATGGCGGAGAGCGAGTCGGGGTCTGAGAGCAGCGAGGAGGAAAACCTGCCCTCCTTGGCACACCTGCTGCAGCCGTCCCCATGCTTCGGCGAGACGAGCCGCCCGCCGCCGCCATCTCCTGATCCTCAAGCGGCGGAGGTTGTCAAGATGGTGAGCAGCGAGAGCGAAGAGACGGATGATGAAGTGATGGACGTCGTCCATTTGCCTGAGAGCGTCGAGATGAGGGTGAGAGCGGATCCTGAGCCTTTCAACCTGGGCACTGGCGATACAGGAGAGGCATGTGGGCTTGGTGCTAGTGATGACCCGATGACTCCTGGGAGCGAAGGGCTGCGGGAAATCCCGGCGCCGTCTGGAGAAATGGCTTGTGACAGTGAGAATGGCACACGCAGTGCTGAGAGATCCTCCTTGAGCTCCTTGCCAGTCGACTCAGACAGGCCTAGTAGCCCCCCGATAAACAGAGAAAGGCCAGAAACATCGCTCCCTCTCAAGAAGCGACAATATAGTCAGAAGGAACGGGAGGCAATCTGCCAGAATGCGTGGCAGAGAAGGAAGGAGCAAGAAGCAAAGAGAAGGGAGCAGGAGGAGGAGAAGGAGAGGAAGAGAGCCGTTGCCAAGGTGCTGAAAGCTCAGCGGCCAGGAGAGTGCCAGAAATACATAACAGTGGTGCTAGATCCAGGTAGTTGTCCTCACAGCCTGCACCTGCCTTGTATTGACTGTTGTCTTCTCTCTGAAGGCCTGACCCGTGCATCGATTTCAGTCATCTTACAGGTAAAAGGTGGCGAGCAGATCCATAGTGCTTTGCAGGCTGCCGGTTATTCCTGCGTGTTTGAGAACCACGATGTTCCCTGCAGCATCACCTGGAGGAGAAAGACAGTGTCATCACAGGTATGCCAGCAAAATGTTGATAATCTTGCCCTTTTCTTCATGTGTTGTTTGCAGTCGTTAGTATTTAGCAACCCAAGTAAACACCTTCTAATCTCGCTGCTCAGAGCTCTGAGTGGGAGTCTGAGTGAATTCTAAGCAGACTGAGGCCTGTTTGTTTTCATATCTGAACAGATGGGAGGAGGAGATGAATGGACAGAAGAACCAAATGTCCTGGTTCTGCTTGGCTTGGAGGAGTTTTTGTCCATGGCTCACAGCTACAAGCAAGTGAGAACACTTATGACTTTTGTGCTCCTGAACATGCCTTGATGCAAAAACATTGTCATCCCTCTTGGTTTGGCAGGAAGGTTTTGGGGTGGGAGGAATGCAGGGTTTCACTCAAACCAAAATCTGGGTTTAGGAGCCATTAATGGGTTGTATAGTGTGAAGTTCTTACAAACTTTCTTTGCTAGTTAAAATTTTTCACACATTCTTGAAGAGTTACATTGTTACATCAAGGGGGTTTATATTATTTCTTTCTTTCTGCTCTAACTTTACATGGGATCAAGTTTTGCCTGCTTGCCCTGAAGAGCAAGGGTGAACAGACTCCTCTGCAGTGCTACAACCAGGGCCATGATTTGCTGAGCTTCTCTGTGTGCCTCAAAATGCTTTAACTCCTTATTTTTCCCATTCATTTTTGTAGAATGCTGATGGCTGTGCAGAAAAGCAGAAGGAGACCCTGCAGAGTTTTGTAGCTCATGCGATGGAGAAAATGCCTGGGAGAATTCTGGCTCTGGCAGTAGTTGGAGTAGAAAATTATTTCAGGTCAGACTTCTTCCCTCCAAATGTTTCTGTGTTTTCTCTGGCCTTGAAAAATGCCATAGGTTATATGTTAATTCCTTCTAGCAACGACTGGAGTATGAGAGGTATTCCCAGAATTGGAATAATTAATTATCTGGGAATAACTAATAATCTGGCAATAATAATCACTTTTTATACAGAAACAGAAGCAAAGGTCCATCCAGACTGTCACCCCAGTCTTACTTTACTCTTTTTAGGTCTCTCCAAGTTCAGCCAAAACAAAGGCTGCGACAGACAGCAGCAAGCAGGAATCAAGAGAAACGGGGAGAAAGGAGAAAAAAGGAGGTTAAGGATTCTGGCCTGAACTTATCCAGAATGGATGTGAAAGAAGTGAGTGCTTTTAAAACAGACATACAGACATGCAGCCATCATCTGTTGTCTCCCAGTATTTGAACATTTGACCCAGTCACACAATTTTGTGGATGGGAGTATGGGCTTTCATTATTCCTTAGTCCATCAGTCTGAACAGAGCTCTTTGGGCTCAGCTCCCCGTGCTCAGCCCTGTACCTGCTCCCACACAGACTGATGTGTCTCATTCACCTGCACACTGAGGTCAGTCTCAGCACCTCCTGCTCTTCATGGCCTACTGACAAAGCCCACTGGTGATGGCCTGTTTGGAACAAGAGCCAAGAGCAGCTGAGGCAGCTCAGAGGACACCGAGGTGATATTAACTGTCAGCAGGCAGACTGCCTCTAAATACTTCAGTGTCTGAAGTTAACTGTTCTCAAAATGGAAAGAGAGTGAAGGTTCTTGTCCTGCAGCAGGACGTTTGTGACCCTTTTCTGCTTCAGACAAAACCAGAATTTGATGCAACAAGACTGATTGTGCCATTTGTTGTTCCCAATGGTGATACAGGCCCTGGTGGATCTGCAGCTGAGCACACAAGTCCAAGTCAGCATTTTTGAGAGTAGTGAGGAGCTTGGGGAATATGCCACTATGTTCACAAAAGCTGTGGCTGAGGCACCGTACAAGTGAGTAAGCAGAGGAGCTTTTGTCCTACCTTTGGAGAGGCTGCACTTTAAGCTACTGGGAAGGAATAGCAGGTACAACACAGGGTATAAATGGTTCCTAAAGGCGTGGGTGGCAGGGCAGCTGCTATTGCAGCTCCTTCAGCACAGGGCTTGTTCTTGAAATGGATGTCCTGCCCACAGAGGGGTCGGGACAGACCCTGGTTTCATAGTCACAGGCTAGTTTGGGTTGGAAGGGACCTTAAAGATCATCCAATCCAACCCCCTGCCGTGGGCAGGGACACCTTCCACCAGACCAGGTTGCTTAGTGCTCCATCCAGCCTTGCATTGAACACTTCCAGGGATGGGCTATCTGCAACTTCTTTGGCCAATTTGTTCCAGTGCCTCACCACCTTCAGGTCTCACACTGGAGCCTTGACATCAAGTACAGTTCTTGTTCTGAGTCAGATTTTTGGAGTGGGAAGGGAATGTGAGTAGGGTTGGCTCTGAGAGTGCCAGCTTTTCTTCTCCAGTGTGTAACCAAGAGACGTGCCTGAGAATGAACCACTTGGCTCTGTCCATTGATAGGGAAGACAGCAGCTTGTGCACAGTGATAGCTAAGAAAGCCATCCTGTGCAGTCTCACACAATCCTGGCATTCCTATCACAGCAGCTGCTGGATTTCCATGTCAGCCATGACAAGAGGTGAGATGTCATTAAAAATGACGTCTGGAAGTGTTTTATGATGGTTGACAGCCAGATGGTGAATTCTTGTTTACCACTTTGTCTGCAAGTTGACTTGTGTCAGGATTGCTGCTGAATACAGGATTGTTTCTTTTTCAGTAGCAATCTGGGTCTTAAAGAAATTGGTAATTGTAGTGTCTGTAAAGAAAACAGGGTCAAATTGTTCATGTTTGCTTTGATGTCAGTTGTGTCTGTGACAGCTCAAGTGAGGGGTGGCGCTCTGGCTCGCTGACAACAGATGGCAGGGACAGGATTTTCTGCACAGCCTCATTGTCTCCTTTGCTTCCTCTCTCCTTGTTCTCCCCAGGCGAGAGCGAGAGAACACAGGGTTCTCTTTCTACATGGAGAAGGGCTCCTGTGGAGGGGTGAAGGTGGATCCTTCCGGAAAGGGTCTCTTGAAAGTTTGGAAGAGGCAGATACAGCAATTTAACCGTGTCAGCTCTGAGATGGCTGAGGCTATCGTGTCTGCCTACCCTTCTCCTCAGCTTCTGATCCAGGTGAGGATGCCTCAGGGATACCCAGCACTGTGCAGGCAGCCAGCTCATTCAGGGGGTGGAAGAAGTGATTTAATCAGTACTAAATTTGACACAGAGGTTCTGTATGAGCGGTTCAGTGAGTTAGTGAAGGGGCTGATTCCTTGGCATCCACTCTTCTGGCTGCCCACTGAGGGAGCAGCACCGGCTCCACTCTCCAAGCTCAAGATGGGACTTGGGCAGAGACCAAGTGAAAAACGAGCTGACACTGTGGAAGGGTAGAGCAGGTTCGGGTGCACAGCTCTGACTGTCTTTGCAAGCAGTGGATGCAGGAGGGTGATGCCGTTGTTCCTGTGTTGCTCTCAGGCCTATGAGAGGTGCTCCTCGGAGCAGGAGCGGGCGGACATGCTGGCCGCTATCCCAGTGCACCGCGGGGAGGGCGTGACTGCCACCTGCCGCCGCATCGGCCCCGAGCTGTCCCGCCGCATCTACCTGCACATGACGTCCCACGACCCCGACCTCTGCCTGGATCCCACTGGGTAGCACAGGGGAAAAGGGTTTCGCTGTTTGTCCGGTTAAATGTTCCGTTGTGGATTTCACTGGGTAGCTCCAGGGAACAAGGGTTTTACCGTTTCTCAAGTTCTCAGTTTTCTTCTGTGAAGAAGTGCTTAGATAACACTCATTAATCCTTGAAGCACATTTAGGCTTTATTGTAGCAGGAAGAAAGTTGGATAAAGTTGCTGAATAGCAGGAGTTCACACAAGAAAGATGATGAACAACTTCCCTAAGCACACGAGTTGCACACAGCTTATAGTACTGATGTTGTTTTATTTGTCTTTCTATAAAATAAATAATTTTGAAGAATCATCTTTGCTCCCTAACATGGTGTCTTGGACATAGACAGGTATGTCCTCTGTTGAAAGGAATATTTTCTGTTGCTCTCCTGAACTGCAAGGACTTATCTTCTTCCTCCTTTGGGACAAATCCTGATGCTAGAGCAACACAGTCCTGAGCCCCCAGCACCTGCTCTAGCGAGGTGAAGAACTTTACCTCACACAACAGCCTCTCATTGTTCTGCTGTAGCAGATGGGAATGAGTAAGACTAATTTTCAGATGTAAGTTTAGAGTGCTCTGATTCAGTCTCCAGACAGCTTAATTTAGAGAAGGTCTTGAAATCTGATTATATGTGCTGGAATTATGAGGTCTAAACAGTTGGCAGAAAAAGCTTCCTTTTAATTAGATTGGGGGCCGTGGCCTGTCTGTGCAGCCATCAGCACCTGTGTGCACACAAGTCCAGTTGGCTTTTTGTAACAGCAGTGCTCAGATGAGCACTCAGACAATTAAACTGCCACTCCCCATGTGTGGAAATTAACCCTTTAGAACCCTGTTGTCTCCAGTGGAAAAAGCCCTGCCTGCCCTGCTTGTTGCAGGCATCCAGCAGAAGCCCTGGCCTGGCCAGAAGTGCTGCTGACCTGAATCTATAAACTGTATAAGGCCAGTGCTCACCAACCTATGAACACTTGTCTGGGTGTTGGCAGGAAGGAAACATTGCTTTAGATGCTGTTTGTCATTTTCCTGAACATTTCTAGATAGGGAGTAAGGATCTTTTAAAGAATGGGATGAGTTAGATACCCAAAGCAAAGCTTAAAGGTGTTGGAAGGAAGCTTTGAAAACATGCACCCTCCTGAAGCAGAGGCAGCTCTTCCTTCTTTTTCTCTGATACTTGTGCTGCTGCTCTTTACTGTATGATATTCAGGGACCCACAATCTCATCACTGAGTTACAGAAAAAGGAAGGTTTACTGCTGTGCTGGTTTCCCCATAGCTCTGCTCCTGGCAGCAATAATCCCAGGTATGAGAAGAAGGAGTGATGCTGGGGAGCAGTGTAGGATGTCTCAGTGGAGTCTGGAGCACAGAGATTCTCTGAAAACTTGCAGTTCATTTTAGTACTCACAAAGCCCTTAAGAATATGAAAAACTCCTGCTTGATGAGGGTTTTTAAAGGAAATTTTAAAATTAATTATCTAAAATCACTTTAAAGGAAGTTCTGAATAATTCACAGACCATTGCAGAGGTGAGTTTTCCTCTCAAGGTGCAAACCACCAAACCTCCCAGCCTTCCCACAGCCCCAAGGCTTCCCCTTTCCTGCCAGCAGTGCTCCCACAGTGCCACCCAGTGCTGCTTCTGCAGCTGCAGCAGGCAGGGATTATTCCCATGTACTTGGAAATCATTTGTGGCTGTTCCTAAAAGCCCTAATTAAAATTAAAACCATGTTAACAACACAAACATCCAGTTCAGACAAATTGCTGTGAAAACTGTTGTATTGAAAAATTTCAGCTCCTTTCAATAGCACATCAGCCTCTTTGCTCCAACACAGGGATGCACAGCCATCCTACATGCTTGCAATTGGTCCTGGAGTGGGGCCTTAGTTGTTATTCCCGTACAGCCATACCACCAATTTTAGCACAAACAGAAATGAGAGCAAGGAATGGATATGTATTAAAAACCTTCCACCTCCAGCTCAGAGCTACAGCTGTCTCACCCAGGTGGCGTGAGGGCTGTTTGTTCCCATTCCTACAGACTGTCAGCTTCCTATACCTCACAATCCTGGTGGACACCACTTGGAGGCAAGGAGTGGTAACAAGTTTAGGTTAACGTGCATAAATGATGGGAGTTACAGGCCGACTGAGAGACATGCACAACAAAGATGGTTTGAACAACAGCTCTGCTCTGTGGAGTGGACCAGCAAACCAATGCTGACTGGTTCAAAGCAGTTTCATCAGAACACAATTCCATAGGAATTCTGGCTGCGTCGATGGTGGAAGGAGATGCTGACGAAGCAAGTGCCCCTCCAGGACAATCACTACTTCGAGTTGTGCTGTAGCATGTTCTGCAGGGTTTTGTGGTTCTGCAGAGCAGCCACCACGTCCTGGTAGAGGGTGTTGACGCTGACACACAGGGGTTGGTGCTGCAGCTCCGTCAGCTTGCAGGCAGCCAGGGTGCAGAGGATGCAGAAGAGCACAAAGAGCAGAACTCTCAGCACCGACCGCGACCACGAGAGCTTGTGCCGGGGGCGCTGAGTGGGACGGGAGCTGGAGGCCGGCTCTGCGTGAGAACAGGACAGAACTGAGGAGTTGATCACCTGTAACAGGCCATGCTCAAACACAAACTGCTCAGGTGAGATACTTAATCGTCCCCTGCAGTTGGCTTTTGTTGTGAACTTTCATCACTTAGCTTTGATAAATAAGTATACGTGCAGGATTTAACTGCTTGGGATGAAAAGTTTCAGATCAGTTTCACGGGCAGCAGTGAAGAGGGTGTAAAGCACCTCTGTGTTGCACAAGTTCCAATTATGCAAATGTAGACTTAAGAAAGTAGACTTTAGAAAAAGTAAACTTAAGGAAAATGAATGTAGGGAAGTTCTCATTAGGAACAGCTTGAGAACTTCCTGACTTGTAGCTCCACAGTTTGTGGGAACACAGGCAAAGGGGAAAAGGGCACAGTAGCAGAGTTTATCAGAACTCCTGTAAGTTCCACCCTACCCTCTCCCCATCGTCTCCCAGTACCTGGGCTGCATGAAAGCAATTCTGGCAGCATCACAATCTGATGACAATGAAACCTGACACAATCCCACCCAAAACAGACTCTACTTACTTCGGGTGTGCACTGTTTCCTTTTTAGTTTTCTTTTCCATCTCCTGTTTTGCAGCTTTCTGAGCATCGTACTCCCGCCTTCTGCGTTCCTTCTCCTCTGCCTTCTCTCGCTTCCGCAGCTCTCTCTCCTGAGCCTCCTTTGCTCGCTGCTCTGCTTCACGCTTCTTCTCCATTTCTGGGGGTTAACAGCAAGTTTTTCCCTTTTATGTAAAGGGTTGTCACTGTCATTTTTCTTATTACCTTATTATCCCAACTGGAATGAGGAAACCAATTAAACAGCTATCTTTTTTATCATTATTTTTAGTATTACATACCTTGCATTTTGCTGTGCTTTTTATCCATGTTTTTATAGGTAACCTATAGCACATTCCATCCTGAGATTTATCTATGCCTAGGCCAAGAAATCACATACTTACCTCTCTGCTGTCTTTCTCCCTCCAGCCCTTTTACCCTACTACTCCCTGAGTACTTTGGGTTCAGGTGGTTACAAGTATGTGTTAGATGGCAATTTGTTAGCTGGTGATCAGAATGTTTGGGTGTGTTAGAACAAGAGCAGTCCTCAGCAGACAGCACGTGGGGGTCTTTGTGCCTACCTCTCTCTGCCTGGAGTTTCTGCTGCCGTTGTCGATCCTGCTCGGACTGGATTGCTTTCATGTGCTGCAGTACCTTAAAGGGCCAAGAAAACAACCTGAGGGCTGTGCAGAAGCCTTGTGGCACAGTCAGTTCAGAACAGAACAGATTGAGTGTGGCTGAGGACAGGCAGCTGGGGCTGGCCCCCAACCCTCACCGACCCCTACAGCTATGGCTCTGGAAAGAACTCACAACTTATGTGAGTCTCTGTTTTTAAAAACCAGATCTTCCCATTAAAAACAAACGTGGCAAACTGGTGCTCAGTGATACAGAGGTTCACAGAACATTTCCATTTACGTTTGCCAGAACTTCTCCAGAAGTTTTTGTTCTATCAGCACAGGCATGGATTAATATGTCTGATTATGCCTCGACTTTCTGGCAACCAGCATTTAATCCTCTCTTAACTCCACTAATGGAGAAGCATCCTCCTCAGCCAGGTGTTTGCTCTCCACAGGCACAGCAGTAGTGCAGTCAGTACAGTGGACCTGTCCCTCACTCAAGAAACTTCAGACTCCTGCAGCAGCTGCCCAGCTGGCTAAGCAAACAGAGGAAGAATCACTGGCAAAGCCATGAAAGGAAAAAAAAATAGAATAAAAGCAGACTCCTCACCTTGACAGCAGCCTGCTTACACTGCTTCTCATCCAGACAGTCTCCTGCCACTTTAGCCAGGACGGGATCCAGGGGATTGTCCTTCAGATCCAGCCACTTCAGGTTCTGCAAAAAAGCACAACAAAGAGGAGGCTGTAAGAGCACAGCAGTCTTGGAATTATTTAAGAGAGCCAAAGCAGAAGCAAAAAACTGCTTAGTTTTCACATGAATGAAACAGGTACAGAAGATGAGCAGAGATGTTTTCAATAGATTGAGAGGATTTTCACTGAGCTGCGGTGCAGAGCCAGCTGAATTTTGGAATGGGTAGTCAGCAGGACGGATGCTTTACCAGAGAAATCAACTCCAGCAGGATCACAAGACCCTGGGCTGCTTCCCAAAGCTTTACATAACTGCTCAGCAAACACTTTTACCTTGAGCTGTGCAAAGCTGACTGGCAGGGTGACCAAGCGGTTGTTCAGAAGGTCCAGGTGCTGCAGATTGATCAGGCGGCCAAAATCCAAGGGCAGCTGTTGCAACCGATTTTTACTCAAATCCAGTTTCACCAGATGCATCAAACTGCAGAAGTCTGACTAAAACCCAAACAAAGAAAACCCAGAGAAAGCTGGTCAGCATCCTTATGGAAGAACCTCAGCGGGAATTACGTGGAGACAGCCTGCACCTCACATCAGGCACAAATCCTTGACTTAGTACAGGACTACGATGGAGGAAATCGCTCTCCTCCTTTGCCTTGGAAGATGGAGGTGACATCGTGGGACAGGTAAGACAGACTGAGAAGGTTATGGATGACAATAAGACAGGAACAAACCCGAGTCTCCACTGCTGATGAAACTCCTCTGTATTCACCTGGGGATGCTCTGGAAGGAAAGCACTGCAACCTTCACACAGTTCAACCCTGCACTCTCTCCTGCCTCAGCCAAATCCACTGCCAGCACTGACCTGTCACTGACAACGGAGTCACCCAGCCACCCCAGGGCAGGGAAAGGGCCAGTTCCACAGTGCCTGGTGAGCCTCTACTAAAGTACCAGTTATCTTTGCAAATATTTTCCAGCAGACTCATCCCCACGGAGGCTCTCTAGCACCTTACCGGCAAGGAAATGAGGTTGTTACAGGACAAATCCAAGATAGTAGCTTTCGGAAGAGCAGCCTGAAAGACAAATAAGGCACTGAATGAAATGGAGGTTCACCCGAGCCCCTCTGACACCTGCTACTTCTGCTTCGCCTCTGCGGTTTCTCCCACGTCAGTCTGTCTATCCCCCGCGGCTGCTCCGAGCTCACGTCATCTCCGGGTCCAAAAAGGTTCTTATCCCGGGACAGCAGTGAACAGCGGCTGCCGGGCCCGAGGGACACAGAGCCTCACTGCTTCAAATACCTGCAGGTCAGGTCACAAGCCCCCAGCACACCCGGCTGCCCTACACTGCCCCTTCCCGGGCTCCCCATCCCCACCGGGGGCCTGCGGCCGGAGACTCACCAGCTCCCGCACCGGCACCTCGTTCAGGTCGCAGAGGCTCAGGTCCAGCTCGTTCCCGTCCAGCTTGTCCTTGAGGCTGAGCCCCTTCCCGCTGCCCCGCGACATGGCTCCGTCGGCGGCCGCCCACGGGCGCTGCGGCTCGGCTGGCAGGGCTGAGCACAGCCCGGCACGGCCCGGCCCCGCCACCCACTTCCGCGGCCACGTCCGCGCCCGCCCCGCCAGCCGCCGCCGCGGGGCCGAGCGCGCCCGCTGCCGGCCCGGAGCGGGGCCGCAAAACACCGACAAACTGTCTTCAGGGAGGATGGTGTCTGAGGTTTGATCTCTGCGTGCTTGCAGACCTAAGCAACAAGAAAGATTTAATCCCCGAAGCAGAGCGCAGCCAATAAGATCTAAGCGCTGTCTTAGGAAGACGAATTACTTGTTGGTAGAATTGTCTTGTAAAGGTTTAAGGCTTGATCCAATGATCTCAGACTTAGTGGGAGGTTAACAAAGCTTGGGAAGAAGGATTTACTACTGATAGCGGGAACAAGGAATGCAGGATTTATGGGCTACGAGGACATTAGGCAGAATCCCCAAGATAAGGAAGAAACTAATAAAGCCAACTCAGCAGTTAGGTTGAATCAGCTCCGAGCTGGTAAAAGGTAATTCTGTCAAGGGGCAGATTGTGACCACCTACTCATGGCCACAGACCCAAGAAACCCACCAACCCAAAAGAAGAGAAAGACCAAGCCTGTGGACACATTAGCATGGGAAGTGAAAGAATCATTAACCAATGGCAGATAGAATACTAATTAATATCAGAACTAGGTAACTTGTAGCCAATGAACATTAATGCCTTTATTTGCTAAAATATATAAATAGTCAAAATTTTTGACAGTCGTCATGGTGGCTTTGTGGATTTGCCATCCAGGGCAGAACTGTAAATAAATCAAATACCTCAGCTGTGGGTGTGGGTTGGCCTCTTGCACACTGGGTGGGAGAACCTATTTTGGGACACATTGGCACAGCTCAGGGCATCCCTACAGCTGTCCCACCAGCCCTGGGACCCTGGGCAGGCTGCCAGGAGTTTAGATCTGGGCTATGTGAAACAGCCCTCAGGAGGAAGGAGAACTCCCAGCCAAGAGCCACGGGCAGGGGAGGTTTGCATCCATTCGCATCACCCATCACACACCACCACACACAGAACCAATCGGTTTATGGCCAATAATCCCAACAGAAACCCAGGGATCTATACCTTGTTTTGCAATATCTGATACAGCTCCTTATATGTGTCTACACTCCCTATCCATGGGGTGAATTCCCTCTCAGCTGGGCTGTTACATTACCCCACAATGTCTCTTCACAGGAGGAATGCTTAATGGATATTCCTGCTTTGCTCCCAAGGCTCCAGTCCCACAGGAGCAGAGCACTCTCCTGATCCTCTGTAGAGAAAGTGAGTGAAAGGGAAAGGAGTCTGGGGCAGAGCCAAATTAATGTTACCTGGTAAAGGGATTAGAACAAGGACTAACTGTGAATTTCCTGACCTCTGTGCTATTTTTGATGTTTGGAACATTGCAAAGATGTTATCACTATTGCAGCACATTTACCCTGTGGATGCATTAGTTTGTTTTTCAGCTGCCAGTGAATTTCTCCCAATACCCAGAAGCCAGCATTAGCACAGTACTGAGGTAACTGAGGCCACAGGAGCCTCTGAACAAAGACAAGGCTTTGCCTCATAGAAGCTGCAATAAAGTCTGCCTGAAGCTGAGGTGCTCCTGTCCAGGGGATTGTGGAAGTTTTTCAGAGCATGTCATTGTTCTTCCAAATGCGAGCAGAAATTACAGAGCCCTCATCTGAGAAGAGTGAGGTCTACTAATCCAAGAATATCCCCCCATATCTCAGCTTTTCACTACAATGTTTGTTGTTGGAGAGAATGGCCAGAGAAGAGCAGCTCCAGGGAGTGGTGGGGAAGCCTCTCATTGCCAGGTCTGCCAGGGAGGCAGCTGATAACCGATCCCCTCGTTACCCTGAGCCAGGGAGGGATTCATGTGATGTACTCTGCTCTTCCCTTCCATGGCCGGGAGGCACCACAGTCCTGCTCTGGAGAGCAAAACCCAGAGGGGCCCTGAGGGGGCCTGAGCAAGACCCTCTGCACCTCTGGGAAAGGTCTTTGTCCATGCAGTGCTACAGAGACTGAAATCTGTGTTTACACGAATCCAAGAGCCTTTGGCTCCTAGCAAAAGCAAACAAGGGTGTAGATGAGTTAAAAACCTACCTACTTATTTGTGATTAGCAGTTTTTAAAATCTTAATTAGAAAGGAATGATACCTTATGTAATGATGTATGAAATGGTACTGCTTCAGGGGTCCTTTGCTTTGATCTCAAACAAAAAAAAATATACTCAAATGTCAAGGCCACATCAATTTCTGCATAATTCTTGGTTTAATTCTTTAACCAGAATTCACCCTCTGGGCTAATGATCATGATGTGGGAAGATCAAGCCAAAAGTCATCTTTATTTTTATTTATTACAGGTTTGCATAATTTTTTTTCCCCTGTGGTTATACAATACTGAGAACTCTGATACTCCATCAGCACAAAGACAGTTGCTCTGTTCTGGCCAAACAGTGGAAGGACAACTTCAGGCCACAGATGTCACCCAGCTTTACATCCCCTGTGGGAATCCAGAAACTCACCTCACTGCTGAGTTCAGTGGGACTGGCTTGAAGAAGTATCTGTGCATGTAGACTGGAGAGACTTTGAAACTCCACAAGACAGACAAAGCATAGCACAAGGCACATCTGTGCACTCTGCTGGGGGTTGCAAGAACATTAACAAGGAGAAGGGAACAGGAAATGCTGAGGGAAGTGGAATTAACACAGTTGATCTAATTGTGATCTAATGATCCTTACTGGGCCTGAGCTGGCTGTGCCAGCCTGAGGTTGGAGACCATTCCCAGAATCTTGGAGGATCTCTGTGATCCCTCTGCAGCCAAGGCAAATTTTTCACATTTCAAGGAAAAAAAAAAAAATCTCCCTTTCCCCAACAAAGAATATGTTGTCACTGCTGCCACGAAACAAATTCCTTGTGAACTAGATGCACGTTGGGGAAAATCCTTCTTGTTTTTAAAAGCAGTGTCAGACACTAGAAGTCTGGTGGCAGTTGGTATTTCACTCTGTTACAAGCACATTTTTGGCTTTCATGTCTGAGATTCACCATTCTGAGGTTGATATTTATGCCCTTGCTCATCAGCACCATTGTGCTTGCTGTGTCACCACTTCAGCATCAATGCTGCTGCAGAGCTCAGCAGCACACCCCTGATCTGGTGCCTGCCCACCCCTCTGCTCTTAGGTGAGGGGGTCTTAGCCTGCCCAGCCCTGGAGCAGCTCTGGGCTCTTCTCCTCCACAGGGAGTCCCTAAGGGTGTTAGTGGGATGCTAACTGGTAACTCCTCGGGGGATAGGGCTGGACGCCAGCTGGTGGCTCACAGGGTTCGGGCACCAAGCGATACAGGTGGAGACAAGTGGAGGCAAATGATGGGGGCTGTCTTGCACCAAGGTCCATCTCTACTCATTTGAGTGGAGGGGCTTATTCGGGGTGTAACAGTGCTTGGGTCAGGCTGATTGAACAGGCTGGAAAGAAGAGATAAGGGAGCGGCAATGTACAGGGAAGAAATTGTGGTGCACAGCTTGGGCTGGGGACCGGCAGAGGATGGGGCAGGTGCCCGGCGGGACTCTGGGGGTTCCCTCTGAGCCTCCAGCCCCTCTCGCGGACCGGGCAGGGCGGGCGCTTTCTCTGCTTCCCTTCTCCCCGGTGCCTCCTCCCGGCCGGCGAAGGGTCCCGGGGCCGCAGGCGGGGCTGAACGGGGCCGGGGCGGGCCGTGGAGCGCAGCGCCGCCGAGCACCGAGCGGCGGCACGGCACGGCACGGGACAGAACGGGCCGGGCCGGGTCCCGCCGGGTGCTCGAGTGCTGCTGCTGCTGCTGCTGAAGGAATGGCCACGGCCCGCCTGGCAGCGCTGCCCCGGCAAGGGCTGCAGCTCCTGCGCCGGGCGGGCGAGCGGCGGGGAGCCCCGGCGGGCAGGTAGCGATGGGCTGCGAACGGGAGCTGCGGGAATAGGGGAGGGAGGGCTGTGGGGCTGTAGGGGACTGGGGGTATCACGGATAGGAATTGTAGGGGACACGGGGCTGTGGATGAGAAGGAATAGGGGCTGTAGGGGGCAGAGGGCTCTGGGGCTGGGGAGCTGTAGGACACAGAGAGTGCAGAGGATGCAGACCATGTGTGATGGGGGACAGGAGCTATAGGGCGGCTGCAGAGTGCTGTGGTATCCAGCTGGGCCAGTGGCTGCATGCAGCGAGGGCATACTCATCTCGGGGTGTAACCCTTGTCTCCCCTAAAACCCCTCAGAAGTGGCGGAAGGCAGGCTGTATCCCCTGGATGTGCTGTGCTCCAGCTTGGGAGTGGGCCAAGGCAGGGATGAACCCTGCACAGGAGTGAAGGGAAGTGAATCCATGGCAGGGACTGAACTTTGTGCAGCAGCTCCATCCGGATTGCAGCAATGTGAAATGCATCAAATGGCTTCCCCATCCTCCCTCAGGGCTCTGACTTGCAGTCTCCCTGTCCCCCTGTGGTCCTGCAGCCCCCAGGATGTTGGGTGACCCAGCAGGCCCATGACACCAAGAAGCTCTGGGGATTGGAAAGTCAGGACAGTTCTTTGCCTTGCTTTTCTTCAGTGCTGCCTCTTTGGAGCAAGTTCATGTGAAAGAACAGCAATGGGAAGGGTGTTGCTTTGGGAAAGGCTCTGAAGTATTAGCTGATATTAAAAGAAATAATCATGGCAATGAATAAGCTCCAGTAAACAAGTCCACTAACCAGGTGGGGCATTCCTTTTTTTTTTTTCCACAGACAGGGTTTGGGTGGGGTTTTCAGCTGGTTTGACATTAGGAGTGAGGTTTGACATTAGGTGTGTAAAGATTGCCTTCTCAGAATCTGTTCTTATGAAATAGGGATGAAAAGGAAAGCATCACAGAGTTCACTGCAGTTCACTCCAGCCCAGCATTGAAACTGAGGGACAGGAACACAAAGCCCTTGGAGAAAGAGAGCATATATTTAGAGAGTAAACTCTTTCTAGCAATGTTAAAAAAAAAGTTTATTCAATTCTGCTCCTAGGCTTGTTTATCCTTTTAGCAGGGAGAGTGCAGAGGGCAGAGAGCACAGTGGAAAACAAAACCAGAAAGTTGCTGCAGGAGGAGTCTGAAAACACTGGGAAGTTGATCTCTCCTTAAATGAAAATAATAAAAAAAGTAGTAAGTATCTGGTTAACTCTTTAGTCAACAGATTAAAGCAGTTGTGAGGACAGAGTGGAGTTAATTTTCACCTCCCTTTAATTGCAGTCATATTGCAGAAAACACCCAAAAGCTCTTGCTTTGGGGAGAGAAGCTCCTGGTAGATGTCCATGAGCAAAGGAACTGGCAGAATCTGTGAACCTCTCTGAGTGTGAACTCTGTACTGGGGACAGTTCCCAAGCTCTGGGAAGGCAGGGCTTTTCCTGCAGGTGCAGAGGTGATGGTGCCACAGGGCAGGTCTGTGTCCTCCACTCTGCAAAGGGGACAGGAGGTTACACTGCCTTGTTTTCTCTTTCATCCCCTTTGATAATTTCTGTAGAGACTGGTAAGGAGTTAAAGTTGAAAACAGAGCTGCTTATCTTATGTCAACAACTCCAGACTGCTGACTGGGGCTGTTCAGAGCTCCTAAATTAGTCCAGAGTGCTTGCTTCAGTCTGATCATTTCTGCTTCCTGCCATCAGGCAGGGGAGCTCTGGGACTGCTGGTATTTGGCTGCTCTCCTGCCTTTTGCAGGGAAGAGGAGGAGGAGGAGGCATTTCCCCAGAGCTCTGGTGTCTCCCTGTTGAGCTGTGTTGCTGAACATGAGGGATCTGGAGTTTGGGGGAGCAGCCTATGGACGAGGCTGGCTCCTTTGCAGGCTGCCTTGCTGCTCAAATGTGCTGCTAACAAAAAGCATGTGCTCTCCAGCAGCTGTGGTTTACAGTCTGTGCTGACACCCAAGAGCAGGCAGAGTTTTATTTGCTCTCCTTTGGCTGACTTAGGGAAGTGAGAGCTGCTGTACTATCAGACCATTGGTCTTGTTTTATCTCCAGCAGCACCAGATCCTTTGTAGGAAGAGGTGAAGGGTGAATTATTTGTTTTCTGTAACAAAGGTGAACACAGAGACTATTTCTAAATCCTTTGGACTCTTTCTTTCTACAAGTCTCTTGATACATTCTCTCAGATCAGATACATACCCTTGCTCCTGGCTGTAGGCAGGAGGGAGACCAGCCCTATGTGATTTCCAGCATGATGCTGCTGTTAAGGAACATATCTTGTGTCCGCCTCCTTCATTGCATTCCTGACTCCCAGTGCTTTCCACAGGCTTCTGTGTTACCTCACACCTTTCACTTCTGCCACTGGTTTAGTGATACAGAAATGCTGAAGCACATGTGAATGTCAGACAGAATTCAGGGAGCTCAGACTTGATGGCAGCTGAGAATTTTGCTTTAATGCATTTGAAAAAATTCTGTGAGTTGGTGCTTTGAAAGGAGTCAGTGACTCTGGATTATGGGCATGAGATATCTTAGCCTTCTTAACCTCTAATTTCAGTGCTGCTGATACTTTCCTTTGAAAATGTGAATACTTGGGACCTCTGAGTCCAAGCTGTGTTCACAGTGTGAAATAGAACAGTATTTTCTCAGTATTTTTGAGCATGTGGCTTTGTAATGGTATCTTTTGCTGCTCTTTGATGCACTTTCATCCTCGTGTTTGGGGGTAGGGAGGAAGCCAAGCCAGGTAACCTGGAGCTTTAGTGCCTTCTTGCATTTAGTGTAAAAGTCTGGTTCTGAAAAGTCAGTGAAACCCTTTGGTTCTTCAGGTTTGGAAAATACTGAGACAGTAAGCCCAGAGAGCCTGATCTGTGGATGGCTTTGCCAAGACATGGCAGTGTAGGATGTTCTCCTTTTCACTGGCAGTGCCGGGTTGTGCAAGTACCTCTTTGAAGGCTGACTGCAGAGAGTGGGAGACTGTTTTAGCTGGACACTTTGGATTCTGACTGAATTTTCTCAATCTGAATTTTGTAATATTTCTTCCTCTCTCCAGTCTCTTTTTGAGATGGTCTTTTGTTGTTTATTTTTCCCAGTGCTGAGCCTGCTTGGCTCCCAGTGCCCCATGAGATGGTGCTGAGGGGAAGAACTCTTGCACAACCAGGTCAGCAGCTGATCCCTGCCCGCTCCAGCCTTTCCTCGGCGGGGAATTTAGGGATAGGCTCTGCTGACACTGGAGATGACTTGGCTTGAGGCGATGTGAGTGTGGCTGGCCCCATTAAGCGTTTTAACAAACAACCTGGATGGTTCCTCATCCTCCCTCATGAGCTATGACAGGGAACAGGGACTCCCCCAGTCCCTATTTCAACAAGCAGGTGGCTGGGGGTGAGTTTTACTGCTCTCCCAGGAGCATTCATCCCCGCCTTGCTTTAGGGAGAGGTTTTTTTTACCTTTTATTTTATAGAACCTATGTTTATAAAGGCCCTTCTTCAGAGCTTTCTTTCATCTCCCTGTTTATCTACATGCTTTGCCCGAGAGTTTTCAAGCAATAAAAGATAGTTCAGTTCAGCACTTGTCCTCCCTCCTCCTCAGGCAGCCTCACAGCCTTGATGTGGGTTGCCCTAGAGCTCGGTGAACAGAGCCCGTGGGAGTTTGCACAATCCTCCCTCTGCTGAAAAGAACGGGGGGAAAAGGGTTCAGGTTGTTCACTTGTCTCTTGGAGTAGTACTCCCCCGAAGGTAAAATCTAGATTTTTGTTCTCTGGACATCACCTTTACCTCCACATAGGAGGTAACTCCATGCTCAGACTTGTTTCTTGTGGGCCAGAAAACAAATCTTTTGGGGCAGTAATGCTAAGTCTTTGCAGAATATTGATCCTGTAGTAGATGGGTATTTAGGCTGAGCTATTTTTACTCTTTAAGGCAGAGATTTCCTCATTAGACACTGAATTATAAAGGGCCTCTCTGCTATGCACCCTACAAGTGTCCCTGAGCCCTGCCCCTCTTGGGTGTCTCCTAATGTTGGAATGGAGGAGCTGAAGTCGTGGAGGAAGGCAGAGAGGAAATGAGGAGGGACAGAGAGCATGGGGAGTACCTGGGGAGGAAGACAGCGTGGTGGGAGGTGACTGCTGAAGCAGAGAGAGGCTTGTAGGAGATGGAGAGAGAAACCAAGGTAGGAACTGCAGCATTCAGAGGGTCAGGAGCTGTTTGAGGGGAGATTGCTGCATTTCCACCGATGATCAGACCTCAGGGAAAGTCTTAATGATTTAAAAATTATTTTCCCTATTGCTCTGACCACATCTTCTCATTGCTGCTTCTCTTAATTCATTGGCCTCTCCCTTGGCCTCCAGCACAATGTCTCAGTGCTCCTGCCCAGCCTGGCTTGCACTTCTCAAACCCATCCCTGCTCTCCTCCTCCCCTGTCCCAAATTTGCAGTGGGGGCCGTCTCCTCCCTGCTGTGGTATTGCCTCTGCACTTCTCCTCCCTCATGTTGCTGGTAGCTCCTTGTTTTATTGATGCTGTTTCAGTCCCATAAACTCTTTGCATTCCAGCTGTCAGAGATAGAAAGTGTACAGCTGCTGGCTGGTGTAAACACAGACCATTCCTTTGCAGATGCCTCAGCTACACTGAACTCTTCTAAACAGTTTTCATTCTGCAGGATTAGACTCTTCTCTGCTGATTGTTTTGGAGACTGTCCTCTTTGATTTTAATTCTCTCTTTCTCATTTGCTCTTTTCAGCAAGTTGGGAGAATTTATCTACAAACTGGTTTCATAGTTTCACAGCTATTTATACTTTTTAATGTTGCAGAAAGACCAAACCCAGTTGGCATCTCCCAGTGAACTGCAGAGCCCATACTCTGCCCAGGCATACTGACATGTCTGTGCAGTTTTCAGTGCAGGAGAAGGATGGTAGGACCAGGCTGTGCCAGTTCTGCAGGGCTGGTGCAGGCTCCTTCCCCATGGAGGATGGAGGTTCTGCCTGTTTTCCCACTGGTATAGACACACATACGTGTGCCCGGGGGGTACCAAGGCTGTCCATGTGCCCCAAGCCACTGCAAAGGCTTTCCAAGGCCTCTTCGAAGTCCTCCTGATCCTGAACCACTGAAGCAGCTGTCTGTGGTTCCCACTGGTGCAGAAATATGCATCAGGTATTCCCAGTGTTGCTGGCAGGCTGATAATCCCTCACATGGGGAGAACTGTACTGACAGGTTATGTTAAATAGCCTGTTTTCTTTTCCAGTGCCCTGCACACAAGGGTGCCCTCCATGTCCCCCAAGGTGACCAACAGCTACATCCAGGGGCCCACAGACATTCCCCTTCTTGACAAAACCATGGGCCAGTGCCTGGAGGAGACTGTGGAGCGCTTTCCCGGGCGCGAGGCCGTGGTCTTCTGCCGCGATGGGGTTCGGAAGACATTTGCTCAGTTCAAAGAGGAGGTGAGTGCCTGGTGCACCCCGCAGGTGAGGGGATGACAGCAGCAGTGGTGATGGAGAAATGGAAACAGTTTCACTGCTCAGCTCAGGACTGAGATGAGTTGCCTGTGGACCTTCATCGTGGTGCAGTGGGAACAGGAGGTTTCCAGCATACACCGATGGACGTGTGTGCCCTCATCCTCCTCACAGCCTTGGTATGAAGGGGAGGAAGTGGCATAAGCAAAATGCTAATATCCCATAGTGGATATTAATTATCCATTAAAAATTATCACACTTATCTGAGGGGTTATGGGCTGAGTCATGATGTTTTTCTCTGCTGGAACAGACTCCACCTTCTGGATTAGCCACTCTGGATATCAGAGATGTAAGGAAAATCTTTGTCCAAGCATGAAGGCAATGGAGCAAAATCAAGGGCTCAATATCATATGCACAGATTTGTGTGGGTGTGTGCATACACAACTATATGTTTCTCTGTTTTTGGAATGGAGGGACTAACCACCTGGAAAGTTTCTAATAAAAGTGTGATATGATCTTTGATAGGAGAGAATTGTTTGGTGGGTTTTTAGGCTTGCTATGGTTTTGGTCATATCCATTCAAATAAACAAGATTAGTTGTGTTCACTCTGGTTTTAAGAAGTAGGCTGTAATTCAGAACTAAATCAAATTGTTCCTCAAATTCATATCTCCCACAAGGCAGATTTTATGAATTAATTTGAGAACTTAACAAAACAATAAAACCTTTCTCTGAATGTCTCAGAGTATTTATACATACATTTGTGTTCCTGAAACACGCTTGCCATCTTGCAAAATAAAGTAGTTGTTAATATAGTGGTTGAATTTGAGTGAATGAATCACAGAATCATTAATGCTGAAAATTTTTTTTCAAAGACTGAGTCCAACCTTTGGCTGATCACAAAGCTGTCAAGTAGGACAGAGTACTGAGTGCAACATCCAGTTGTTTCTTTGATGCCTGTAGAGATAGGGATTCCAACACCTCCCTGGGAAGTCCTTTCCAATATTTAATAACCTTTTCAGTGAAGAAATTCCTCCTGACCAGAATTCCTCTGGCCTGACCCTAACCTGGTGCAGTTTGTGGCCACTTTCTCTCATCCTGTCCCTTGTTCCCTGGGAGCAGAGCCTGACTCCCGCCTGGCTGCACCCTCCTGTCAGGGAGTTGTAGAGAGGAGGAAGGTCCCCTCTGAGCCTCCTATTCTCCAGGCTGAGCCTCTTCAGCTTCCCCAGTCACTCCTCACAGCATTTATGAGGACAGGAACCCAAAACTGGTCAAAAATCACTTGACAGAATTTTCTTCACCCAAATCCTTTTTGAAGTAAATGCTACCCAGAAGGGAGGCAGATCCAACAGTGTGGATGGGCCCAGCATGTGGGTAAGGCTTGGTCCTGAGTGGAACTGAGGAGGAACTTGGCAATAGTCTTTGAGCAAGAAATAACTTGCAACAACATAATTCCCTCTTTTGATTTCCTTCCTGCTTTGTTGTATTGTTCCAGGTTTGTTATTTTTATGCTTTCAGTCAACCTGCTGAGCAGGAGCTGGTCTGTGCTCCAGGCTCAGGAGCTGCCATGGACTGTTCTGTTGCATTTCAGTTACAAAGATGATGCTTTTTCTCCAGAAAAGCAGTGCCTGGAGACCAATATCCCCCACTGCATCCTGTGTGTGATCCTCAGGCTCTTGTGTTGTGTTTTTCAGGTGGACCAAGCAGCAGCTGGACTTCTGGCCCTTGGCCTGAGGAAGGGAGACCGGCTGGGGATGTGGGGACCCAATAAATACGAGTGGGTTCTCATGCAGTTTGCAACTGCCCAGGCAGGAATCATCCTGGTAAGGAGTTTGCTGTGTCTAGGTTTTAGCAATCTGTTGGGAAAGGAAATGGAGACAAAGAAGCAATAGGAAACACTGGAGAATAAAGTTTGTCTGTCTTTTTTCCATGCTCTTACCTGGCATGTCATCTGTAGCTGAATTGAGTATTTAAGGAAGATCTGTGCAGCTCTCTGCATCTTCATCCTCACTCTGTAGGGAAGCAGGCTGCAGAGGGAGGAGCAGCAAAAAAAAAAAAAAAAAGAGTATTTGCAACAGCTGTTCATAGGAGATGAGCTTTTCTCCATAGGACCATTTTTATGTGGGGTGTTGCTGTCCTAATCAGTTAGCAGCTGGTTAGATCCATTTGAAATGTATTGCTCCATGGAACAAAGGCTCACTTAAAAATCTAGTCCAGGCTGCATAGCCCCAAAAGCCAATTTTCATTTGCTAGCATGACCAAAATGCACCTTATTGAGGCAGTGCCCTGTGTTGAGGTGTGTACCCTTCCTTCTGCTCCGTTTCCTCCATCCTGTTCATTCCAGTGGCTGCAGGAACAGGGTGGAAGAGCATGGCTCAGGAGGAGCTGTGGGTGAACTCATCTCCAGTGGGCACTCTGTGGAGACCTGGGTACAAGAAGGTGTTATCATGGTTGTCCATCAAGAAACTTGACTTGCACAAGAGTTTTGATCTGGTGTAGTGGATTGGATCAACTGGATCAATTCCTGTGAGACAGGGGCTCTGTTTCTGTTCCTGAAGCTCTGTTTTGACTATGTGACTCCACATAAACCTCTTTTCCAATTGTTCTCTTTCACACAAACACAGAATTCACATATATTTTCTGTGAATGTGGAATCCCATTGGATTCCAAAAAAGCTCATCCAGTGGAGGTGAGCTTTTAGTTCTGTGTTGGAGGAGAGGCTCTGAGTGTGGCTTAACCCTGAAGGAACTTTTCTGTTGGAATCTGTGTTAGGGGGGAGGGTGTTCAAGGCAAGAAGGTGATCAAATTCTTGTTTCTGGCCCTTCAGGTATCTGTGAATCCAGCCTACCAGGCCTCTGAGCTGGAGTTTGTGCTCAGGAAGGTTTGTATGGCATGAACTGTGTGTTAAAGGGGGTTGGTGGGGACATGGTGCAGATGAGCTGCTTGGGATTAGTGTGTATGGGGAGAGCTGGCTGGGGAGCTCTGTTGGATGTGCAGAGGGCATGAAGCTGAAATTCAGTGGCCACATTTCTTGCTGTTCCTGTGGCTGATGGAAAACTGCTGTCTGATGGAAACTGCTCTATCCTTCTCCTCCCTCTCTCTCTGCTAACAGCCAGGTACTGCCAGCACTACCCCACTTCCCCTGTCAGCAGTCACTTAGCAGGGAATGAGGGAAAAAATGCAGGACTTGATATCTCCTCTTTGCCCCTCCTGCTCAGGGCAAAAATCACCATCTAGGATCTCAGCCTTGAAAGCAGAACCTCAGAGAGGACCTCATTTTAAACTCAGAAAGGACCAGTCTACTTGGTAGCTTTATTTCTCCTTCCCAGGTTTGTCTGAGGCTGTCTGGCCTTGGATTTAAACTGGTTTAAGTCCTAGGTATTGCCACTATTTAACGTCTCTCTGCTGTTTGATCCTGCCACCTCATCTACCCTTGAATACCTGCCTGGGTTTGAGTTTGTGATGTGCAGAGCACTGATCAATTTAAACTGTTCAGGCTCCCTTGCTCAAATAATGAGGAATTCAGGTTATTAAACATTTGATGGCTGAAAATTAAGATTAAGCAGCTAATTTTTAAACTGTGGTTTGTTCAGCTGTAAAGGCTGATATTGGAAGCGGGGCGGGGGGGGGGGGGGGCACTTCTGAATGTTCCCAGCACCATCTCAATTAGTTTTACCTAGAAAGTGGATAATTTTTAGTGGATTTCTTTTGTATCTCTGTAACTCTGTAACGGGTTGTTGGGCTGTAATTTGAATTCCTGTTTCATGCTTTATTTAACCCTCTCAGCAGTCCTGCTGGTCACTCCCGTTCTCCTGCATTGGGGTTGAACCCAGTGCTGCAGTGGAGCAGCATCCCTTCCAGGGTGGGCTTCTCTGTCCTGTTGGAATCTTGCCCTTCCAGATTTGCCAGTATTCCCAGCTTTATTATGCACCTTTGACACTGGGGTCTCTGGAGTTCCTCACCAGCCCGAGGATTTGTTTGTTTATTTGCATAACAAAATTTCTGAAGACTTTAGGGCTTTTCCTGTTGGATCCTGTCCATCTCTCTGATTGGTATATATGGAAATATGTGTGGAATAACCATTCCTTGGAGCCCTACGGTATTTCCAGGGCTTTGTGAAAGCAAACTGATGACACATTTTCATATTTTACATTCTTTGAAGGCAGGTCTGCTGCCATTCAGGTTGAGACCAAGTGGGAGAGGCCCAACCAGAGACTCATCCTGTACAGCACCAGCCCTTCAACCAGCCCTCCTCTCCCCATACAGCATCTATTTTTCAGAGCTAGTTCAACCAGAATTGTAGTTTGAAGGAATTAGTAGTAAAAAGTTGCAGAGGCCCAAAACAGCCTCAATCCCCTGGGTTCTGGGCAGCCTGTTCCAGAAAACAGAGCAAATGTTTATCTTCCTTTCTGACAAAGCCCAGAGGGTACTTACAAATAATAATAAACTTTGTCTCCTTATTTCCCAGACCCTGGGAAAATAATGAGAACAGCTGAGTAAATCATTTATGTAAATAGTTTATTGGACACAAATGCATTTTTTGGAAGATGAAAACAGTTTGCAAATCTGGGTCAAATTCAGCAAATCTCTGCTGAAAAAGAAAGGAAAATTCTTGGAATAATTAAGGTGTTTTGTTTTGGGATTATGCAAAATGTAAGGGTTGAATGGAAAATGTTTTCATTTTCAAAATAGCTAGTGCTTTAAAAAGAGGTGGAAAAAATCTCAGGAAAAGGAGCACCTCAAAAAAAATTCCACAAAAAATCTTGGCTTGATCTTAGAGGCAGATTTTAGAAATCCTTGTTTTTCAAAATTTCCTCAAAAATCCTCATTCCAGATCAACACAAATTAATTTGTTTTAACTTTATTTATTTATTCATATTTTGGGACTGGGCTTTTTTTTAGAGTTGAGACTCATAATCTGAAAAATCAGTTGATTGCCTTGTGCTCACAATGAAGAGGGTCAATCCTGGGCAAGGGGGAACTTTAGGCTTCAGCTCTGCTTTCTTGACCAGCAAAAATCATCCTGAATCCAGCACTGGGGAGGAGCAAAGCAGTGGCTGCACAGCTGGATCCAGGCTTGGGATGTGCAGTAACAGCACAGCACTGCTTTTGGAGGGTTTTAGGACTGCACAGATGCAAGGGCTCATTTCCTTTTGTCCTTGGAGAACCTCCTTGTTGTCCTGGAGAACCTCTATTGGTGGTGGCTGCTCTTTATCAAGTCCTGACCATCAGTCCAACATGACTTTTCATGAGTTTCTATCTCCCTTCACAGGTTGGCTGTAAGGCACTGGTGTTCCCCACTCAATTTAAAACACAGAAATACTATGATATTCTAAAGCAGTCATGTCCTGAGCTAGAAAAATCCAGTCCAGGGGGAATAAAGAGCAAAAGGTGAGTCAGGAACATCTGATGTCTTTGCACTGACCTCACAGCCATGTCCTGCCTTGTCTCCCCTCAGCTGCACAACACAGGCTTTGCTGAAGAAGGGCCCACAGGAGGTTTGATCTGAAGAGAACAAGTTAGGCTGGCCCAGAGGTTTGCCCTGACCAGTGTGCGCCTGTCTGGGCACTTTTCTCCTTGTTCTGTGATTGCTGATGGTGTTTTCCTCTCTGCCAGGCTGCCTGACCTATCCATTGTCATCATGTGTGACTCCAAGCTGCCTGGCACCTTCCACATGGACGAAGTGATGCAGGCTGGGGACAGCAGCCACGTGAAGCAGCTCAGGGCCGTGCAGCAGACCCTGTCCTGCACTGAGCCCATCAATATCCAGTTCACCTCAGTAGGTGCCCTGCCAGCTCCGTGCCCTGGGGTTGGGTTCCTCACTGGGGACACGGGGAAGGATGTGTGAGATGCCACACATCACATTTTCTTCCTATTTCCCTCTGAGACCAAGCTTCAAACTTCTGCAGTCGGATGGAAAAAGTGTTCTAGCATTTCCCCTTCTTCCATTTTTTATGTTCAGCCTGTTGTCAAGAGCTGATGGAGATGAGGCAGTGCCAGGTGAATTCTGTTCAGCTGAAATTGGGCTGGTTTGGGGCATTCAGGTGCTGTTAAAGAAGTAAAAAACAGTCTCCCAGGTCTGATAGGAGAAAAAAAAGTGCAAGATCACCCCAGGGTATGAGGAATCTCCCTTGAGATTCCCTGGGGAATCTCCCTTGAGCTCATCCTCAGAAAAGGTGGTGTTGCATAAGTGCCCTGTGTCTTCCAGGGGACAACAGGAAGTCCCAAAGGAGCCACCCTGTCCCACAGGAACATTGTGAATAATGCCAATCTGGTTGGTCTGAGGCTGGGGATCACAGACCAGGTGGGTTTGGTGGGAACAGGGTTTGGGGGGGCCTCTGCTGCAGCAGAGAGACCACGTGTGGAGAGGGCTGGTGTTTGCTCAGTGGAAGGGCAGGATGTTTTGCTGCAGATGACATTGAGGGATATTAATGCATAACATTTTGCATTTCAATGGAGTTCATTGATGTTTCATTTTAGTTCCATGTGAAGCTTTTTTTTTAGGCAAAAAAGCTATCTTTTTGTGGGGGAAAAACATGAAATTAATCACTTTTCATTTTGGTGAATACTCATTTCAAATAATTACAAGGCTCTGGATGTTAGCTTTGAATTCTGTTGAATGATGTTTTAATTTGATTTACATGACTTTGTTTCTTGCCATGTTTACAGTCTTGTAACTCTTATCAGGGTCTGACCTCTCTATTTGTGGTTTATTTTAAAATTTGTTAAAGACAAATATTTTCTTTTGAAGTTCTGAAGTACTTATTTCTAACATACCAGCTTTGATCCAGAGAACAGATGAGTTGATTCAATCGGTCTTCAGAGCCTTTGGTGATTTTAAAAAAACAAAGTAAAATGAATATCTTGTGCCAAGTCCTGCATATTTCATGCCTCTCACAGCACATTCGTCTCTTTTGGCATATCATGTATAAGCAGTACCAGACTTAGTCCAGCAAAGAAGAGACGTTGCAAAATTATGGGATTAAATATTGACATAAGAACTTCCCAAACTGATTTTTATGGAAGGCAGGACATGCCAGTTGGATTTTCACCTAACAGGAACACAGCGGAACATCAGATTTCCAGCCGAGTGGATCAGGAAAAATGTCTGTGCTCAGGTCTTTGCTCTTTAGGAGGGAGATGGGCTGGACACGCTGGGGAGGTCTCCTCTCCTCACTGTTGTCTGGTTGATCCCAGGAGAATCGCTGTGGGCTCCCTGCGCCTCTCTACCACTGCCTGGCCTCGGTGGGAGGCTGCATGGTGATGGCTCTGCACGGCACCTCCTGCATCTTCTCATCGCCCAGCTTCGAGGGCAGGGCTGCGCTGGAGGCCGTGTCCCGAGAGAGGTGAGAGCCTCCTGTGCTCTGACTGGCCTTGTGCTCTGCTTCTTCCCTTGCTCCACCTGCCAGGACCTTGCTTGTGCTCTTCCTTCCCACATGTCTAGGTTTGGACAGACAGGTGTCTGCCAGGGAAAGTTGGAGCTCCCCTTGGAATGGAGAATGTAAACCCCCTCCCTCCAAATTATTATAATTTTGCAATTAGGGGCTTTTCAGGCAAAGATATGGGAATAGGAATAACAGTTCTTTACTAGGAATATTAAAATATACAAATGTAGTAGTACAAAAAAAAGCAAACAAGCAAACAAACAAAAGTCCTAGAAAAACCCTGACAGAGTCAGAGATATGACCTGACACTCTGTTGGCCAGGGTGTTGGGAGCAGTCCAAATAAATCCTCCTGGAGTGACAGATGTGGTTCTGTTGGAGCAGAGATGATCCTGTAGACAGGTTCAGTGGTGGTGAGATGAATCCGCTCTTCCTCTGGGAATCCAGTGGAAAGCCAGATAACTGGGGTCCCTGTGTCCCCATTTTTATCTGGGTAGGAATGGTTGGCTCCTCCCCTTGGGTGGAGCATCTCCCAATGGATGATGGAATGTGTCAGTCACTGGTGAGCCTCAATGGCCCATGAACAGAAGATATCCCCGAGGGTGGGCAGTGGTGACAGAGATCAGAAACCCTGCCCCACCTGGTTTAACAGCTGGGCTGTTATCAGAAGGCATCCACCCTCCTCCCCCTGGAGTTACAAGAGTTCTCCCCAACTGCTTTCTATAGATGAAATAGAATACACATTTTTTTTTGGTTACATAACCCAAGACAGCACAATGGGAGAGGCAGATTTGGTGCTGCACTCAATTGCACAGGCACTTCAGGAACCAAAGTCTGCCTTTCAGCAGTGCTTGGGCGTGTGTCAAGCTCCTCCTGAAATTAAGGGGATCTTTTCTATCACCATAGGATTTGGCTGGGAAGCACAGCGGTGTCTTGGTTTGCTGTGGCTGCTGTGTTTTCACATCTGAACACCTGCCCTCCTTTTCCAAATCCAGCTCTGCTGCTGGGATAGCTATGTTTCCATATGGTTCCTCAAGTGTAGCTTGGAAACAAAAGAGTTGTTGCTGTGTCTGCGTCATACATGTACACATGTCTGTATGTTTTATGCAGATGTGTGTCTGTGTGTGATGGTGAGCAGCACATCTGCTCTGCCTTCCTCTGTGGTGCTGCTCTGGGGTAGGACAGGATGGGAGGGTGCTGAGCTGGGGTTGCCCCCATTTCCACCTCTGCAGCTTTGCCTTTTTTTCCCTTCTTCCTCAAGATGCTCCTTCCTCCTTGGCACCCCCACCATGTTCATAGACATGCTCTCCCAGCCGGACTTTGACTCCTATGACCTGTCAACTCTCCGGGGAGGTAAGTCCCAGAACTCAAATGGAGCCATCCTGAGAACCAGGATATTCCTGGTTCCTGCTGGGAGCCTGTTTTTAGTTTTATGAGCAAACATCTCTTCTGGTGGGAAGAATTTAGTTGCATGAGCCTTGTGTTTCTCCTGTTAATTTGATGCTAAATTTCCTTTGGGAATCCTTACATCATTGTGTATTTTAGGACTCCTTCATCTGAAGGCAGTCTAGGGGAGGACCTTTCTATTTCAGCTGCAGGGGAGGTGTCAGGAATATCCTGATTTTCCTCAGCTCCTGTCTCTCCAACCACCACCGTGTGGCAGCAGATGCTTTCTGTGTCTCAGGCTAGTGCAGTCCCTAAAGCAGAGCCAAGCTCAGATTTCTCTTTCAGGCCTGAAGTTTCCTGCCTGTTTCTGAAGTCATTCACCCCAGTACTGGAGGGTGTGATACTGTGTGCTGGAGCTTCCTCTCTTTTCACAGCCCACCTTGGAAATAGCTGGGCAGACCCCCAGTCCTTTTGAGGCAAAAATAGTAGGGAGAGAAGGTGGTGCTGGAGCATGAGGAAATATTTTGGCAGGTTCCCTAATCATCTCTGCAATGTGCAAAATGATCCTGTCTCATCCTGTTCCCCACCAAAGCTCATATATTACCCCTCTCTTATGCTCTGTCATCCCAGGTTGGAACAGTTGGCAGTGGGATCTACCCTCTCCCAAAAGGGCTGCTCTGTGCAAGGCAGGAGGAAAGATTTTTGCTTTTATGGTGATGATCCATGAGAGAGATTGTCCCATTATAAAACTGCCTCTTTCTGCTCTGAATCTTTCCATTTTTGGAGAACCACAGGTTGGACTCGGTTTGTGTTATATTTTCCTGTTGGGAAAGGCAAATTGGCCTTGCTGCAGCCTTTGCTTCTAGAACAGCTAGGACCTGTATAAAAAGATTTATGAAATATTTTGACAGGAACCAGTGTATCCCACAGGTCTTGTCAGCAATTAATTTGGGAGCCATTTGAGGCACCACTGCTAGAAATAAATAGCTGGTTTCCAAGGTCTTTCCCTCTTTCTTCCAGGAATTATTGCAGGTTCTCCTGTTCCCCCTGAGATCATGAGGACAATTATCACCAAGATGCGCATCCCAGAGCTTGTGGTGAGTTGTGGTTGCTGTGACCAGAGCTGAAAGGGGTGCTTGTCATGGTGAGATGCTGAGTTTGGGTGTCTCTGGACCACAGTGGAACTTGGTGGTCCTGGAGCTGCTGGGATCAGGCTGGAGAGGGAAGGCTCAGAGGAGCTGAAAGACAGAAGTGGGAGTTCTGCCTGGTTGCTGCTGGGAGGAAGCTTTGGAAGAAGACAAGGCACTACATTCAGTGTCATTAAGTGAAATTCTGCTGCTCATTTCAGAACTTTTACTGACATTCAGTTGTACACACTGCCAGCATTATGATGCCAGGGGCAGTGCTGGTTCATGTTGGTGTGTGCTTGTGTTCCTCTTGCTGTGGAGCTATCGAGTTTCCTTCCCCATCCTGGATTTCCTGTGGATGTAAAACCTCATTGCATGGTTTTTATTGTGTCTGAGTCAGGTCATCAGGTCTTGGGAGTGGTGCCATCCACATGTGCAGCACCAAATGCTGCATTGCCAGGAGGGCAGTGTGTGCTGGGCCGCGTGTCCTGCAGCTCCACTGCATGTCCCACCACCCTGGGACATTCAAGGGCCACCAGTAGGTAGGGACAGGCCACCAGCAAGGGGCACAGTGGCCCTCTGCAGACACATCTCCTAGGCATGTCCTGCCATCTGTGTGCGAGTGGCTGAGCTAGGAAAGGAGTATTTTGTTTTACCTGAAATTAATTTGGTCCCATGCTGCTTCCAAGGCTGAGGAAGCAGCCACTGGTGGTGGACAAACACATGGGGCTGGGAGTGAGATTAGGCTGTTGTTGTTGGCAGACCCTGACTGCAGCAGCACCAGCACCAGGGTTTTACAGGGACAACTCTGTGCTCTGCCACCCACCAGGGGAATCCAGGGCATCCGTCCTGAAGCTGTCCTGGATGCAGCCAGGTTTTTTTCCTGGATATGATGCTCTTAATGCTGAGCTGGAAACACCAGGGACAGCCTTGGTGCTGCTGCTTGAACTCTGTCAGGTGACAGCTACCTATTTTTATAATAAGCTTGAGTTTGGCCTCATAGAATATTTTGAAGCATTACTGTGAGAGCCCAGGACTCATTAGGTGTCACATGTTCCTGTTTTGTAGCAAGAGAAATAATAAAACCCTCCCAAACAGTTGCTCTGCCCATGGGATAAAGAGGATTAAGTCTATATTTGTGCCACTGGTCTCATGTTACTCCTGATCCCTCCAGCCCTCAGTCAGACACACAGAGACTTGTTGATTTCATCTTTGCAGCAAGAGCTTTATACAGAAGATGTACATAAGAAAATATACAATTCAATTTCTATATGGGAGGCAGAGGAGTTTTCACCCTCTTAAAGGTCATTTACACTGTTAGAGAGGAATAAATAGACATATATTTATATAACTCTTTAGGATTAAAAAACATAGTTGAATTGCAACTGTGGCATTGTAATAGCTGTGACAATAAACCACAGTCATCCTGGTGTCCTGCTAGATCCTCGAGTAGGGGTGGGCAGGAGAGGAGGGTGCCTGAGCCAGCTGCACCATGCACGCCTTCTCATCTTGGGCATCTTGGTGACCCCACAGAGTGGGAGGGAATCCAGTCTTCAGATGGCTCCACTTCTGGAGGTTCCCAGTACTGTTCCCCTTAAAGGATTGCTGGCCAATTTTGGGAGATTGCTGCCTCAGGGCCACCGGCTCTTGATCACTGCTTCACCTGTCCCCTCAGCCCTGGCCTGCAGGGTCCCCTCTGTGGGAGGGCAGGGGAGTCTCTTTGCTTGGGTTGAGACCAATTTTCCTTCTCAAGCAGCCGGGGGAGGGATGGTCCCACCTTCCCCCTTGCTCCCTCTCCTCTGGAAGGGGAGGGACAGCCACTAGCTGGTTGATCAGAGATGTGGGTTATGTTTCTTCTGGGTAAGATGACTGTGTTTTACTGGCAGGATCTAGCTTAGCTTGTCTTAGTATGGTCATGCATAGTTTAGTTTTTAAAAAGGCCTCTTTTAAAATACATAGGTGTCAGAAAAGATGGAGAAGGTGGATTCCATTCTTGTGATCAGCAGAGAAGCAGGGATTCAGAGGAGGCTGCAGGTGTTCAGATATATCAGGAGTGTTTCCTGACAGGAGAAGTTCAAGGAAGGACTCAGAAGTCAGTAGTTTTCTGATGGCTGAAGTGACCGGTCACCAGGACGGGCCATGCTGGAGCCTAGCATTAAAAAAGAGAGAAGGCCACATCTTTAAGGAGATTTTTCCAGCAGAGCAGTAAACTTGTAACGTTTGTCTATTTTTTAATCAGTGAATGAAGCCCATACTTGAAAGTGAAGGGTCTGGAGTCAAGGAGCTGTTACAACTTCCCACGGCAGAGGAAATGGGTTGGTCCTGTCTCTGAGCTACTCTGCCAACTCTCTGTTGGCTCCTGAGGTTCTTACCCAAAGTGCTGATGGTCAGAGAGCACTTCCTTGGCAAAGGAAAAAAACCCAGAGCAAAATTTTCAAGAGTAGTGGACTATTTTGATGCCTTGGTCCTGAAAATCTGGGGCAGGTGTCGTTTTAGAAACTACTAAGCAGCTTTTCATCTTAAATGTAGCCAGTGACCCAGACAGTCCTCATCCCTGAAATACAGACCCCTGTATCTGACAGCTGCCTGGCTCTCAGGAGGTGCATGATGAAGTCAGAGGTACTTTCATAAAATTTATGCTCACCACACTGGAGTGGGTTTGTGTACCTGCATTTTGGCACTGACACCTGAAGGCACTGAGCTGTGTCTTCTGCAAGACTGGAATAAATACTTTCCTGTTTCATTAGCACTTGTAAACCTGTTTGAAGGAGCTGGATGGAAAGTGCTACAGAAAAAAAACCCCAGGCATTATTGTCATGGTTTTCTCAGCATGGAGGAGTGAACTGGAATTGAGTTCAGGCAGGGAAAGAAGATTAGGAAGGGTCAGACCTGTAAATAAACTATGTTTAAGTACTGTGGTTTAGAAAACTGAAGTTTTTCCATGCTTAGAGCAGAACTTTTCCTGCCCTGTATGGAATGACTGGTATTTCCATCCCTAATCCATAAAAACCCTCTGGCACTACAAGAGAAATAACCACTTTAGACAGGCAAAGAGCAGCTGGCATAATCCCTGACATTTTGGTCATAAATTTCCTTTCCCCATCCTGTTGTGCATATCCTTAGTGAAGTGGGGATCAAATGGCCATAACATGGCACAATGAGCACCTCTGTTCATGCAATGCAGTGCAGGATCCCTGCACTTCCCGTAACAAATGAGCAAAGGTCCCTTTCCCAAGAGTTTACAAACTTGCAGGCTCATTCAAAACCCTCTGGAATCTGCACAAACACCAGACCTGTTTCTGGGATGGGAAAAAGGAAAATGCTGGGGGTGGAGTGATGACAGTTGTGGCTTTTTTGCTCCTCTGCAGGCTGAACTTAATACCCCTGCTGGTTTCCAGCTGTGGAAGGTGTCTGTGTGATCGGTTTTCAGAGTTGGGTGTTTGCCTTGGTAGCTGTCAGCAAAAGCTCATTGCTGGAGGGGAAGGCAGCCTGGTCTCTGAATCACCTCCTGGCCCAGGACACCTTACCAAAGAATATTTGCTGTCTTGAACCTCCTTCCTCTGGGACACTCATTTGAAGGCAACAGTCATTGGTTTTAAATTCCTGATTGTCTTGGAGGGAATTGGAGCTGCGGAAAGGGAAGTGCTGGATCAAGAGCTGCTCCTTATGGAAGGTATCTGCTTTCCTATGGGCTGGGCAGCCTGGAGCAAGACTTCCCAGCAATGCCCTGCCCAGGATTTCACATCAGATCTGGAGGACCTTCACAGGGTAAAGGGCTGAGCATCTCCAGCTGGTTAGAAAAGTAAAGCTTGTGTGGTCCCAGCTTAGGGTGAGAGTCAGCTAAATCCACCCTTGTTGTGATATATGGTGTTTATCCCTTTTGCATGACAATCACATCTTGACTTGATATGAGGCTTTGGTGTTGGGACAGGGTGCATGTCTCCATAGTGCCTGAAGCATGATTTGGATTAAACCCTTTTACAGTGTATGGGTTTTGGGTTTTTCCCTAATGTACAATGATTGCTGCAAAAGGAGATGAAATTTTTCCCATGCTGCAATAGAAGCTCTGAAGATTTCAAAGTTATTCTGTGTGTATTTTCAGGATCCTTCCTTCTCTATTTCATATTTATTTACACATTTTGCCCTTACTTTCTGCCCCAGGCCTGTGTTTGTTTCACAGAGTTGACTCCATTCCTGATGCCACAGGCAGGTTCTCTGCCCTGGGAGCTCATGGAGCCAGGAGATGGAGCAGCTCTGAGCAGAGACATCTGTGGGTGGATGGATGAGCTGCTCTGAGCCAAACCCTGGTGGCACTGGAGACTGGTGCCACAAAAAATTACCCACCTTTCTTCCCAGCCCAGCTGATGGCTGTAGAAATTTTGGGGGATGCAGAAGACAGGCCCTGCACTCCATCCCTCTTTTTGTTGTGTGGGGCCTCCACAGGAGAAATGTGAAGGGTCTGTTGTCAGGAGAAGGTCGAAAATGAATATTTCCCCAGCACTCAGTAGCTGCCCATCTTCCCCATCAAACTCTGAGCAGTGATTGCATCTATTGCTGAATTCCCAACTTATTCATGACATGCAGATTGCAGGGCAATAATTATAGCTGAGGTTGTTGTCATTTTGCTGGATCCCTGAGGATCCACATCTCCTAAGGGCTGGAATTTTTTGCTCATACAGCAACATTTGGCTTTAGCCGGAGACACAGTTAAAGCAGGGGAAGCTCAGCTGCAAAATGTCCTTGAAAAAAGGTTCTGAGGCTTCTGCTGCAACTACAAGGGAACCACCTTACGTGTTTAATGGCGGCCCCCCTTCCTGGACCTCTTGGTGGGCAGCTTGCAGGAGCGGAGGGCCGGGGTGTCCCTGATGGGCTGGCCCCGGTACTGGGCTGGCGTGGAGCAGGCGTCCTCGGCACGGGTGCGGTTGCCTTTCAGCCACCTGTGGCACGGGGAGAAAGGAAGAGAGGAGCTGGAGAAAGGCACAAACCACCAACACCAGAGGGAATTGCGGGGGGAAAGCCACCAGATGTGACAGCAGCACCCCGGCACAGCTTGGGGGACCCCAGGGGACCCCAGGGAGCGTGGGGTGCGCCGTACTTGCGCAGGGGTGCCAGCTGGCAGCTGCAGTGCCAGGGGTTCCGGGAGATGGTCAGCGTCTCCATCCTGTCCAGAGGGAAGTTCCGCGGCAGCTGGGTGAGCCGGTTGTTCTCCAGGTGCGCGGTTTTCAGCGCGGTCACGCCGGCAAATGCGTTGTCTGCAAACTGAAGCGCAGAGGTTCCTGGTGAGGATTGTGGAAGTGGGGAAAGGGGACTCCAAATCTGAGGGCCTCTGGTCAGACTTGGAGTGTCATAAGGACAAGGCATTGGGACGTGCTGCCTACAGAAGTTGTGAGTGTGACATCCCTGAAAAGTGTTCAAGGCTTCAAAGTGTCTCGGTTTGGAAAGGTGTCTGTCAGGGAAAACTGGAGTTTCCCCTGAAATGGAGAATGTAAAACCCCCTCCCTCCAAATTATTATAATTTTGCAATTAGGAGCTTTTGGGCACAAATATGGGAATAGGAATAACAGTTCTTTACTAGGAATATTAAAAATACAAATGCAGTGACTCAAAAAAACAAGCAAGGAAACAAATAAAAGTCCTAGAAAACCCTGACAGAGTCAGGAACACAACCTGACACCCTGTTGGCCAGGGTGTTGGAAGCAGTCCAAAAAAGTCCTCCTGGAGTGACAGATGTGGTTCTGCTGGAGTGGAGATGATCCTGTAGACAGGTTCAGTGGTGGTGAGATGAGTCCGCTCTTCCTCTGGGAATCCAGTGGAAAGAGGAATGTCTGGGGTCCCTGTGTCCCCATTTTTATCTGGGTAGGGAATGGTTGGCTCCTCCCCACTGGGTGGAGCATCTCCCAATGGATGATGGAATGGTCACTGGTGAGCCTCAATGGCCCATGAACAGAAGATATCCCCGAGGGTGGGCAGTGGTGACAGAGATCACAAACCCTGCCCCACCTGGTTTAACAGCTGGGCTGTTATCAGAAGGCATCCGCCCTCCTCCCCTGGAGTTACAAGAGATAAAGAAAAAAGAAACCATCCCCAACTGCTTTCTACAGAAGAAATGGACTACACTTTTTTTTGGTTACATAACCCAAGACACAAGGCCAGGTTGGACTTGGAGCAACCTGGTGTCCTTGCCCATTCCAGGGCACTTTGGAAGGGGATGATCTTTGATGCCCTTTCCACCGAGACTCTTCCATCATTCTATGAAGCATGGAGAGAGCAAGAGAAGAAGCTGTGAGCAGGGAGTAGCTTGCTGGAAGCTCTGTACACTTGGGAGACAGCAGGCTGGTGGGGCCATGGGTGATGGAGTCTCCTACAAGGAGAGCTGTGTCCCAAATCCATGTGGGATTGTCTTTGCAGCCACATCCCTAAATAAATGGAAGTCTGGCAACCCTTTTTATTTTTGAGCCATACTTCTCCATTCTAAATGAAGATATTTTCTGGTATATTCCTTTCTAGGGCTGGAAATCCTGCCAAGGCTTGTTGCCTTGCCTATCCTGGAGTGACTGAAGGAGGGAGTGTTTGTGGCCTATGAAGGGGCTGTAGACTTTGGCAGTGCCTGGTGGCTCTGAGTGGAAAGTTACACTTGGCATCTGAGCAATGTAGAAATACAGACAGGTTTCCAGCATCTCAGCCTCCTCCATTTTTTTCTCATTTCCAGTGGGATTTTTTGCAAGGGATGCTGTAAAATTTGTGTTTTCTTGGTTGACAGGGAGGCTTTGAGGTAGAGCCTCCCTTAAGAAAGCTGCCAAAAAGCAAGAGAGGTTGTAGACCTGACTCTGCAGCCCTCTCCTCTCTTTCCTGAGGCCTCATCCCTGACATTTTTCATGGTTACTCAGGTTGGAAAGTTGTTGAAAGTAAACCCCTCAACAGGAACTCCCATGGCAGTGATGGATTGGAGAGGGGCTCCCTGACAAAGCACAAAGCTCTGCTTGGCTGTGACAAACCATTTCTCCCCCACTCTGAAAGTGGGGGCAAAGCTTTCTCCAAGGGTTGGAGAGGACATTCTCGAGGTCTTCCAAAAGCCTCCCAGCCCCAGGACCTGTGCTCCCATTTCTGAAAAGAGCCTTGCACTTCTCGTGGACCATCAGGGCATTTTCATGCTCTCTAAGCTTGACAGAAGAAATGCACTATTTTAAGCTGTGAACTTTTATCATCTTCCAAGTAATGCGTTGCTGGATGGGATCAGAGCTTAGCTGGGAGACTCCCAGATCCCTGTAGCTGTTGGATAGCCAGCTTTGCTGGCCTTCTCCTTCCAAAACTGAGCTGACCTCAGAAGGCTGGACTGTGCCGATAGTGGAGCTGCTCTGAGGGATGCTGGCAAGCCGTGCAGAGGGGTGGGAGGGTTGGACAGTGGTGTTACTGTCTCAGCTGCTCCTTCCTCTCCCAGCCCCATGAGAAGAGTTCACATCTGCTGCTAACAGCTGCTGAGCCGCCTGCTGGAGCGTGTCTTTGGGAAGAAAAGGGTGATTTTTATCCCTTATTTAAATGGGGGATTACTGCTGTTATTTTGCACTGAATATGCAGACAGGGGTGCCTCATATTGAGGTACAAAGAGGGTCCTGGCCTGTGCACCACAGCCCTGTGATGCTGGGGGGGAATGGAAGCTCTGTGCTGGAGCCTGAGGGCTGCTCTTCCTTTTGCACAAGAGTAATTTAGGCTAGGGTAGAATTGCATGGGTTTACACTTGATCAGCTCAAAAATCTTGCAGTCGTGCAGGGAAGAGCTAAGGACAGCATGTTTGTGAAGGAGAAAGAGCTGCAGTCAGGGTGCTGGCAGCACTTAGAGCATTTGGTGGTGATTTCCTGCATCATGCAGCCTCTGTGATTAGATGTCTCCTAGCAGTGCAAAGTTCACACATGGGCTGGTTGGGTATGAGGCCTTTGAGGATTTGAAGGGAAAATGCTGTGCTGGAGGCTTTATATTTGCAAGCCATAAAGCTGCAGAAGCCACCCCTGTTAGTGCTGATCCCATAAACTGATGTCCTGTTGGGCTGCTGGGGAGGAAAGGAGGCTCTGGCTGCACAAGAGCCTTTTAAGTTCCTGTCCACAGGTGGTCAGTGAAAAAAAATAAAGTCCTTTTTGGTGGCTAGAATTGTTAACCATTGCTTCTTGCCCAAACCAAGGATGCTTGTTTCCCTGGAACACTCCAAAATCTAATTTCTTCAATGTGTAACTTGGGACTCTGATATCTCTAGCTGGTACAACATTATGCAGCAATATTTGACTGACAGTGCCTTAGAACTGAGTCTACAGAAGTGCTGCCACAGCACGTCTAAGGTCATGCCTAGTAAGGTCAAGAGATCCTTTTCAAGTATTACATTGCTCAATCTCATAATGGAGAGGTTAATGCTCAGAGTGGACAAGGGCTTAGATACTGAAGTATTACTGAACTGGTTTAGTTAGTGTTGTTCTGTACCTGGACAAACTGTAATTCAAGTTTTTGAGCTTTTTGGGATACTATATGTCTTTGAAAACTTAGGTTTGATCCATTTCTTGTAGCTTTCATGTGATCTGCTCATCCCTGTCAGACTGAGTTGTGGAGAAATTATCTTTTTAATCACATCTCCTGCACATGGTGGGTGTTGCTTTGCCATGCAGTCCCGGCCTGCCTCATCTGGTTGCTCTTTGGGCTTTCTCGCAAAGCATCAGCCCAGGGAGAACTGTTCTGTTCTGCAGCACCCTCCCTTTCCAGCCACGGGGGATTCATCCAGGACATCAGGCTGCATCAGGATGCTGTGCTGCCTTCTGCAGCACTGCCTGGCTTTTCAAAGGTCCTAACACCCGTGATTCCCTGAGTGTGATGCTCCTGCCTGTGGATTCTGCTTTCTCACAGAAAAAGGAAGGGGTTGTTTTGCCCTTCAGGATACCTGAATGTCCCTCCTCCCCTCCAGTGGGAACAGGGCTCCTTTGTAAGATGCTGCAAGAGTTCCTTTTGAGAGAGCATCAATAAACAAACCTTTCTTTGTAACGTGTCGGGTTGGGAGGCAGCGGGGAGGTGAAGGTCTGTACCCCTACCTGTCTGCAAGGCAGGAGAGGGAAACCAGGACTGTTCACAGCCCCTCTGAAGAGTCTCCCTCTCCTGACCTACAGCAGGTACCTGGGCTGAGCAAAGGAGGCAGAGCAGTTCAGCTCTGCAAGGTGGAAGTGCCCTCCACTATGAGGGACAGGGACGTGCTCACCTCTCATCTCTCACCTTGTTTCTGGGAGTATGGAAGGTTCCTAATTGTCCTGGAGCATCCCAGAGACCTTTCTCAGTGTCTGGTGTCACCCCCAGCTTGGGAGGGAATGCACTGCCTTGCATCCATCCAGAGGGCTTAATTAACTCCAGATAATTTGGGTTGGCATAAATAAATAGCAGAGGGGTGAGGTGCACTCTCTCATCCCTGGCTTTAGCCACGTCAGGGTGTGGCTAAAGCAGTGCCTTGCTGCCTGCAGAGCCTGCAGACCTGCATCCCCCCTCTCCTCTGCAAGGCACGGACAGCAAACCAAGGGCTTTGGAAAGGGGAAGAAAACCAAGCCCCGTGTTTCTGACCTGGAGCAAGTGGAAAGAGAGAGGACTCACCTTCTTCAGTTTCATGTTGTCCAGGTGGAGCGTCTGCAGGTACCGCCCGAAGGACTGGAAGGCGTTGTCAGGGATGACCTCAATTGGGTTATGAGAAAGTTTCAGTTCCTCCAGCACTCTCAGTTTGCTCATTGCATTCACAGGATAGCTGCTCAGCTGGTTTTTGTCCAGGTGGAGGACAGCAAGGTTTTCTACATCCTCCATGGCCCCAGGTAGGAGGTTGGTGAGGGAGTTGTCAGAGAGGAAGAGCCAGCGCAGATCTTTAGCCCCACTGAAGACCCCAGGTTTCAGCTCCCGGATTTTATTGCTGCCCAAGTGCAGGATGAAGAGGTTGACAAGTGGGGAGAGGAGCCCTTTGGACAGGTCTGGGATCTTGTTCTTGTCGAGGTACAGGTAGGTGAGGTCAGAGAGATCGTCGAAGGCCCCCGACTTTATGACGCTGATCTGATTGTCGGTGAGGTAGAGGTAGACCAGGCTCTTGAGCCCCCGGAAGGCTCCGCTGGAGATCTCCTTGATCCGTGAGCTCTGGAGGTGCAGGGACACCAGCTTCTTCATGTCACGGAAGCCGTTGGTGGGCAGGACAGGGAAGTTGTTCCTCTGCAGGTTGAGGAGCCGTGTCTGCTCGGGCACCTTGGGGATCTTCTTCAGCCCCACGTTGTCGCAGATGACGTGCTGCAGGTCCCCGCCGTGGCAGTGGCAGCTGGAGGGACATGCCTGCATGGTGGGGACAAGACATGCCAGCAGGCTGAGGACACCAAGGAGGAAGCCTGACCCATTCATGGTCAGATCTTGAATTAAGTGTGGTGGGAAGAGAAGCGGGAGGAGGAGAGTGATGGGTGGGAGAGAGAGAGAGGGAAACTGGGTTTGCAGCATACTGAACACAGCCCTATTTATAATGTTATTAAAAAGCAAAATCCCTTCCCACAAACCACAGGCAGCAGCCAGTTGGAAACAACTGGCTTTGGGAACTGACTGTGAGCTTAACCCCTTGGCACCAGGCAGAGGAATGTCCACGGCCCTGCCTGGCCCTGCTGCTGAGTGATGTGCAGAGGTAGTTTTCATCTCTGGAGGAAAATGGGACACAAATACTCAGGAAGAACCAATGCAGACCTACTCTGTGGAGAGCCTCCCTAGTCTCTGGTGAGCTGAGCAGGGCCCAGGTTCATCTGCAGAGGGGAAAACAGCCTGTTTTGGTTGAACAGCATAGTAAGGAGCACTGCTGAGCTCCACAGCCACCTCCAGCAGCTCTGGGGTTCTGTTTAGCCTCAGCTGGTTTGGGGAGAAGCACCTGGTGCTGTTCTCACAGAGGAAGGTTCCTCTGGAGCGTGGGGGTGCCTTTTTCCACTGATTCAAAAGGAGTTTGCCTAACCAGGGACTGGAGAGATACAGGGTCATGCCAAAGGCCAACAGCACTGCAGCTGCTCTTGGAATGCAAAATTTTAGTTGAACACTTCCAGATCTAGGCTGCATTGAAGAGATGGCCCAGAAAGGGAGTGCAGAGAGAGTCTTAATTTCTACTGTGTCTTTTCTTATGAGCAGCTGGGGATAATATGGTCATGGTCAGGACACCTGGCACCTTTCAACAAGGGATGGGGCAGCATCTGAGCCTGCAGGGCAGTGGTAGGACATTGCTGGTGGATATGAAATGCCAGACAGTGGTGTAGAGGTGGGTGGCAGTGCCTGTGACTTGCGAGGCAGAGCTGTGGAAAGGAAAAAGCATTGGCATTGGTAAAGGATGGAGAGGTAGCAAAGGAAAAAAATATCACTGCTGGAGCTGGGAGTGGCATCTGCCTTGGCTCCTGTCTTAGGGTAGTGGTGGCAAAGGTGAATTGACACCACAAGGGAGGTCCCCTGCTCTACCAATAAAGAAGGCTAAAGCAAAGCAGTTAAAAGCCCCAGTGCCTGCTTCTGTGAGTGTGAAGAGAGAGATCCAGGGGTTGTGGGGTGGGGTTTGGAACTGGAACATTTTGAGCTGATTTCCAGCCAGGTCCTGGCTGCAGCAAACAGCTGAGAGCCGAGCACATAACTGTGAGCTTGTTGAGATTTCTGCTCCTGAGGCTGGCTGCAGAGCCCCAGCGGAGCCTGTGCAGAGGCGAGACAGGCTCAAGAAAGGGAGGAAGTCCAAGGGCTGACTTAGGACACAGACTGGCTTATTCACTGAGATTTCTGGGTTTTTCCATTGTTGCAGTGAGGAATCAGCTGGCAGTGCTGAGTGTGCTCCGGACCACGTTATGCAAACGGCCTGGCAGCCCTGCCCTGGTCAGTCTGAGCTGTCAGTCTGGGCAGTGTTTGCACTGCAGGACTAATTTGGGGGAGAAAATAGGCTTGTGGGGTGGGAGTGTGGTTCTGGTGAGCCTGTGGCTGAATGATGATGTAATGTGGGACCCGGGTGCAAACCAGGCCATGTCAGGCTTTCAGTGTTTGTCAGCACTGAGGTGTGATGCCCTGACATGGAGCAGCTCACCAAGAGCTTCTCACCTCTGCAGAGATGCTCTGACATTGAGAGCTCCGGGCTCCTGCTGCAGGGACCTCATGGTTACTGTAGGATTTAAAACTCTTTGATCAAAACAATGGTCTATTTTGGCTTGTGCCTGGTTCAGTAGGCAGCACAATGGTCACGTACTTGCTTTTCTCTCTGGAGAAGCTCTTTGAGCTTTGCCTTGGTCAGGACCTTTGAGACATAGAAACAGGAGATAGACAGAACCTTCTGTGTTTTCTTTGCCTCTTTAGTTTGCTCTTCCATGATTCTGAGAGTGCCTCTGAGTGTACACTGCTCATAAAGCTCGGGCAGGGAGCTGGGAGAATGATTGGAAAAGAAAAAAATTTCACCTTTAAAGCATCATCATCTATCTACTAATGGATTTTATTTCTCTCTCTGAGCAGGTTCAACCACTTCAGTTTTCACTGTAATCATTTGATGAACAATTCCTGCAGTTACATTATTCTGTGCAATTGCAACTGGTGGGTGATGTTTAAAACGCTGCCTGTTTCTGCTGGGCACTGAATCTGGGGACTTAATCTGTGCTCCTTCCCTGAGAGTCTGATACTTTGATTTCCCATCCAAAAGTCATCTAACAGCTTTCTGCTTCTGCAGAGATTTTGGCCAGTGTGTGCCAGCTTGGAGCAAAAAGCTGGTGAGGGCCTTGCAAACCCCATCCCTAAATACATCCTTACCCAGGTGTATTTCTGGAACTAGACCCTTTTTAAAGGTTAAAATGCTCAAACTCAAACCTCCTTCTCTTCCTTCCTCTCAGGATAAAATTCCCCTTCTTCCACCCTTTATGTTTACTGGCTGAGACTGCAGAGCTGGGGGGACAGTACACTCTGTGCAGGGCTGTGTGTGCTGTGGCTGTGGACACCAGTGAGACCTGGTTGTGAAATTTTTCACATTTGCCTTGTGAAAATGCTGGGATGTAGCTGCCACGATGCTGGTGTAAGGTGGGAAACTCCCTGCTCCAGGACTCTGCCAATCCTGAGCCTGAAGTGGGGTTTAGGTTGATGCCAGGTTATTATTGGTGCCACAGTGGAGTGGCAAGGGGGAAAAAGTGTCTGCTCCTCAGCTCCATTTCTCCAGACACACATGATGACTAAAATGAACTTCTTTCCCTAGTATTTTTTGATTTCCATGCAGTCCCAGCATGGAAGCACATTCCTGTGGTGGGAGCTGTTTGGCATCTGCCGCCCTGGCACCTCTCCCCTGGCTCCTGGCTGTGTTTTGAGCTGCTCTCTGGACGGCTCTGCCCTTCCCACACCAGGTCTTGCAGCCCTCAGCTGCCTAGCAAATGTCCAGCCATCCTCCAAAGCCTGCCTGGGTGCCACTGGAGGGTGGTTGGCAGTCTGCAGGTGACAATGGAGCAGTGTGGGTGTCCCTGTGCTGCGGTCATGGGGAGCTGGGGCCTGGCCAACTCCTACCTCACACATCCCTCGGGACCAGCACTGCAAGGACACTGCAGAAGAGGCAGGATTATCCCACCACCCTCTCTTTCTTAATTGATTAACAGTTCTGCAAACATTCCTGGTGATTTGCAGATGCTTGGCTCCCCTCTCCTTCTTGGAGGCGTTTTGGGCTAAGCAAATAAATGCAGTTTTTGAAGCAGTGTAAATATAGATTTGGGGTGTTTCTGTGATGCTGCAGGTCTGAACTGGTTTGGTGCGATATTGGAGATGGTCTTTTCCATGTTTAATCTTTATTTTTGTAAGTATGAACAATTCTAGCATATCAAGACAGCTCCATAGTTAAAATAGTCCATTGCTTTTCTGTCTGATTCTGTAGCTTTCAGGGGCTCCAGGTCTGGTTTCCTGTGACAGAGCAGACTTGCAGTCACCTTCTGGAGTGGCACCAGTGTAGCTGGCAGCCCTCCTTGGGGTGCAGCCCTCCTCCTTTTGGCTGAAGGGGAGGGCTCAGGCAGCCCCTGGGGTGTCCTGGAGTGCCCCAGCTCTTGTGGAGCTGAGCCCCTGGCACTGGGGCTGGGAGCAGGCTGGGAGAAGGTGCAAGTTCTGCAGTGTCCCATGGGTTTGTCCCGAGGGCAGAGTACACTCCAGCAGTGTTTGAGGAGCGGTGCTGGGTGGGCACAGGGGAGCCCCAGAGGCTCTCCTGGGTTCCCCTCTCTTCCAGGCAGAACCTGTCCCAGCAGTAGCTTCCAGAGCTCTGAGTTTAGACCTGAATTGCCATTTTTATTTTAAATTCTTATAGGTCCCCATCACTGCAGTGTGGGGGCTACTTGTTGAGCTGGAGGAGGTGATGGTGGGTCCACCTCCTTCCTTCTGATGGTTTTCTTCCACTGTAGCATGGCCTCCACCCATTGATCTGCTGCCAGTTTGGCTCCCCATTGAAGTCCACCCACCCTTCCCTTCTGCAGATTCCAGCAGCTGCTGGATGAGGCTCTTGGCCTCTCCTGTGAAGCTTACCCAGCCCTTACAGCCTCTCCCAGCCCTGCTGTGTCCACCCTGTGAGGCACCACTTGTTCCCTAGCATCCCACTGCTCTGGCCAGGGCTCTTGTCCTGGTTTGCAGAGCCTTCTTCCCTTGTGGAGCACCACTGATCCATGCAGGAATTCTGACTTTCCCAAATGCTCCCCAGCCACTGGTCCCCTCTGTTCTCAAAATGGAAAATGGGCTCTGTGTGGTGACAACATCTCTGCTTGTCCTTGGCCTCTCCATCCCACCCTGGCTTGGTTTTGGGGAGGACCTGAGGAGTAGGTGGTTTCTGTAGCTGTGGAAATGGGCTGTGAGAACATTTAAAATACCTCATGGAAGCAAGAAGATTCTGGACTTCCAGCCATGTGTTTGGTGGGAGCTGAGCTCTCCAAATCCACAGGGATGTTACCTTTGCCCCTGGATTTTTGCTGTTTCCTTCTCCAGTAGCTTTGAGCATCTCGATTTCCCCAAACCAGCGGTTTTCTACCTTCATGCAACACTTTGTACATTTCCTCTCATTTTTCCCTTTTAAATTCACTTTTCCCAAATGCACTGGCACCAGCACTAGGCACAGCAAAGACCTTTAATCACATTGTGGATAAACCAGCCCATGTCTTTGCTGGTTGCCACTGGGCAGCACTTCTGCACTGGTGGCAGGAAGGGAGAAACTTCCAAGGCTCAAGGCTTCTGCTTGGCCTGGAGAGAAGAGAGGCAGCTTTAACTGCAGCCCACGAGGAGCAGCTTGTCCTCCCTGGGCAATAAGAGGAGAGTCATTCCCAGTGCGGGCTCAGCCTGGGCACACTGGGTTGTCCTTCTGGTCTCCTACTGAGGCAAAGCCATTCCATGCCACAGCACAAAGAAGGTGCTTTGGGCACCTAATATTTTTGGGATCTGTTTTAAGCCCCGTCCAAACTGGGACTGTTTGGCAGCTCTCTTGGTGGGGAGAGATGTCAACAGGGTGGCCACCCTTGGAGGTTTGTCCTGTAAGAGCTGTTTGTTTGTGTCCTGATGCTTTTGACACAAAGATGGTACTGTTGCTGGGGAAGGAAATGAAATCTCAGTGTGACATAGGCTGAATGTGATCAGAAGTTGTTTTTTGCAGCAGAAAAGTTGACCTGAAGGTTCAGGAATATTCCAATACAATTTGGGAAAGTGGGATTTATTCAAAGCAAGGGGACACGTCCCCCAGGGGACAGAGGAGTTTAGGGTGATCTTGGCAGTGAGTAACTGAGTGAGGGAAGGGTGTTGTGAGAATGATTTGGAGGTGGCTGTGATGGGAAGGGCTGGGGTTCACTCTGGTGGAGATATCCAAGGCAGACACACTCAGCACATTTAGGGATAATTGGATCCATCCAGCGTGTTACACTGAGAGGGGTTCAAAGGGCCTCTTGGAGGTCCCTGAGCACATCTCTTGGGTTGCCAGTCTGCCTTCTGTTGTTCATTATGCCCTTTTGAAGTCTGAAAATCCCTATTATTTCACGGTCAATTTGCTGCTTTTTTTTGAGGCCAGTATTGTCTCCAGCAAAGCTCAATTTCTGTAGGCTTTAGTTTGGCAGCTCAAGCCCTGCCATCATCATCCTCCAGCGTGGCACAACAGGAGGGTGGTGCCGAGGACTGTGAAGATCCTCCCAGAGCAGTGCTCAGGTCCAGGGCAGGGTGTCCTCCAAGGAACTCGTGCCCTCCTGCAGCCCTGACCTTCTGCTCCAGTCCCACCCAGTATAACCCACTGGGGGTACTGGTGGTACAAATCCCACTACAGTCTTTCAGCAGCAGTTGGATGTGGAGGGCACTGGGTGTTTTTACTGCTGGTGAATGCAGGGCAAAACCAAGGAGCAGAGGGCTGATGTGTCTTATTCCAAGTTATGCAGTAAATAAGCAGCACAGCTGGGAAAAACCCAGGGTCTTCAGAGTCCTCACTGTCCCCACTAGATCAGCCTGCCTCCCAAATGTTTACTAAAGAGACTGGAGTCTGATTGTTTTTACTTTATTTTTAATTTTTAGATGCTTCCCTCGTCAGGCTGTTTTGCCTTTTCCACAGTGACCAGTATTTGAACAGCACTAGCAGGAAATGTTTGGGAAATGTGTTTTAAAAAACACACTCTAAGTTGTTCTTTTTATTCCTGGTTTATACAGAGGCTTGGGATTCACAAAGAATGAATCTCTTGTTGGTAGGAGCAAGTTAGGCAGCAGTTTGTTTTGGAGCTTTCCTTGTCATCTCTGAGGACAGGTCTGATCTGTGTGTTGGGGGGTTCACTTGTGGTCCTGCAGTAAAAAGAAGGCTTTGCAGTCAATTATATTTTGTATTCTTGTAGTTTCTCTCAAAGCCAAGGGTCCAAGCTGGAATCTTGGCCTCTGGAAAGCTCTTCTTTGACACCAGATACACTCCAGTGGAAATTATGGAGCTGATGGTGAAATTACTGGGTGAGGTTTTCTGGACTGGATTACACCAGATGACAAGGCTGAAAGATGTTAAGTGTCCCTTTGGGTCCTGAAGGCTGGGAATCCTCATGGATGGCTCCAAGTTTAAATTGGTGTGTGGGGTTTCGTGCAAGTGTTGTTTCCTCTGCTGCTGACAATGGAGATTGGATGGTCCACGTGTCAGATAAGGGTTGGAAAGAACAGCAGTGCTGCCACAAGGGTTTGCTCCATCCCCTGCCTCCATCCCAGGAATACAGCGGGGGAAAACCGTCCTAAAAGAGGGATAACATCTTGTAAAGATCTGGAGCAACATCCAGAGTGTTGTGCTGGTGCAGGCAGGGGAAGGCAGTGACTGGGAAGCAGATGAGGGGCTGGAGGTTCAGACCCATGTTGCCAGCTGGACCAGTTGGGAAGCCCTTTCCTGAGGGTGAGGGTGTTTGTGGGGACAAGCCACAGGCCAAGGCATCAATAGCTGGTGTTTGGGGTACAGGGCACAGTGCCAGGCATCTGGAGGAGCCTGGTGAGCCGTGGCACTCACAGCATCATCTTGCCAGGAGCTGCTTGCTCCTGCATCCAATTAAACTGCTGGGGTGACCCAGAGAGGCAGCAAGGATTGACTCAAGGCTTGGCTGGGATCCTGCAATTCATCCAGCAGATTAAAAAAAACCAAAAAACAAAACAACAAAACAAAGGCACTGGGATTTTTAGTAAGTGTTTAAGGTCTGGGATTTGGGACTGGTTGGTCATTTGATCCAGCCACAGGACTTGTATTAATGGGTGGGAGAGAAATCCAGTCTGGGCATGAGATGCTGTGGGTTTGCACCCGGCTGGGAGCTTGTCCCTGTGTCTGGAAGCAGCAGCCTATTCACAGTTGCTCCTTGGGGGCTGCCAGGCTCCAAGCAGAGCAGTTTGCACCAGATGGTCCCTGCAGCATCCTGGAGAGGTTCTTCTCCAGATTCCTGGATAAAAGCAGGCTCCAGCTTGGTTTCCTGCTGACCCTGGTGCAGCCAACAAGAGCATCAGCCGTTGTGACAGACTGTGCCCAACGTGAGACCCTGCAGCAGCTCCAAGCAGTGGAAAGGGCCAAGTGCTCCAGTGTTGTTACACACTGTTTCACACTACACCAGTGTTGTGTTCAGCTCGTTCAGGATGTTTTCATCCTTGTTCAAACTGCTTTATCACAGTCCTTTGCAAAGCCCCACATTAACTTGGGGCACAGTGCCTGGAGTTGGGTGAGCACACGCCCAAGCAAGGGGCATTTACTCTGAAGGAGCCGACCAGATCTGGGTGCCAGGGGAACTTGGTGGGTGAGAGTTGCTCGTGTGTCAATGTGGAGAACTGGAGGAGGAATGAGGAAATGTTTCCCACACCAGCCCTTTCACAGCCATGCTCTCCCAGCAGAGCAGCCACAGGTGACATTACTGGGGTGACATTTGAGTGGGTCAGAGACACCAGGGCACTGCTCCAGCAGCTCCCAGTGCTGAAGTGCAGCTCACAGGAGCTGGAGATGTAGCAGCAATCCCAGTGATGGTGCCTTGGTGCAGCTCAGAGCTGCCCAGGGCACACCTCCTGTGCAGCTCCTGCCACCTCAGCCTGGCCACTGAGCTGGGCATAAAGCACTGGAATTTTCCTCTGAGGAGAAGTGACCTTCAGCTGAGGTGGCTCAGAGCCTGCTCTCGGGATTAGCTGCGAGGGAGGTTTAGCAGCAAGAAGCTTTTTTCCTGCTGTGAGGCTTTGGGTCTGTAAGGGCAGCTGTGCCAAGTGTTGAGCAGCCTCGTGATGCCCTTACAAGGGTTACAGGGGCTGATGTCTGCACAAAAGGATCTGCAGCATGCTAGCAGCCATGCTGCAGGACATGCTGTCTCCCACTGAAGTCTGCTGCTGGCTCCAGGGTTTTTCCAAAGTGATGTCCTATGTTCCCTGAGTTGTTAGGGATGCAAGGTGAACTCAGCACCTTGGCTGCAACAGCACCAAGGCAAAGTCAGTTTCTGGCAGAGATGGTGTGGAGTCAACAGGACAGGGCTTGGAGAAGCAAGGGTTGAAAAAGAGGATGGCAAACTCTGGAGTCCTCCAAGAATAGCAGTTAGGGTGCCAAAAGTGGCAATCTAAGTGTTGTGTGTGATGGGGTCTGGAGCACTGAGAGGGAGGTGAAGGAGGCCATGGCAGGCAGGTGCAGTGATGCTTTAGCTCCTGTTTCTCCAAGACTCTCTGGCAGAAGTGTCTGGAGGGCCCCATCCACAGCCAGCAGAGCTGGGCTTTCTGTGCCCTGAGTGGCCTGGGAGAACCTCCTCCTCCTCCTCCTCCTCCCACCCCACTGTCCCCTGCCTGTGCCTGAAGTTGTGTGGTCCCCTTTCTCCCTGAGACACATTTCCTCTCCTGTGTTTGCAGGTTGCCTATGGGACCACAGAGAACAGCCCTGTCACCTTCATGGGGTTCCCCAATGACAGCATTGACCGGAAAACTGAGACAGTGGGATACATCTTCCCCCACACAGAGGTGACCATGACCTTCCCCACGTGCTCCAGGTGCTCTGCCAGCAGCAGACCTCACTCCATCCTCCCTGCCTGGTGCTGGTGTCTAATTAAGCCCTTCTTCTCTTGCAGGCAAAAATCGAGGATCCAGAAACAGGGCAGTCTGTGCCTCTGAACACTCCTGGGGAGATTCAGATCCGTGGCTACTGCGTCATGCTGGGCTACTGGAATGACCCTGGCAAGACCAGTGAAGTGATCACTGCTGAGAGGTGGTACAAGACAGGGTGAGCCTGGGAGCAGCCCCACTCCTCCCAGAGGGTCCCACAGGGTGACAGTGGGTGGGGATGCACGAGGGTGTACAGGAGTGCTTGGCTGGGATTTCCACAGTAGGGAAAACTGTCCCAGCTGATCCCTCTGATCTGTGGCACTTCAGAACTGCTCTTAGCACAGAGCCCTTGGTGCTGAGAGTCGCTGAAGAGGGGGATTGTCACTGTCACTTGTGGGTGGAGGGATTGTGGGGATACAGGGCAGGAATTGCCTCCCCCCTAAGCCCTGGTGCTTGTGTAGATGCTGCCAGTTTCTGTACCAGGAGCTGTTTGATCTCTTCCCTGTGTTCAGGTGGCATCTCAGCCATTATCCTCTGATCTCTCTGGCTGGGTGGAAGCATCAGCCATTCCTCCACCCAGCTGGGACAGGACTAGAAGGGTTGTCATTGCAGGGACCTTGGGAGCCTGGATGAACACGGCTACTGCAGAATCATAGGGCGTTGCAAGGACATGATTATTCGGGGGGGAGAGAACATCTATCCAGCAGAACTTGAGCAGTTCCTCCACACCCATCCCAAGGTTGAGGAGGTCCAGGTGAGTGGGAGGAGGTGGGGTGAGTGAGTAGCTGGTTTTGGGAATCTTGTACATAAAGGGGATTGCTGTTTGGTTGCTTCTGGGATTGCTGTTTGGTACCTCGTTGTCTTTCCCTGTTTTCAGCACCAAATTCCATGTAATACTGATTAGCAAGGAGGAGAGAGAGGCTTATGGGATGGAAGGGGCAGGCAGAGCTCCTAGCATGGGGTGTATGGATGGGGTAATCCCCTTGTGTTTCAGCTGCACATCTGCAGAGTGCTTGTCATTCTTCAGTTTTAAACTGCCTGTCCACTTCCATATCTCCCTCTGAAATTCTTACTCGGAAAGCAGTCTGGAAGGACAGCTTTTACTGCTAATTGCTCAACTCTGACATCCAGGAAGACTCTTCCAAAAGGTCCCTGGAGATGAGGAATCAGACTTTGTTTCACTCCTTCACAAGATAGCAAAGATTTCCAGGACTGAGCAGCTGCTCCGCGTCTGCTGGGATTGTTCTCCTCCAGGTTTTGTGCCAGACAAGTTTCCCCATAAATAACCTGGTTATTTAGTCAGAGTTCTTCCTGTGCCAGGCGAGCATCTCTCCCTGGAACAGTCCCAGTGCAGATGGGTTGCAAACCAGCCCTGTTGATGTGGTTTTGGTTTCTGGGGCTTTATGTCACTGCTCTGGACTCAAAAGGATCAACGTGTCATGAGCAGTTTGAGATACTGGCTCAAGGCAGGGAATGACAGCAGGATTCTTGTGGAATAGTGGGAGCAAACATTGGAGAGAGCTCAGGCTTGGGAAGCCCATTTCCTTGTGTCACAGGCAGTGGCCCACTGAGATCTGTGATTATAAGGGTTTTAAATAATTTAACCTTCAATAATTCAATATCCCTCCGCTGCCATCCCAAAGCACTCGTGGCAGCCTACCAAGTCTCCTTGTTATTTGTGAAACCTCTTGTCCCATTTTTTTGGAAGCAGAGGGAGGACAGGTCCACAGTGCTCCAGCACCCTGTGGCACGGGGTCAGGGGACACGTCATGGGCCAGCACACAGACCCTGTGGGAGGCCAGGGATGTCCCCAAGGGTCACACTGTCCCTCTGTCCCCACCAGGTGGTTGGTGTGAAGGATTCGAGGATGGGAGAAGAGATCTGTGCCTGCATCCGGCTGCGGGCTGGGCAGGACTGCACCGAGGAAGAGATTAAAGCTTTCTGCAAAGGGAAGGTGGGTTCCCAGTCCTCAGTTTCCTTCCAGACCAGTACACCCAGTGGCTGCTGGGGACTCGTGGATGAAAGCCCATGGATGTAGGGTCCTCCCCACCCCTGACATTGCCAGACTGTTCCTTTCAGGCTGTGCAGCCCTTGTTTTTCTCTTCCCAGATCTCGCATTTCAAGATCCCACGTTATGTTGTGTTTGTGAGCCAGTACCCACTCACTGTCTCAGGCAAGGTAAGAGGCAGCTGGGCAGGGCAGGAACCCCAGCATTCTGTCCCAGCTCCTCTCTGACTCTCTCTCCCTCCTCTCTGCCCTCTACTCCAGATTCAGAAATACAAGTTGAGGGAGCAGATGGAGAAGCACCTGCAGCTCTGATATTGGGAAGGCAGAGCAAGACCCAGGATAAATCAGCCCCATTTCAGTCAGCTCTGAGTCTGCTTTTCACCTGTGCCTTGGGCTAAGCAGAGGAGACTTTCCCTCCCTGACACGAGGCTGATGGGCACTTCCAGTCAATAAAACAGAGCGCCTTTTTTTCCCAGTTGGGCTTGTTTCTTTGCCAACAGAAATACTGTGGTGTGAGGAATGGATGCTTATTTCTGGAATTCTGTCCAGTTACTGAAAGACCTTATGAAGGTTTAAAGATTTTGTATGTCTCTGAGCAGTTTGGCTGCAGCCATTTCACAGGAGTTAAACCAGAATATAAAGATGCTGGTAGGTATTTTACTGACACTCTTAAGTCCAAATGCCCTGGCCTGGCTTCCCAGGGTAAGTGATGCCTTTTCTCCTTGGATATTTTAAGACTCTGGGTCATTTAAGAGAGCCTGACCTTGAAATGAGGGGCAAGGGGTTCAGAGAATGAGACTTTGCATTGGGGCTCCCTAAAACTGGCTGGAAAAGCTCACTCTGTTCCCACACCTCCCCCAGGTGTTTCCCCACAAAAAAAACCTTCTCCAAGGTAGATGTGGCTTTGTTTATTTTGTTGTTTTGGACAAGACAGACAGTAGGGTTGTTGCAGAAATACCAAAATTGCTGTCCCATTGGCAGCATGAAGCAGAGTGTACTGGGACAGCATTTTATGGGAGTTATTTGGTACCTCCCAAATGATGCCTTAAGTTTTAGCTTTCATATTTTTCAGATTCTGTGCTGCCTAGGTGTGTAGCTCTGAGCTTCATATTAAGTGTCAGTAAGTTCTCTTCACAGGGTAGGCAGACAAAATCTCTTTCCAGCTTCAGACCAAGGACAACCTTTACAAGCTTCAGGCCCAAAAGGTACAAACAGAGAATTGAAGAGAGCAAACAAGGAGGATGGAACTTCATAACCTGAAGCTGTAATTGGACAGTTAACCTCAATATGCAAATGGACCAAAACTTATAAAAGTGTGAAACCTCATGACCAGTTGTCCATTTTGTGACCATTTTGGGTCCATCCTGGGTGTAGCCCTGGCCAAGCTCTTGTACTGCCCAAGGTGTATCCTTTAAGGCCTTTTAATAAATACTGACTTTATTCTTGTAGCTCTGTCTAGTCTCTGTTCCAGGTCAGTTTTCTCAAGGCATCACATCCATGAAACACTCCTGTGAGAAGAGGGACAGCAGAGCTCCTCTTTGCCAGCAGAGGTGTCCCACCCCAGCTGGAAAGCAGATAATGTCACTGCCAGCCTTTGCTGACCTCCCTCTGCCTCCCTCCTGCTTCCTTTCCCAGCAGAGCTGAGGCTGGGCCCCCTCCATGCTGCAGCTTCCTCCAGTGGGTGGAGGGCAGTGGTGCAGCAGGGAGAGAGGAGAAGTACCAGGGAGGTCTCAGTCCTTCATCTCCCAGCTGGACTGTGCGCTCTACCCGTGGGAGCAGACAGCGGGGTCAGGTCCCCTGTCCATGTCTGCGCTAAAAGAAAAAACGTGGATGTTTGTGTCAGACTCCTTCTGTACAGTGTCTTTCCAGCAAGTTCCTCTCCTGTTCCCACACTGCTCCTGGGGCTCCTTTCAGGACTGATCCTTCCAAACTTCACTCAGGTCTCCTCTCTTCTCTGCCTACCTCTGTAGCCTTCCTTCCTGAGGGAAGAACTTGCCTGTGTGACAGCAGCTGCAGCCAGGGACCCCGGGGACACAGAGGGCCTCTGTGAGTGATCTCTAGGGAAGGACTGTTTACCTTCTTCTGCTTCTCACAGCGCTAACCCGGGTGCAGGACAGGCCTGCAGGGAGGGGAGCTTCTCCTCCCCTCCCTGATCAGTACCTCCACCCTGCTCTGCCCACAGGTGCCCCATGTACTCACTGTAGATGGGGGGCAGTGGATGAGAATTGAAGGTGACACCAGCCCTGTCTGGAGAGGACAGACACACTGAGAAAAGCAGCGAGTCCTGGTCACAGCCAGGGCAGGGGGACCAGTCCCTGCCACCCCACTCCTGCTCCTGTTCTGGGAGTGGGGCAGTACCAGGTCCGAGCCTGGCACAGCCTGGTCCCAGGGAAGCTTTCCGTACCACCTTATCCAGCCCTCACCAGCCAGGACCCCTCCCGCGGTGCCCCATGGCCCTTCCCAGCCCCTGGGACGATGCATCCCCGGCTGTAAATACTCGCGGAAGGGGAAAAGCTGCCCTTTATGGGCGGCAGTGCTGTCTCAGGGTGTGCAGTGCCCCAGGCTCTCTCCATGGCTCCTGCCCTGCCCGTGCCTGAGTGCCACTCTCACAGTCCCCGCTGCCTGCTCGGAGACTGCCGAGGGCGGGAAGGTCACATCAGGGGTGAGTTACACCGAACCGCGCGTTTCTGGCCTGGGAACGGGGATCTGCAGTCGCACCCTTTGTCACGGGCATTTCAGAGCATTTCTCAGTAACAGTGACTGTTAATGGAGACAGCTACTAACATCGGGGCTCATCAGATGCGGGTTTGCACAACCCTGAGAGGGGACAGGCCACCTTCCTCCGCCGAAACGCTGGGAAACCCTTCCCGGCCCCGAGAGGCAGCTGGGGAATGATGCGGGGATAGGTCCCAAACTTCATTCGGACCGTGCGTCTGCGGAGGGTACCGGCCCTGGCATCCCCGGCCAGGGAGAGGACAATTACTCCCGTATTCCCAGCTCCAAGGCAGAACACTAACCCCAACCCTCCGCCGTTCACAGCGAGCGCGCCCCGCGCCTCCCCCCGGGACAGGAGGAGTGCCCCGGCCCCGCCCCGCCCCCGCCCCGCCCCGGCCCCGCCCCGGCCCCGCCCCGGCCCCGGCCCCGCCCCGGCCCCGCCCCGGCCCCGCCCCGGCCCCGGCCCCGCCCCGGCCCCGCCCCGGCCCCGGCCCCGCCCCGGCCCCGCCCCGGCCCCGGCCCCGGCCCCGCCCCCGCCCCGCCCCCGCCCCGGCCCCGCGCATGCCGGGCACGGCCCGCGGGCCCATGGCGGCGGTGCGGCGGTGGCCGCGGACCCTGGTGGCTGCGGCTGCGGCGCTGCCCGGCGGGGGCGGCCTGGGACGAGCACCGGGACCGGGTCCTGCCGTGGATCCGGCCCCGGAGCCGGTCCCAGAGGCGGCCGCCCCCGCCACGGCCGCGCTCTACGTGCACGTGAGCGGGGACACGGGGGGACACCGGGGGTTGTGTATATGCGGGGGTGCACGGGGAGTCACGGCTGTGCACACGCGGGGACACACACGGGGACACACGCGGGTCCTGGGGCTGGCACGGGCGGAAGGTGAACGCGGCTCCTCGGGGCACACACGTGGGCGCATGTGGGACCCCGGAGCTGGCACACGCTGCGGAGAGCCCGGCCTGGCCCGTGTCACGGGGCTGGCCCGAGCTGAGGGGTCCCCAGTCACACCTGGGGGTGCTGTGCCGTGTGGGGCAGGTGCGGGGCACCGGGTCCGTGCACTGGGCTGGGGCCGTCCCCCCTCGAAGTGCAGTGGGTGGGGTGAGGCACGGCCGTGCCCCTGACGCCCCGTGCCCGCAGTGGCCCTACTGCCGCAAGCGCTGCTCCTACTGCAACTTCAACACGTACGTGGTGCCCGCGGCGGACGAGGCGGCCCTGCGCGCCTGCCTGCTGCGGGAGGCGCAGACCCTGCTCCGCCTCGGCCGGGTGCACAGGTGGGTGAACACCGGGCCCACGGGCAGCGCTGCGCCCTTCCGTGCCCACCTGCGGCTTCACACCCTCTGCCCTACAGCGTCACCTCCGTCTTCTTCGGCGGCGGCACCCCCAGCCTGGCCAGCCCCGCCACGGTCGCGGCAGTGCTGGAGGCTGTGGCGGGGGCTGCTCACCTTCCTGCCGGCGCTGAGGTCACCCTGGAGGCCAACCCCAGCTCCACCAGCACATCGCGCCTGGCCGGCTTCAGGGCAGCCGGGGTCAACCGCCTCTCCATCGGCGTCCAGGTGACAGCGGCGCTCCCCGCCACAGCCCCTGTGGCCCCCGTGACCCCGCTGTCACTGCGCTCCCTCTGCGGTGACCCCACTGTCACCGCACTCCCTCCGCAGTCGCTGGATGACGCCGAGCTGAGGATGCTGGGCCGGGAGCACACGGCGGCGGAGGCACGGAAGGCTGTGGAAGCGGCGCGGGAGCTCTTCCCTGGCCGAACCTCCATCGACCTCCTGTTCGGGCTGCCGGGACAGAGCCGGGAAGCCTGGGCGCAGCGGCTGGAGGCAGCCCTGAGGCTCTGTGACGACCACATCTCCCTGTACCAGCTGACGCTGGAGCGGGGCACGGCGCTGGCAGCGCAGGTCCGGGCAGGAGCGCTGCCTGCTCCCTGCCAGGACCTGCTGGCTGACATGTACCACACTGCCCGCACTGTGCTGGTGGCTGCTGGCTTCCGCCACTATGAGGTCTCCAACTTTGCACGGAAGGTGGGATGCCCCCCACGCTGTGTCCCCCCATGTCATGCTGGTCCCCCAGCAGGCTCAGCCCCTCTCCTCACCCCAGGGCTCTCCCCCAGGGCGCCCTCAGCACCCACAACCTCTCATACTGGCAGGCTGAGCAGTACATCGGTGTGGGGCCAGGTAAGGGGGTGATGGGGGAGTGTGTGCCCGTGTGCCCCGTGAACTGCATTGTCCCTGTCCCTGGTGCTGCAGGGGCCCACGGGCGCTTCGTGCCGCGGGGTGAGGGTGGCTGCAGCCGGGAAGCCCGTGTCCAGACCCTGGAGCCCGTCGCCTGGATGAGGGAGGTGCAGAGGCAGGGACACGGCACCAGGAGTTGGGTGGTGCTGAGCCAGCTGGAGCAGTGAGTGCTGGGGTCTCTCCCGTGCCCCTCCCTGCCCGTGCTGCCCCACAGCTCTCGGTGTCCGCACAGGCTGGAGGAGCTGCTCGCCCTGGGACTGCGCACGGATGAAGGCGTCACACACGAGGTGAGGAGCCGCCTGTGAGGACAGCCCACACCGACCCAGTGCTTGTCACAGAGTGGTTTGGATTGGGTGGCCTTGAGGCCCATCTCGTTCTGCCTCCTGCCACGAGCAGGGACACATTCCACTGGACCAGGGTGCTCCAAGCCCTGTCCAACCGACTTTGAACATTTCCAGAGATGGGACATCCACAGCTTCTCTGTGCCAGGGCCTCACCACCCTCACAGGAGAACTTCTTCCCAGTATCTAATGCAAATCTGCCCTTTCCCTCCATTCCTCCCTTTTCCTGTCACTGTTGCCTTCCCCAAAGCCCCTCTTGGCTCTCCTGCAGCCCCTCTGGGTACCGGGGTGCCGGTGCCCCATCACTAACACCCTTCTCTCGCCCTGGCACACAGCGCTGGGGGCACTTCTCCCCCCGGCTCAGCCTGCAGGCCGTGTTCGGGGGCGCGGGGGCGGCGCGGGTGCTGCAGCAGCAGGGCTGGCTTGTCCTGGACAGCGGGTGAGCCCCGGGGGCTGCGGGCACGGCCGGGAGCTCCCCGGGCCACCGGGGCTCAGCACCGCCTCTCTGCCAGGGGCCTGCGGTGCACCTGGGCCGGGCTGGCCGTGCTGGACTCGCTGCTGCCCGACCTGCTCCGGCAGCTGCAGCGGGCGCTGGGCGCTGCCCGGCCGAAGGGAACACCGGCGGAGGAACGAGCGGGCGGCCGGGACGGGAGCGCTGTGAGCGGCCACGATGGAAAATAAACCACAGGAGCAGCCTGCTGGCCCAGGGTGATGGGGCAGGGCTGGCCCAGGGTGATGGGGCAGGCTGTGAGCGGTGCAATGTACAATAAACCACAGGAGCAGCGTGCTGGCCAAGGGTGTTGGGGCATGGCTGGCCCAGGGTGTTGGGACAGGGCTGCCCGAGCGTGTTGGGGCAGGGCGGGCAGTGACACCAGGAGGTGTCACTGCAGGGTAGGCCCCGTGTCCCGGTGTGCCGCCTGTCCTGAAGCCCGCTGTCCTGGTGCCCCTGGTCGCCCCGTGTCCCCGGTGTCCCAATGTCCTCAGTGTCCCAGTATGTCACGATATCCTGGTATGTCCCAATATCCTGCCGTGTCCCGGTATACCCTGATATCCCGGTATGTCCTGGTATCCCGGTATACCCCGGTATATCCCTCCGTGTCCCAGTATATCCCGATATCCTGCTGGTCCCTGTTTGTCCTGATATCCTGGTATATCCCGATATCCCATCGTGTCCCAGTATCCCAGTATATCCCGATATCGTGCTGTGTCCCAGTATGTCCCGGTATCCTGGTATATCCCAATATCCCAGTATATCCCAGTATCCCAGTATGTCCCGGTATATCCCGATATCCCGGTATATCCCGATATCCTCTGTGTCCCGGTATATCCCGATATCCCGGTATATCCCAATATCCCTCCGTGTCCCGGTATATCCCGATATCACGCCGTGTCCCGGTATGTCCCGATATCCCGGTATATCCCTCTGTGTCCCGGTATATCCCGATATCCCGCTATATCCCGGCATGTCCCATTCTCCACGGCGCACGCGTGCCGGCACGGCAGCTGCGCATGCGCGTGGCGCGCCCCGCCGGGGGAGCGGTGCCGCGGGGCGCCAGCAGGGGGCGTGCCCGCGGCGCCCGCGCGCTATCGCGACTGTCGCGACCGGCGGGGCGGGCCCGGCCATGGCGGCGCGGCGGGGGGGTAGGTCTGGGAGCCGGGCTGCCCCCGGTGCGGAGCGGGCAGGGCACGGCCGGGCCGGGGTCCAGCCGGGGAGCGCCCGTCGCTGCTGTCAGAGTTACCGTGAGGGCAGCGCAGCCCGGCGGAGCAGCGCGGCCCGGCGGAGCAGCGCGGCCCGGCGGAGCAGCGCGGCCCGGCGGAGCAGCGCGCAGGTTACCGGGGAGGCGATCCTGGGGGATCCCCCGAGCCCGGCCTGGCCGTGCCCGGGTCTGTGTCTCAGAGCGGGAATTCTCTGGAATGCCGCTTGTGGGTATCCGGGCCGGGGGAGCGCTCGGAGTCCGAGTGCCTGCGCCTGGAAACTCCCGGGAATGTGCTGTTCCACCTGCAGGGATCTGTATTTATCTGCATTCATCCTACCCGTTGTCCCTCATCTAGAATAAAGTGTGAGACAATTCACTCCTACTTGACCCACTTAGGTCTCTGCAGCTTCTCAGAGGTTGATTTTTTTTTTTCAATTGCAAGAGATGCTGAATTTAATTGTTCTGTGCAACCTTGAAGAGAAATAATCCGCAAACATAGTTTAGCTGGAAATCATTACCCAGCCTGAGAGGAATATGGTGCTTCCTCGGGAGACTGAAGAAGTCTCTTCAACTGTTTTTTAGGCAGGAAGGAAAAGAGTTTTGAGCAGTCCTGTTCAACAATTTCAGAAGAGCCCAAGCCTGAGCCCAAGTCCAAGCCTGAGCCCATTCCGTATATTCTGCAAGGAGAGGACATCCAAGCACTTGGAATTAAGGTGGAGAACCTGGAGAAAGTATGTATGAGTATTTTTACTGCTAGAAAGAGCTGCCTTAACTGACACTCTCCTTTTGTGTGTGTAACAGAGGGTGTTTAAGCCAAAACTCACTGCTGCAGCTGAGTTGTCATGCTGTTTTGTCTGTCAGGCATTTTGTCATGATAAAATGCCAGCTCCTCAGGTTCAGTTCCTAAAAGTAAAGGATTATAAGTGCCTATGCAGTCCTTCCAAATGGAAGGATAAGTCATCTCCTTCTTCAAAATTACATCTTCAGCTTTCTGATCTAATAAGACCTGTGAGTTGTTGAGTAGCTCTCATGGCTTTCCTTCCAAAACTCAGGTCCCCGTGTGTCAGTGGAAGCATTTGAGTGACACAGCAGCAGAAATCTCTTGGGAAAGTGATTTAAAACTCTCCTTTTGTGCCCTTGGTATAAACCAAGATCCAGCAGAATAAGACAGTAACTGAGATGGTACCTGCACAGCTGTGTGAGATGTGTCTCGTAGGGGAAGAATCATAGAAGATTTGGCTTGGAAAGGACTTTAAAACTCATCTGTTTCCACCCCCCTGCCATGGGCAGGAACGCCTTCCACAATTCAGGTTGTTTGAATCCCCATCCAACCTGGCCTTGGACACTTCCAGGGAAGGGGCAGCCCCAGCTTCTCTGGGCACCCTGTACCAGGGCCTCAGCACCCTCACAGGGGAGAATTTTTCCGAATATGTAATGTAAACCTACTCCTCTACTTTGAATCCATTCCTTCCTTCTCCTGTCATTAAATGTCTGTGTGAAAAGTCCCTACCCAGGACTCTCAGGACCCTCACAGGAACTGTACTGACGTGACTCCTGTGCATATCCTAAAAGGATCAGATGCAATAAAGGTGAGTCAGTGTGTACCTAACTGCACTGTGACTGTTTTATTTCCTGAAGCTTCATGCCCCACGCCTTCCTGATCATGCTGGGAGGATTCCAGTTCAGAAGACTTACCTCGTCCGAAAACACCGACCCAAGGAGGTGGCACACCTTGTAGCACACCCTGTTCCCCCCAGCACACCCAGGGGACCACTGACTTTTCCTGGTAGGGCTCAACTTCACATCTTACCTCTGGGTTTTGGGTTTGCTAAGCTGAACTTTAGGGACCTGGATCTGGGCTTGGGTGTTTTTATATGTGTGATGTAGGACCAAGACGGTTTGAGGATGGCTCTGAAGAGATCCTCCCTCATCACATTTTGGGGAGTCTCCAGGAGCTGAAGATGGAAGCTTTGGCCAGAGGAAACACTCAGGTTGGTTTGTAGAGTTAGGAAAATGCTGCAGCGTGGCACTTTTCCAGAGGTACAGTGTGGTGCTCACAGTCCCTTTCGATGCTTTCCAGCCCCTATCAGGAGCAGGGCAGGCCTGAGGTGTGGTTTTCCCAGCCTCACTACGCTCTGGGGGAGGGTTTGCCTTTGGAGAAACTGCACCAGCAGGTTTTGGAGTCCTGTATGCAGGACCAGGTCATGGAGGGAACAATTACACAGGCTTCCTCTTCCCTCTGTGCCCTGCTGGTGGTGTCAGAGAAAAGCTGGTGTTTCAGCAATGCCATTGCTGGAGTCTCATTACTCAGATAAACACTTCCTTTGTACCTGAGTTATCCTCCTCTCAGATTAATGTAACAATGCTGTCAATCTGAAGAACTCTTCTCTCCTCCCCTCTCCCATTCCTGCTTTGGTGTGCATGGAGAGGGTTATTTAATGTTTCATTTCTCATCAGCTAGCAGATGCTATTAAGGTTCCTCACCCAGATGTTGCTGCAGCAGCTGTAAAAGAGGAACATGGAGGAGAGAAAGAAAAGGCATATCAGCCCCAGCTAGCAGAGCACAAAGCTCTCCAGAACTGGAGGCATCATATGGCAATGAGGAAAAAGCAGGAGAAACACCTAGGAGGTGAGAAAAGCTAAGGAGGTCTCATTCTGTGGAATTCTGTGTGCAGGGGGAGAGTTTGATGTCCCCACACTGCACCACAGCGGTCATTGCCCAGCAGGGTTAATCCTGGTGCCATTGCAGTCTAATTCCATTTCTCAGAGCTCCCACACTGCTCATGCTGGTGGCTCTGGCTGTGGTGGGAAGGGGAGCTGGGGAGAGGACAGTGCATTTGGCAGGGCACAGCGTAAGTGGGTTACAGGTGAACAGTAACAGTGGCAAAGGGTGTGCCCAGGAGTGCAGCACCGATGATGTGATGGTTTTTTTATTTATAGAAATGCTTCACAAGCCAGAGAATGAATTGCTGATGAACATGTCAGACAATTACAGGCAAATCCAGGAAGAACGTGACCTCATTGACAGGAGTCTCCCTGCCCTATTTCCTGGAAAGGTGAGAGTCCCACTTCCTGCGTGTCCTGATTGTGCTGCTCTTGTGCAACAGCACAGACACTGTTCTGAGCCAGTCTCTGAAGTGCTGTCAGGAGATGTTTATCAAAGCCACTCTCAATCCTTTAGCTTGGTGTCTGAGCAGAGCTTTCAGGGACGTGAAAAACAAAAACCTGAATTGTGCTATCCATACCAGTCAGGGGAAAGTGGTCACGAGCAAGTGGCATTTCCTGATTCTCACCAAAGACAGTTGTGCCCTGGGAGGTGACATGGGAACTTGTCACAGTTGCTGTTCAGGGGCAGAAAGATCTGATAGCTTCAGGCTTGGATTTAGTGATTGCCTTGGAGAAAAGGGCATGGGTGAGGCAGGAGGGCTATGGGAATACTGTGTTGAAATCCTTTTTTCACATTTATAGCACTATCAAAGGATTTACATTTGTGTGAGGCTTTATTTTAATATCATTCAACTTTCACGTGCACTGAGATAGCAGAAAGTTCTTTTTCTTTATCAGCAGCCTCATAGAAATTTTGGCTTGCTCTGCACAAAAGGATAATTCATAGACTTTTAAAATGCTCATATAGTCAGGGTTAGACCTCTTCATTTTAGCTTCAAGTGCCTGTGAGAGTAGCAGGTCACTGCACAGCTCTGTGTCAGTGGGAGCCTTGTTTCCCCCCTAGGGATACCGAGTGGGAAGCGAGTTCTGGAACCTTCCTGAGCAAATTGGGGATGAGCTCACGGGGCTGACCCTGACCCTGACCCGGACACAGCGCGGGCACCCAGAGCCACCGACCCATGTGGGAAAACCCCAAACTGTCCAGAGGGAAACAGGTAAGGGAACACTGCACAGAGGGGATTCCCAAGAAATGGGGCTCAAGTGTGGAAGGAGAAGCTCCTTCCCTCTTGAGCCTCCTCTTTAAAACACTACAATGCCAAAGTTTGGCAGGGGAATAAATTTGATTAGGCGTGTGGGTGTGTAGAGAGTGAGCTCTCCTGTGAGTATTTCCACAGGTCTGAAGCCTCCAAAGAAGATTCCTTGCCACCTGAACTGGGATAAGAGTCTTTTCCTGAAACACCGACGGCAGGAGCTCCAATCTCTCCTGGAGGAACTGGGCTTTTATAAGCCGGTGAGACCAGAGGGACAGGCTTTGTGTCTCTTGCCAGGTGCTGTAGAGTAATAAAATTGCCAACAGTTGGATCTGAAAGAAGCATTAGGAAACTCAAACTTAGTCCCACAGTGCTTTTCTTGGAAGTTCCCACGTTTCCAAAGGGCCACACCTATGAAAGGGTTGTCTGACCTCCTGAAGTGTTCCATGGAGTGGTCTAGGAGCCTCAGAGTTGGACCCCAAACCAGCAGAATGCAGCTGCCAGGACCTAGATTAAGAAAAACCTGCCAAATACTGGTGCAGGACTTTGATTTAGTGCCGTGGGACAAAGGGAAGAGATCTTTACCATGTGGAAGACCCACTCTGAAATAATCTCCTGAAGGCAGGTGGCTCCTCCTCCTACAAACAGAACAAAGCTCACTTTTTTGTCTTTGAAACCTGTCTCTGAGGGTGAGGAGCATGTGAAGGACACTTCCTTCGTGCATCATTGCTAGTGGGAAATGCAGTCACTGAGGATTCTTGGGACTCTCAGAAATGGTTCTTTCCCATGTCCCTCAAGTGTTCTTTGGATGCCTCTAAAAACCATTGTAGGAGCAAGATACTGCAACTTCACTTTACTTGACTGAGTTGATGCATTTGTTTGGTGTTTTTATGTCCTTTCTATGTAAAAGAGCAGCTTTGAATTGGCCATTTCTGTGTATGTCCAGGATCTGCAAGGACTGGAGGTGATTGGGAGAGGGCAGCCTTTCACATCTGTCTCAGCTGAGGCTTTTCAACATGCTGCCATTCCTGAAGAGATTGAGACCCTGTAAGTTTTACTTCGTGGCATATTTTGTGGCAAAATGAAGAATTTTGGGTGTGCACCACCAGTCTGTGAGGATATCCTTAGCTATTCTTTTCCAGAATGGAAGTGAGTCTCCACTGAGGCACAATAAAAGGCATATTCTTATATTATAATCACCAGATTTAGGAGCCTTTGTGCCTTGAGACCTTGTGGTTAAGGAGCAAGAATCAGAGAAAAGTTTTGTTGAGGCTTTTCCTCCAGTCTTGACTCTGTGTGGCTTCAGAGCTTACATCAGGCAGGGTGGGATTTTACTCTCAATTACCTCCATTTGATTGTCTTTTTCTAGCTTTTCACCATTAATTTCCTGGTTTTCCCTGTCCTGTCCATCTGTAACAGGCACAACATGAGGTCTCTTGTACTTCCTGTACTTGTTTCTCTCATGTACTTCAGGCAGGTCTCCTCCTTTAATGTTCTAGCTGTCCTGTCCTCCTTGCCAGTGTAGCTAGATGGGTTCACCACATCTGCAGGGCTCTGTGCCTAAAGAAATTACTGTGTGAGAAAACATTAAATGGGATTATTTACTACAGGGTCTTGTAAATCACCCCTGATTCTCCCCTCTCTGGAAGCGAATTTCACTCCCTGAAAATGATGCCTTTTGTTTTCTTTAGCAGTGACCCCTTAGGTGACTCCTTCATTGTGGCTCCAGAAGCTGAAAAGGTTCCATCTTTAGTCTTCTGTGGCCAGCCTGCTCGTTGGATCAAGGGCATCAGTCCTTGCAGGGTAATTGTGAGATTTTAATTGTTTAATCAAGCTAAGCCTATTTGAGTTCCCCAAGTCACAGTTGTACCTTAAGTGTCTCTCCAAGGCCACAGAATGGGGAACTTATTCTGAACATAACAGAGGAGCAAACACAAGCTCTGTGTTTGCTCCAGAGAGGTGTAGGGGCAGAAGGGCTCCAGTTGTGGTGTGAGGTTCAGATTCCCAGGCTTTCTCTGTTAATGGCCACTTCTTTGGACCTGCTTTACAAGTTCTCCTACCAAGGCTCAGCTCCTCATTTGAGCTATGACTTCATGGCGGATAAATCCTGCCAGACAGAGTAGAAATTGTTATCCTTTTCCTCTTCCTTGTAGAAGGAGATTGGCATTGCTGCCCGGCTCACCTTTGAGACTCTGGCTAGTGAGAAGGCTGAAAGCTTCCTGACAGTGACCAACGATGGCAGAGCTGCCATTTGGTACAGCTGGATGAGACTTCCCCAGCAGATCCCCTCCAGAGAAACCAAGGGCATGAGGATGCCCTGCTTTTACTTTGATACCAGACCAGGTATGAGACCTGCTGCTCTCCAGGACCTTTGTACCTCAAGCAGAGAGCAGGAATTTGGGAGTTACCTGGGATGTGGACTCTGACTAATGGCAGAGCACTGCAGGGTGATTTCTCCTGAGGAAGCCTCCCTGGGTGTCAGAGCTGACTCACCCCCAAAGAGCTGTGCAAGGCAGATCCCTCTCCTGGAACTTAAAGGAGAGGAGGTTGCTTCTGCTCTGAGTGTAAATGGGTGAAATATTGAGAAGTGAATCATTTTCTGATGGCAAACGGGACATAATCTTCTGGAGAGAGAACTGAGCTGTAGAAGGAGAGTGAAATGGGAATAACACCAGTTCAGGAGCATAGGGACTGAGAGTAAATCCAGAAGGAGAACAATAGCTGGATGAAGTGTGATAACCTGCTATGAACTGTGGGGAGTCTCCTAGAGAGAGAAGGACACTTGGGGTGGTGTTGGAAAAGGGTCAGGTTAACCAGGGGCCTTCCTGCTGACCAATGCATTTTCTCTCTTATTTCAGGTGTAATTTTGCCTGGGGAAACACGGAGGTTTCCCTTTATTTTTAAGTCAGAGAGAGCAGGTATTTTCAGTGAGCCCTGGGAATTTAGGACACATCCTGTGTTATTAGGAGGAGCTCTGCTTCAGGTGACCCTTTGGGGAATTGCTGTGTATGAGGATAAACTGGCTGACTTCAGAGAGAAACTGGAGGTAACCAAGCATGTAGCTGGGTAACTGAGCTTTGAACTTTATATGCAAATAGAGGATAAGGGTGGAAGTGGTGTTTTTATTGTTGTGGAATTATGGCTGAGAGTGAGGTTTGCAGAATGCACACACTTGAGCAGGTTTGCTGAATGACATGAGGAACTCTGCAGTCTCTTGTAATGTTGTTACTAAAGACATGACTTTGTCTCCTAAAGTGTTCACATTGGTCCTTTAAAAATAACATTTCTGTTAGTAATTAATTTCATTAGTTACTTAGTGGGAAGGGGATTGACTGCTGTAAGCTATAACAACAGTTAAAGTATAAATTGAAAATTACACTGTGCTTTGAGAAGTATGGTTTCGGGGGAGGATTTGGAGAGTTTATTTGAAAAGCTGTTGGAAGGATTGCTCTGCTCAGCAGGTTTGCAGTTGTTTGTGTCATTGTATAATGAATAGTGTGGGTACAGGTGGGACTGAATTGGTGTTTGCATGTGGAATGGGCACTCACACGTGTTGTTCTTGCCTCAGAGTGAGCTGGCTGCTCGGGAAGGTGCTGCTATAGTGCAAGACAGCCTGAATGAGCTTCTTGACCAAATTCGGACCCCTGAGCGCCCCCTCTCTCCTGTGGATGCCTGTGTCACAGAGGAAGAGCTGTTCCACAGGAAAAACCCCGAGGTGATGTTTGCTGTTGGATGGACTGCACAACTGAAATTCCTGGGGAGGGCAGAGCCATGGGGCTGCTGCATCCCTGGGATTCTGGAGCTGGCAGAGTCTGCCATGCAGGCTTTCAGAGCTGGCTTTGAAGAGGGAAGGTGCAGCCCTCATGTTTACCTTCTCCCCGATTATCACAGTTGCATTATCAGCATCAAGTGGTGAAGCAGCTGCATAAACTGTGGAGACAGCACCTGGCTGTGCCTTCAGCCTTGGAGGAGGAGGTGCCCTTGGAGCACAGGGGCACTGCAGAGGACATGGAGTGCCAGGAGAGCACCTCTGAGCCTCCCTCTGCCCAGGGCAGCACCACTGAGCTCCCACGTGGCAAGTACACACTAGAGGAGTCTCCAAGGGAGAAGAGCACTGAGGAGGAAGAAGCAAGTCCTTCAGGATGGAACCTTTCCCTTCAGGACTTTAAACAGGTGCTCACCTCTGTTCCCACAAGCTGATGGTGTGTTCATTCCCCTACAAGCAGCCCAGCCTGCCCCCGTGTGAGCCCACCTGAAGGGCTGCTGCCAACACTTTGGAGTTTGAGAGATTCACTGTGTGTGTTGGCTCTGCTGACCACACCCTCAGGGCTCCTGTGAAGAGATTCCCAAGAGAGACTTTGTGGGCTGTTGTGTGAAGAAGAAAAGAGAACCACACAATATAATAGATATTTTAAGCTCTTCCCCCGTTAGCTTTCTGTCATCCCAGGACTGAATGTGGGGGGCAGGCTGGGATTACAGCCTCCTGTGGCTCCCCCAAGGGCTCTTCTCCTTGGAGAGTCCTTCCTATTCATCAGAGAACTAAGGGGGCACTCATGACAGGCTGTGGATAAAGTACAGACCTCCCTAGATTAAAGCAAGAGTGCTTTAGATTCACTCAGTGGCTTTTCTGTTGTACTCTCTTGGAAATCTCTGTTGTTTTTATAACTAAGCTTTACTTGGGAGCCTTCTAGCTCGATAGAATCCTTTTTCCCAGCACACCTGAAGTTGCAGAGGGGCTTGGTATCAATCTGATGGGGGAATCTGGGTTTGTTCTGCAGATCTTGGTTACCTTGGCTATGTCCTAGCAGTGTAGGAAACCCCATTTGGGTGTGTGGGTGCCCAGTGCAGCCTGTTTTCAGCCTGGTGTCCAAGAAGAGAGCTGTGGGCTGCTCCACTGAGCTCAAGGACTGGGAATAAAGACACAGAAGTGCTCCACAGCCCCTGTGTATTTTCTCTCACAGGCCATACTGTCAATCCCTGGGGAGGAGCAGCGGGAAGAAGCACTGACCCAGCTCAACAAGGCAGCTCTGGAGCTGTGTGTTGAACAGAGGCCAACTCAGTCAGACCTTCTGTATCCACTCTGGTGGGTCACCTTTGCAAGGAAAAGCGTGTGGAAACATTGTGTGATCAACAGCCTCAGCAAGCTCTGCTGCAAGTGTTGTGATTCAGAGTGCACATAATTATACAAGGTCTAGAAGTCATCTTTACACTCTGGTTTTTTATAGCTGAATTGTAGCAGCTGTCTAGGACCCAAATGCCTTTTTTTTTTTTTTTATGGAGATAAGTTTAGAATATTAAATGCAAGTAATTTTGGGGAGTGTACAAGATTATTTCTGGCAAGATTATGCCAGTCTGTATTTATGAAACCTTTGGGTATTTTCTGTATCCTTTTACTCAGATAACTGTCTCCTCCCTCTTACAGTCTCTCTGTTCTTTGCTCAGGCTCTCAGACTGTAAACATATCAACAGCTTTGAGTTGCTTCTTAATTAGAAGGATGCAGGTTCCTCTTGGGAAGCACAGAGCAGGTTGATTTACCAGCGTGTGTCATGCTGAAGAGCAGACCTAGTTTCCCAGTAATATTTATGGGTTCCTGGGAGCCTGTTGATTTGCAAACCATTGAGACCTGGGAGGGATCTAACACGAGGAAAGCAATTCAGCATCCCCTGCACAGATGTTTAGACAGTGGGTGCTGGTTTGTTGGTTCAGTTGCACAGTTGGCAGCTGGAAGGTGCCTTCATTTCTGGGCACAGGGACAAACAAGGTGGCAGCTGCTGCCCTGTCTCCCTTCTGATCTTGCTCATTTTCTCAGCCTCCAGCTGTGGCGTGGAGCAGTCGATGACCTGGTGAGTCACTCTCTGAGGCTGAGATCCCTGCTTGGTTTGATTAAGAAGGACGCCTATCTGGAAGCTGTTCCAGAGGAAACAGGTAAATGGTGGTTCTGCCATAGCAGCTGCTCTCTGTGGGCTGTTGGAAATACAAAAAAACACGATGAATTTGAACTGAAATGTCAATTTTAACATGTCTCCCTGAGGAAAAAGCATCAGGAAAAAACTGGCAGATTGTGTGACAGTCACAATACTAATTGGGATCTGCGGTTTGGCATCAGTAAAAAAAAACACCCCCACAAAAAAGCCTTTTAATTCAGCTAGGTCTAGCCATGGTTTTCACACAGACTGACCCAGCAAACGCTGCCTCTTCATTCCTTATTTAAATAGAGAACTCTTCAAAGTATTGTTTTTCAGTGCAATATCTCTCAGATTGATAAAAAAAGGAAAATATACTGCAAAAGTAACACATTGCCACTGTGCTAGTGCAGTGGGCTGGACTTTCTGGGTGCGTGGATGCTTTTGATTAATTAAAATCCTTTCTTTTGTAGAGGAAGTAAAGCAAGCAGAAGCAAAAAAAAGAGGAAAGGAAGACAAAATAGCTACTAAGAAAGAAGAGAAAAAGGATAAAGAAGGCAAAAAAATTAGAGGGCCATCAGGGAAAGAGAAGGCGGTAGGTGTTGGGATGCTTGGTGAACCCTGAGTGCTGGGCACAGTGTGATCCATCCTGAGGTGGTGTATCCTGAGTCTGAGCTGATTTCCAGCCCAGAGAGAGAGGTGCTGCTGCTGGGAGATGCATCTTGGAGCAGTGTGAGCAGTGTCCTGACCTGTGTCCCTTTTTCCCTTGGTCTGTCCCTCATTAGGATCCTTCGGGCAGCAGAAAGCTGAAAGCAAAGGATGAGAAGCAAGGATCTTCCATTTCACTGCGGGACGTGAAAGGAGGAGCAGAGTCTGCCAGAGGAGGAGAGGAGGAGCAGAAGGTGAAAGAGGAAGCTGCAGCTACAGACGGGGCAGAACCTGCTCAGGAGGACTCTGTTTCACTTGGAACATACCGGGAGAAGCTCTACATTGAAGTGAGTCTGACCAGAGCTTGCATCTCTGTCTTGGTATTGTCCTTTTCTTGTAAGCCACACTTGAGGCTCAGGGGGAGAGGCAAGCATTTTGTTAAAACTCAAAGAACTGGCAGACATAAGTCCCTTGTGCTGCAGCAAGGTAAGTGTGAAATCCAAATTAATTTGCTTCAGCCTGGAATCTGTTAGCAGAAATCCAGCCATCACACAGCCACATGTGGGACTTCTATCTGGGGTGTCTTCAGCATTGCTTGCAGACTCTGGAGGCATCAGCTGAATTAATTGTACCTCAGATAATGTTAAACACACTTCATAGCCAGGGAAGTTATTACCAGAGCTCTGTTAGCAGCAGGCTGCCACTTCTGTGTGGTTGTGTGTGTGCCCATATGAAAATGTACCTTAGAAACCATCTCTGTCAGCCTCAGCCTCAGGATTTCTTCATGTGTTTTCACTGCAACTGTCTTCTCTGAATTTCTGTAGGTTTACAGGCTGCTGGATTCAATGGTGAGTGAAATGGTGTCTTTATTTGAAGATCTAAAGCAGTAACGTGCTCTGAAGTGGGAGTGAAGCCCTTTGTATGTAGAAATAGACTTGCTTTTAAAAAAATAAATAACCTTATTTACACAGATGGAGTGGAGATTCTTCTTTCTGAAGTGATTCAGTGAATACAAATACTGGGCTGCCTCTTTTCTGACACACTGATGTGAGACTATTGCTAGATCATCTGTTACTGCTACAGATGATGCTTGCCAAGAAGAGACAAGGCAAGAATATCACCATCTCAGAAGATGTTAAGACTGGAAAATACTGGTATTTCTGCTACAGGAGGATGTAAAAGTGCCAGTTAACATCAGGTATGTTCTTTGTGTCTTGACTGTGCTTGGCTGGCAGGTGAGTGAGCAGGGTGTTCTTGTACTCATGAATGCTGGTACCAGGGAAGTAGACAAATCCATTTTGGTTTTTATCATATTTTTGGCAGCTTGTCCAGTCTTCCCTTGGGACTTGCTGACAGGAGGATTCTCTGAAGCATTCTGGATCCCAGGAAAAACACTGTCCCAAGGGCTGTGCCCTCCTCCCTGGTTTTGCATTCACAGATTTCCTTCCTGTGCTGATCTTGCCACCTCTTTCCCTTGAGCTCCAGGTACCCATGCCCCATTCTGAGCCAGGTGTTCCATGCTTCCTTCCAAGACTAATCACTCTTCAATGAGGGAAATTGATGCTATAAAAGTTGTGAGCTGTGGTAAGGCCTCGTGTTGGAGCCACCCCTCCTGTCTGTCCATCTGCCTGTGTGTCTGGGCTCATCACCATTTTCCATCTGTGTGCATCACTGCTGGAATGGGGTTTTTGTGGGGGCATCCCAGGCCTGAGTGTGGCACTCTGGACTTCACTTGGAGCAGGTTCCTGGGGCACAGTGAGCTCTGTGTGGGGTCTGTCTTGGCCTGGTGTCAGTGAGTGCCACCCTCCTGCTCAAGCAGCATTCCCTGGACAGGCTGTGGCCCTGCAGAGCAATGCCATCATGGGCTGGGGATGGTGATCCCACGGGAGCTCTGGGGCAGCAGGTGCTGTCCATGCTGTCCATGCTGAGCATCACCCAGCCATGAGTTCAGTGGCTCCAGGTGTGTCCCCTGTGCACGTGCCCCTGTCCCTGGGCTGGCACACCCCTTGGAGTGCACATGCAGCTGAATTCTGCTGAATTGCTGTCTTCTGCCTTCTCATTTGAACTCCTGTGCTGTCCCTGGGGAGAGGAGCTGTTCCTGCCCTTGGCTCCCAGCAGAACCATGGCAAAGCACAGCTGGGTTTTTTTCCACTGGCCAGGTGAGGCTCCTCATCTTTTGAGATGCTTTCTCTTTGTGGGGTGTGGGGAAGCATTTTGGCTTCTGGAGCAGCAGGAACCTCCTCTGGCTTAGCAAAGGGAATGTCTCTGCTCAGCATTCCTGGAGTGAGAATTTCAGCAACATTTTGAGAATTAGGAAGAAAAAGGCCTGAAGTTGGGGTGTGTCTCACAGGCTCTGACAATAGCTCCTGCCTTCCTGGAGATGATTATCAGCTCGTGAATCTGCCCAACTCAAACTGCTCAAGCCATCTGTTTCTAGGAGAGAGGGAGTCTGCACGTTCCAGAGGCCTCGTGATTGTCTGAGAGGCAGGAATGCTTTCAGTTGGTAGCTTTACCTTAAAGGGTGGCAAAGCCCATCCATGTTTCCATGGATCCAGATCTTCAGTCCAGCCTATTGAAACCAGGCTCCATGTGTTCATCTACACACAGGAAAATCTGTTAATACAACACCAGGAGATGAAAATTTGACATCAGTCATGTGCAATGGAAGAATGTCCTGTGCTGGCATCTTCCCTTCCGAGGGAGGATCTGGTGGCAGAGGGCAGGTGGGTGGCACATGAGTTCTGCAGAGGAGAACAAACCTAAGAGTCTGTAGTCTAATCGTGAATAGTCTAATTTCTTGTCATATTTTTTTGTCAAAAATATTGCCAGTGCCTCTTCCAGCCTTGGACAAGTGTGTCCCCAGGGGACAAGGTACAAGCAGCATGCAGGAAGGGATGTGCTGGGCCAACAACTGTGATACTCTGCTGTCTGCCTGCTGCAGCTTTTTGTGAGCCAGCTGCCTTTTTTTTTTTTTTTCCCTTGTGCATTGATTTGTGGAAGTAACAGGACAAGAACTGCAGTGGAATTAGAGCTGGCTTCCACACAGCAGCTTTAGAAACATATCCCTCTTATTTACAGGACCAGTGTGAGATGTGGGCTCTGTCCTTAGCACAGAGACCCTCAGGGCTGTCAGCTCTGCAGTCTGCAGGACCCTGTAAGGCTGAGTCCCTGCAGCCAGGCAAGGAAATTATTCCTTCTCCTCTCCCAAATGTGGGCATTATTTGCATTAGTGTTAATAATTTGTGTTGTGTTTGCTAAATAACCAAGGTGAGCGACCTTCCTGGCCTTGGGAGTTGCATTCCAAACCCCACCCCCCACATGAGTGGGGCCTGAAGACAGCATCACCACCAGAGAGGATGGGAAGAGGGGGAATTGCAGGGAAATGCTGCAAGAAGAAGGCGACAGAGCATTTCCAGGGGTTTCTCAGTGGCAGAGGGGGTCTGGGTGAGCAGTGCTTTCCTGGGTCCTATACTCACGGTGAGGTTTTAGGCCCCTCAGCAAAGAAACCCCACATTTGTACAGCTCCAAAAAGACCTCCTGGGGTTTTTCCCCATGGAGAGGTTCACTTTGCCTATAAAAAAATCACTGCCTGGAAAAAGGCAGATTGTCTGCTTCCCCATCTGACACAGTGAAGCAGGACCACTGGGAATGGAGGAAGAGGAAGGCTTGTAGCCTGGGCTGCTGTGGAGAATGCCTGTCCCTTCCCGGGCTGGGATGGTTTCGGGGCTGGCACGCAGAGGGTTTGATGCTGGAGATGCTCTTTTCCCACACCGCGGCTGCGAGTGGGGCTGGATGCTTGTTCAGCCTGCACTGCCAGAGCCTGGTGGGAATGTGAGGCTGCTGAGATCTGCAGAACTCCCAGGGGCTCACGGCTCCACCGAGCCCCCAGGCAGGACCCCGGGCAGGAGGGATCCCAGCTCTGCTCTTGGTGTGGCTGGCGGGAGCAGCGGCCGGAGAGCATGACCCCCTCCCACCCCGGGATGTCTCAGCACCCCTGAGATGCTTTCCATCACGAAAAATGTCAGCGATACTAAAAAGATTATATGTATCCACAATAGCTGAAGGGCTGTCAGTGATTAAAATGGAAGGCAGAGGCCGGGAGAGAGGGGGTGGCATTGAAATGATCGAGAGACATGACTTATTTTGTCATGTCATCTGATGCCTCCCTCTCTCCCCCCAGCCAGGCTCCGGGAGCTGTTCAGAGCTGGGGAAGAACCCGCTCCAAATTTAGATCCTAGGAAAAAAAAAAAAAAAGGAAAAAAAAATTAAAGAACCCAAATTGCGAGCGTGGCCTTGGGTAGCAGAGAGGCAGCAGCGTGGTGGGGAGGTCGACATGCCTCGGAGCTTCTTCCGCGCCCGGGGACGTGGATTTCTGTCTAAAAATAATGGGGGGAGGAGGGAGGGAAAAAAAAAAAAAAAAAAAAGGGAATACAGGCGCGCAGGCAGCAGCGAGCAGCGCCTGGCTGGCTGCCAAGGAAGGGGCAGTGACTGAGCATTTACAGCATCCCCGCCTCCCGCATGCGGCGGGGCAGGGGCTCGGCGCCGCATCCCCCGCGGCCGGTACCGCACCGCGCTGCGCCGGGGCCCTGAGCGCCTGTGGCGGTGCCCGGGCAGCCCCGAAGGGGTTAAGCCGGGACCTGCCGCCGGGACCTGCCCAGCCAGCCCGGCAACTCGGCGGCGGCAGCAGGAGCGGGCGGCTGCGGCCGCCTCCAGCCCGCGGTCACCGGCGACAGCACCGCGCAGGTAACCCGGGCTGCGCGCCCCTGGCGCCGGGCTGCGGGGGGACGGGGAGGAGGAGGAGGAAGGTTCTGGACGCCGGAGCATCGAGGGCTGCCGGGGGATGGCGGGCCCGGCGGGCAGCTCGGTGCCGTGACGCCTCCCGGGCCGGGCTCGGCCGCCGCGGCGGCTGCGGGAGCGGGGCGGGTGCGGGGAGCGCTGCGGGGCCGCTCCCTGCTGCTCCCCCCATGGCGGGCGCTGCTGCTCTCAGCCCTGCACCTGATTAGGGATGGAGCTATAATCCCCTCCGGGTCCCCCTCCCCTCGGCGGCCCCTTTTGCCCCCCCACAGCCCCCCCCTCCCTCCCGCTCCCCCTCCGGGCCGTTCCTTCTCGCCCCCCCGCAGCCTCCGCTCCGCCTCCGCAGCCCCCGCGCCGGCCCGCGGGCGATGGGGACCTGGCCCCGCAGCCGTGTCCTTCTCCCACCTGGCCACCTCTTGGTCAAGGTCACTGCAGTAATTCCATATGAGCTGCTGGGTGCTGCCGCCTTATCTCCCACACGGCTTCTGTTTCACTCCCTTTATATTCCAGGGAGGGGGGGGATGATACTGTGTTTGATAAACCCACAGCTCTTAACCCCAGCGGCAGTTCCAGCCCTGATTACGTTCCTCTCATCCCTACCCGAGCCCGTGCTTCCCATCTCTTTCCATTCAGACTTCCCAGGCCATCTCACTGCGGGCAAAGTCCAGCTGGGGTCAGGTTTCTGGCCAGGATGAGCAATGCCGGCAGCCAGTCACTGGAGCCGGGGTTTGCCCAGCTAGGAAACCTGTTGGAGGCAGAAGGAACCATCCTGCCTCCTCCTCGGACTGCCAGTGTGTTTGCTGGTGCTCTCCGGGCTGGTGGCACCTTTGGAATACGTGACTTTACCTCCACCTGGGTGTCGGTGGAGAGCAGAGCACGGAGCCAAGTCCTGGAGCGCTTTGCTGCGCTGCTGCCCTGTCCCGGAGGTGTTTTGGAGCCAGGCAGGCGCTGGCCTGGCCGCTGCACCGTGGGCTCTCCCGGCGGGATCCAAAGGCCGAGCTGAGGGCTGCATTGCGAAAGGGATCGGTGCAGGGAAGCGTCTCGGGAGAAACTTCACCCACCCGCCAGTGTGGCCGTGCCAGGCTCCTCTCTGACTCACGGGAGATGTTGCTGGCACGGCTGTGGGGCACCTGGCTGCCGGCCCACAGGAGCAGGAGGTGCTGGACTGGTCTCACAGGTTGTGTGGGAGCGTGGTGGGCGCCGGGCACGGCTTGTGGGGACATCAGCACGGCCGTGGCCCTGCTCTGGGGGATGGAGCGGTGTCCTGAGCTGGGAGAGGGCTGGATGTGGTGTGGCAGTGCAGTCCAGGGAGGTCCCCGCGCCTGAGGCTGGTGATGGGATGGACGCTGATAACGCTGTCTGCAGACTGCTGTGTGGGGAGATACTCCTCTGCTCACACGTGTTATCTTGGATGGGGGAGAAATTGCCACTGAGTTTTGTCTCAGCTGCACTGGTGGCTCTGGGAGCAGCTCAGCTCCCCAGTCCTGCGGTGCAGCCCTGCCCAGGGCAAGGCAACCCCAGCCCTCTGCTTCCCCCTCAGCTTGGCCCTCTGACAAAATGAGGATGAACAGTGTCTTCTCAGCATGCAGGGAGAAGTGAGGATTCAGGACCAGCATGGAGCAGGGCACAAAGTTGTGATGGGCTCATGTGAAGACAGGTCCAGACTGCCCCATGTCACTGCCTCTGTGTCAGTGCAGCACATCCCAAGGACAGGCAGTGCCTGTGGGGAGGTACCAGGGCAGCTCCCAGCCGTACCAACCCCTGCAGCCCCTGTGTCTAGGCCCAGAGCAGGCTCAGACAGTTCGGGGTTTTGGTGAGAGAGGCATTGCATTATCCATCCTGCTGGCTGACCCGGCACTGGCTGTTAGCATCCTGAATTCGCCAGCCTCTCACAGGAGCAAAATTACTGAATCTGCTGGGAGAACCTGCCTGAGCAGCTGCCAGCACTAGTGAGTCGCGACAGGCTCTGACTCATGACGAGGTTTTGGGTTTGCACGATGCAGCCTTGACAGCAGTGAGAGCCTTGGGCTGACAACTGGGACAAGCAGGGCTGTGTGCAGCTGCAGGTAGCACATCCAGGGGTGCAGGGGAACTCCTGGCTGCACAAGGGCTGGGAGGGCCTGAAATCAGCTTTGCCAGGACAGCGGAGCCGAGGCAGACAGGATCTGGAGGAGGGAGCTGCCATTTTCAGATGGTTACTTTTAGAAGCAGAAGTGCAGGGTTGAATCTCCAAATGTTGCCGAATCCAGAGTCAAAACTTGATGGCTCTGCAATGCTGGGTATCACTTACTGTGAGATTTTTCTTCCCCTTGAGCATCCCGTGTGTCTGAGTTGATGAGCCATGGCAGCCTGGCAGGGTGCACCTGATGCCCCTATGATGCCTCGAGAAGTGTTCCTGGTGCCAGTGGAGGGCTCTGGGGATGGCTCTTGGTGGTTGGGCTGATGTCGCAATTCGACACAAAAATAAAGATGCTTGACTCCAGCAGTTAGAAGATGTCAGAAGGCCTTACTGCAATTCCTTTCAGCCTTTTTATAACTTGCTGTGCTAGAAAGACACACCATTGGTCTACAGGATGGACACCTCTCTCCATTGGTGAAGTAACACAAACAACACCTGGGAGAGAGGTTGTTACGGGAAAGGAATATTAATTGTCCAGAAATGTTATGGGAAGAAAAGTTATTTACACAAAGCCGCCTGAGAAAGGAGAAACTGCTGAAAACTCTCCCTTGGGGAAGCCAGCAGTTCTCAGACTTCAGAGAATCGGGCCCACAGGGCGATGCTGAGATCTCTGTGTCCCTGTCCCTGCTGCAGGTGCTGCTGAGGCTGTGACTGGGCTCACTCACCCCTTCTCCACTGTTCCCACCTGCCACTGGCAGGTCCCCAGCACGCCACAGCCATGACGACCTCGGCACTGCGCCGGCAGGTGAAGAACATCGTGCACAACTACTCAGAGGCAGAGATCAAGGTGCGGGAGGCCACCTCCAATGATCCCTGGGGACCTCCCAGCTCCCTGATGTCGGAGATCGCCGACCTCACCTTCAACACGGTGGCTTTCGCCGAGGTCATGGGCATGATCTGGCGGCGGCTGAACGACAGCGGCAAGAACTGGCGCCACGTCTACAAAGCCCTCACCCTGCTGGACTACCTCATCAAAACCGGCTCCGAGAAGGTGACCCACCAGTGCCGGGAGAACCTCTACACCATCCAGACGCTGAAGGACTTCCAGTACGTGGACCGTGACGGCAAGGACCAGGGCATCAACATCCGCGAGAAGGTGAAGCAGGTGATGGCGCTGCTGAAGGACGAGGAGCGGCTGAAGCAGGAGCGGGCGCACGCGCTGCAGACCAAGGAGCGCATGGCCCTGGAGGGCATGGGCAGTGGCAGCCACCAGGCCACCTACGGCCGCCGGGCGTCCCCCTACGGGGAAGACTACAGCCGGGCACGGGGCTCGCCCTCCTCCTTCAACTGTGAGTGTGTCTTGGTTTGGAAAGACAGGTGTCTGTCAGGGAGAGCTGGAATTTCCCTTGGAATGGAGAATGTAAAACCCCCTCCATCCAAATTATTATAATCTGGCAATTAGGAGGTTTCAGGCAAAAATATGGGAATAGGAATAACAGTTCTTCACTAGGGATATTAAAAATGCAAATACAGTAATACAAAAAAACCCAAGCAAGCAAACAAACAAAAGTCCTAGAAAACCCTGATGGGGTCAGGAATATGACCTGACACCCTGTTGTCAGGGTGTTGGGAGCAGTCAGCTCTCCTGGAGTGACAGATGTGGTTCTGTTGGAGCAGAGATGATCCTGCAGACAGGTTCAGTGGTGGTGAGATGACAGCCAAGCACGGGGCTCACCCTCCTCATTCAGCTGTGGGTGTTACTGGCAGCTCGCTCAGGGTCACTCAGGTGTGGCATTTGGTTTGCACCTGCTTGGTGCCCGTCATTCTTCTGCCTCTTTTGAGATGGTGGTGGTGAAGCCCATACTGCACCCCAGGGCAGAGATTTGGCTAGGCCAGCTGTGGACCCCAGCAGCAGTAGCAGCTGGTGGTGCCTCCAGCCTTAAACTCATGGCTTGTTCGAGGTAGGGAGCTCTAATGTGTGGCTGCATCTCCTGGGGAGGCTGGGCATTGGGACAGAGGCCTGGAAACTGATGTGCTCCCCAAAATACCTCAGTCTTGATGCCACTCCTTCACCTTTTCCTGTTTTATCTCCCAGCATCATCCTCATCCCCACGGTTTGCCTCTGACCTGGAGCAGGCGCGGCCCCAGACAACAGGAGAGGAGGAGCTGCAGCTGCAGCTGGCACTGGCCATGAGTCGGGAGGAGGCAGAGAAGGTAGAGTGGCCCTGCCTGTCCTGGGGTGGGAGGCATCTCCCTGTACCTTGCCTTGTCTGTGAACACAGTGGGTCAGTTCCCTGGGAAGATGCAGGATTTTGGGGGCTGCCTGAGGCTGGTGCACGTACCTGCAGCTGCACCAGTCTGCTGGCATTGTGTCTGGATCCAAAATCGCCAGCAGGCAGATGGAGACGTGGGCTGCCCCTGCTCCCTGCTCTCAGAGAGGACAGCACAGGCTGGGATCTGTCCAGCCTCCCAAACCCCAGAGAGAGCTTGGGTGTCTTCTGGATTTACCTCAACCCCCACCCCCCAACCTGGCTGCCTTCTTCTGCCAAAGACTTTTGGTCTAAGCTCCCCCATTTCTCTTGCCTGCCCACTGAGGTTTCAGGAGGCAAAGCCTTGCCCAGTGGTTTGTGTGGATGCAGGGCCAGCAGCATCCCCGGGGCTGGGGGCTCACAGCACACAGGTGCTCCCTCCACTCTCTGGCCCTTTCAAATGGGGCTAGAAGGAGCACCAGGAAACAGCCCCAGGAGGAATCAAGCAAGTGAGCTGTCATGCCCAGTGTGAAGCCACCTCAGGCTGTCCCCTCTTCTATCTGCTGGCCCCTTTTCCACCAAGGATAGATTATTTGCTCTCTGGCAACCAGCTGGCCTGTGGGTACAGCCATTACACAAAGTCAGAGGGACATGGGAGCCAAGAAGCTGCATGGCTGGACCAGTGGGTATCCCCTGGAGCTGGCACCCAGCACCACCAGCTCAGTCCTGCCAGGGCAGGGGATGTGATCAGGAGATGGTGCTTGTTGCTGCCAGTCTTTCCTGCCTGATGGAGGCTCTTTTGGAGGCAGAGCAGGGTGTATATTCCTATTTTTGTCCTGGAATGGGAGTATTTATAGCCTTCTCACACTGCTCCAATGAGCACTGTAGAAACACTCTCTGGAAAGTGTTGCCTGTCTGTTGAAGTCCATCTGGGCTGCACATGCATGTGCACACGTGTATGAGTGTTGACACACGCACACCCTCACCAGGGTACACCCCCATTCCAGCCCCCCTGAGTCCCCACACTGCTGGAAAAGTGTCATGGGGCAGGGATCAGGGCTACCATGGTGGTACAGTGACAGCTTCTCCCCAAAGTCTACTCAGGTCTGGGTGTGGGGCTGGCAGGAATCCCAAACTGAGGCTGGCCAGTGTCACAAACCCTCCTCCCCAGCAGGCTGCCAGGGCAAGGGGATCCTAACTCATCTCCTCTCCTTCACTGGCTGCATCAGGGTCCCCAGAAATCTCCCAGGGGAGATGCTGACTGCCTAATTTAGGGTCATCCCAGCCTTAATCCAGTGGCTGGTGATGGGATCAGGGAAGGAGCTGGGCAGGGGCTGCAGGGACCCTGAGCAGAGGCTGGTTAGAGAGCACAGGGACGCTGGGCTGGGCTCTGCAGGCAAGGCCAGCTCTGGATGGGCACAGATGCTGTGCAGGCAGTCAAGGGACCTCAGGAATGGCAGTAGCAAGGAGAAGGACAACCTCCACGCAGTCCCGCGGGCTGAGGGCAAGCTGAAATGTCACCCAATTTCCTCTGTTGCCAGAAGCCACTTCCTCCACTTTCCAGCACAGACGAAGAAAGGCAATTGCAGCTCGCGCTCGCGCTGAGCAGAGAGGAGCACGAGAAGGTACCTGTGTCCTGCAGCCCTGGCGCTCCGCTCTCCTTGCACTTGGTCTTCTCTCTGTGGCACCGGGGCCTGAACACCGCCTTGCTCCGGTGCCCGCTTCGCTTCCGCTGCTCCGGGCTGTCTGCTGAGCGCCCTCCCGGGGCTCGGCCCCGGAGGAGCTGTCTGCTCAGATGCTGGGACTTTTCGGGTGGCAGCTCCTGTGCTGGGTGTGTCTCCTGGAGAAGGTGCTGGCTGCAGGGTTGCTGAGCTCACAGGCCCCATCCCTTGTCCCCACAGGAGGTGAGGACTTGGCAAGGGGAGAACTCCCTGCAGCAGAGACCCGTGGAGGAGACTGCCCCAGGCAGGGATGAAGAGCAAGAAGATAAGATGAAGAAAAGCCAGGTACAGCACTGGAGACTGGGTGGCCACACAGGGATGATCCTGCAGGTCTGCCAGGCTCCTCTCACCTCTTCATTCCCTTTCTGTCTGCAGTCCTCTATTCTGGAGCTGGCAGATATATTCGGGCCGGCGCCAGCCCCCTCCAGCCACACGTCTGCTGACCCGTGGGATATGCCAGGTGAGGGCCACTTGCAGGCTGCCAGAATTTGAGACAGTGGCAGAAAGTTGTCCCTTGCCTCTCCCAGTCCTCCCCAGTCCCCAGGAGCTCAAGGAGGAGGAACTTCTGCCTTCTTCCTCCGCTGCCTACTCCGTTGTACTGCCAGGTGGCACTTCTGGAAGCCATGGTCCCCTGGCCACGTCCCATCACTCAGCATTCCTCTGTACTCTGCTTTGTTCCCCTCTCCCACAGTTTCCCTTTTTTTCAGATATGAAACCCAAAGTGGAGCTGGCCTCTGCCTGGAGCGGTGCAGCGGATCCCTGGGTGCCCGTCCCAGACCCTGGTGGGGAGCCCGTCTCCCAGGCGAGCACCTCATCCCAGCAAACCTCTGCTGGGCCCTGGGACTTTCCCCCCAGCAGCACTGCAGCCTCTGACCCCTGGGGGAAGGCACCCGTGTCTTCTGGCTTCCCTCCTGCAGACCCCTGGGGAGCAGCATCCCCCCCAGCCCCCCAGGGCTCCGCTTCTACACCAGCTCCTGACCCTTGGGCTGCTGTGCCCGAGCAGCCTCCGACCCCTGGTAAGAGGCTCAGTGGACCTTTTGGCTTTGCTGAGGATTGAGGACAGCCTTGACCATCACTACCCTCCTGCAAGTGGGCATCTCTGGGTTCTCCTCCCCTTCCTCCTTCAACCAGCTCCCCACCCTCCTGACCCTCAGCAGGATCTCTGCTCACCCCTCAGCATCCTGAAGACTTCAAGGAACTTTTAGACTTTGTACAGAACAGGCTGCTTTAATTTACACAGCAGTTAACAGAGCCATCCCGTGGGAGCGGATGGCAGCCCCACACCTCTCCACCAGCAGGGTGATGCTGTGTCCCATTAGTCATACCTGTTTGCTCAACCCAAATGACCCCTGTACACCCTGCTAGGACCAGACAGGACTGTTGCTGGTCGCAGCTGCCACGTTGCAGATGGGGAAGCAGAGTAGGAGCAGCCTGTGTTTCAAAGCTCAGTGTCACTCCCAGTTCCTCCTTGGTGTTTCCTCCAGCCCTGTGCAGGTGCTGCATGTGTTGCCCCCAGTTTTTGTCCCTGGTGAGGGTTGCAGAACCCGGTCTGGGGGCCAGTGCTGGTTGCTAAAGCATTCCTGCAGACCTGTCCCCTTCCACTTGTCCCTGCTGGGACTGGGAAAGGCACCTGCTGGGTGTGGGGTGATGGCTGCGAGGGATGTCTTGCTCTGCAGTGATCCCAGATCTAGCTCGTCCAAGCCTTCCTCAGTGACATTCCTGGGGTGATGGCTGTGAGCAGTAAGGGTGTCTTGGTCTGCAGTGATTCCATGATCCAGCTCATCCAGACCTTCCTCAGTGCACGTTCCTGGCCCCCAACCCCATGTCCCGCACTGCACCCCCTCTTCTCTGTCTCCTTACAGACAGCCACCCCTGCCTCTCTCCTGCCCTTCCCTCTCCTGCCTCCTACCTCCCTGCTTGCCCCCCTCCTTGAGTGTCCCCTCTTCCCCCCAGCTCCAGGGGGGAACGCTTTTGACCCGTTTGCAAAGCCGCCCGAGCCGCCGGAGCCGGAGCCGCCGCAGCCGCCCTCGGCGCAGTGCAGCAGCCCTGCGGGTAAGAGCCGGCAGCGGGCGGGTGGGGACGGTGACCTGTCCTGCCTGTGCCAGGGGGGCACTTCCAGGGCTGGCCAGGCTGTGTGTAGCTGCTTGCTGGCATGGCCAAAGCTTGTTTCCATGGTCACGGGCTGTGGCTCAGGCTGCCCCACGGCTGAGGGAGCAGCCCAGGTCTCTTCATGTACCCGTGTGTGCTGTCTCCCATGGGGGCTTGGGGGGTGCTTGGGCAGGCTCAGCCCCACTGTGTCATGCTGTGACCCGGGGTGAGATGTGTTGTCAGCTACCCTGTGCAGTGACAAGGGAGGATGCTGCCATCCTTTGTGTGTCCCAGTCGGTTCAAGTGTCTCCTCTCCCCTCCTTCCATCCCAGAGCCCGACCCCTTTGGCGACCTATTCCCCAGCACCAGGCAGGACGGGGCAAAGAGCTTTGACCTCGCCAACCTGGCTGACTCCCTGCCCGAACCCGGCAAGGAGCGGAAGGACTGTAAAACCCCCGAGGCCTTCCTCGGCCCCGCCGCCTCCTCCCTGGTCAACCTGGACTCCCTGGTCGCACCCACCCCGGCCTCCAAGACTCGCAACCCCTTTCTCTCGGGTAGGTGCTTCTCTCACAGGGCTGCTGACCGGGGCTTCCCTGCCATGGGCAGCTGGTGGGCGGGGGAGAAGGAGGAAGAGGAGGAGAAGGGCTGGGGGTGGCCTGGCTGTGCTGACATGTCCCATCTCCTCCTTGCCAGGTCTGAGCACGCCGTCCCCCACTAACCCCTTCAGCCTCTCCGAGCAGCCCAAGCCGACGCTGAACCAGATGCGGACCAGCTCTCCCGTGCCCGGCCTGCCCGCCGGCCACCCCGCCAACTCCATGACCTACAGCGCATCCCTGCCGCTGCCGCTCAGCAGCGTCCCCGCCGCCACCGCCGCCCTCCCCGCCTCCGCCAGTGCCTTTCCGCAGGCTGGCACCTTCCCCGAACTCCCCAGCACCTTGCCACAGCCTTTACTGCCGCTGAGCGGCCCCCCGGCCCCGCCGTCTGCGCCCGGGGGGCTCAACCCCTTCCTCTGAACCTCTGGACATGTGGACTTTCACCCCTCCCCAGCTGTTACAGTCCCCTCCGATCTTTCCTTCCACCGAGACTCGGGGGTTTGCTAAGCTGCCCGGGAGGTGCCCTCAGCCAGCCCCCGCCCCGTGCCCACCATGGGGGCAGCCAGCATGAGCCCCGTGCTTGAGGGCAGCAGGGAACCTCTTCTTCCCTGCGAGGGCCGCGGTGGGGCCGCGGTGGGGCTGGCTGGGGGCAGCATGAGCCCCGCTGCTCGGCGGGCAGGGGAGAATCCCCTTCCTCTGTGAGGGGCCACGGCGGAGGCCTTACAAAGGGCTGTGGTGGGGGGCTCTGCCCACTGGGCCGGGCAGGTGCCGGGGTCCGGCTGCTGGAGGGACCCCGGGCGTGGAGGGGCTTTGCCCCAGAACCGCGGGGATCTCGGGCACCGCGGGGCCGAGGGTGGAAGCCGCGGGTCCTCCCACCCTGCGGGGTTCGCCCTCCCTTGGCTGCTCCCCCTCGCCCCCGTCCCGCCGCCACCGCCCCCGCCCGCTGCTGGGCGCCGCTCCGGGGCCGGGGGCGGCGGAGCTGGGGCCCCGCGACGGCGGCGGCTGCTGCGGGTGTCCGTGCGACAATAAACTGCGCTGAGCGACCCGGTGTGCGCCTGTGAGTGGCCCGTGAGACAATAACTGTGCTCAGCACTCGGTGTACACCGTGTGACAATAACCTGTGCTCAGCACCCTGTGGGCACCGTGTGACAATAACCTGTGCTGTGCTCAGCACCCGGTGTGCACCGTGTGACAATAACCTGCGCTGCGGGACCCTGTGTACACCGTGTGACAATAACCTGCTCTGTGCTCAGCACCCTGCGTACACGGTGTGACAATAACCTGTGCTCAGCACCCTGTGTACACCGTGTGACAATAACCTGCGCTGGGGGACCCTGTGTACACCGTGTGACAATAACCTGCGCTGTGCTCAGCACCCGGTGTCCACTGTGTGACAATAACCTGCGCTGTGCTCAGCACCCGGTGTGCACTGTGTGACAATAACCTGTGCTGGGGGACCCGGTGTCCACTGTGTGACAATAACCTGCGCTGGGCGACCGCGGTGCGCGGCAACGGGGGTGGGGCCGGACCAAGAGGGGCGGGGTCTCGGTGGAGGCGGGGCTGCGCCTCAGGGGCGGGGCCAGGGCTGCAGCGGAGCCGGTGATTGGTGCAGAAGCCCCTCTGGGGCGGGGCCAGGGCTGCAGCGCAGCCGGTGATTGGAGCCGCGGCGCCCCAGGGGCGGGGCCGGGGCGGTGACTGAGGGGGCGGTGGCACGGGGGCGTGGCCGGGAGGGGGCGGGGCCCGGGAGCCCCCGCCATGTTGGCGGCGACGCTGCGCAGCGCCCGCAGGTACCGGAGGGGCGGGCGGAGCGGGCCCGGCCCGGCCCCGGCGCGGGGGGTGCGCGCCCCGCCGGCCCCGCTGCGCCAGCACCGCGTCCCGCCACTCCTCCCCGCACCTCTCCTTTGCCCCCGCGTCCCCTGAATTCTCCTGCAACGCCCTGTACCCCTCCTGCATCTCCTCTGGATTCTCTCTGCACCTTCCTGAGCCCCTCCTGTAGCCTTTCCGCACCCCTACACGTCTTCTGCCTTCCTCGATATCCTCCCCATCTCCCTCTGCATCCCCTGTATCCTCCCTAAATCCTCCTCGTACTACCGCAGCCCCTGCACGACTTTGCATACTCTGTACACCTGTTCTGCGCCCCTGTCCCGCCTCCTGCATCCTTCCTGCATCCCTCTACCCAAACCCTGCATCCCTGCCCTGCATCCTTCCTGCATCCCCATCCCCAAACCCTGCATCCCAGCCCTGCATCCCTCTACCCAAACCCTGCATCCCAGCCCTGCATCCTTCCTGCATCTCCATCCCCAAACCCTGCATCCCAGCCCTGCATCCCTCTACCCAAACCCTGCATCCCAGCCCTGCATCCTTCCTGCATCCCCATCCCCAAACCCTGCATCCCAGCCCTGCATCCTTCCTACGTCCCCATCCCCAAACCCTGCATCCCAGCCCTGCATCCCTCCTGCATCCCCGTGCCCAAACCCTGCATCTGCCCAGCAGCAGAGGGGTCCCTGCTCCCCTCCTGCTCCTCACTCCCCTCACTGTAAGCAGCCTGTGCCCCGGCTGCTGCACCCACCCCACGGGAGGGAATTCTCCTCTCTGAGGGGATGTCCTCTCAGAGCATGGGCAGGTCAAGTCCCACAGATGCTGCTCCTGCATTTGCAGCTGCTGAGTGTCCCCCCAAAGTGTGCTTGGGGGTGGGGGGCAGCCCTGGGAATGGCCCTCACCCTGCCATGGGTGGGGTGTGCCAAACTGGAGAACAACCTCCTCTGAGCCTCCAGTGAGTGGGAAGGACTTGTAGGGTCCTGGGGGCGACTGGGGTGATCTGAGCCCCAGCAGAACTACCCGGGGCTGGGGCTGGGGCTGGGGCTGGGGCTGGGCTGGGGCTGGGGCTGGGGTTGGGGCTGGGCTGGGCTGGGCTGGCTTCCTCGGTGTGGGGAGCAGGACGCTGTCCTGGGGCACAGCAGCGCCTGTGGTCGTGGTGCTGATGCTCTGGTCTGTGGTGGCTCTGTCCAGAGGCTGAGCTTTGTTGAGGTGAGCAGGGAGCCCCTGAGCCTGTTTGGTGTCACAGGCGCCCATTTCTGCCGGGGATTGCACCCATGGCCATGGCGGGGACACACGGCGCCCCTGGCGCCCCCCGTCACACCAACCGCCTGATCAACGAGAGGTCCCCGTACCTCCTGCAGCACGCCCACAACCCCGTGGATTGGTAAGAGCAGTGAGGAGCCTTTCCCCCTCCTCCTCCTGTTCTCCTTGTGCCCGTAGGGCTGAGGGACTCTTGTCTTCCCCCCACAGGTACCCTTGGGGTCAGGAAGCCTTTGATAAAGCAAAGACAGAAAACAAGCTGATATTCCTGTCAGGTAACCAGAAACAAGGCGTGTTTCATGTCCCCACGTGTTGGTCAGTGGATGCTCAGATAAGCTGAGCTGCATCCCGAGCTGGGGTGTGAGGAGCCATGTGGGTTTGGATGCCCACCAAGCAAGGCCACATGCTGCAGTAGCTCTCTGAGAATGGGCTACATGCAGCACCAGAGTCCTTGGCCAGCCTTTAGGAGTGAGAGCTGGAGAGTTCAGGAGACTTTTCCCCTCCATCTCTTGCCCAGGGAGGCAGCAGCTGTTGCCTGTAGCAGGGGTCCCACCTCTGAGTGTTCTCCCCATCAGTGTTTCCTGCTCCCTGCAGAGGATCCCTCCTCACCCACCTGAGCTTGTTTGCAGTTGGCTACTCCACCTGCCACTGGTGCCATGTCATGGAGGAGGAGTCCTTCAAGAGCAAGGAGATCGGGGAGATCATGAACGAGCACTTTGTGTGCATCAAGGTGGATCGAGAGGAGCGGCCAGATGTGGACAAGGTGTACATGACCTTCGTGCAGGTGAGGGAGGGGCGGGCAGGCCCCGAGGCTGGGACTGGCTCCCTCAGGGTGTTTGTTGTCATGTTTCTCAGGCAAGCATCACCAGTCTGTGGGGAGGTCTGGATGGGTCAAGGCGTGGCAGTGTGCTTTTTAGGAGTGGAGCTGAAGCTGAAACCCCAATAAATATTTCCTGTGGAAAAGCTGCTTGGGGAAGCTGAGGCAAGGCAGTCAAGCTCACACATGTGCCACGTGGCAGCTCAGCTGGGAGAGGCAAGAAGGCTCTTGCAGCAGATCAGTTCCAGCCAGGTTTATTTCCACTAGCTGAAGGGTTGTCCGGGGTTCAAGAGCATCTTAACATGTCCTGGCTCAGGTTTAAGTATGAGTTTCAGCAGCCAAGGACCTTGAGACATGGGGGAGGTACAACAGGCAGGCAAGGTCAGTGATCTGTAGGGAAAACAGCACTGGTCATTGGGATCCCAGCACCAATGGAGACACAGGAAAGGAGAAACCAAAGGCCCAGGGGCATTGGGAAGGCTGGGGGACCAGGATAAGCCATCAGAGCACCATTGGGGAGTTCTTTCTTTCAGGCTGGGGGGAGATTTAAAGTCTGCCAAGGCCAGACCCCGGGTGTTGAGTCAAGAGGTTGCAGGGACTCCACAGCAAGGGTGGGCAGAAGCACACATCTGTCTTTGAGGCGGGCTCTTGGACATGCTGGAAGGGCACAGAGCAGGTGCCTTTTGCATGACCTCGGTGCACATGTGTTTTGTTTTTCAGGCCACCAGTGGTGGAGGTGGTTGGCCCATGAGTGTGTGGCTGACCCCAGACCTGAAGCCCTTTGCTGGGGGGACATATTTCCCTCCTGAGGACGGAGTTCATCGTGTTGGTTTCCGGACTGTGCTGCTCCGGATCGCAGAGCAGGTGAGGGGCAGGGGGACTGTAGCAGGCAGGGCTGAGCTCAAGGGTAGATTGATCTGGGCTTGAAGCGTGGCTGAGTTAGGAGATTGAGTTGTGAGGAAGAGTAGCCCAGAGGACAAGCCAGTGGGTTTGAGCTGATTTGGGGAGGGTGACTGAGAACTGGAGGGGCTGGTTTGGACTGGTGCAAGGCAAGAAGAGCCGTCTCTTTCCCCTTGCGTCTCAGTGGAAGGAGAACAAAGATGCCCTGTTGGAGAGCAGCCAGAGGATTCTGAAAGCATTGCAGCACACATCAGAGATCCGTGTGCAGGGCCAGGAGTCCCCCCCACCCGCCAAAGAGGTGATGGACACCTGTTTCCAGCAGCTCTCCAGATCCTATGATGAGGACTATGGTGGCTTTTCCAAATCCCCCAAGTTTCCCACCCCAGGTCAGTCTGGTCTCTACTGCTGAGACCTGCTGTGGGGCAGGCAGCACTGTGGGGCAGAGCCCACCCCACAGCCTCCCATTTTCTCCCTGTGTTTCAGTGAATTTGAATTTTCTGTTCACGTACTGGGCCCTGCACCGAACAGCTCCAGAAGGTGCCCGGGCACTGCAGATGGCTCTGCACACCCTCAAGATGATGGCCCATGGGGGCATCCATGACCACATTGGTCAGGTAGGAGTAAATCTCTGGGGGTAAGCCCCTGCCATGCCCAGGAGGTGTGGGGTGGAGATGTCTTCACATGGTCTCTGCAGGGGTTTCACCGCTACTCCACTGACCAGCACTGGCACGTCCCTCACTTTGAGAAGATGCTCTACGACCAGGGGCAGCTGGCAGCCATGTACACCAGAGCCTTCCAGGTACAGCTCTGGCATCCCCCTGCGTGGCTCCTGCTCTTGCAGGCTGTGAGGACTGGCCTGGTTTGGGGAGCAGCTTCAAAGCCTGTTCCCCAAGGTGCTCCCTGTCCCATGGGCATGGAGCAGTCCAGTGCTGCCCTTCATCTCCTGATGTTTATCCAGAAGTGCTGCACAAGCTTGTGACAGTGTAGCCCCAGGGCTCTGAGCATAATGGGGGGAGGGAACAGCCTTTGAGATGGGCTTTGCAAGTCAGCAGCCAGTGCTGCTGCCTCTGACCTCGGTGTAACTCCAGCATTGCTCTGCACTGCCCTTTGTAGATATGCAGTATTCACTGCTAGTAGATTTCTGTTGAAGGTTTTACTCTGAGTCGACCCCTCATTTAAAATCCTCAGACTTTCAAATGCTCCTTTGCCAGCTCTTCAAATTGAAATCTCTCACCATACCTTGCTGTGTCTCTTGGCCCCTTCCACCAGTGTAACACTGATAACCCCGTGTCTCCCACAGATCTCTGGTGATGAATTCTTTGCTGATGTTGTCCGAGACATTCTCCTCTATGTCTCCCGTGACCTGAGTGACCAGGTAGGCTCTTCCTGAGCTGAGCCAAAGGGAGCCACTTCCCTGCCCTGGGATGTGGCTTGGGGCTGTTTTTCCCTCCCAGCTGAGCTCAGTCTGGAGCACTGCTGAGGCTCATTAGCCAGGCTGCTTGCCATGCAGCGATGGGGAGCTGGCTGAAAGTGCTGTCCTGGAGCTGGGGGGTCTCTCTGTTGCGTTTTTGCCAGGCAGGAGGTTTCTATAGTGCAGAAGATGCAGATTCCTACCCAACCACCACATCCCCAGAGAAGCGAGAAGGAGCTTTCTGTGTGTGGGCAGCCGAGGAGCTGCGGGCTCTGCTCCCTGACCCTGTCGAGGGGGCCACGGAGGGGACAACGCTGGGAGATGTCTTCATGCACCACTACGGGGTGGAAGAGGCTGGCAACGTGGACCCCATGAAGGTGAGGGGGAGCAAAATGTGCCAGGAGCACTGCTGGGGGACCTGCATCCATCCAGGGAGGGATGGCAGAGCAGCCCCCAAACACTCAGAGTGCAGCACTTCCCAGTGCCAGTGGCATTCCTGGCACGTGTCTGCCTGTCCTTTCAGGACCCCCATCAGGAGCTGAAGGGACAGAACGTGCTCATGGCGCGCTGCTCGCCGGAGCTGACGGCGGCGCGGTTCGGGCTGGCGCCGGCCCGGCTGAGGGCTCTGCTGCAGCAGTGCCAGCACAGACTGGCCTCGGCCCGGGCACGGCGGCCACGGCCACACCTGGACACCAAGATGCTGGCAGCGTGGAATGGTGAGGGGCAGCTGTGCTCTGGGCCCCCACCACGGCCTGGAGAGCTCCCACAGAGGCAGTGGGCAGGCTGAGATCAGGGGCTGTGTGGAAGCAGCTCCACACCTGCAAGCCTTGGGAGTGTCAGGTTGCTGTTCTGCCTTTATTTCCCTCCTCAACTGCCAGCAGAGAGCAGCAAAACTCTTCCTCTGGCTCGGTCCAGCTCTTCTGGCTGGGCTGTGGGGAAGGGGTCTGAGTTGGGGACTGAGGACCCTGGTGGGCACAGAGCCCATCCCTGCTGCTGTATGGCTGAGGGATCACAGCACTGTCTGGGGGTCCTGACCCAGGGAATAACTGCAGGACGCCAGGCTCTGTTCCCAGCAGTAAATTCCTTGGTGTTTGGGTCTGGAGCTGGCATGGGCTGGAGTTATCCTGCAAACTGGAATAGTCTTGAGCCCTGTATCTGCCCCCAAGTGAGGGCTCAGCTCCTGCTGGCCTTACAGTGCTCTGCCTGTCTCTTTGGTGACAGCCAGTGACTTCATTAGCGATTGGAACCGAGCAGGAGAGCTGAGAGCTGACGTGCTGGCATCAGGGAGGATGAGCTTCACACTGAGCATCCTTCAGAGGACTGACAGTGACCCTTCCACCGGTGCCACCTGCCCCCCTGACCTGTCCTGCTGTCTCTGCCTCCGCAGGGCTGATGATCTCGGGCTTTGCCCAGGCTGGGGCTGCCCTGGCCGAGCAGGGGTACGTGAGCAGGGCTGCTCAGGCTGCTGCCTTCCTGAGGACTCACCTCTTCGACCCCGACAGCGGCAGGCTGCTGCGGAGCTGCTACCGCGGCAGGGACGGCGCAGTGGAGCAGAGGTACCAGAGCATCAGAGAAAGCACAGACTGGAGTGGGGCCCTGCAGTCCCCGTCCCCTCTTCCAGGCAGGACTGAATTGGGAGGGAGGGAGGCTGTTTTGTGTAGAGCTCCAGTGCAGTTTAGGAAGGATTAGTGTCCCCCAGCCAGTGAGGAGGAATTGAGGTCAAAATCTTTCCCATTCCTCATCTTTCATGCTGGCAAGTGTCTTCCCCTGCCTTCTCCTCATGTACAGAACCCTGGGGCTGAGCTGTGTGGTGGCCACAGCCATTGCTTTTCTTGGTGGCATCTCCTGGGGTAGCAGAGACCAGTAAGCAGGGCTGTGCTGGGTTGGAGAACATTTCCAACCTGCTCAGTTTAGAGATTCTGATTTTCCTTCCCCTCCTGCCACTGCAGCACTGTGCCCATCCAGGGCTTCCTGGAGGACTATGTCTTTGTCATCCAGGCACTCTTTGACCTGTACGAAGCCTCGCTGGAGCAGGGCTGGCTGGAGTGGGCCCTTCATCTCCAGCACATGCAGGACAAGCTCTTCTGGGACCCTGAGGGCTTTGCTTATTTCTCCACCGAGGCCGGCGACCCCTCCCTGCTCCTGCGTCTCAAGGATGGTGAGCTCAGGGACCTGGCCATGTGTTCCATGGACTGTGGTGAGGGAGGACAGGGCTGATGGTGGGGAGGCAGATTTTGGGGAGGCGCTGCATTGATGGCTGATGTTGTCCTTTGCAGACCAGGATGGAGCAGAGCCCACCCCTAACTCTGTCAGTGTCACAAACCTGCTGCGAGCAGCTTGTTACTCTGGTCATAGGGACTGGGTGGAGAAAGCTGGGAAGATCTTGGCTGCCTTCTCAGAGAGGCTGCAGAAGATCCCAATAACCCTCCCAGAGATGGCCCGGGCCACTGCTCTCTTCCATCACACCCTCAAACAGGTATGGGCAGGGGCTCAGTGTCCCCTGCAGGGCCTGCTGTAGGAAGTGGGGCTGGCAATGGCGTAGGTGCAGTCACAGCTCTGTTTTCTCCCTCCTGCCACCACCCGCCCCCTGGACAGGTTGTTGTCTGTGGGGACCCCCAAGCAGAAGACACCAAGGAGATGCTGCACTGTGTCCGCTCTGTCTTCAGCCCAAACAAGGTAGAGGTGCCCCTGCCTGCCAGCCCTTCCCTGCTCTGCTGCCTGCACTGCTGGTGCTTCCTCCTTTCTCCAGTGCAGCTTTTGCACCCATCCTCCTCTCTTCTGCCCTCTTCTGGGAAGCATCCTGTCCTTTTCATATCTGAGCACAACCAGCAGGGCCGTGGCCGAGCCCTGCACCCCTCTCCCTGCACACAGCGTGGGCAGCCCAGAGGTGGCTGCAGCAGGGCTTGTTATTGCTGCTGGCTGTTCACACTGCTCCCAGCCTGAGCCCAGCGCTTTCCCAAGGGGAAACCTTTCATTCCAGTATGAATGTGTCACGCCCAGTGTGGCTGTGTGTGGGCCTGTGCAGCCCCAGTCGGTGTCTGGGTCACCTGCTGCCTGCAGACACACTCACATCCAGTTCTGGGTGACACCAGCTGGGAGAGGCTGGCTTTTCCCAGAGCTTTTCTCCTGTTCAGCAGCTGTTGCTGTGTCCTGGGGTTCCTGCCTGCCTCTGCTTGTCCTTATCCCTGCTTTGAGATGTGTCAGTGCATCCCACAGAGAGGCTGGAGTTGTTGGCTGTGTCTGGAGCTGGTGGGGAAGGGCAGCACAGCAACTTTGGTGGGCAGTGTCCCTGCCTTGGGGATGATGGTTTGACCTCAGCAAAGCTGTGGAGCTGAGGAAATAGGACTGGGCTGCGAGTGAGGGGCCTTGGTGTTCGGGTTGGGCTCATCCCTGGCCGCTGGGTCCTGGTGCAGGGACTGGAATGTTCAATCTCAGTGTGTGGGAAGCTGAGGCCACAGCACCACTTTGCCTCTGTAACCCCAGCTGGGATGAAGTGGGGAGGGCTGAGCCATCAGCACAGGATGCTCTGCTCTGTCCTCTCACTAGCTCTGCCCACGGGGGTGTCGCCCCTGACCCTCTGCCCTGTGCCCTGCAGTGTTTAATGCCAGCACTGGAGGAGGAGGGACACACTCCTAGGGGCACACAGCTCTGTCCTTCTCTGCCATCACCCGTCCTTGTTCCCTGCAGGTCCCTATTTTGTGTGCAAGGCCTCCATTCTCACACTCATCCTCTGTCCCTTTGAAAAGGGTGACCCAGTTAGCAGGAATGGGAGCCCAGCACCGCTGTTAATAACCCTGTGCCCACAGCTGCCTCAGCCCTTCATTCCCTGAGCCCACACCAGCAGTTCTGGGGTCTTGAGCAGAACAAACTGCACGGCCCTGTCCTCTTCCCTGCAGTGTAGCTCCCACCTGCAAGGCTGGGAACAAGCCTGGCTGCTGGGGATGCTCCTTCCCTAGGGGAGGATCTTTCTCCCCCAAGCTTTTGCATTCTTTGGGGAAGGGAGGAAGATGAGGGCTGGATATTTTGGATGGATGTTTCCCTGGGGGAATGAAGCCATGGTCGTGTCTGCCAGGGCTGCTTGCAGGGGACCTGTGCTTCGAGGGGTGCAGCTGGAGGCTGGCAGCAGGCAGGGTGGGAGTCTCTGTTTGCCCTTTGTGTGTTCCTCATGTTGCAAGGATGGAGCCAAAGCTGTTCCAGTTTGGGTTTGTTTCCTGGAAGAAGAATTGTGGCAGGAGGGAAGAGCTCTCCCCCAGAAGAGCATAGCTCTGTGGACACATATCTCCCTTTCCCCAAGCATGAGTGTGCAGGAGTGGTAGGAGCATGATCTCTGGCAGTAGCAGTGGTTCCTCACCTTGCAGAGGTGATGGGAGGAGCAGGGAGAATCCCCCTTCCCAGAGGGTTGCACTGCCTTGGGAGCAGCCCAGTGCCTCCCTGCAGCCATTCCTCACTCCCTGCTGTGTCACACAGGCAGGAGCTGCTCCTGTTCCCACCTGCCTCCATCCCCTCCAGCTGCTCCTCAGGTTTCCTTCCCTGCCTCAGGAAGCTTCCCAGGTCACCTGCACCATGGCTCACTTGGGAATTGCCTCTGCCAAGGAGTTGGGGGAACATCCCTGTGTCCCCTGCACCCCCACTCCTTTTGTGCCAGCAGCGTGCTGGGGCCCAGGCTTGCATGCAGGAACACAATTAATTAGGCCTTTCCAGTAATTAATTCCTTACAAACCTCACCCTGAAATCCTTGCTGTGACGAGATGCTGATGATAAAATTGAGGTTGTGATTTTAAATGGACCCTGGGTCTGGAGCAGCCCTTGGCTGCAGGCAGCTCATGGGGATACAAGTAGGGGTGATGCTGGTAGCTGTTCTGTGGGTGTCCTGGTGCTGAGAGCACAAGGGGCTGGATCCCAGCTCCTGGTATAGATCCCTGCCCTATTAATGGTCTTTAGGGTAATTATGAAGGATCCCATTATCTCCTCAGCTGCAGAGTGCTCGCCTCCAGCTCACCTTCATCCTGGCCCCGTGAGAGGGCCTTGGGGAGCTTGTGAGAAAAATGAATAATGAATTTCAGATTGGACATGAATTGGTAATTAATCACTCCTGGAATTAATTCCAGACAAAGGCGAAGGGGGAGGAGATTGGGGGAAGCAGGAGGCAGGCAGCGAGACTGAGCCAGAGCTGGGTCAAGCAGATGTGGGGTAGTGGAGGATAGTGCAGGACTGCAGCAGCCACTGTCCAGGGCAGGGACTTAGGGATGTGGTGCCCCCTGGGGACACAAGGGTGTGGGCAACCCCTGCCAGGGATGAGTGAGGCTGTGTGGGTGTCTCTGGGTGTCAGTGCTGGGTGTTCTGCTGGCCCTGGTGTGGAGGATGCTGCGTGCCAGGTGAGCGGTGCCGTGGTGGGAGCTGTGTGTGCTGTGAGAGGCAGCATTTGGTGTCAGCATCCCTTGGTGGCACTGGCATGAGTAGCAGGGACATGTTGTGAGTGCTCAGCAGACACATGCAGGGCTGGGATTGGGGCGGGCAAGGGAGAGCTGTGTGTTCCAGCAGCAGGATTTTCCCTCTGTGCCTTGGGAAGGGACAGCCTTTTGCTCACCCTTTGCATCTTTGTTGGCATGAGGCTCACTGCCAGCTCCTGGCCTTTTTCCTGATTAGCCTGCAAGCCCTGAGGCTTTAACAAACATTTTCCTTTTCAGAAAAGCTAATTATCCTGGCAGCCCAGTCATCACCTCTGGCTGATGCTGCTGTGTCAGCCAGGAGAGCCCCTGACCCACTGCTCATTGCTGCCTGAGTTTTCTGGGGAGCATGGGGAGGGCAGGAGGAACCGGGCTGCAGGTGGGATGGGACAATGCTGCAGCTATTTCTGGGGCTGTTCCTGGGCTGGGCAGGTGTCCCCAAGGGGCTGGGGTGTGCTGATCCCTGTGTTTCATCAAGAGTCCGGTGTGGTTAAGGGAGGCAGAGCTGCCCCACCTCCATCGGGCTTCTTCCTGTACTGGCATTCCGGGGCTGTGACCCCCGTGGGTGTCAGAGGGCTGGAGTGGGTCCCTTCAGCTCTCGTCCCCTACCCATTTTGGGAGAATGTTTTGGGGGACTCTGCCAGCCCCAGCCTGTCAGTGGGGCAGGAGGGACCCTGAGCTGGCTGCGCCCCCTGGCTCTGACAGCTCCTTCTCTGGGCAGGTGCTGATGGTCGCAGATGGGGACAGCTCTGGGTTCCTCTACCGCCAGCTGCCTTTCCTGGCATCTCTGCAGAGGAAGGAGGGGAAAGCCACTGCCTATGTCTGCAGCAACTTCACCTGCTCCCTGCCTGTCACCTCTGTGCAGGAGCTGCGTGGGATGCTCAGCCCCTGAGCCCCTCAGCCCTGCTGCCTGCAGGAAGGCAAGAGGGGAGCAGGCTGGCGTGGGGACATGGGAGAACCCCGTGCCAGAGCCACCCTGAGCACCATCCCAGGTGGTTCCCAGCAGGGCAGTGGGGCTGTGCCCTTCCCCACCTGCTGCACTGCTGCTCCAGCAGCGTCTCAGCACAGCTGACTGTGGTCCAGGGTGCTGCTCTTGGAGACACCCATGGAGGAGCATCTCCTGCCCCTGTGTGCACGCTTGCTTCTCACCTCTTCTTGCTGAGGAAAAGGAAAACAAATTAAATATAAATCCCAGTGTTAATGGAGAAGTCAGATGGAAAAACAGGGTTCCTATAGCAACCCAGGGTAACACTGTCAAATGCACCTGGATGAGTTGGGAGTCAAAAGCTCTTAAAAGTGTTACTGGCTGCAGCAGCTGGGGTGTTTTTCCATTACAGAGGAGATTGTAACATACATTAACTTAATATATAGTGCATGAAAAAACCTGCTGATGACAACTGATGTAAAGTTTGTTCCACCTTTCCTCCTCTCCTCTCCTTGTCCTCCCTGCTTGCAGATGGGTGAGTACCAGGTTTTCAGCATCCCTCTGACACTGTGTGCTACCCCACCGAGGTGTGCCTGGGCTGCATCTGGCAACAAAATGGCACTGCCCACTGCCTTTCTAGTGGGTTGTGCCAGGATTTGGGAGTAACTAGCCAGGAGAAATGCCTTTGAAGTCAAATCGGAATTTTGCACTTCATCTGAGTGCTTTCTGTGCTTGTGGAAGAGGAGGGGTTTTGTTTTCTCTCCTCTCTTGGTTTTAAAAGCCTGAAGTGTTTCTGCCAATCCAGCTGAAAATTGCTGGTTTGGCAGATGGCTGCCTGCTTTCTTCTGGGGTTTTTTTTTTGCCTTTTTTTTTTTTAACTTGCCATCTCTGCAGCAGGGATTGATTTGACACCTGTCCTGAGGAGTGCTCAGAGTGAGTTGGTTTGTGTTTTTGTGTTTGCCAGCAGAGCATCCTTGGCGAGCAGGGTTGGTGCTGGGTGCCTGTGGGGAAGCCCCAGAGGCTGTGGTGGCAGCTGTCCCCGAGGTGGCAGGGGCTGGGGTGACACGCTGAGCCCCTCTGGTTGCCCAGCAGCCCTCGTGGCACTGGCACAGGGAGCTTTCCTCGTGTGCTGTGATGCTCATTGGTGTCTCTGTGATCATCACTCAGGCAGAGCTGTGCTGTGAACCTCTGTCAGGATGGATTGGCCTCACCTCTCAGTAAAATAAAACAAAACAAAACAGAATGAGGAGTTCTTTGTGATGAATAACTGTTGTGGCATCTCTGTCCTCCCGGTGCCTTTGCCTTGCTGCTGTCACTGGGTGCTGGTGGCCGTGTCCTGTGCTTCCCACACTACCTGTCCCTGGAGCCACCCCTGGGCTTTATGGCCTTAGCAGGGGCTGGCTTTGCTTGAGTTCTACTGCAGCCCCCCTCCAGGAGCCCTTGGCCAGGCTCAGTGCTGGGGCACCCAGGGGTGCTGCTCCTCCTTGGTGGTGTGGTGGTTAAACCCTCCTGTCCTTTCCTGCCCTCCCTCTCCTGTCCTCCCTTTCCTGTCACCAACCCTCTGCTTTCCTGGTGAATGCTGTTTTGCTGCTAGTGTTGTTTTCTGGGGCAGTTACAGGAGACAGGGCTGGTGGGTGCTGCCCAGGCTCTCAGGAGGATGCTGGAGTGGATCTGCAGATCCTGTGCCATTCACAGTGTCTGTTTTCCTGATCCTTCCCAAATTCCCTTTGAGGCAGATGTGGGGGGTTTCTCCACCAGCAGAGGCTCAGGGTGGCTGGAGGCAGCACCCCACAGTCCCCCTGCTCCTCTCCAGCTGCTGAGCTGCCAAAAAAGCTCTTCAGAAATACATCAAATAACTGATGTGCTGCTTTTTGCTCACAAACACTTGGGTTTGCCACCAGGCTGCCGCAGGGACCTCTCCTGCTCCACCTGGGAGCCCCAGCAGCCACGGATGGGGAGAAACAGGATTTCCCTTGGCATCTTTTTAATATAAACACTTGCTTTAACATTTAACACAGTGGGGGATGTGCAGGGCACCCTATTGCTCAGACCACCAATGCAGAAAGTGGGGCTGACACCCACCAGGGCCCTTTGGTGGGTCTGGGATGTGTGGGGTGAGGGGGAGGCAGTGTAAGCAGCCACCCTTGCTGTGCTAATGAGGCTTTCCCTCTAATTAGTATTCCCTGGAAAACCCAGCACTGGTTCTGGATCTCTCAGCTTTTATCTCCTGTGGCATTGATGTGACATCAATGGGAGATAGGCTTTGAAATGTGTTTGTTGTGGGGGATGTTGCATCTGTGGGAGAGGGGGATGGAGAACGTTGTCCCAAGCCTGGGTCCTGCTCCCCTGTCAATACCCCCATCCAAAACACATGTGGGGGTGCAATCTGGGCCTGCCAGCCTTTGAGAAGGTACATTGGGCAAAATAATGAGATTTTTTAATCTGGGCACATGGTTAATTCACACATGGGCACCCACATCTGGCACAGCTGAGCACCCCATTGCCCCACACTGGGGGGGCCAAATAGCACCTGAGCACTTATCTGCTTATGCCCGAGTGCCTGGAGGTTATTTTGGGTATGAACAGGTAGGTTTTGGTAGCTGGGGGCTGCTGCAGGAGGAGATTTGGAAGTGCTGCTCAGTGGTTGCTCTGAAAGTGATGAAAAGGCTCCAAATGGCCCAAACATTAGGGGAGGCTGTGACAGGCAGGTGCAGGGGGCAGGAGATGTGGGTATGAGGAGCTCTCCAAAGCCAGCCCTGTGCTGTTGAGCCCAGTTTCTCCAGCATTCACCCAGGGGAATGGGCAGCAGCTGCCCTGGTGAGGCCCCTGAGTGGCAGCCTCCTCCCCTGGTGATCTGCTGTGCTTGCTGGGGTCCCCGTGCTGCAGGATGTGGGTGGGGGTACGAGCTGGGAGAGGGCTGGGGGGCCCAGCAGCTCCTGCTGCCCCTCCCTGCCCCGGCGTGTGCCTTGCACAGATGTTCACAGCAGCCAGCTCCGAGTGATTCCAGTGTTCCTGACGGAATTTGCAGCTGAGGCTGGCTGGCACTCACTCAAAACGTGCTGCTTTCTCTTCAAATTGGCCTTCCATGCACATTGGTGCCAGAGACCAAGGGGACACGGCCAGGCTGTGATGTGGGGGCTCTTAGGGGGTGTCTCCTGTGGCTCAGCTGCTGCTTTGGTTTCTCCTCTCACAAAGGCATGTCCTGGCCATTTCTGTAAAACCCTGCACCACCTCTGCGTGGCCCTGGGGTGTGTGCCCTGCCTGGCCCCTCCCAGAGCCCCTGTGTGCTCCAGAGCTGTGCAGAGGAGCTCACAGCTCTCCCAGGCTGGCTGCCTTTGCCACGGGCCCTGGCCAAGGTATTTTGGGGACTGTCCTCCCCAGGTAATGCTCAGCTGCTCTGAGCAGGCTCTGCACCCTCAGGCCAATGCTTTGAACCAGTTTACCACTGGGAAGTCTCCCATTCCTGCCTGGCAGCTGCAGCAATCCCACCCATCCCTGAGGGACTGCCAGCCTTGGCCACAGCTGTGGAGGCAGGGGTGGCTGAGGGCCCTGTGGCACAGCAGGGGGACATCAGCACCAGGTAAGGACTATGCAAGGGACACTTGGCCACTGCAGGCCAGCGCAGGGCTGCATGTGGCTGTAAATCCTCCTTTAATACAGTTTTGGTATTTACCGACTATGGTAAAACTGCTGCATTAAATCAAAATGAGATGTTTATTTTGGGGGGCTTTACAGAAGGGCAGATGAGGATGTCCAGGGAGGACGGTGCAGGTTTGTGGGTGCCTGGGTGGGAGAGGGGTTTTGGGGGTGTGCAGAGGGATCAGAATGCAGTGCAGGGGTGGCTTTGCCATCAGCGTGGGGGTACCCCCAGGTCCTGGGCCAGGCTGTCAGTCTAGGTGAGGTGACAGTGGCATCTCCACTGACTTCAGAACTTTGTCAGCTGCTGAATCAGAGGCGAGAGATGCTGAGGGCTCCCAGGGAGTCTGGGCTGCTAATCAAAGGAGAACAGGCTCTGCTTTCCATCTGGGGTTTTATCCAAGACCCCAGAAGGGCTTAGGCTTCTCCTGTCCCCATGGCTGGGTGGAATCTGGAGTTAACTTCTTGTGTACTGCAGCCTGGCAGGAGCAGGTAGCAATATTTCATGGTGTCACCTGAGACTAAAACCCACATCAGGAATGCTGAGGCTTGGGGTGTTGGGAAAGATGAAACAGGAAAGCCTGATAAATATGATTGCTTGGCAAAAAATTTTGAGGATAAGAAACTTATAAGGGAAGTAGAAATGAAGGTGAGCTTTGAGATGTAAGATGCCAAGCCGTGAGTTACTGAACAACCAGAAAACAATGGTTTGGCCAGCTGAAGGAGAATCCCTCTGGATTGAACAAAACCTTTGGCAAATAAAGGGATGCCAAGGGCCCAAAGGCTGGAGAGATCCTGCCAGTGTGGCAGAGAAAAGGGGTCTAGAAAGTAGCTTTTAGGGTTTAAAATGTAACGCAGTATGGTAATGTAGGACTTCTAATAGGCTGTATGTAGATTCTGTAGGATTTGTCTATTACTGGTTGGATGTTGTAAATTAGCATATTCAGTACAGAAAAAGATAGAATGTGTTGTAACCAGAACTCAGGTGTCTCTCAGGCATGCCCATAAGCTGTAGCTGGCAGCTTTTGGGCTGGGCTCTGTCTCACCCACGACCCTGGGCTGTTGTAACACCATCTATGCAATAAACAGCATTTTGGAACAGAGCTGCCTGGAGTCCCACATCTCTCTGACTGTGCTCACTGGGACATCTCTTGCACTGGGGAAATCTGGAGCTGGGAGGCAATGCCCACATTTTGGGCCCAAATCTCCTGCTGGAATAGCAGCTCCCAGCTGCAGGAGCCAGGTTTCTGGCTGCAGCATGGGTGTCCTGAGACAACTCCCCTGGTGCCTCTGCTGGCTTGTTTGGGGTTTCTACCCACGGAACAGAAACCTGAGTGTCCCTGTGTGACCCGGCCCTCTCCTCCCCTGACACCCGTGAATCTGGGACACGCAGAGCTGGGCTCGCTGCAATTATCCACGGATTAATGGCAGCTAATTTAGTCTGAGTCACAGAAGCTAAACTGGATCAATATGGGGTGAAAAGGATAAAGGAGGGATCAATAAGTGTTCAGAAATGCAGAAATGGGGCTGCACATCCCTAGGGGATGATGCTTCTGGGACTGGGGCAGCGGTGCTGCCTGAGCGATGCGGGGCTGGGAGGGGGCCCTGGGGACACGGGGACGGGTGGCAGGCCATCCCCAGGGCTCTGCACGGTGGAACTGCGGCTCAGCACAAGGCTTCCATCGGGTCCGTGCGGCTCAGCAGGCGCGGGGCTGCCGGGACGGGCGGGACGCGCGGCTCCGCGGGATGCGCGGCCCCGCGGGATGCGCGGCTCCGACGGGCGCTCGCCCCGCTCTCCTGGGGCCGTCACGGAAACCGGGCTGATGTTCAGCCACACTCTGGATAGCAGCTGGCCTGGGTCACCGGCACGGTGTCCCCCGTGCCGGCATCCTCGCAGCGGGATGGGAAGTGGGGATGTCCCGGTGACCTGCGGGGTCTGTGTGCCCCTGTGGCCACCAAGGAAGGCTCGGGCTGTCCCCCTGGTGCTGCCTGCTGGGCTGGCAGCAGGGCATGAGGCGGGGTCCTTCTTCACAGCTAACAGCCCGAAAATTTTTATAGTAGCCTATTAAAAATGGCCACTGCATCCCAAATTAGTCACGGGGCCCTGGGTGAGGCAGGGTGCTGGGGACAGTGGCACTGATGTCACCCCTGAGTCCTCGGTCAGACGGGATGGGATGGGATAATGGGATGGGGTGGGATGGGATGGGGTGGAGTAAGGGACCCCTGTCCCTCTGGGGCTGCATGAGCAGTCTCAGGTCTTCCCTTTGGCCCAGGCCGTGCTCCCTCATGCGACTCTCTTGCCCCTCCTGGGAGCCAGCTCAGGGTGCCAGCAGCACCCAGATTTCTGCTCCTCTTGGCTCCTCTTCCTCACCATCTTGTGCTTTAAAACTCGTGTTGTAGTGGCTGTGAATGAGGTCTCCATCAGCTGCTGGGGGCTGTGGGGGCTGCTACCCCCACCGCTTTCTGGGGATGTGCAGCCAGAACAGGTGTATTTGTCTCCCAGAAAAGAAAGGAAATCCATATTTTGGTGAACAAATAGAAATTAAAAGGGAAAAGGATGGAGATAAAGTTAATTCCCATCTCCTAAGGGGCTGGGAGGGATAATAAAGAGAAGAATCTAATTTAAAAGGAGTCTACAAAGACAGAAGTGCTGGAGGGATCCTCGCTGCAGTGTGAAGCTGCAGCCTGAGTGTCACTGGAGCAAACCCACGGGAATGGGATGTGCCCTGGCAGGAGTAGGTGTCCCCATAGTGTTGGGAAAGCCTTCAGCCCATGGGCAGGCTTGGCCAGGGGCTAAACTCTGGCAGGGGAAGGGTTCTTGCTTTGCTTTCTGTGGCCAGTGCTGGCGAGGAGCTCAGGGAGGGCCCAGTCTGGGAAGGGGGATGAAGAGGAGGAGTGAAGGACTCTGCTGGAAGCAGACAGGCAGAGGCAGTAAGGCAGAGCAAAAGCAGGTAGGAGACAGAATTAGGAGGTAATCAGGCTGGAAACACAACCTGGGGAGGGAAAAGCACTGAGCATGGCTGGGTTAACCCAGGTCAGTGCAGGGCAGAGGTTCAGTGTCACCGTCCCTGTGGCTGCAGGGCTGTGGCAGAGCCCCCAGAGGGAACACCAAGGTCCTGGTGTCCTTTGAGACGTGCAGGTCTGAGAAGAACAGGCAAAAACTCCTCTAGGAAGGTGCTGTTCTCTCTCCACACCACCTCCCCATCCTCCTGCCTGCCCTGCTGCTCTGGCTCCCTCGTCACATGCTAATGAAGGTCCTGGATACTGCCACTAATGAAGGGCCTTGGCTTTGATCACCAGCACAGATCCTTCCCCTGTTCCTGGATGAGATCCTCGTGGCATTAATGAAGTCCATAAATCCCTTTTATCTCCCGGGGCAGCCAAGGGGCAGAGCTGCAGTGCAGGGGGGTCCTGCAGCCCCCCCAGAGGAGTGCAGCACCCCGGCTCCTCCTGAACCTCTCTCCATGGCAACACGGGGGGATGCTCTGACAAGGCAGCCACGGGGAATCCCAGCAGCCTGGGGGCTTTGGCAGGGTCAGGGTGGAAATGCCTGTGAGGGTGAGGAGTGGGCCTGTCTGCCTGTGTGTTCTGTCCCCCACAGCACCATCCCTGTGGACACTGCCCAGAGGCTCTGCCTGACCCCAGCAGCCTCTTAGAGCTCACCCAGCCCATGCAGCCTCTCCAGTGATGACAAGCATCTCCCAGAACAAGCAATTATAGAAATAACCCCAAAGGCCTTTCAGCCCCACATTTTCTGTCCCTGACCATGTCCTGAGCTTGGCTTTGATGAGCCAAGGCATAGGAAATCCCAGCATTTCTGTAACACAGCACCAGTTACAGCGTTTGGCTCTTGGTGTATATTTTTCCTTAACATCTGTCTTTCCTTTTTGCTGTGGTTTTTATTGCCAGGCACAGTCAGATTTAAGGAAACACAGCCCAGGCACAGGGGGTGCAGGAGCTCTTGTGGTGCATTGGGAGGGGGAAGTCTGGGGCTGTTTCAGGTGAATGCATGAGCTGGTTAGCAGAGAAATGGGATCCCTCCTGCTTCCCTGAGGCTCTCCTGCAGGATGTCTTAGGGCAAAAATCAGCCCTGCAGAGGAACACCTTGCTGTGTTGTTGCTTGCTGGCTGGGATGGAGGTGTCTTGAGGGGGCTGCTCTCCTCTCAAAGTCATCCCCCTTGTTCCCCCAGACTGCACTGGGGAGCTCAGGTTGTTCCCTTTCATTTGTTGTCATTTATCTATAATTTAGAGTGGGGTTTAGTTATATTCTAATTGAGTTTCATGTGTCACAGCGTGTCTCAAACAGAAAATAAAATATTTAACAACCTCCACTGGTAATAAAGATTCATATTTGCCTCATTCTGGTTCACAGTACATGAATATTCTGCACCACACTCCGCAGGTATTAACTTCATTCAGATTTCTCCCTGGTTATGCAATATAACAGTAATGACAGATAGAAGCCAGAGCTTAAAAAAATGGTAATCAAAACCAACAACAGCAAACCAGTTTGATGTCATTAACTCCCCTCTGTTGGTTGGGGGAGCATTAATGTGTTCCCTTTCCTTGTTGGATCTGTGTGTGCAAGTGCTCTGTGTCTGCCCACACTATGAGGGGCAGGAACTGGGGCAGGAGAAGGGCAGGGGCAGCTCCAGGGCTGGGAGGGATCTGGTCTTGGAAGGCCAGGACTGAATTGGGCTGGAATAAAGCCAGGATCATGTCCCCACTGTGCTGCTGCTCGAGTGGGGCTGCACATGAGCTTGGATGTGGAGTAAAGCATCACTGCTCTGTGCTGGGACCATAGCTGGACACTCAGCTGGTGAAATGTCCATTGGTGAAAGGCGCATGGTGGGGAGAAGCCCTGGGTGATTTTTGGGTGAAGCTGGTCCCCATGGGGGTGAACTGTGTCTGTCCTAAGCGAACAGGACCTGGGTACTGTGGGAGGGCAGCTCTTGGGGAAGGTCTTGGGACTTTCTGTTCTGAGGGTGACTGAGTGCCACAGCCAGGTCTGATGAGCAGGGGCCTGCCCAGGGCAAGGGAGGGAGATGAGGGAGAGGCCCTTGCTGAGGGAGATGAGGGAGAGGCCCTTGCTGAGGGAGATGAGGGAGAGGCCCTTGCTGAGGGAGATGCCCTTACTGAGGGAGATGAGGCCACCTGGGACACAGTGGGGTCCAGGCTTTCCACTGCAGCAGCTCCCAGGAGGCAGAAACAGGCTTTGATCCTGTTGATGTCCTGGGCTTTGCTGTGGGGCTGCTGAGGTGGGTGTGGGGTACCTGCCAGTCCTTTGCCCCATCCCTGGGTGGTCTGAAGGCTTGGGTTGTTCCTTGGAGAGCTCCTATGGGAAATCCTGGGGCTACAATGCCTTGGAACCTCCAAACCCACCCATTACCCCAAGAGAAGGGAGGATGCAGGGACAGACTGGTCTGGTACCAGCGTGCAGAGCACGACAACTGGTGTGGGGCTGGCACTGCACTGCCCTGGTGTTGTGGGGCTTCCCAGCACCACATTCCCTTGTGTTCCTGCACCCCTGTGGGCACTGGATCCCCACCAGCTCTGCTCCTCTCCCACGCTGGCAGTCCTGAGCCAGCAGAGCATGGACCCTCTGCACCTGGGGATCTCCTTCTGTCCCCGGTGGCTCTGTCCGTGTGTGCTCACCAAGGGCTGGGCAGCCTCAAACCAGCCTCAAACCAGCCCCAAACCCTCCCAGCCACCAGGCAGGTTAACCCCAGCGGCACAGCTGCTCGTGCTGCCCCTGGATTCCCTGAGGTGATGATTGTTCATCCCAGGGAGAGGCTGCAGATGGGTGCTGGGATCCGGCTGGAGCGTGTGGAACCGGCTCAGAGCGCCCCGGGCACCAGCAATGTCATGGACAAGTTTATAATTAATTGATTGTTGCCATGTTCTGTTAATTGTTAAATGTTACCATGTCAAATGTTGATCCCCAAGATGAATGCATAGACTGTTAATCACCCATATTGTTAATTACACTGACCAACAGTCCCTTAGCTGTATCCTTTTTCTGTCGGGTATTGGCTCTGCTCCCCAAAATGGTGCACAACATGCACATAAAGGGACACTAGGGACTGCTCAGAGGAAAAAACCCCTTGAGACAACGAGCCAGTGCTAAATCCAAGACTAGAAATAGCACCCCCAGACTGGTGTAGCAGCAGCAAAGATGGGACCAGCAACCAAAGCAACTCTACCATGTCACCATGACCTAACAGTTCTTCACCTGCAGGCCCCCCTCACACAATGAGCTCAACAGGACTCCCCAGGCACACCAGTGAGGATGGAAGCTCCAGCTCTGCCCTCCAGCATCCAGCAAAGCTGCCCACCTTCTCCTCAAGGTCACCCAAGGGAGCAGCAGTGGTGTGCGTGACCTGCAGGCCCCCACCCAGAGCTGATTTCTCAATAAAGGCATTTTTAAAAGGACACATCTCCTTGTGGTTTTACTTCAAGCAGCACCTCCCCATCAGCACTGTGAGGAGCTGGCACAGAGGAGGGGGCACACGGGGCTGCTGGCTTGTGGCTCATTCCTGGGGCCCCTTGCTCTGCACCCCTTGCTTCTTGCACACCCCCGTGCCTGCCACGGCTCCGGGGTGCTGCTTCCCGTGCATCCTGAGGATGTGTGAGCTGCCAAAAATTCAAAGTGCCCTTTTAATTATGTGCCATGAGGAAAGAAGCCTCGATCTTGAAAGGAGGCTAATGATGGGACCAACAGGATATTTTCGGTGGCAGAAGCCCAGAATCCATCTCAATGTATCTTTGAAAGAGAAAAATTTCAGGTTTGCCTACGAAATAAGAACTAATAACTTACAAACAGTGACATCACCATACGTGTCGCTGCTGGGGAAGTGATTTAGAGGTGCCTTGCCGATGTGAAGCGAGAACATCTGCTCTCTGCTGGAAGGAGGAGGAAGATCTCATCAGCATTAAATTTAAATGAGCCAGTCCTCACTCCCATGCTCCTGCAGTGCTCAACTCCTGCAAGAAGGTGACTGTGGAGCACAGGCCTCAGTGGGGGTTCAACAAGCTATTTCTCCATGCCTAAGAGTGTTAAAATCAGACTTTTCTATCCAGGAAGGCTCCCTGGGTCTGTATGGACCCATTGCAGGGTGGGATTTGGTCTCCACTTGCCCCAGTGCTTTGTTCAGCATCTTGTCCCAGCAGAGCCACCTGTGCCCCATGTCCCAGGGGAGGGTAAGGAGATGCACCCCAAGGTCCCCACGGGTGGGACAGAGAAGTCTCTTGGTGATGTAGAAATTGCTTTAGGGTGAAATGAGGCCGGGATGAGCCCACCCCAGCGTGTTGCAGTGCCCCCACACCCCAACCTGGGCACCTCTGTCTGCTGCCACTCAGGTGCACTGCCCCCATCAGCCACCCCCACTGCGAGCTGCTGGCAGGCTTTGCCATGTTCCACATCATTTTTAGTTATATTTTATTTTAAATGGCTATTAATTACAAAGATTTCCCAGCAGAGGTCTTATATGAAAAAAAATCAGAACGAAAGGAGTAAAAAAACCCTGCTTTTCACATCAAGGGTTATTACAGGTGAACTGGAATGTGAATAAAACTGAGAGGGGTTAAGCAGTGAAGGAGCAAAGTTTGGGGTGTGTAAGGGCCAGTGGCACCTGGGGTGCCTCCAGTTCATGGCCAAGATCATTTGTGGGTGCAGAGCCCCTTCCTGGAGGGAAGAGCTGCCATGCCAGCCATGCCAGATGTCTCAGCCTGCAGCTGCCAGCTTTGGGCAGCCCTCACTGGGATGAGCTGCTCAGTGGGGTGGAGGGCACAAGCCCTTGCTCAGGACCCAGCACCCTGCTGCCTTGGCCCCAGGGTCCTTGGCTCCTGACCCCCCTGATGCCAGGTTAAAGCCCCACTGTCCCTCTTGCCCTGACCCCTCTTGTCCCGGTCCCCCCAGGGCCAGGCCTCTCCACACCCCTGTCCTTGCTCTTCTCTGCTCCTCAGAGAAAGGGAGACATTTGTGCCATGTCAGTCGGTCACTGCAATCAGTGCCACGTGCTCATTTAATATTCATTTATTTTAAAGCCATTTGGGTCATTCTCTCCCCAGCTGGAGAGGGAAGCTGCTGTTTCAGGACAGGGGAAGAGGGGTGGGAGGTGCAGTGCTCCCTGCCTGCCATCCAGAGCTGGGACTTTGGGGACAGGGTTGGCCTCTTTGAGGAGGGATGTGACCCCTCCTTCCCCACAGCAGCATAGCCCCTGCACAGGGGCATTATGATTTTGACCTGAGGTAAGACTTGGAGTGGCTACCTAGAACAGAGGTTAGACAAGATTAAGAGAATAAAGTGGGTATTTATTAAAGGCCTTCAATAGATGCACCTTGGGCAGTCAGAGCCTCCCAGAGGCTACACTCAAGATGGACAATGGTCATGAGTCTTTCAGACAGTTATAAATTTGGTCTATTTACATATCAGGGGTTAATCCTCCAATTACAGCTTCAGGTAATGAAGTCATAGCCCCTCAGTTGGCTCTCCTCCCCCATCTCACTTTTGTTTTTACTTTTTGGGGGCCTGAGGCTGTGGGGTGTGCTTGAGTTTCAGGCCCAGAGGAATTGTTTTGTCTGACCAAAATGTGCAGACAGTAAGGAACACTCTATATGGAGTTTAGAGTCATACACTGAAGCTGTACAGGATTTGAAAACTATAAAAGCTAAAATCTTAATGCATCCGGACTCAGCTGGTCTGTGGTGGGAGAGGTGGCAGGAAACAAACTTTACTAGGGAAAATTCGGAGGTTTCTTTTTAAATACGGGCCAAGATCTGTTTTTCTCATGCCTGGCCACCAATGTTAAGAACTATTAACCTCTCCCTACTCTCTCCCCCTCCCATGTCCACCTTTTCTCAATTTCTGCTCAATGGCTCAGCAGGTGCCATCCCAGCTCCTCCTGCTGCCTCCCCCTCGCCAGGCCTGGGGGCAGGAGGGGTTTGGTGCAGCTCTGGGCTGGAGGTGTTCTCTGGCTGGAGCTCCTGAGCACTCAGGCAAGAGCCCAAGAGGAACAACCCTGCTGAGATCCTTGGCTCTTGTGCAGTAGAGAGGGGTTGGTGATGCCCTTGGGTGCCTCTGGCTGCTACAGAATCTTTGATGGAGACAAGGGGCTGGTTTGGAGCTTGGAGCTGCTGTGAGGCCAGGGCAGTGACTCCTGGGCGTGCTGCTGCTGTCTGTAAGGTGTCATCTCTTGCCAAGCTGCACATGCTGAGTGAGATCTCAGTGTCCTGATCCCTGCTGAGCTCCACAGCCCATGCTCAGCTGTTCCACTGGCTCTGCCCTTCCCCTTGCTGGTTCTTTTCTATGTTTGGCATCTTATACCCTTCCTGTCTGGGGCCATTGCTGTGCTGGGGGTGCCTCCCCGAGCTCCCTGGGGTGCTGCAGTGCTGTTGGCAGTGCAGGGCTGAGGCAGGTACTCTCTGGAGCACCCTGAGGTGCTCGTGGCATCAGGGCTGCCCAGCAGAGCTGGCAGCAGCAGAGCTTGGGGATCCAGGGCCTGGCAACAGGCATCTTGTTTCCCTGCTGTTTTCCTGTCGGAAAGATTTGAAGATTCAATCAGAGGGGGAGTCGCTGATAGAGGCAGGGCTGGTGCACTGCTCGTCCTCACTCTTAGTGGGAACTCAGTTTGGAAAGCCAAAAAACTTGGGAGGAGAAAAGCAAGAAATGCAGATTTGAGGGGGTTGGGGGATGGTTTAAGGCACGAGTCTTATGAGGAGCAGCTGAGGGAGCTGGGGGTGTTTGTGCCGGAGAAAAGGAGGCTCAGGCAGCTGGAAGGAGCTCGTAGCCAGTTGGGGGTTGGCCACTTCTCCTGGGTGACAGCAAGAGGACAAGAGGAAATGGCCACAAGTTGTTTCAGGGGAGGTTTATCTTGGATATTAGGAAAAGTCTCTTCAGTGAAAGAAAGGGTGGTCAGGCACTGGAACAGGCTGTCCAGGAAACTGCTGGAATCATCACCCCTGGAGGGATTTAAAAGATGTGTGCATGTGGCACTTACAGATATTGCTTCATGGCAGGCTTGGCAGTGCTGAATTAATGACTGGACTTGCTGATCCTAGAGGGCTTTTCCAGTCTAAAATGTTCTATGACTCCCTGGTTGGAGGCTTGGGGGTGCCCCAGCCCCTGGCACTGCAGAATGGAGCCCACTCGGGAGAGGGACCTGGGGCAGCACCAGGATGGGATGGAGGAGTCCCTGTGCTCAGTGGGGTGACCTGGGTGTCAGGGCTCTCCCAAACCTCACCCCTCCGAGCTGGGTCTGCAGAGCAGCAGGGAGAGCAGGCCAGGAGCTGGGCTGAGGCTCCGTGTGCAGGGGTAGAGAAGACAGAGCCTCTCCAGGGCATTGGACAGGGACTGGCTTCGATTGTGGCTGGATTCAGCAGAGTTAATTTTCCATCTGGAGGGAGAAAGCCACGGTAAATGTGAGAGGATATTTAACAGGGACAACATCCAGTGTAGTGCTGGGTCCTTGTGTGGTGTCTGGGGGGGCTTTGTGCCTTGTGATGTTCAGAGCCAAGGTGTGGCCACTAAAACACCCAATCTGCCCAGACAGAATAGTCTTTAAAGGGCACTTCCCTCTCCTCTTCATGTTTTCTGTGAAAGGAAATGTAAAATTTTTAAAGATGGTGGGGGCAGCGAGAATTTTATTATAAATTATATTTTTACTATAAATTATGTTCTGAGCCCCAGAGTAAAACGTGGGCTCAGGTGAGCTCCTGCCAGCTCAGGAGAATGAGCCACATCGGTGCCACAGCCCTCACAGAGGCAGCAGCTCCCAAACCTCGGGCCATGCTCAGCCCTGGATTGATGGTGTACCAAAAAGTCAAGGTGCAGACATTGATCATGTAGGGAAGTGCTGGTCACCAGCCAGCAGTGAGCATTCCCCAGCCCAAATCATTCATTCCTTCGTGCTCGCCAAGCAGATTGTGCTGGTCACAGACGGCCCCTTGCACAGTGCCTGTGCTTCATGCCCTGGTGTGTATTCCCTCCAACTACTTGTCTGCCTCTTCACTTAATAATGATTGAGAGAGACAATAAAAATATTCATTAAAGAGGAAAAAAATGAAAGATGAAGCTCTGCTTGTGGCCTCTAGCAGCTGATTTCATTGAGCTTCTCCCAAACCCTTCGTGGTGTTTCCTGGTGCCTCTCCCCAGCCCCTGGGGACACAGCATCAGACTGGGAAGGCCATGGCATTGATGGAGTAACTGGGAAGAGCAAGAAATGTCTGGATGATGACAGAGGGAATTAGCAAAAGGACCTCTTGGGGGAAAGCAGATGTCTGGATGGGGTTGTGAGGAGTTAAGGTGCTGGTTTGTGCTGTGTGGGGCTGCTCTGTTGCTCCTCCCAGATCCTCCACTGCTGTCCATAGGGAGGAAAGTGTCCCTTGAGCTGTGGGTGCTGAGGATGGGAGCACCCCAGCAGGGCTGGAGCTGGGAGGAGCAGCCAGGTCACAGGAACAGGGAATGCAGGGGAGCAGGGTGTGTGTGAGGCTGGCATTGGTGGTGTCTCTGCTGCAGCTCTGTCAGCTGCAATACTGTGAATGGCGTTTCCCAGTGGGTCAATTCACTGATGGGGCAGCCAGGAACCCTTTTACACAGCAAGAGCTCTGATCCCACAGAACTGGCTGTCACTGTGGAGTGGGAGGGGAGGGACAGAGCAGATTTGCTGCTCTCAAAGGGCTCTTCCACAGCACTTGAGTCTCTGAATGGGCCGTGGGGGGCCTGCTCTGCCCCCAGACTGTGACATCCCACACTAAATGTGTGTTTTCCCTCTGGTTCCAAGCTATGAGAGGAGCTTTGGACCTTGTTGTGATGAATCACTCAGCCCTGAGCCAGATACTATATGGGTTCCATCTATAACTCCCAGAACTGATAGAAATATTGTCCTGCCTTATTAAAATCACCCACAGCTACTGCAGCTGTACGTCAACAGCAGAACAAACAGCGACTGGTTCCCCTCGGGTCGGAGCCTCTCTGCTGAGGCTGTTTTCAGCACTCCTCCTGCCAAAGTGGTTACAGATGTAGGCTTTCCCTGCTGCAGCCCAGAGCAGCTCCTGTGTGGCTGACTCCAAATCCCATCACCAGGCTAGAGCCGGGGCCATTTTTGGTGAGCATCAGCTTGGCTAAACCTCCCCCTTGATGTGAAATGTTCCTCACAATGCTTTTTCTGGAAGGACAGCTAAGGAAGAGAGTGCAGGGCTGTGCTCCCCCCAAAAACCTCCTGAACCGTGTGGTAGGGCAGAGCAAGAGGGCTGTGCTGGAATGAAAGCTGGGCTGCTTCCTCTTCCTCCTCCTCCTCAGCTGTCCCAGCCAGGGGTCTGCTGAATAACTTGGGGCTCATCTCAGCTGCTGCTGAGGGCATAACTGATGTTGCAGTGCATGAGTCCCCTTCCTCTTGCCCCTCCAAAACCACCACAGCCCTAAAATTCCTGCCACTGTTTGAGCCGTCCCTGGCTCACTCTCATCCCTTCTCTCCTGTCCTATCTTTGGTCTAATTAGAAGGCCAGGACTGTGCATGTGAGGTGGCTGTGACCTCGTTAGTTCCTTATGCTGTATTGAAATTTCTACTCATTTACATCCCAAATCCCTAAATGTGCAGCTCTGGTCTCTGGGGTCACTTCTTGATTCTTTCCACCCATCTCACCAAGGCTGGAGCTCTGTTCCCTGTTCCTGACAGATCACTCCACTTCTGTCTGGAAGCTGAGCCCCTCTCAAACAAACCCCTCTATTTGGGGAAGACAATTCCTGGTCTAGCCTGGGCACAAGGGAAGGGCTCCCTGGGGAGATGCCATGGGCTGGGGCAGTGCTGGGAAGGGCTCCCACCAGAGACAGGGGTGGGCAAACAAACATCCTGGCTGGGCTGTGCCAGGCTCTGGGCTCTCATCCCTCTGAGATCCACAACCAAGAACACTCTTCCTCTGGCAAGAACATCTTTTTAGTTTAGTATTTGCTCATGCCAGACTCCTGTTAGGCTGGTGGTGCTGGCTTGCTCCTCCTTGGGTGCTTCACTTTAAATTTAGGCTTGACAGACCATAGATCCTCTTCCTTTTTTCCCGTCCTAGTTGAAGGGAGAATGCTATTGGAGATGGGAAGGTTTGCATTGCCTCTCCTGTGTGATGTTGTATCCCTTTATAGGGCAGGTATCTTCTAAAGCAAAATGCTTTCAATTCTCACGGTGAGCACAATTCTTGAAAATGTATGCAATAAACAAAACGAGCCAAATGTAATTAAAATGGAGACAGCATATAATCTGCTAACCCACTTAGAGGCTCAAAGCTTCGGCTTTAAAAAACATGTTTGCTCCAAATCCATTTAAATAAACAGACCGACACACAAAGGCTCTCTGTACATTATCGGGATACAAAGGGAACGGGATCAAAAGCAGCTGTGACCAGGCTGTACACATGTAGCGAGGAAATTGCTTGATCTGAGACTGCACCTTGTACATGCAAATGTGTTTGTGGACCTTCCCGGGAATGGCATTTGTAGCAGAGCCGAGCTGCTGGGCCGTGCTCCGCCAGGGAGCAGGGCTGCTGAGTGCCCCACTGCGGGAGGGCTGGCTGGGGGCTCGGGGAGCCCTTGGCTGCTCTGTGCTTTGGCTGCTCTGTGCTTTGGCTGCTCTGTGCTTTGGCTGTGGCAGGGAGAAGCCAAAGGCAGCCGAGCTCTGCCCCTTCCATGCACACGCTGTATCCAGAGGGGGAAAATCTATCAGAAACCTGGGGAAAAAAATGGGAGTTCCTGTCCATAGCACCCGTGTCATGGGCTCTCCACACCCTGGTGTCACACATGCCATGTGCTGTCACTCCAGTGTCCCTCTGGGCTTGCAGGAGGGTCTCCTGGCCCTGCACTGGGGGGCTGTGGGGTTTGAATCTCCCCTGCCTGGACACTGTCGCTCACAGCTCTGCAGCAGAGCCCGGCTGGCCTTGAAGTTTTGCCAATAGCCATGTGATTTGTCTCGGGCTGGACAGCACAGGCTGTGAATCCAAGTGTGCTCCCAGGCCAGCAGGATTTGGCCAAGAGAAGGCACTTTTGTCAGACAGGAGCATCTGCCTGTTGTTCTTGCAGGTGTTTCTGGACTAGCTGGAGCTCTTGGGAAGGACATGCTCATATTTACATAAATATGGTGGACCGGCTACTGGGCAAGGGTGAGAAAGCTGTTCCTAAAGTGGAGAAAAAACCCCACGAAGCCTTTAGAAGCAGGGTCCTGGCTCAGCCTGGGGATGTCAGAATGCGGGGTGCTGGCAGAAAATCCTCTACTGCTGGGGGAAGGTCTGAGAGCGCCCAGCGGGCCGTGCCCTCGGTGGGGCCGTGTCCCCGCCCGTCCCCCGCGGCGCTGTCCCCGTCGGGGCCCGCTCCCGCCGCGGCCGGGACCGGCACCGGCAGAGGGAGCTCCGGCCGCGTCCTCCGAGCGCGGGGGACCGGCTGCTCCCACGGCTGCTCCCCTCCTCGGGGCCGAGCCCCGCTGCAAGCCGCTGCCCGGGCTCGGGGAGCCGCTCAGCCCGGGGGAGACCGCCCCGGGACGGGGAGACCACCCTCGGGCAGCGGGGGACTGCGAGAGGGGAGCCCCGATCCGTGACCCGCACGCAGCGAGCCCAGCACCGTCCCCGCTCTCAGGCGGGGTGGACGGGGCACGAAGCGACCCCTGGGCACCCTTAGCGGGGCGAGGGTCTCGGGCAAAGCTCAGGCAGCACTCGGGAGGGCTCCATAGCGTCTCCTGCATCTCCCTCGGCACTTTGGCCCTGCCGGCCTTGCTCTCCTGGCGCTCTTCCCTCCCGCGGGCCGGACCCCCGCCGCATCTCTCCCTCTCGCCTCCCCCCGGCTTCCCCCTCTCCCGGTGCTGCAGTGTCCCACCGGGGGCTGCCTCCGCCCAGGGCGGCTTGGGGCTCTCCCGCTCCTCCCCGCCGCAGCGCTCGGCGCTCCGTGTCCCCGCTGTCCCCGCAGGGCAGGGGGTGCCCGGCCCGGTGCCCGGGCGGGCGCGCCCCGTCCAGCCCCGCCGGGAGCGCGCTGCCCGTGCAGCTGTGCCCCTGACGGACACGCGCGGCAGCCAATGGGGAGGCGCCGGGGGGCCGCGGGCGAGCTCCCATTGGCGGCGGGGGGAAAGGGAGGCGGGAGTTGAAGTTGGAGTGAGGGATCCAGCTGTGCGGAGCGCTCGGCTCGCCGCGGCCGCCGCGGGAGCATCCTCCGCCGCCGCCCGTGCCCCGGCGCCGGGCAGCATCCCCCGCCCCGGGCAGATGTCGGGGAGCAAAGGGGACGGGCAGAGCCGCTAAGGGCGGCCCGCCCCGCCGGTGAGGGCCAGCACCGGCAGCGGGGGCCGCCCCTCCGCCGCCTCCCTGCCCGCGACTCGGCCGGCTCGGGCCCCCGAAGGCACGGCGAGGAGGAGCTACGGAGCCCGCAGACGGCAGGGCAGGACGAGGGGGGCGGCCCGGCCCCGGCGGGGGGCGACACAGTGGCTCGCCCGGCCATGCCACCCCGGCGCTGAAGCCGCCCCGCCGCAGCCCCCAGCCCCCCGGCCCCGCCATGGCCGCGCCGCTCTAGGCGTCCCACCGGCTCGCCCCGCTTCGCCCCGGCTCCCCCGGGGCCGCCGGCCGGAGGATGGACGAAGATGGACCGCGAGCGGCCGAGGAGGACCCGGAGCCGGGCAGAGCCAAGACTTTCATCCGCCTTAATGACCTGTCCGGGGCCGGGGGCCACCCGGGGCCGGGGGCCAAGGACACGGGCAGCGGCGACTCGGAGGCAGAGGCGCTGCCCTACCCGGCGCTGGCCCCCGTCGTCTTTTTCTACCTGAGCCAGGAGAGCCGGCCGCGGAACTGGTGCCTCCGGCTGGTCTGTAACCCGTATCCTTTGCAGGTGTTCGGCGGCGAGGTAAGCCCCACGGGGCCCCCGCGCCGCCGGAGCGGCTGGCAGGGCTGGGGACACCTCCCATCTGGAGCCCGCCGGGTGATGGGGAAGGAGCCGCGGTTTGGGAGGAGCCGTCCCCCGCCGTCCCCGGGGTAGCGGGGGGCAGCCGGCGATGCTGGCCCCCTCCCCGGTGCTCGCCCGGGAAGTTTTCCGGGCTCTTGCAGGGTCTTGCCGGTCCGTGCCGTGCTGCGGGGCTCCCGCAGGCTCCGGCGCTCCGTTCCGCAGGGACTCTGGGAGCGCTGGGTACCGGCCCCGGGGATCGACCGTGTCCGGTCCCGCTCCCCGACACACCAAGGGGCCCTTGCGGCTCGGTTCCTCCTTCCTGACCCCGTTTCTTGCCCATTTTAGGCTCCCATGTCCCTTCCCTGAGGGTTTGCGAGACGGGTGCGGTCTGGGGGGTGGCGGAGATTTTGGGGGTTGCATTGCTGCCCAGCTCCAGGGCCCCTAAATAATTCAGGGTGCCTGAGGCCCGTCGGAGGGCCGGCTCTCGGCAGTGCCCGGGGGATGCTCCCTGCCGGAGGGGTCGGGGCAGGGTGGGTGTCACGGTCCCGGGCATGCATTGGCCAAGGGCAACTGTTTGCAGATGCTGGGGTGAGCCACGGCCCCCCAAGGGCTTCTGATCTCCTTCCAAGCTCCCTATCTGCTCTGGCACAGGCTGAGCCGCTTTAGTCAAGTTTAGCTTTCAAAAGAAGAGGAGGAAAAAAAAAAAGAAAGAAATAGAGGAGACAATAGAAAAATTTCTTCTTTCCACAGTCTTGGTGTCTTTAAAGCTTCCCTTTGGAGCTGAGTTGCAACCAGCACATGGCTTGTAGCATTCCGAGTGTTTTACCATCCCCAAAATCCAGCTTCGTTTATTATTTGCAGAAAGAAAAGCCCAAAATGAAATAACGTGGAGTGGTGTGGCTCCCAGCAGGGGCTGGGGCAGGAGGGACAGGAGAGATGAGGCTGGGGCAGGAGAGGCAGGGCTGGGGCAGGGCTGGGGCAGGAGGGACAGGGCTGGGGCAGGAGGGACAGGGCTGGGGCAGGAGGGACAGGGCTGGGGCAGGAGGAGCAGGGCTGGGGCAGGAGGAGCAGGGCTGGGGCAGGGCTGGGGCAGGAGAGGTAGGGCTGGGGCAGGAGGAGCAGGGCTGGGGCAGGAGGAGCAGGGCTGGGGCAGGAGGAGCAGCCGCTTCCCGGGAAGTTCCCGTGCCTGTGCTGTGCTGCAAGAGGCGGGCTAGTGGGTCTGGGCAGCAGCCCCACATCTGGAGGGGGAGAGGCTGTGCAGCAGCAGGGAGGACATGTTACATGGTCCAGAGGACCAGAGTACCCTGTGCTGATCCTTCCTCACTCCTGGTGTGCGGGAACTGTTGGGGATTACCTCTCAGCTGAGCTTGGTGTGCTCGGGAAGAGCGGTGAGGGTCTGCTGGAGTTGGGAATATTGTTTTACTTGTGCTTCAGCAATGATTTCTTTGATAAACAGGCTGCCTTCTCTTCTAAAATGTCCCCCAGGAGGGAAAAATCCAAGATTTCTCTTCCCAGTCATGAATACTCTCAGCAGCTTCTCCACAGATCTCTTTCAGACCAGCTAAGCAGTTCAAAGCTGCCTTTATTTAAACATCTTAGGAAATCTTGCAACTTTGTGAAGCCTTCTGTTTTGGAAAGAAATATTAATGACAGGCTGCAAGTCAGTGTGTTCTTGTTGCCTACTATGACTAATAATATTTATGATTGCTGGTTTAAATATGTTTCCAAGTATCTCTGGTTTTTTTTTTTGTGGTTTTGTTGGGTTTTTTTTTTAAATTTTTAATCTTTGAAATGATGTTTCGAATCTGATGTTAACACCTGTGTGTTTTAGTATTTTCACTAAAATCCTCCACCCCAGCAGTGGCTTGAAATGTGTTTTTCCTCTGTGGCTGCAAAAACAAGCTGATTAACTTTTGTCCTTGTAAAATTAGTGGTATTGTGGGAACCTGCAAACACCGCTGCGAGCCAGGGATGAGCATTAAGTGCAGTCCCAGTAGCTGGGATTTTTGTTGCCAATTTTTCACTTGTTACTGACAGAAAGGATCTTGCTGGGAATCCTGGGGCCACAAGGGTGGTGCTGTGGATCTTTGAGTCATGTGGCTGCATGTTTGTTTTCAGGGTCACTGACCCAGCATTGGGGGAGTTTATTTTAAAACAACACAACCCCCCCCCGAAAAGCAGTTCAGCCTTCAGATGAGAGGAAGGCAGTAGCTACTTTGGCACCTGCACTGTGTCCCATCGCTTGCTGGGCTGTTCAGCAGAGCACAGTCTTGCTCATCCCTTTGCCTCTCTGTCGCTCCAGTGCCGGAGCTGAGCCTGCTCTCGTTTATATTTATTACTTTTATTTTTTTTTCTTTAGTGTGGTGGCCCATCTCAGGCTGTAATCTTTATGGATTCGTGCCCCAGTGTTAAAACCATGTAATCATGTTGCTGGGCAGTCTTTGTTGCCACTGGCTGCCCTGCAGAAGAGTGACAGTGCGTTGGCAGACGTGGCTGGTGAATCCTGCCCAGCCCCAGGGAGTTTGGAGCTTTCACTGCCTCCTGCTGCCCTCTCAGGTGGATTTTACCTTTCTGCATTGGCTCCTGCAGAAATTGGGTGGGGGACTCTGGTTTGAGCTGTGGTTGTGGAGATGCAGAGCTTGGGGCTTTTCCAGGCAGATTTGTGGGGCTCTAATCTGACGGATGAAATTTACTGTTGATGGGGCATCGGGAGGAGGTGCAGGACCCACTCTTGCCCAGGAGGGACAGTTTGTACCCCGTAAGTGGCACTGAAACTCCGAGGGCTCTGCTCTGTGTCCCTGTCCAGGCAATTTGTGTGGCTGTGGTACCAGAGGCTGGGTTAGGGGAGGGTGATGGTTGAGGTGCTGAGTATCCAGCAGGGATGCAAAGTCCTGTTGAGGTGGGTATTTTTGGGGTTTTCTGCCATGTTTCTGTCTAGAGCATCCTCTGCCTGGACCAAGGAGCTCTTTCTCCTGCTGTCTGGAGCAGAGATGTGGGGTACTGTGTTGCTCTCCTGCTCGTCCTCTCCCTTAGGGCTAGAAAGAGGTCATGAAGTTTGTCCTGATTCAGAAATTTTCCAGAGCCTGAAACCTTGGGATTTTTAACTCTAAACACGTACCAGATGGCCAACCTGTCTTCCCCCTCCATTGTGGTCTGTGAGTGAAAACCTCTCTGGGAGCCACGAGGACCTGAGGGGATGGAGGAGAACCTGCATACTCCTGGTGGCTCTGGGGTGGGAGATTCTTCCCTGGGTGAGAACTGCCTGGGTGAAGAGGGAAGAAGGAGCAGGGATGAATTTCGTGGTCACAGTGCTGGACCCACAGGCTCAGAGCTGGGAGGGGCTGTGGCACACGTAGGATTTCCTGCTGTGCCTGCTGGTGAGGCCATGGGAGGAGGCGCAGGAGTGTCTGAGGGGGAGAAAAGAGGAGGCAAGCTGGTTACTTGACTTTCACTGTAAAATGAAAGAACCTTGAAGGATGGGAAGATGAAAGGCTGTATCAGGGGCTGTGCCAGGCTGCTCCTCTGATCAGAGACAAGAAACGAGGCTGTTCCTTGAGAGCTGTGGAGTGATTGAAGGGCAGGGATGGAGAAAGTGGGGAGGATGCTACCACTTGGCATTAAGAGCTCTGAATAGAGAAATAGCAGTGTAACTGAAAGGGCCTGTGATATCTATTGTAGTACTGAAAGCTGCCTCATCCCTCGTGCCTGCAGAGCGCTGCTGCCTGGAGAGCAGCACACAGCAACAGGGAGCTGCAAAAACCTGCTGCAAGGTGCCATGCCTGGGGAGAACACCCAAACTGGCTGAAATCCTGCTTTTTCTTCCTGGTTTGGAGGCTGAAAGGCAGCTCTGCAAATTTCCTCTGTGGGAAGGGGAGGTTTGGGTGGCGCTGGGAGGAGTGCTCCCATCCCTGCTCTGTGGCACAGTCCCTGGGACTTGGGGTTTGGGAATGGCTTTGGCAAAGAAATGTTTCTTGGTCAGGTCACAGAAACCAGCTCTGCCTTCTGTCTGCAGTAAAATAGAGAGGACTCTCCAGCAGCTGCCTCACGTGGCTCTGCTCTCTCCCCAGCAGGGAGAGGTGGGTCACCAAAGCTGGGTCCTGGGGAGATGCTGATTGCGCCCAACTCCTGTTGGAAGTTGCAGATGCCCTGACACCTCCAGGAATGGGTCTGGAACCCTCATGGCTTCATGCCAAGGTGTGGCTGAGATCTGCACCAGGCTGGCTTACAGGATGGCTGGAGTTGCTGTGGCAGAGCTTGGTTCCTCCTGGAAGGCAGTCCTGGCCCCAGTGAGGACACACTCAGCCCCTGCTGAGCTCACGCTGTGCCCTGGTCTGTGCTGGAACCACTCTGTGCTGGTCTGGCTGGATCCAGCTCTTCAGGAGGGGCATGTCCGTGTGTCTGGCTGCACAAGGGCCAGGACCCTCCTGCCTGGGGAGGGTGAGACCTGAGGCTGCTGAGCTGTGCTGTGGTTTGGGCTCCCCAGCCCTGGCAGTGCTCCCCAGTCCCTTCTCATGGGGAGAGGTGCCCGAGGTGAGAGCGGTGGCATCTGAGCCCCTGTCACCCTGTGGGAGACTGGGGTGTCCTCACCGCCTCCTCAGCCATGTCAGCTCATGAAGAGAGCCAGGCACAGCTTGTGCTGCTCTTTGAAGAGTTCAGTGTGATGCAGGGTTAAAAATATATTTTTTTTTTGTTATCAAAAGAATGTGTTTTTTGGGGCAAGTGCATGTGGTATCCTTACACTTCTATACATTTGTTCCAGCCTCACTTCTGAGTTTAACAAAGCAAAACGCTTTGATTTGACAGGTCAGACCTGAAATGGATCTTGTTTTCATTTCAAAACCCCACAGAGGAGCCAGAATCAATTTGCTTCACCTGTGTCTGGTCCATCCCAGGGCACCTGAGCTTGTTTCTCTCCCCTGACCCAGTTTGCCAGCTGGTGCCTCCCGCCCCTCCCTGGACAGACGGAATTTCTCCCGCTGTGGCTGAGCCTCTGCTGTCTCTGTGCCCCTTCCCTGGCTCCTGGGGAGCAAAGAAACCTGAGCTGTCTGGCCGAGGGGTGTCCCACAGACCCCTGGCACGGAGCATCCCGCTGCTCCAGGGCAGCTGCTGGCACCTCCCTGGGCTCACTCCAGCTCCTGCGTGACAATTTCCACCCATGATCTTTCATCAAGGGCAGGACAGGGGTGCTGTGCTTGTTTCCCTCCTCCCAGGAGATGAATAACCCCGAATCCTCTTCCCTGCTGCTCACAAACCTTGCGGGAGCTCAGCGGGAGCAGCAGGCAGTGTTCACTTCCCAGAGCTGGGCGCTGTGGCCAGCATTCCTCTGAGCCCTGGCTCCCTGGAAGAGCCAGGAGCAGCCTGATCCTCCTGGAGCTGACCCCTCATCCCAGCAGCGATCTCTGGGCCGCTCCGTGGCCCAGCCGTGCCGGCAGCCAGGCGCTTCCCCTGCTCCCTGCGTGTGTGTGTGTGTGTGTTTTTGTAGGATTCTTCTGCGAATTCCCCCTTCCAGGCTGTTGTGTCACATCTGGAAGTTTGTGTAGGAGTTTATCCAAGTGCTGGAGTACAGTGCAGCTTTTTCTCATTTAAAAATCATAGGCTGGCATTTTGAAGCGGGCTGGGGTGGGGAGGTGGGGGGGGAGGGAAGCTGTCTGCCAAAAAGGAGACTGGAGCAGAGGAATCGTAATGACTTCCAGAAGTTTTCTTTCTTTTTTCTTTGCTCGCTTTCCCTCCCTCTCTGCCGGCTCGGAGACAAAAGGCCGGGCCTCATGCAGCCGTGGTTATGTCATCGCCATCGTGCGGGGCTGGCCGGAGGGGCGGCCCGGGGATCCCGCTCCGCTGGGACAGCTCCGGGAGCAGATCCGCAGCACCGGCTGTCCTTGGGGCGGGGAGCCCCTGGAGTGGCTGGGTGTGAGTTCACAGAGTGTCCCGAGCTGGCAGTGACACACGGGGATGGCCGGAGGGGCGGCCCGGGGATCCCGCTCCGCTGGGGACAGCTCCGCTCCGGGGGCAAATCCTCAACACCCTTGGGTGTCCTTGGGGCGGGACAGCCTCTCTGGCTGGGTGTCAGCTCCCAGAGTGTTCTGGCAGTGACACACGGGGATGGCCGGGTTCTCCGGTGAATGTCCCATGTGGGTTTGCCTTCCCCTGGGGCCAGGAGCCGGGCAGGGTGGCTGGAGGAGACCCCAGCTCTGCCCCGGCCGCTCATGCCCAGGACAGGCGGGGGGGATTCGGGGTGGGGCTGGACCACCCCAGCCGCACCCATCCCCGGGGCTGCCGTGTCTCCCGTCACACTCCCCGCTCTCGGTTCTCACACCCCCTGCTCTCAGTTCCATGAGCTTTTGTGTTCTCTGCCCTGCTCAGTACTGCGGGCTGTTGGAGCCAGCCTGGAAATGCCCAGGATTTTATGATGCACAGAAAATTTTCTGCTTTCTTCTCCTCCCCTGCTTTGCCGTCATGCTGAAAAGTGCTGCTTTCTCATTTTTATTTTAAACTCTTTTTCATTTTGTTTTTTTCCCCCCTGTTCTGAAAAGACCAAGTTTCAGATTACCCCAAGTTCCTGCCCAGGTTTCTCTCAACTCTCTTTTTTTTTCTACTGTTTTGCTGGAAGGGAGCAAAATCTTTGGCCAAAATGAACCTCCCTGATGGCTTTTTCACTTGGATCATGAAATAATTTTCCCTTGGCAGAGGACCCATGGGGACCCTTTGCCCCTGGCAGATTTGCTGACTGAGAGTAGAGTCTGAGGGAACAGGGACGTCCTTGGGGAACTGTGGAAGGAGCATCTAGAGTCAGGTTGGGAGGACTTTGAAGCTTCACTGTGGTTTGAAGAGGGTTGAATTTCCTAGTTAATTAGGAGGCCTGAGTGTTTCTGGGTTTGTTCTGAGGCCAGATCGTGGCTTTCCCTTCCCCGGTGCCTTGGCTCTCTGCTGAGCAGCCTAGATGTGAAATGTTCCCTTTGGATGATTGTGCACGCAGAGGTTTCCCCCAACCTGGGTTCATTTGGCTTTGGCTTTCTCCAGCCTTGGCCTCTCACCCAGGAATCTGGCCTGGTGCTAAGAAATAGAACAAAACCAAAACAAACAAACAAACAAAAAAGAAGAGGGAATTCTCATAGTTTTATATAACGGAGTGGGTAACAACTGGTTGTGCTTTGGGATGCTCTCACATCTGCTTCCTACCAAAGCCCCGGCAAGGAAGCTTTGAGCAGATGGAAAAACCACATTTTTCAGCCTGAATGTTTGCTGAGAGAAGCTCTGAGGCTTGCTCTCTGTGCTGGCTGCCCTGGTGCTGGTTAGTGCCTGCCGGGAAAGGCGCTCTTGGGGTGCCAGGAACAGCATCCCATGCCTGAGGCGTGGCACAGGACATGGCCCCCACTCAGCCCTCAGGAGTTCATCGGTTTAGTCACAAGCAGATGGAATTTGTCTCTTGGTTTGGCTGCCGTGCCTGAGGTGTTGTTTTGGTTGGGGTTTTTAGCGTGTTTCCCAGGCGCAGGGGGCTGGCGGCTGTTTGGTGTTGGGGTTTTTTTGTCACCCGTGTAATCCCAGTTTTCGCTCTCTCTCTGTGCTAGGATGCAAAATCCAAGGGAGAGGGCAGGAGAGGGCTGAAAATGGGAACAAAATGCTAAACAGATGATGACTGAGAGCTGGGAGCTTGGCACAGATGAGTTTATAAAGAGAAGGGGATTTGTTTACTGTAATCCAGGTGCTAGCCCCACACTTACAGGGTTCCTGGTGCAAAGCATCCTTACATTTATCTCCAATTTGGTTCTCTTCCAAGCGGTTTCAGTGCATCCACCCAACCAGCTTCGAGGTGCTCCCTAACCCTGGGGGCTAGAGGCAAACCCACAGCCAGCAGCAGTGGGGCTGGGCAAGGGCCCACAGGGATTCCCCCACCTTGGCAGCCCCAGCCCCCCCGGGGGTTTTATGCCTCCAGGATTTCCTGTGATTCCTGCCTTAACCAGGTCAGGTTTTGCAGTCCCTCCTCCTGTGTCACTGCCCTCCTCTGTGATGATGCTGGTGCCCACAGCAGCCCAGTGCAGAGCCCTCCCCTGCCCAGATGGCGAAGAGGGCTTGTTAATGATTTGTTAATTCAATTAGAAAGTGCTCATTAACCCATGGCGAGGCTGAAGCTGCCTTCTGGAGGGCAGGGCTCGCCCCCATGCCTGCGGCCCTGCTGCCAAAACATTTATTTGGTGTTAAGCTGCCAGCCACGCTATGCAAATAAAGATGTTAATCATGGATAAGGTTCATTTTTAACTCCGAGTTGAGACTAGATTTGGGAAGAGCCCTGCTCTGGGGAGGGGAGAAGGTGGAAGGAGCTCTGCTGTGGGAGGGTGTGCAACTCCCAGGGCCAGGTTCCTTCCTGTGGAAGGGAACAAATATCTCTGCTCCTGCTTGGCCCCAGGGCCTGTAGGAATGAAATGTTCCTTCTGTGGGTGAATGAGGCTTCCAAGTGCATTTGATAGCTGCTCTTGAACCAGCCTCCTCTGCATCAGTGCTAGCTGCTAATAACACGAATCCCAGGTCTGGGCTGGTGGTCCCTGTGCCTGTTTGGATGCAAAATGTGTTTAATTTGGGAACCATCATGCCTGGATAGCCTGGCTGTAGCAATTCTACCTTAATGGGAGAAAACAAACTCCAGTAAGAATGACAAATAGTGGAGCCCTCTGATGCTCCATTGAATTAATGTTTATCCAGACAGATAGGGAGGAAAGGAATTAAATTAATATCTGACTTGTAACTGCTACTGTATGTGATTATTGACTTATCTTGCTTTGGAGGGCCATAAATATGTCTCAGGATATACCCCTGAGACCATAATCTGCTCAGGATCACTGTGCAGGTCTGTCTCTGATGTTCCTTCAGAGATTCATCCTGACTTCTAGGGTCAGAAATCCAAATTCCTCTGACAAAATACCCAGCCATGTGCGTAGAGGAATGTGTTTGCATTATATGGCAAGCATACACCATAAATCGTTAAGATCTCTGCCTCATATAAATTGCTTTATTGTTTGTGATCCATGGCTGGCTCAGCATTGGAGGGTGTGAAGCTTGATTCAGCTCAGAGGAGAGGTGCAGGTGGAACTTCTTGGCTCTGGAATTGGGATGGGTCACAGCTGGAGCCTCCCTTTCTCCCTGTGCATGGGATTTTGTGCCCCTTAGGCAGCTGTTTGAGGGTTCAGGATGGCTTGGGGAGATAAGATGGGCTTCTCAGCCTGCCCCTCAGTAGCCCTGGCCCAGGGCTTTGGGTATCCATGAGCCTGGGCAGGGGAGTGAGCTTTTCCCTTTCAGCCTTTGATGTTGCATGGGTGCTCCTGTTGATGACCCAGGGGGTGTGAGCTGACCTAGGCACCCCGAGCCATGAAGGCATTGCCCAGCTCAGTGTGCTGGGTGTCCTGGGCTTTTGCCCCACGTGTGTGGGGTCAGCACCTTGGGAAACTGAGGGGTGGTGTCAGCAAGGCCAAGCTGACCTGTCGTGGTCCCCTGGTGAGGCTGAGCTGGAGCATCCCTGTGTGGCTGAGCTGTGGCAGGATGTCCTTCCCCCAGCTGAGGTGGATGTTTCTGCCTCTTGGGCTCTGTTTTCTGTAGGGGAGAGCACGCTGCCTGTGTGACCCCTTTCAGCACCCCATTCTCTGGCACAGCCAGGGTTGGTGCAGGAGTCTCCAGGCTGTGAATGGTGCTCTGAGCCCCCAGCTTCCCTCTTCCTCTCACCCACAGCTTTAGGGCCCTGCTGCCTGTATTGCTGTGGTGAGGGTATTTTCCAGGATGCTTCTGTCTTATCCTTCCATCCTGTCCCTTAGGATGGAGCATATCCTGCCCCACAGCAGCCCCCTCCAGACACCAACACGCTGCTCCCATGGGAGCGATTTCCCCTGCTGTGGGCAAATCACAGCCCTTCTTCAGAAGCTGCTCATGGCAGCACTACAGGGGAATCCTGTCTTTTTTCCAGGAACAGAAGAGCAGAGGAGCCCAAGGCCAGCACGGGGTACCCGCAGTGAGGGTGGAGACACTTCTGCCTTCATCTCACTAAATGGGCTCTGGCTCCTCCAGCAGCGGATGTCACATCTCAGCTGGGTCCTGGGCTTGGCTTTGTGCTGCCCTTTGTTTTCTCTTTTCTGGTAGTTCCATGAAGCCGTGCTGTCTCAGCTCTGGGAGCTCAGAGGGTTGAGCAAGTGGGGGTCAAGCTGCAGATCTTGTGGTGAAGTGGAGGACAAAAGGAAAGTGCTTTGCAGTGCCTCCCCTTCCCCACCCCCCCACCAAATCTCCCCCTTCCAGCTGCTGAACACCTTCATTTTTTTCACCTCTGGTTTGTTTTTTTTTTTTTTTACTATTGCCTGGATCTTGCATGGGGGGCAGGCTGGAGGCTGGGGGGGGTTTGTGCACTGAATCTATTCAAGGAGTTGTGATCTCTGCGTTTCATTTTGCAGTTCAGCTGGAAAGATCTCGTTTCCAAATACACCCACACACAGGCACAGCAAGAGAGGAGAGCGCAGGGGAGGGAGGGAGCTGCTCAAGGGGGATGGGGCAGCATGAGCAGGGCTGGGGGCATAGCTGGGCACTGGGAGCCCTGGCAAACATGACTGGGAATGGTCCATAGCCTTTATCTGAGGGCAGGAGATGCCTCTGCCCTAAATCTCAAGGCCATGCAGGTGCCTGGCTGCTCTGTGGGTGCCTGGCTGCTTAGTCCAGAGCAAAGAGGGGCTGAGAGAAGCAAAGGTCCCTGAGCAGAGCCCTTGCCCCGAGCCTGGCAGTGGCCCTAAGAGCATCTGGGGGGGCTCCAGGGCAGTTTTACAACTGCTCACTGTGTGTGTGTGAGTGTACATACACATGTCCCCACCATGGGCTGAGCAGAGCCTAGGACATGGCTGCACTGTGGTGCGTTTGCAATGGAAGAAGAGCAAAGGCACAGAAAGAAGTCACAAAACTCCTCTCCCAGTGACCTTCAAGGCAAAATCATCTTCTTTCCAAAGATAAGCCAGTGCTGGAGTGATTCCTTCAGTCTGTAACTCCCTATCCACTCTGTCTCCCTCCACAGCCTTCCTTGCTAGCCAGGTCCTGTCCCCAGCTCTTGGCTGCTGGAGGAGCTGGCAGTAGGGGGGCTGCACCCTGCACCTCCCAGTGCTGCCAGGGATGGGGGCAGTGGGAAGCAAATGAACCTTCCTGCTGGTGGGCATGTCAAGGTGCAGCAGAGGGTAAAAGTGAGGAGCTGAGCAGATGGGGACTTGGTGGTGGCAGAAGGTTTTGGAGAGACACCTCAGTCTGCCTGAGCTGGCAGCTGGCAGTAACCTTGCCTCTACACCAGCCATGCCAGGGCAATGTGGGGGCAGTTACCTGAGCCCCCAAATCTGAGTCCTTCCCTGGCTTCAGGGCTTTGAAGCAGCTTGGGGTGCTGAGGTATTGCCCCAGGTAGCTGCACTCCCAGCCAGCCTCCCCTGGGGCCCCCTGGGTGGGTGCTGGTGGCTGTCTCGAGCTCAGCCCCCGCACTCCAGGCCCTGCCATCCCCCCTTTGGGTCACTGCGTGGTTTTTTCCATCGCTCTGAAGCGGCTGAGCTCATAAAACAATATTCCCTGGGCCAACACCGCTCCTTTTTGAAGTTCCTTTTTTTTGGTATTCCTCAAGCTCTGTATCCTCAGGCACGAAACACAACACCCCTTGGCACTGGAGGCTTTTCCCAGCGCTGTGGCTTTGGCTATCCCCCACATCCTGCTGCCAGGTGAAACCACTGCCCGCTCCCTGAGCTGCTGCTGGTGGATGCCACAACCTCCCTAACTCATCACAAGGCTTAAAAGGTGGCAAAATAGGATCTTTTGGCCACCTTGGCATGCCACAGCATGCCACCAGTGGAGAGGCAGCCACTGGAGCGTGCTCCAGGCCGTGTTTGTCTTAGCCAGTGGCCACAACTGCAGTGGGGGCTCTGCCAAGCAGTGAAAATGCCAGAGCAGTGAGTTTATCCCACGGTGTTTGATTTGTGGTCGTGGTGGAAGCCGGGCTGGGAGTGACAGCAGAGGTTGCAGCAGAAAAGAGCGATTTTGAGACAGTCACAAAAACATGTCACGGTGCTAAAAGTTGGGATGTTCTCCTTTGTTTTTCCTCCCCCGCTACTGGCGGCGAGGTGAAGTTTATGGGAGAAATGGTGCACTTCTGGGAAATATTTTGCCTCGCTCGTATTGTTGAATTTTATTTTCTTTTTTCTGGCAGAGGATGAAGGAAATGGGAACACAAACAGCTTGGCCGGTGGGGTATTGGTCCAGAATCAGCCTGGGCAGAGAGAGGCTGCATTGCTGGGGACAGAAAATACTCGAAAGCGGATGGGCTTTTCATTGTTTCCATTCCTCTCCCTTTCTGTCCCTGTGCTCAGCTGGCTCTTAGGATGCTGTTAAACGAGGGGTGAACACATCCTGCTGTTAAGGCAAGGATGTGCGTTGATGCTCCTGGCCTCCCGTGTGTTTTCACTGATTAAAATCTTAAATTCTTCCATTTTTTACTGGATTTTGGGTTTCTGTGCCGAGCTGGAAAATCTCTATGGCAACAGCTACAGGCAACTTTTTTCTGTAACCCTTTTTGGGTTTTTTTGGAAGATGGGGGGAAGAGGATAAGTGTCAGGTGCTGGAGCATCAAAGACTACTTGAACACCCCAAATATTTGTGATGATGAGTGCTGGGAGAGAAATGGAATTGAAATACAGAGTTGTTTCATGCCCCTGCAGCCAAGCACCTGGGCCCTCACTGGAGCCCTCTCCCCTCTGCTAAATATAAATATTTTTGACAGTGGAGAGTGCAGAGCCCCATCCACCCCCACCTCCATCCCACCCCAGGGCCAGGGGCTTCCCACTTGGGTCTGTCATTGCTGAAGGAGCTCAGAGCCATTCTTGGACTGTGATTGTAGCATCATTTCAAGACACAATTAAAACCCAAGCCTTTTAGGAAAAATTGCAGCATGTAATAGAAAGGAAACCAGCTGGGCTAGATTGAAGCATAATAGGTTTGGGGAGTAATTTTTAGAATCCTACACTGTAGGTTTTTCTAGAAAGATACTATACAATTTAATAACATGTTATATTCCTATATCTTATATTTAAATCATCCTATAGTATCATGTAGGAGGAATCTAATTTTCCACTACAGGGTGATATACCTTTCTATAGGGTTTTGGTTTGTGGTGATTTGTCTTTTTTTTTGGTGTTTTTTTTTGGAGGGGGGAGGGGGAGGTGTTTTTGGTCCATTGGAGTTAAATGAAAAAATTACATCCTTCCTAGAAAATCTAACAGAATGATAAGAAAATAATACCCTTAATTTATTTAATAGAGCATGTGAGTGTTTTCCATAAGGGTTTATATAGCTGCATAAAAACCCATTTAGGGCCTTTTGGAGAGGTGATTTGAGATAGGTTCAGATGCTGTCCTGGCCAAGCAGTGTGGGGGCTCTGAAATGTGGCCTGGGACTGTCTAAAAGGGGAAAAAATTATAAATAAATAACCCCCAGGACTTTCTTGCATCTCTATTTCCACTCTTAGGATGCAGTTAGAGAGATGATGGAGTGGTGGGTGCAGGGCTGTGCCGTGAACTGCTGGAGCAGGGTGAGACCAGGGGCTGGACCTCATGCCAGGGGCTGGAGAAAGGAGCAGGGAGCTCTCCATGCTTGGAAAAATGGGCTTTGGAAGCAGCAGGCAGGGGCTGTGCCACCCTGCCTGGCTGTTTGCAGCAGGCTGAGGGAGGACGATGATCCTGTCCATATTTTGCAGCACTGCCTTGTCTGTAGGGCTGAGTTCTGCGGTGGTTCTGCCTGGTGACACATGGATTTGGCCATATGTCTTGCTTTGGAAAGACAGGTATCTGTCAGAGAAAACTGGAGTTTCCCTTGGAATGGCAAATGTAAAAACCCCCTCCCTCCAAATTATTACAATTTTGCAAGTAGGGGCTTTCAGGCAAAAAGATGGGAATAGGAATAACGGTTCTTTACTAGGAATATTAAACAATACAAATATAGCAATACAAAAAACACCAAACAAGTAAACAAACAAAAGTCCTAGAAAACCCTGATGGAGTCAGAGATACGACCTGACACCCTGTTGTCAGGGTGTTGGGAGCAGTCCAAATAAATCCTCCTGGAATGACAGATGTGGTTCTATGAAGTAGAGATTATCCTGTAGAACAAAGGGTTCAGTGCTGGCGAGATGGATCCAGTCTTCCTCTGAGAATCCAGTGGAAAACCAGTTGAATTAGTGTTTGGGATTGCAGGTTTTATCCCTGTGGAAAGGCTTTGGCTCCTCCCGCTGGCTGGAGCATCTCCCAATGGATGAGGTGATGTTATCAGTCATGTGAGAGGCCTTCAATGGCCCATTCACAGGAGATGTCCCTCGGAGGAGGATGGGTGCAGGAAGAGATAAGGAGGCCCTGCCTTATCTGGTGTTATCAGGTGTCCCATTAACAGAAGGCATCCACCCTCTTCCCCCCCTAGAGTTACAAGAGATAAGGAACAATATCTCCCAACTGCTTTCAACAGATGAAAATAGAATACACATTTTTGGTTACATTTTTCAACCCAAGACACTGTACCAAACCCACCACACAAAGTGGGGCAGAGGCTCTCTGTGCCAGGCTGCTGTGATAGGGCTTGGTGGGCAGTGGCACCTGGGCCCTGCTGGGTGCTCACCCTGCTCTGTGGGGTCTGTGTCAGCTGTGAGAGCCTGGGATGCTCTGCTCACCTGTGGAGAGGGCACCCCATGGCCTGGGGCACGCGTGGAAAAGTGCAGGACTGGGCTCCCTCTTCAGCTGAGCTTGGAGCCACCCGTTCTTTCGACCTGCACGGCCAGGACCCCACCGGTGCCATCCCAAAGAGAGAGAAGGGCAAGGTGGTGGCCTTGGTCCTTGCAGGTCCCCAGAGGACAAACTCCTTTTAATAGCCATGGCAACTCATCAGCCCTGCGTGGTGACAGCCCTGCTGTCTCCATGGGAACGGCCCTGGTCTCGCATAGCAACGTGTGCCTCACGTAGCCATGGAAACGGCCCGGTAGCTTTTTAGCAGCTTTTTAGCATCCTCTGTTAGATCTCTGCTCCGGGAGGTGGAGGGGGGGTTATCCCGAGCTGAACCCACCGCTGCGGGGAGGTGGAGCTGGGGAGTTTCACCCAAGGGCTGCAGGAAAACAGGAGTTTTGTGGGAATCAGGCAGTGAGGGGCCCCGGGGACGGCCCAGTAGGGTGTTTCCAGGGGGATGAAGATTTGGAAGGTGCTTGCCATCCAGTTTTTGTCTTCCTCAAGACAGCAGCAGGACTTGGGGGAGGGAAGGAGTGCAAAATAATTTGAATTAGAATCTGATGGGCTTTGGGTTACTGAAGGAGAAGAAACATAAAAGATGCTCAGGACTGGAGGGCTGGAAACCACCTCACCACAGGCAGAAGGGTGTCACAGCAGGGTACTCACAGCTGGGTTTTCTTTGTGGTTTTTGGAGTCACCTCATCCTCAAGCTGGGGTTTTCCAAGCCCCTAAAATGAGGTGTGGAGGGTGGGGGTGCCCCTCCTCAGTGGGCAGCACTCAGCAAGGGGGAGGCAGCAGGGCACACGCTGTCTCTCCACGCAGCCTCTGCCATTTCTTGCTCAGCAGCTCATTAACCAGGCTGAGCTGTTACAGGTTAATTAGGATTTGTAGCTGGCAGGTGTGCAGGGTTTGCTGGGGTCACACCGTGCTGAGGTTCGTGTAAAACACTGTGAATGTCAAGTTGTCTCCACGTGCTGGGGGCAGCAATTGCTCTGCACTGCTGCAGCAAATGCAGCCTCCCCGAATTCATCCACTAAGAGGCTGAAAATTTTAGGAATGACTTTATTTGGAGCTGTTGGGGCATTTCTTACAAAGGCTTTCTTCCCCCATTGTCACAATGTGTTTTTTATGGGAAGCCTGCCTGGACACTTAGGAGTATCCGTGGTTTCTGTAAACATTCATGTGAATAAATGTGATGGCTTTGGGAAAGTTTACAGGTTTGGTGTTTTAAAGGCTGTGAGCTGAACTGGTTAATTTTGTTTGTTTGGGTTTTTTTGTGAACTTTCAGACCTACCTGTTGTGTCTTATTTATTTTTTTTCTCACAGCTTTTGCTTGGTCTGTGGGGGGTTGGGAGACACCTTTAGGTGACCCCTTCAGCAGTGTCCAGATCCCACAGCTGTTTTGGGGAATGGGAGCTCTGACTTTGCTCAAGTGCTTTTTGAGTAGGACTGGGGAACTTGGAAACTTTGGGAATTTCTCCTTTGGTTTGTGTGTTATGGGGTGATAAATGTGAGTCAAGAGCAGGTGCTGGGGGAGGCGTTTTCGGTGGGAAAGTTTGAGGTTGTGGGTCCATGCAGGTCAGACATGAACCTGGTGCCATGATGGGTGAACATTAAAACTGGGAAATCTGTGCTGAAGCTCCTCTGGCTGTTGGGGCTCCAGCAGAGAGACACCTCTGCAGTTGAGACTGATGATCTCAGGCCTCCATTCAACCAGCAGAAATCTGGCTAAACAAACAGAGAAATAGGGAATTGCGATAAAATTTCCAACTATTGGGCTTCTTACCCCGCTAAGCATTTCCCTCTGGGCTGGGAGCTGGCCCTGGGTTCAGCAGTCCCCCCGTGGCTCCCTGGTGCTGGGAGGGCTCATCCTGCTGCCTGCAGGAGGCTCAGGGAGAGCAGCAGCAGCGCTGGCCTCGGAGGAAGGCTGCAGCCTGCTCGGCGAGGTTTAATTAAATCTGAAATCCCAGCTGTTTTCTCCTGGGTTTTGGCTTGGGATGGCACGGGTAGGGAATCGGTGAAAGGAAATAAAGATAATTAGAGCAGCTTCAAGGGCTGTTGTACTCGTGGTGAGTGGGGGGCTGGAGGCCGGGTGGGCTGCAGAGAGCTGTGGTGATCCTCTGGGATGGGCACAGCGTGGATGGGATCACGCCCAGGGAAGGACTGAGCTACCACTCCAGCTGAAGGCTGTACAAAGCAGGGATTTGTTCAGACCCAGAGCTCGCAGTGCCATCACTGAAACTCCCTAAATGACTGGGCAGCTCTGAGCTGGCAGCAAACACCCCTTGCAGCGGGTGTCTTTCCCCCCCATTTCTTAGGGACCTGCTTATTAAGGTTGTGAAGAGCCTGGCTATAAATGAGATACAAATGTACCATTAACACCACATCTCCCTAAGGCCAGTGTGGATATTCTGGTATTTAAACTAGCAGAGCCAAGGGGAAGGAGCTAGCAGAGGGGAAAAAAGAGGAAAGAAGGAAAAGTGGCTCTAATTGAGGTCAGTATTTGAACAGTGAAGACCAATTAATGCTCCTGAGTCAATAGGTCTGGGTGACTGAACTAACACATCCCCACCACGGGCTGGTACAGGCTGGGAGCTGGCCTGGAGTGAGCTGCTGCTGTGGTGGAGGTTTCAGTGTTGGCAGAGACTTCACTGTTGACAGAAATTTTGGTGTTGGCAGAGTTCTTGGCATCCCTGAAGGATGCTGTGGGCTGAAGCTGGTGCTTGGCTGTCGAGGGCACTGGTGGGCAGCTTATTCTGCCTCCAGCCTTGCAGGAACCTTTGAAAATCTACTTACACCCCCAAACCATGGTCCCTTACCTGCTGCATTTCCATCACCCGTTCCTCAGGTTAGAGTAGATTAAACTGAGGGGAGAGGATTCCCAGCCAGGAAACGTGGGGTGCAGCCAAGGTGCTGAGCAGTACTTAACTCCCCAGGTCCCCATCAGGATGGACAGGAACTGTGGACTTCCCTCCCCTCACTTTTTGGCCAGCTGAGCCTTTCCAGGGTGGTGGCTCAGCAAGTGTCCAGCATTCCCAGCCTCGCATTTTTAGTCTCCTTTATTGCTCTTCCAAGAAAACCCGTGTGTGCGTGGGGAGAGGGGATTATCACGTTAGTGTTAAATACCCTGGGGGAGGTGGGGAGCCAGCGTTGTTTTTCCTGGTCTATCTCCCAAGGACAGCCGGGCTGAGCAGCAGCATGTGCTTGTGTAATGTGGCACCCATGGGTGCAGCTGTGCTGGGCAATGCAGTGTGGAGGCAGCCAGTGCCTTCCTGGGGAGCCTGCACTCCCAGCAGGCAGGAGAGCACAGCAGGGAGGAAGAAAAAAAAAATCCTTGTTGTTATTATTCCAGGAATTTTATACACTGAACTGATGCACATGGCAGATGAGATGATTTGCCTCCAGGCACACAGGAAAAGCGACGTGAGGGAGGATCTTTTTGGCAGTCCTGTGTCTTAAACGTGAGATGAAATCTTCTGGGAGAGGAAGGGGGTGGAGGAGCTGTGGTTTGAGTCCTCTTGGGGTCACACTGTCCCTGTACCATGGAGCTGGCTGAGGCTGCAGCTCACCCTAACAGTGCTGCTTTTCCCCCATCCTTTCAGAACAGGGGAGAGAGTCACTGCTGTTTCGACCATCTCTCTCCGTTTCCAGGTTAGGAATCCAGGACGCTCTCAGGTTTGCCGGGGGCTGGTGCAGGAGAGGCTGTAAAACCTGGCTGTGCTCAGGAGATTATTTATGGCCGGGTTTGGTGCCACGTTCGATGCTTTTTGCTGCCTCGTTCCCACCTCCCACGGCCCCTCACTGCAGCTGGGCTGGAGGAGGGGAAGGGGAAGATGCTGTTGGCAGCTCCCACGGGGTCTGATCCTGCCCTGCTTGGGCAGTGGGGGAGATGAGAGCCTCAGGTGCCTGCAGGGCGCTGAAACAGCGGCTCTCACCGGGCATCTCACCTGGCCTGCCTGGAGGAGCATGAGGGACCAGAGGCTGTTGCGAGTGTCCCCGTGCCAGCTCTCTGCAAGGTGACACAGATCCTGGGGACCCCCAGCCCCCCCCCGCTGTCGCTGTCGCCGCTGAGGGCGCGTGGGCAGCCGGGATGAATGAGCGGTGCCTGCTCGCAGCAGGTGCTAACGAGCACGGCCTGAAATACCTCGGCACCTTAAATGGGTGGGCTTTACTATGTGCATGGAAAGGTAGGAAAAGGCCTGGTTTCTGGCAGTGGGGGCTTCCTGCCCCTCTTCCTCCTCCCATCTCACCACCAGCACGAGGCTGAGGATGGTGCAGACTGCGAGGCCGTCGGGTATCGGAGCGGGTGTGGGATGCATCCCTGCATCCCCACATCCCTGCATCCCTGCAGGCTGCATCCCCTGCGGGAGCAGCAGCACGGGCAGGCTGCAGTGCTGGAGGGGTGTCAGGGCTCCAGCTGTGTCCCTGGGAGTCCAGCAGAGCTCCTGGAAGTGGTCCCCGTGCTCCAGCTCCTGCCCTCGGCTGTTCTTTCCCTTGGTGTTGCGGGACTCAGTGAAACCAGCACCGACACGACCAGTTTAGAATGGGCACAAACAGCGGCGTTTTTTTTTTTTTTGCCTTCAGCCGCATCCTGAGCTGCAGATGAGAAGTGTGATCGATGTTTTCATGCTTTTCTAGCGATTTCTGGTGTGTTCCCACGACTCCAGCTGCCGGGACAGCCGGGGAAGCAGCTGGCACCGCCGGGCACTCCTCGCTCCTCGGGGCTGGCCCACGCCTGCCCAAATAAAAGCTGGGGAGAACACGGAGCCTGCAGGCTGCTGCTGGAGGTGCGGAGAGCGCTCCAGCAAACTGGCATGTTCTAAAATTACCGAGGCAGGCTCCCTGCTGGGGAAACTGCTCGCAGGGTGCTGTGTGCCCCATTTCCTCAGCAGCTCCTCGCTGCTGGAGAGGCTGATGGTACAGCATCTTCCATGGATAGAGGGGCACCGGCATTGGGTCGGGGCAGCTGGTGCCAGGTGGGCTGTGGAGACCCCTGGCACACGTGTTTTTGGAGGGTGGAGAGGAAATACTGTCATTCTGCTGTGTGTCCCCCTCGCTGCCAGGGCTGCCTTGCACCCACCCTGCCGGCAGCCTGAGCCTGGCCAGGAGCAGGCGCTGGCCAAACCCGAGCGGGCTCTCCAGCCGCCCTCTGCGGAGCAGCTCCATTGATTAAGGAGTTGTTGTGTAACCTCTAACGAGGCTCCTCTCCTCTCTGCAGCCACTTGCCTCGCTCCTCTCTAATTAAGCTGGCGCTCGATTCCCGCTGGGTTTGCTTTCCAAGGAGGGCTGCTGAGCGCATAACGGGGCTGGGGCTGCTGCTCACTGTCTCATCTGCCCCGGTTTTGAGAGCTCTTTTAACGCTGGGTCAGTGCTGGGGCTGAGGACAGGGACACCCGGGAATGCACCCAAGGCATGGGGAGCATCTCTGCTGCCCTGGGTGCGGGATGAGGCTGCTGCTGCTCCAGCACCGCCGGCCTGAGCTGCTGCTCACCCTGGAAATACGCAGAGGAGCTGATGCCTGGAAGGAGGATAAAGCTGGACTATTTTTCTTGGAGAGAGGAGGGAGGCAGTGCCGGCAGCACGGAGGGGATGGCTCCTCTCTGCCGTGACCCCCAGGGCCGGGCACGGCCGCCTTGGCTCGAGCTGGCTCTTGCTGACACGCACCATTGGCAGCAGCTGCCTGAACTGGGGATGCTGTGGGGAAACCCGAGAGGCTTTGGCTTTGCTGGGAATGAAATGAGGAGAGGGCAGGGGGCCCCGTTGGCAGGGGGGTCTGACTTTCCTGCTTGGGGCTGAGGGAACAAAAGAGGAGCCCGCAGTGACATTTCAAGTGTTGCACAACTTGGCACAACTGACAGTGGGTTGGTTTTCTCATGCTGTTCCCTCTGTGCATGGCCGCCTTCTTCCCTAGTCCTAGTTCTCCCCGTCCTCCCTAGGGGAGCAGCTGGTGCTGGAATCCCCTCCTGGAAGATGGCTCCAGGGAGGATGTGCCTCATGAGTCCCTTTGCCACCCAGGGAGGGGAAGACGTGTGATGGGAACCCCTGACAAGGAGGCTGATGTTCCTGCTTTGCCTCCTGGGGGTTACAGAGGACAGGGCTGAGCCCCACGGGGTGCTTGCTCCTGCCTGGAGGTGGTAGCAGGGAGAGGGGGACATCCCTGGGGTGGTCCCTTTGGGATTGAGCCAGCCCTGTGATCCCACTCCCATAGGGTGGCTGTTGGGTGGCTCTGTGTCCCCCTCCTGCTGTCGTGGTCCCCCCCAAAGGTCCCTGCAGCTCAGCTGGGGGAGCCCCATGACAGCAGCCCTGCAGTGGGTGGCAGGCTCTGCTGGCTTGTCCCTCTCTGCAGTCCTGCTGGAATGCTTCCCTAGTGCAAGCAGCACAAGGGGTTGTGATCTCACGGGATCCAGCTCTGCACTGGCAGGTCCTGGGGACTCGGGATCACCGGGCCGCAGGGAGTCCCAAAGTTTGTCCTGTCCCCATCAGCAATGCAGGAATTGCAGGGAGAGTGTCATTCCAAACCAGTGAAGTGGAATGAATATTTGGGAACTGGCAGCTCTCTGGCTTTTCTCCCACCACTCACAGCCTTTCTCTTGCTCACACAGACAATTTTTGTATTTTACTTCTTAAAATACATATACACGTATATAAATACTGTATCTTGGCAGCCACTGTTCCTCAGCACCTGCTATTTCCCCGGGAAATGGGGATTTGGTGATGGAGCAGCCTCCCTGGTCCCTTGGGCCTCGTAAACCTGGCTGTTGTTTCTGGCCCCACGTGGCAGCGTTCTCTCTGCTGCTGCTGCACTCTCCTCTGAGCCTCTCCCTGCCGTGGAGGGATGGGCTCCTCGGGGGTCACCTTCCCTTGCTCCCCACTGGAGTTTGCTGGGGGTTCTTTGTGCAGTTGAACTGACTGAAGGTGCAGGGCAGAGCTGGTCCTGGCTCCTGGAGTTTACCCCAGTGTGTCCCTGAGAAAGGAGCTGCTGCTTTGGGTTTGGACTTTAATGGCTTGCTGGTTTCTAATAAAAATAACCTGGGTAGGCTCATGATTGGTCCATGGACTGGCCAAGGGCACCACTCTGGGTTTCAGGAATGGTGGGGCAGAAGGATTGCATGGCCTTTGCACCCTCGCAGGGACTTTGCAGTTTGTCCCCACACCACCCATGCTCTGCCTTCTGCCATGGCTTTGGGACCTTCATCCTCCTGCCAGCACCCATGGAGCTGGGGCAGCCTCTGCCATGTCCACATGGCCTTTTGCTGCTGTGCTGAAGGCACAGAACTTCACCATTATTCTCCTCTTCCTCTTCATCACAGCCGGAATGAAAGGCTTGTGGGGATGCTGGGCCCTGATGGGGAAGTTCCTGCCCTTTGCTCCCTGCTCTTGGATTCCCAGCATGGCCCCACGGAGGGAAAACCCAGCCTGGGGGTGGCTGTGGGGTTTTATAGCCCTGAGAATGAATCCCAGCATCATCCCTGCCTCTCTGGGGAGCAGGGTCACGTCACTGCTCAGGAAATCACTCCCTGGGAGCGACAGCTTGTTAAAGAGGGAAGAGACCCACGGGGGCTGGGTTGGCGCTGGGCTGGGCACTGGGGCACTGCAGGCTGGTGCTGGAGGTGCTTCCTGCACCCTCCCCACTGCCCTCAACACATGCTCAAGGGATTTCCCCAGTTCAGGAGTGGGACCAGTGTTTTGGGGAGGTTTCACTGCACAGGGTAGGACCCTGCTCTGTACCTGCAGAGTCTTGGGCATCGTTGTTCACTCACACATGGGGTGGCTCTGATTTGAAAGAGCCTGGAAGGTAATGAGCTGTGGGGTGATGGGCTGATCCAGGAGAGGACAGACTGTGGGATGGGGGGGATGTGAGACCCAGATTCCACTTTCTCCCCATGGACATGCAGGGCTGGGGGTTCAGGTCTGCAGGGTGCCCTGGGGGATGCACAGTGAATCTGTGTCTGGGTGTCACCAGTGGGCAGGACCCCGCTTTGGGGCAGCAGAGGCAGGCAGGGGCACAGCAGGTATGGCCTTGGGGGCTGAGTGCAGAGTGCTGTGCCCACCCTGGCCGTCCCTTCACTGCCACTGATCTGGACCAGCCGTGCCCTCGGCTGTCACCCACCATGAGAACACGTGTGTGGTCCCCAGCACTTGCCACATCTCCTGGTGTGACATCCCAGCCTCTGCTGCTTCCCACTTGCTCCACTGCCGGGGTGAACCCTGCCCGAACACGGGCCCTGCCTGGAAGCATTTGGCACAAATGCCTGGTTCTCTCACCTGGCTCCCGGCTCCTGCCCGCTCCTCAGCACCTCCTCAGGGCAAGGAAAACCGGCACAAGAATCCACCCTGAATTATTCAGCTCGCTAATTTATTAGCTGGACAGACGTCACAGCATTCCTTCGCTGGGCTGCCCACCAGCGATCCCAGCCTGCCGAGAGCGGGGAGCGCTCCTTCCCCGCCGTTTCCGCTGCCTCGCTCTGTTTATTTACACATCGCCCATTTGCGTTCCTCGCATCCCTCTGGCTGCGCCTGCCTTTGATTTGGGCACGTAGCTCTCTCCGGGGGTGGCTGACCCCCGGCAGGGTGGGATGCTGCTCGGAGGGCCGTGAGCAGCTGCAGTCTTTTTGAATTCGTTATTTGTTTCCTGCAGCCGATCCCTGATTTTTCTCAGCGCTCCCGCTCCCGCAGACGGGAGGATCCCGTGGGAAGCGAGGCAAGAGCAGGCAGAGGGGCCGGAGTGCGGTGCAGGCTCCTGGCGGGCTCTCCCCGCCTGCTTTGGTGGGGTTGCTGCTCTCCCCTTCTCTGGGGTTGGGCAGGCAGGGCTGGGGCTGCTCCTCTCCACGCTGGGTGCTCTGTAAACCTCACTCCGGTCCAGCCGTGCCCTGCCGGGCTGCAAAGCACCCCAGGCACCCCAGCCTCGACTCCTTTTCCAGGACTTGGGTTAAGGTCCATCCTCTCCAGTGGGATTTGCTCAAGTGGAGGAGGAAGGAAGGGCTCCAGAGGAAGCCCAGAGCCCTGTGGGGTACGATTCTGCTTTGCCCCATTCGGGTGCAGTATCTGGAGAGTGCACAGGTTCTGGACCTGTCCCCTGAGCTGTTTTGGGCTGCACTGCAGGGCAGGGTCCCTGGTGCAGATCTGGTGTGCAGGGCAGGGGCTGCAGGCTGAGCAGGGGGTGCAGCAGGCGCAGGAACTCGGGAGAATGCTGCATCCCAGCCTCAGGTTTGAGGCCACCTCTAAAAATCCCTGCTGAGAGCACAGGTGTCTGCAGAGAGGAGCAGCCTCTTCCACCCTGTGGGAGGTGCAAGCTGTCCTGCCACCTCCAAAGGCATTCCTGGGAACAGAGTGTGGAAGAAAAAAGTGCCAGAGGCGGGGAAAACCCTCCTGAAAGCTGGGAGTGAAGCAGCCAGGCTGCTTGCTGAGCCCTGGCATGGGGCACGCTCATCTTGTGGCAGGGGAGGAAGGGCTGGAAGAGGATGGGATTGCTGAGGGGTTCTTATCCAACAGCACCTCATCTGACCCTCATCTTCCCAGTGCAGGAAAGCATCTGTAAGGAATGGGAGGTTGTTCCCCCTGCCAGGATGGCTCTGGAATATGCAGCTGGGATTGGCAGTGGGAGCCTGTCCTCCACAAGAATTTCCCTGGAAGCTCTTAGCATTGGCCATCGCCCTGGTGCAAGGAGGAGGTGCAGGGCAGAGCCCTTTGTGAGGTTTTGCAGAAGGTGTCCCTGGGCAGGCGTCCTGGTGTGGCTGTGCTGGGCTTTGGCAAGTGAATGGCAGTGGCTCTAGTTGTGCCTGAATTCTTCTAAACCACAAGTGAAATCTGCAAAAATACAGAAAGTAAACAGTTCGGGGCTGAAATTCCCAGCGCTTTGGGGAACCTTCCACTCGGAGAAGTTTCTGAGCTGCCAACAAAAGGTTTGCCTCTCCTCCAGACTGCCTGTGTGGGGACCCCCTGGACGGGGAGGGATGCAGCCACGGTGCCATGAGGGCTGTGCTGAGAGCTGGACTGACTTAATGCCTTGGAGCAGCTTGAATATTTTCTTCTTGTTGGATTTTTTTTGTTGTTGTTGTTGTTTTAATTTTTTTTTCTTTCTTTTTTATTATTCCTTTGCTGCTCGTGTCTGCCAAATGAGGAGGTTTTAATCTCCTCCTTGCAGACTGTGAGAACAATTGCCCAGGATGCTGGAGCGACCTTTGCTGCACAAATAGGGAATGGGAGGATGGCAGTGGAAACCAGCCCCCCCCTGCAGCCTCCCTGCCCTGCCCTGGGGAGCTCTGCTCACCCCCAGCTGCTGGTGCTGGAGGGGGAAGAGGCTCTGGCCAAGAGCTGAGCAGCCCTTGCCCATCCCTCCCTGCATGCTGGCAGGGTCTGGGAAAGGTGCTGTCCCCTAAGTGTGTCCCCTGGGGTGGCGGGGACTGTCCCCAGGGGTGAGCATCTCTCACGCTCCCCCCTTGCTCCCTTCTCTCTGGTCTGGTGCCCAGCCCCCGGGTCACACTGACCCTGAGGAGCTCTGCCAGGGCTGTGACAGTGACAGACCCACAGTGGAGACCACCAATGTCTGGGGCTCAGCTGCACCCAAGCTGTTCCATGTCAGCTCCATCCCCAGGACGTGACTGGGTGGTGGACCTGGAAACGTGGTAAATTTGGGGGAGGAAAACCAAATTGTGCATTGAGAGCTTTTTGGGATGCTCTCTGTGGGAGAAGCCTGACTTTCCTGGGAAACATCCCCTCACTGGACCCACTCTCCCACCCACACACAGATAATTCCCAGTGACCCCTTCCCCTCCTGCTAGGGATGGTCTCAGCTCCTCCTGACCCTGCAGCTCCACGGGGCAGCTCTGGTTCCCTTGGCCTCTCCCTGCAGGTCAGGCCTTTCTCTGGCTCTCCTCCAAGTGTTTGGATGAGCTCTTGGAAAACTAAAGCCATAAAAGTTTGCCCCAGCTGGAGTAGGAACCCGCAGCGGCTGGCTTGGGAGGCAAGCACTGGACCCAGTGGTTATTTATAATGCAGCAGCAAGGTTAAAAATAACAGAAATTTGAGCTCAGGAAGTTGTTTTGGAGGATAAGAAACTTTTACTTTGGTATTCAGATGCCAGGGCTAGTGCTGGCCATCCTCTGTCCCCGATGTCCCCATGTTGTGTCCCTTGGGGGTCCTTCCCAGTCCCAAGGCGTTGGCTCCTGTTCTGTGTGTGCAGGAATCATCTCTGTTCCCAGGGAGGATGGGGGCACCACGGGGAGCCCCCAAAGCTGTGCTGTGCCCAGTGCTGGTGCAGGGGGGAGCACACTCGGGTTCTGTCAGGGGACAGGGTGGATGTGGGGAGGGCACAGAGTGGTCACAGCTCCTGCACATCCTCCCAGGCCATGGTTGTTGTCACTGCAGCTGTTTGTTCCCCTGGGGTCAGAGAGGTTCCCACCCCTGCTCCTGACCTCTCTGCTGCCAGCCAGGCACATCTTGAGGCACTGGCTGCCCCTTTCCTGGCAGCTGGAGCCCTTTCAAAGCCTTCCTGGGGGTCTTCTCTGCCATTCCCAGCTCCTCTCCCTGCCAGTCACAGCTGGGATGCAGGGTGGGAGGCAGATAGTCCTCTTCACGTTCCTGGCACAGCATCCTTGAGCAAGGAGAGCCAAAGGGTTTTGCCACCTGAGGCCTGAAGCTGGTGGTGACACAGTGTCCTGTGTGACCCCCCCTCCAGCCCACTGCTGGCCGAGACACTGAACCTTCCCAAACCCCTGTGCAGGCACGTTCCTTGGCATGGATGTTTTATTTTGCTTCAGCTCAAACCTTTTCCCTGTTGACACAGTGTCAGCTTTGCTCCAGCCTGCTGGGCTGAGCAGGGGTGACCTTTCCCATGTTTGCTGTCTGGGCTCAGGATCCGTGTGTGCTCTGCAGCCCCAGTGCAGCCAGCAGCCCGTGGGGAGCACCCAGCAGGAACAGCTCCCTGGTGGGTGCAGTGCCACTTCCCCCTCTCATTTCTGTCCTCCTGGCTTTGGGCCTGTCTCCTCGGACCCAACCTGTGCTCCTGATGCAGAGCAGTGTGGGGAGCCAGGCTCCCTTGGCCTGTGCCTCAGAGCCAGGCAGTGTGTCCCCAGCCAGGCTCCCTGTAGGGGTGAATTTCCCAGGGAAGGATGAGAGGTAAAGGACTGATCTATCTCATCTCTGCATCACTACCAGCAACAAAACCCTCTATTAGCAGGAAAAAAATCCCCCTCCAGGAGAGAATTCCAAAAGTTAATCTCAGGGTCACAGCAGGAGGGTGCCTGTCCCCAGCCCTGGAGCCAGGGCAGGTGAGGACACCCAGTTCTGTCCACCTGAGTGAGGAGAGTGTCCCCTCTCTGACTTAGGACCTACCACAGGTTATTCCATCAGGGTGTACATTTTGAGTGAGGAGAGTGTCCCCTCTCTGATTTGGGACCTACCACAGGTTGTTCCATCAGGGTGCACATTTTGGGGAGTGGCGCCAGCGGCCACACAGCCACAGTGGAGGACTGGCAGCATTTCTAGCTGAGCACAACAAGGCAGGGGTGGGAACTGGAGATGAGCTGGAGGCTCCATTTGTGACAGCAGCTCCTGTGGGATTCTTGTGGACTCGCCTGTCTGGTTCTGGATAGCAAAAGCAATGTGCTAAACCCTGCTGGGGCTGTCCCAGAGCATCACCAGCCCCTTTCTTCCCACTAAATCCAAACAGCACACGAGGCCAAACTTTGCCATTTGTGATCTGTGAGGAAGGGAACTCGCTAATGTTACTTTTTGGCAAAGTCTTGCTGAGAACTCCTCGAGGGTGAAATGAAACGGGGTCACAGAAGGGTTTAATTTGGTACGTTGTCCTTCAAGGGAAGGAAAAGTCAGACAAGAAGTTTTAAACATTTTATAAAAATATCCACATGTGCTCAGCGCAAAACTCACCGTCTTTACCTAATTTAGAAAATGACTTTATATGGAGAGAGATTTAACAGTGCTCCATGGAGGGAAAGAATAATGAACACGTCTGCACCAAATCGCGCTGTCATCTGAAGATCTCCAAGTGCTTTCGAAAGGGTTGGAGAGAAATAATTGTTCTTCTCTTCCCTGGTTTTAGAAACTGAGGCATGGGATGAGAAAGCCTGAAAAGTGCAACTTTCCTGACTAATTTTAGCTATTTGAAGTCCAGATCTAAGTACCTAAAAAAATGACCTGATTTTAATAGACTGCTGGTCAAGTCTCCAGGGTGGAACCTGGAACAAGTCAGGCCTGCAAAGGTGGCCTGGGTCTGGAGAGCCTCCTTCCCTTAATTTGGCACTGTCACCACAAGCTTTGCTCAGATTTAGGTTAAGATTAAACTAATGAGAAGGAATCTATCTGAATTTCTTTGAACTTCAGAGAAAACCAGAGGATTTCTGTTTGGAGCAGCCTTGTTGTAGCCATGTGAGTTCAGATCCTTTGGTGGCTCTTGGAGGCAGGGGCTGGATCCCTCTGGGTCTGGGAAACAAAAGCAATCCAGGCTTTTCAGCCATGTTATCACACCCCAACCTCTGAAATTTATTTAGTAATAAAAAATGCAGATGGTGAAGGACAGGAAGGAAATGAGTGAAGGACCTGCACCATCCTGAGCAGCTGAGCTGCTCCTGGTGTGGGGATTGCACAGGAATGCAATGCATGGACCATTCCCACCTCTGCAGTAGTGCTGGGGCTGAGGCTGCTGCTCTCAGCTCCCATCCTGCTCCTGCTGCCCAAATATAACCCAAAATCCCTTGAAAGGAAAATGTGATCTCTCTTTCCCAGCTGAGCAGTCTGCTGGGTCTCTGGGGTCAATCTTACCAGGAATGAGCAGTGAAATGCTTGCAGAAGTGGAGCTTTGAATGAGGTGGGCTTAGCTGGGATCCTAAAGCTGAGCAGGCTGAACCTGAGGACAAATGAGGGCTGGTGGGCTGTGCTGGGCAGTGTGACCTGTTCCCAAAAGGCCTGCTCAAGCTGGGAGGATGCTTCCCACAGCTTGTGGTGCAGGGGCAGTGGAGATCCTTGGGGAGATGCTGGCTGGGTTGGTGGTGTGAGAAGAGGGCAAAATACCTGTCTTTGTGTTTTGCATCCTTGGACAGCCCTGAGCTCACTCGTGCACCTGTGTGCAAAAACAAATTATAATTTCATAATGTGTGTGCAACACCAAATCCTTCTTTGTGATCAAGGTCTGTCTGATGCATGAAAATTGTAATCAATATTTCCTGTGACCAAGGGCTGGTCCCAGCCCCAGCACCTGCATCTTCTCCTCTGCATGCCACAGCTTGCTTTATTTTTAATTTTTCCTCCTGCAAAATCACCTCCCTCTGAAGAGGGATAGCTGGGCTGGGCATGTCCAGAACTGTCAGGTGCCCCTGAGGCTCCTCCATCCCAAACCTGTAGTGCCTCAGGATGGAGCTCACAGTGTGACAGGCAGGGCTCAGGCACAAACCCAGCTCCTCTGGTCACTGCTGGCACTGGCAGATCCCTGCCAGGACCTTGGGGACCCCCGGTGCAGGACAGTGTCTGCCCTCAGCAGGAGCAGGGCGCTGGGCACCCAGCAGCCCTGGCAGGGGAAAGGCAGCCAGGCTTTGCCATTTTGCTTTCTACTTGCTGATCATGGCTGATTTTTTTCTCCCACCCCATTTTGCTGAGTCTGGACACGATCCTTTGTGCCACAGGACCACGGGCATCGCCAGCAGGGCTGCCCAGGTCTCTTGGTGCCTCTTGAAGGTGGCCATTCTTGTGGGAAACCCACCTGCCTTTGCTTTCTTGTCACTCAGAGATATCTCCTGCTCAGAGTGCCTGAAATGCACCTGCTGGCACGGGGGGCAGGAGGAACTGCGGCTGGGAAAGACCAGACCAGGGGACAATGAATTAGGACATCCAGAAGTCCCCTTGATCAGGACAGTAACCTCTAATCCGGCTCAGTTCTCCTTATTTACAGCTGCTGAGAGGGGAGGCAGGAGAAAAGCAGCCTGGCAAGGTGCACAGAGCTGATCTCCTTGCCCTCAGCTGCTGTGCTCTCACTAATGTGTTTGCTGGCAGCGCTCGCTGTCCCCGGAGCGTTTTGAGCTGGGTCAGAACAGCAGTCCACAGCCAAAGCAGGAGTGTCAGAGCAGGCACAGGGCTGGGGAGGGCTGGGGGATGGCTGGAGCCCCCAGCCCCTCAGGATGGGGTGTTTGTGGGGAGATGAAGTGCTGAGCCCTGCTGTGTCCCCTCTCAGCTGGCAGAGGTGGAGATGCAGCAGGGAAACCTTGAACCCCTGACGGCAGCAGGGTCCCTCAGCACCTGCAGGGTGCTTCTGGGGCTGGGTGCTGGAGTGATTTCCCGTGGCCATCCTGCTTGCAAATACTCCCTGAGAAGCCCCAGGACTGCATTTCTCTGGCTCAGCACTCAGTAAGAAGAGTGGAGACATCCGAGAGCACTGCCCTGTGCTGGGACACCAGGAAGGACAGAGTCCTGAGGGAATTGATTTGGTTGCACTTTGCAGTGTTGCAGAGGAGATCAAAATCCCCCCCAAAATCTCCTGCACTGTAAAATGAGGCATTTGATACCCCAGGCTGCAAGCACGTGCTTCTCTTCTGAGCATCCCCAGACCTGAGCTGTGCTGAGACAACGGCATTCCAGTAGTGGAATATTCCAAAATTTTTAGGATGGGCTGGTGCAGTCACTGTGCTTGTTACAGGCAAAAGCAATGAGAATTTTATGAGGTGTAAATGGATTGTGCCTGAAAGCATCCATGTCCCACTCGGCTCCATACATGCCCAGAGTTCTTCTGCACCTCCTCTCCTCAGCCAAAATATCTTGTCTCCTTGCAGGCTCAGAGAAAAGATAAATATTAGCACTTTGAGATGCTCTGATCTGAGTCTCTGTCTGTGTTGCTGTTGTTGTGGTTAAAAACACTTCTTCTGGCTGCAAAATTCATCAGGGTCCAGTCTCTGGAAAGGGAGGGAAACCAGAGCAGCTGTTAATGAGGGAGCAGTAATATCTAGAGCCCATTTCAAAGCAATAATGGGATTAGAAAGGAGACACACATACACAGGTCCCGTGCTTGATGGCTTTATTTTTGGCCTTTTTGTTGCTTTTCACTTTATTAGTTGGAACATCCATTTTGCATTAGAGGGCAGATGATGAAATCACACGGGATCAGAAAGAGGCACCAGCGATGGGCTGAGGTGGGGAAGTTGGAGCTTTCTTGGCCATTTCAGAGAGTTTTCACCACAGAGAGCAGGAGCTGGAAGTGCTCAGGGAGTGGACAACGAGGCTGTGATGGAGAGGGAGACAGGACAAGGAAGGGCAGGAGCTGAAGGCTGCAGCCTCTTTAGCGACTCTCGTAATATCTTATTAATGGAAGAGAAACTGCAATTTTTATTTTGTGGAAATTCTTTTGTTCCACATTAAACTTTAAAGCGCTTTGCTCCCATTACAGCCCCCTGCCAGAGCGTGCTGCTGGCTGGGAGGAGCTGCCCTTTGGAAGGTTTTGGGGGAGCCCATGTCTGGCAGGGGTGCAGGGTCCTTCCTTGGGGCTGTCACCCCAAGCCACAAGCTCCTGCCACACCTGCTGAGTGTCACCCACAGGCTGGGGCAGGGCTGTGGAAGGTGCCAGGGCTGTGGGCTCTGTGCCCTGGGTAGGTGCAGGGGCTTGAGGGGGGCTTGCCTGCACCCAGAGCTCCTTTTAATCAACTCCATGTGCAGGGACACGCGGGCCCTGGCACGGGAACAAGGCACCCTTATTCCCCATAAGCTTGTCCACACATGGAGTAAATCAATAGCAGCTCATCAGGAGCTGTGTGCTGGCTGGAGGTGCCGCCCAGGGATGAGTCACATGCAGAGAGGGGGGCAATAGAAAAGGAAAAGGGAAAAGAAATCTGAGGGTTGAGTCCAGACCTGGCCTTAGGAATGCCCATTGTGTTTCTGGTGTGCCAAATCAAGAGGCTGGCTCTGAGCTGTGTCCTCTCCCTGCCTGCTAATCCTTGTGGGTGTGTTAGAAATGAGATGGTTGGAGCAGAATTTTTTCACCTTGATCCCATGATTATACGCTGGGCTGTGAGTGCCTGAATATCAGGACTCTTTGTGGCTTTTAGCTGGTTGTGGGTTGGTCCCCACTGAGCTCCAAAGCAAGTGGTGCTGGCCTTGGGCTCCCAGTGAGGAGGCAGTGGAATGGGCTGGGACTGAGCAGCTCCAGGGATGTTTTGGAATTCCAAAGGTCATTCTTGTTGCTTTTCCTAAGCCAAAGTGAGCGAGGCTCGGATGATGTGCAGGAGATTGGGAACCTGGGGAGTTGTGTACATTTTTCATGAAGGTTTTTGGGAGATCAAAAGCATTAGAAATCATTTGGGTTAAGGCTCCTGAAGTGACCCATTGCCTTAGGCGAGGCTGTTCCAGGACACAGCAGTGGGCAGGGCCAGATCCAGCTGCAGCAGCAGGGTCTAGTAAAGGTTTTGGAGAGGAAAGGATGAATTGCCTTTTACAGGAGGCTGAGTGCCAAGAGAGTTTCTCACCTCTGTTGCAGCCCAGCAGTTGCTGATGATGAGGGTCAGGACATCTCACTGAAGGTGCCCACTCCCCCTTGGCAGGATAAAGACCCCCAAAGTAACAATTTCCACCTAAATGTGCTCAGACTGACCTTGTTCCTGGCTATGTCAGTAAAGATGAGCTGAGGGAGGGATGTGGAAATGGAGCCTTTGCAGCTGCCAGGGTCTCCGTGCCTGATTTCTCTCCAACACCAAGCAGCTCCCAGGGCAGTGGGCACCCAGCAGGCGCCGGGGCTTATTCTGCAGGAATGAATGAATGAATGGAATAAATCCATTGTAAATGCCAGGTTTTGGTACAGGTGACAGGCTCTGGGAGGTGGCAGTGGCTCAGTCCCTGCTCTCCCTTTGCAGAGGTTTGACTGTGACTCCACACTGTCAGTGCTGCCAGCACAGGTGGAGCTGTGGGGGTCAGGGCCGGTCCCTGGCTGCTGCCAGAGCCCTTTCAAGGCATTACAGATGATGTGCCATCCTCTCACGGAGCTTTCTGGCTATTGTTAGCTGCTGTTGAAGCCTGACACTAATTAAATAGGGTATTTTGTGTTTAATAAATTCCCACTTGAGCCGTGCCAGCAGGAGGGCACTGGACAGATCCCTGCCAGTGCCACTGCGGGGTGGCACTGCTGGAATGCTTCTCCCTGAGAGTGTCCTGCACCCCTCAGTCCTGTGGGTGCCACCCCACATGGGTGCATATCCCTGCACCCTGGCAAGCTTGTCCACCTGATCCTTGGGAAGAAAAGCCCCCTCCCTGTGGTGGCAGCACCTTGGGATACCCGGAGGGATCTTCAAACGCTGGGAGCGGGATGAGCATCCCTGCTGCCATGTCCCATCTTGTCCCCTTTCCTGCCACTCCAGGCAGCCAGCCCTGTGCTCACCCCACTCCCTGTCTGTTCCCACTTCCCATCTTTGCAAGGAGACATCAACACGCTGTCAGGAAGCTGAAAGCATCAAACTGGTGCCATGCCCCAAACCCCCGAGAGGCTCTGGAGCTCTGCCTGCGTCTTGGCTGCTGGGAGGGTGGGATCTGCCCCCGCTGCCAGCCAGGCCTTGCCCTCCCCCTTGGCTTTCCTTGCCTGGAGGGGAGGCCAGGCTGGGCTGTTTCCCCTGGGAATACCAGAATCTCACTTGGGCTACCACTGGCAGCAAGCAGGCTGCTGGGAGGGCATTGCAGGAGTAGAGGATGTGGATGACTCTGTGCCCCTCTCTGGCTGCTGTGCTTGCCTGGGGAGGGGAAACCAGGGGCAGTGCCATTCCTGCAAGCAGATTCTGGGGATGTACCTTAACTTGTACAAAATAGCCGCTTTTTGTCATCTTGACTTGAGATATTTAATGAAGCCCTGAATGAAGCCCCTGCTGTTCTTGGGGCTGTACACCTTCCCTCCATGTCTGCCTTTGTTTTTTGGGCAGTGGGGTGTGGCATGTATTGGACATCACACCTGAGTGCAGGCCAAGGTTTGGCTGCAGCATGTGGGGTGAATCCTGCTTTTGAGCTGCTCTTACCGTTTTCCCTGGCTGCAGCTGTGTGGGTGTGTGAGACTGGGAGATGTTTTAGGGTGGCATCCCCTGTGTCCATGCAACTGCCCCAGCACAGCCTGCCTCCCACACTGAGCACCATCCCCACCCTGTTTTCCTGCTTCCTCCTTCCTCTACCACCTCTCTCCTTCTCCTCTGCCAGCCAGATGCCAATCCATGAGTTCCTGCCATGGGTTTGCCTGCAGGGTTCATTGGGCCAAACACCCAACCCTGCTGAGCCCCCTGCCCTGCTCCAGCTCCCCCTGCCCACAGTGGCTCAGCCCTGGGGGAGCAGCTCCTGCTCCTGCCTGTTCCACAGGAGCCTGGGATGGATTTCAGTCACTGTGGGATTCTGACGTGGTGTCAGGAGTTTTCCATTCCCACAGATGATTGTTCCTTGTAGGCACCTCAGAAACTGAGTCAGGTGCACCAGCATCCCCCAGTGCAGCCACAGCCTGGCTGCAGCCTCTTCCATGCTGGGGAAAAGGCAGGGACTGGGAGCTGGGGTAGCCTTGACCTCCACTTCCCCTCCTGCAGAGTGCCCTCCTTGCCACTCCTCCCCCCTGTGAAAGCTCTGTGTTGCTTTCACTAAAAACTGCTATTTTTCTTCTTTTTATTGATCGTAGACTTCAAAACCCAAAGTGTGTAAGATGGTTCCAGTCTAATTAGTACTTAACCTGCAACAAAATATTGTATTTTACATTGATTTTTTTTTTTAAGAACGGAAACATTGGCTCAGTTTCTAAATGAAACGCTTTAGCAAGCCATTTGGAAAATCATCATCATGTTCAGACTTTGTAAACATAATTTCTTTAATATTCTTTTTCCTGCAACTTGCAGCCGGGTAAGAAAACATATACAATAATTGGTAGGTGGTTTGAGTCCCCCCAAAGCTGCATTTCTCCAGCAGCACTCTGAACAGAAACTTGGACCCAGCATTGGCTGATGCCAGCCTGTAAGTGGGAAGGGTTGGGTGTCCCCTGGCCAGGCATAGCTCTCAGGGTTTCCTCAGAGGCTCTCCCCCAGCCACCCTTCCAGTCACAGCAGGTCAGGCATTGCCCCCAGAAGCTCTTGGGGACCCCCCAGGTCAGGGCAGCAGTGAAGGGGAAAAGAGGAGGTGTGGGGACACAGGGTCTGTGTCCCCCAACTCTGCTTTGAGCCGTTGGGACCCTTCAGAGGTGATGATAAGGGGCCTCCCCAGCCCTTCTGCCCTGGCTTGTTGCACAGGTTTAAAATTATTCTGGGTTTGTCCTTGGATTTGTCCTCTGAGCTTTTTGTAAGGCTTGGCCAGGTTTCCTCGGGGACTTTGAGCTTGTACCCTTTTGCAATCAAAACATTGTGCTGGGGACACGAAGGGCACAGCTGCAGCAGATGTGGCCAAGAGTTGGATGCTTTTGGCTCCCCTTGGAGCCACTGCAGCCAGGACTCTGCCTCTCCTCCTGTCTCCCTTTTTCCTCCCCCCAGTGCAAATGGACAAACCCCAGAGCCTGAGCCTCTCTAGGGGCCTTGGGAGGTGTTTGCCCCAGTGCAATGGACACGTTTCCCTGCTTGGTGAGAGGGTGGATGGAAGGTGCTGTGGAATGTCCCCATTCCTATTTACCTTTTGGGACTTCTTGCTGATGGGGGTCTGCTGGTGAGGACTGTGCTCTGTTCGGGGGGGTGCTGTGCCCCTCTAGGAGAGTTCCCTCCCGGGCTCCTGCCCCATGCCAAGGTTTCCCTGTCTCTCACAGTCTGCACATCCCTTGCCCAATCTCTGGGTGAATGGGGATGGGCTGAGTGGAAGGCTGGGGCAGGGTGGAACCAGTCCATGAGTCTGGGATGTAAATGGGGTTGTTTGTTTAGCTTGGTCACCAAGAGCTCTTCCTCCAAGGCTTCCCCTGGCCCTCAGTCAGCAGAGGGAATTCCCTCTCCCTCTGCCCAAGATCCAGCTGGGATTGCTGCAGGAAACATGCAGACCAGCTGTACTTGCTGTCTCTCCTCGTGTTCACAGGTTTTGTGGTCCTCACTGGGTGCCATCCTGCCATCCACGTGCCTGGGTGATCAGGGATGAGCTGGATTAATCAGCAGAGGTGGTGGTGATCCTGCAGACACATCCCATCTCCTGCACTGCCCCCATGGCATTCCCTGCCCTGGAGGAATCTTTCATGCACTTACTTTGTGTAAATTTAATAGGCTGGGATTAGGTTTGAGCTCATGTGGGATTTTGGGGGGGGCTGCACCCCCCAGTGAGATGTGGCTGGGGGGAAGAGGGGCCTCAGGGGAGAGGTCTGTGGAGGGAGGCAGAGCCTGTTTCCCCTGTGACAGGCAGGGTGCTGATCTTCACAGGGAGCACTTCAACTCCACAAGGAATATTTTGGCTCTGCAGGTGTGGGCACAGAGCTCTCCTGGCCAAGGAGGGTTAACCCCGTGTTGGTGGCAGCAGAGAGTGAGCCTGTCAGGGATCATAAGGGAAGCAGAGGAGCTGCCAGGACAATTAGCACAGGCTTGTTCTCCCCAGCATGTCCCTGGGATGCAGTGGGACTGTAATCAGCCTGTCACTTCCCTGGCTTTATTAATACATTGATTTTTGGAGGTTTTGGCTCTGTGCAGTGTGGTGCCTGCCAGCCAAGCCTCTGCGGGGGTTCAAGGTGGTGTGTCTCTGGGCATGGCAGTGCCTCATTTTGGAAGCTGTTCAGGTTTCTTCCTTGGGGAATGATGGCAGAGGAGGAGGAGGAGGAGAGACATCCCCTCCATCTGTGCGCTGCCCTAGGAAGGGATTTAAATCACAGGTTTGCAAAAAAGAGGAAATGTGCCTGATTTGCTCAGGCTTTGAAGCCTGCAGGAGCTTCCTGACGAAGATGCCTTTCCCCCTTCAGGCAGGTCTGGCTCAGAAGGGTTCTCCTGCCCTGGCCAGGGAGCCAGGCACTGCCAGCCAGTGCCTCCATCCTGGGGCTGGGGCAGCAGCAAGGACCAGGCTGTGCTCCTGCAGCTCCCAGTGGTGCAGGCAGGAGAGTTTCTGTTCCCAGGGTCAGTCCCCTGTGCCTCACCCACCCTCTGCTCCAGCAGCAGAGGGTGAGAGATGCTCTTTAATGAATATATCAATATTAAAATATAAATAATAAACATAGATGAAAAATTTATCAAGATATATATGCTTGGGACCTTGCTTATCCTCATCTATCTTTCCATGAGCCTGGGAACTCCTCCTCCCTGTCCTGTCATTCTTTCCCCCTGCAGTGTGAACTTGTCTGACCAGCACAACCTCCTTGGCCTGGCAGCCCTGGTGCCACATGTGTGGCCATGCAGAGCCATCCCTTCAATTCCTTCATTTCACCAACTGTTACATAAATCTGCTTTTATACTGAACTTGTGGACGTCACTGGAGCTCTGTCCATACCCATAACATCACTGTTTCCATGGGAACCAGCATACTTCCAAGGGGGAAAAAGTAGAAGGAGACTAAAAAAAGGACAAAGAAAGAACAAAATAAGACAAATATGTGACATATCCCAACTATGTGTCGGTGTAGGATGTTACAAAGATTTCACTGCCACTTGTTTAGGCAGCCTTGCATAACAGTTTTTGTCTTGACTGTAGCAGCAAGCAGAAATCACGGATGGCAGAAACTTCACAGTATCCCAAATATCCAGAGTCCCTTAGTGAGGAGGAGATGCCTGTGGCAGCTGTGCACGAGGTGCCACTCTGTGTGAGCAGCAGGGCAAGGTGCACCTGCCCATTCTGCAGCATTTCCATGGGTTTTCCTACCTCCTGGAGTGTGCCTGGGCTGTGCATTGTGAGGATTTTGGGTGTTGTGGATGTGTCCTGGAGAGCAACTGGCACTGCTGAGCTTTAGGGGCAGCTGCTCTTAAGGGATGTTTACAGTGAGTGAGTTTAAATATATATATTTGGGGGTTTAGTGTCCATCCACTGTGCACTTTATAATGCGTGGTGAGGGAAAAGGTCTTAAATAAGTTATTGAGCCTCAGCAATGGCTTTGGCATATTGAGAGTATTTTAACTGGTAGCCCCAGTCTCCCTGTGGAAGAGCTGGCCATTAGGAAGGATTTCACTGTTCATGACAACATCTTTGTTCCTACCATGTGTGAGCCTGGCTCACAGGAGGTGATGGCTGGTGCAGAGGCTGAGCTGGGAGGGACAGGAAAGGGGATGGGGACGTGCCCCACCTCTGCAGCCCCTATCTGCTGGCGTGAATGGGAGGAGTGCCTGTCCCTGAGCCACCCAAATATTGGCTGAGGGTTTAAACTGTTGGGAGAGGGAGTTTGGGGGAAGCTGGAGCTTCTGCGGAGCTCAGTTTGGGCGAGTGATGCTTCACCTTCTCCTCCTCTGCTCTCTCTTCTCTGGGACATGCAGGGCAGTGGGAGCTGGAGTCCCAGCACGTAGCTTTGGTTGTGAACTCCACAGGGCTCCCACCTGCCCCACCCTGCTGGACCAGGGCTGGGGCCATGCACTGACCCCTTGCCCCAGGTCACTTTGGGCTGTTCTTTTGGTCACTGCTCTTGGTGCTGAGACAGGCGTGAGGAGGAGGCAAGAACTGGGATAAGAAGCCAAAATAAATTTAGCCTAAAGTGCTCTTGCTTGACATTTTATTACTTTACATGATATTATATTTATTTTATTAAGGCACCCATCCTTGCAGATGCTGGTCCCGGGGTTGGGTTGCCAGCAGCCTCCAAGCTCAGGAGTTAATTGGAAGTGATATGTAGGGCTTTTCTAAAAAGCTCCAGCTCCTGAAGTTTGGAGATTATGCAAGTCACTCAGCTCGCTGGATTTTTTTATCTTCTTTTTTTTTTCTCTCTCTCTTTAAGCAATAAGATTTTAAACCCTTTTGGTTGCTGGAAAAAAAAAGCCCTCAAAGTAGAAATCTAAAAGGTTACCAGGAAACAATACTGAAACCATAAGACAAATAAGAACCTCATCAGGGTTTCAATTTTTTGGTTTTTTTTTTTTACTGAACAACCTTTTTTGTTACTCTTCATTCCCTCTAAATGCAGCATCATCCTTTGCCTCATCACCTAGGTGGCTGAACAGGGCTCCTCCACACTGCTGAGCAAATCCTACCTCTCCCTTCAGAGGTGGCTGCACCTCACAGGCAGAGGAGAGCATCTCTGCCTGCAGCTGACAGTGCTGATTCTAAGCCTTTGGGAGAAGAATGACAAGATGACTGCTCCCTGAAATCCCCCTTTTCCTCCCTTTTGGGCTTTACAGTCCCTTTTTATGTGTTACGGGGCCACTGGGGACTCCGTGGTGCCACCAGGATGGGAGCAGAGCGCTGCCTTTCACGGCAGAGGGAAGCAGCCAGCAGTGCATCCCTTTGAACATCTGCAAGCCAAAATGAATTAGGGATGACATTTCCAAAAACACTGCCGTGAATAATTGCCCTGTTTTGGTTTCCAGGTTTAATTGTGAAGCTGCATGAATTAAAAGAACCTCCTGGGTCTGTCTGCACCGGGAGGGGAGCGGCTTCGGAGAGCTGCAGAGCAGTGATGAGGCAGGGATGCTCCTGCCTGGCTTTCTCCTGGCTCAGATCCTGCAGATGGGTGTGTGCCAGTCCCAGTGGGGTCATGCCAGCTCCTGGCAGTGTGTCCTCAGCCTGCCAGCTGCAGTGACCCGGGATGGGGCAGACGGGCACGTGGTGGAAATGGAAACGCTCTCTGAGCTGCGCTTGAATTTTTAAACCCCTTTGTGCAGCCCCACTGGAGGAGCCTCTCAGCTCTTTGCTTTCCAGGAATGCCCTGGTGATGGGACTGGCCTGGAATAAATCCCTGTGGACTGCAGGGCAGGAGGCAAGTGCTCCATCACACGTGTGCCACCAGTGTGCCAGGGCTGCCATGCCTGCAGTGGCTTTTCCATCCTGCCAGGGAAAGCATTGCTGCTGCTGTGGTGCTGCAGGGAGGGCTGGGAACCTGCAGCATCTCCCCTGCTTCATCCTGGGCTTGTGATCCTCGGAGGGACAGGTGGGAGCAGGCCTGGAAAAGCATCTGGGAGGGCAGAGCTGTAGGGTAGGGAGCGTGTTACAGATGGGGGCAGATCTCTGCCAGTGCCTGGCTGCAGTGAGGGCAGTGGAGTCACTGGGTAGGGACACTTAGAGGGCACCTCTGGCATTGCTGCATCCACCGAGGTGGAAATGCTTCCTGCAAATACTAAAAGGAAAATACCGAGGCCAGTCTTGCTTTCGAAAGAATGTGGTAGGAACAACAAAAAAAATCAAATTAAATGTCCAGGACTGTGATGGGAATCCTATAACCTTTAACTGGGCGTAACATGAAGAGCCTTTTCCTGTTGGCTTGGTGCAGTCAAAGGCAAAGTTGGGAAGGGGTTATTATTTCCATCTGTGAGGCAGATTAATTCTGAGGACTTTTAACTTCCTTTGCAAATGGCCTAAATTAATGTTTTAGGATTTTAGTCCCTGCCTTCTCCCACCCCCCAAAGGCCAGGCCCTGGAAGTGCCATTATGCTCCTGTCAAAGGGGCTATTTCTGGAATTGATCATCTGAATGAAGCCTAAAACTCCACTCTCATTAACGTCTGCAGCTTATCCCGGTGTCACTCCTAAGCTGGTGGGACTTGGTGACACTGCAGGGGAAGGCTGTCATTTCAACCCAATTTTCACATCACATTTGCACGAAAATTTCCAGGCCTTGCCAGCGCTTTCCACACATTTGTCAAATCCCAGCCACTGTCCCAGTGAGTGAGGGCTTCTCCTGGCAGAGAAGCGACGGCTGTGGGTGCTGATGGGGAACTTGGTCCTGGATATGATCCCAGGGTGCAAATGACAACTCCTTGCCCTAAAAAACAGGCAGCAGAGAGAGCTCAGGGTCTCCTGTCTGGATGCAGGGGGTTTTATGCACTCCTGTTTCATTGTGTGGTGCAAAGCTGCAGCCCCTGGTGCTGTGTCCAGGGCTGTCCCAGCCATGGAGCTGCTGCTTCCCATGGAAGGAGGGCTCAGGGAGGGAGAGAGGGATGCCTGCAAGGAGGAGAGGAGGAATGGTGGGAGCTACCTGGGAATGGCAATTAAGGGAAGAAATAAATATTGATCCTATAGAAGAGTGTGTGTCCCTGGAGAGCGTCACCAAACGCTGCCCTCCGTACTGGGCTCGGTGAGTGGCACTCCCCCAGGGAAAGGGACCCCCATCTCCGGGGCACAGAGGTGCCTGCCCTCCTCCCCCCAGCCAAAGAACCCACCAGGAGCAGTGCAAGTGCCCCAGCTCCTCAGAGAGAGCCCGGGGTGCAGCTGCACAGAGCACCTCACCCGCTTACTGCTGCCATCAGGGGTGATCCCAATTTAATTCACTCACTGGTGAATTTGATCCAAACTTCTGCAACCAAATCATAGCAAGCATAATGCAATATCTTTCTCTTTTAATTGTATTAGGCTGGGCAGCGCTGGCTAATTGAATCTGGGTCTCTTGCCTCTTAATTACAAAAGGTCAGGTGCTGTGGAGTGCAGGCAGGAGGTGAGAAGGGGCTAAGGACTCTGTGAAAGGGCTCCTTTTGTAACAAGTGAATGACTTCTGGATATTTTCCTTCTTTTTTTGCTTTTGTTCTCTCTATCTTGTGAATTTTAAGAGTCACGTTACTACGGAAGTGTTACTGTGAATTTCTGTGTGGCAGAAACGGGGATTTTTTTAGTTGAAAAGAATCTGTGAGAATTTTGGCTGCCTGCCTTGAGTACGCTGATGGTAAAAATGTGGATTTTTAAGCATACGCTGGGATGAGCAGGTGATCCTTAAAAGTGGTGACTTTCTGACACCCACGGGCTGGGGTGGAGGGGGTGATCACCTGCTGTGTGGGCATGAGCACCATTATTAATCCTTTTTCTTTTAAATATCAGCTCTACTTGGTGTGAGGAGGAGGCAGGACCCTACAGGCCAGCTCTGCTCCCAGCAAATATTTATCTGATGCAGTGAGGGCCTTGGGGTGGTGGCAGTGCCACCTGTGCCCCTCCTTTCAAGTATTCTCCTCGTCTGAACTGCTGGCAGGCACCAACACTGTCTCTGGTGCTTCCCCAGAGCCCCTTTGCCCCTTCCCTGCCTGCACTGCAGCAGTGAGAGGCATTCAAAAATGCACCTTGTGCTTTTGCTAATTGAAGAGTTTCCCTTTGTCAGCCTCTCAGCTCAAAGGAGGGTCGGTACAAAGCCATAGCCAGCAGCACTTTGTGTGCCTCTGAAAATCCCATTAGCAGAAGAAAGAGCTTGAATTTTCATTCAGCTAGAAAAAAAAAAAGAGGGAAAAAAAAAAAAAAATAACACCCCCCTAGCCTTCTGATCTATCAGCTGCACATTAACATACTGCCCTCGGCACTGCTGGGGTGCCTGTCCCTGGAATATTTCATCAGGGTGAAGTGTTATATTGGACTGAAATGTGTGTGCTGCAGGGAGCAGTGTGCTGATAGGTGGTCTGCAGTTAAATTTGGGGCAAAAAACCCTCTGCTGTCAGCAAATAAACACCCCTCCTGCTGCCTGGGTCCCCCTCCCTCTCCAGGTTGTTTGTGTGCCTGCAGGTGTTTGTTCCTCCAGGACAAGTTGGGATGTGGGGAGGGCAGCCCTGAGAGGGAGGGGAGGGATGGGATGGGATGGGATGGGATGGGATGGGATGGGATGGGATGGGATGGGATGGGATGGGATGGGATGGGATGGGATGGGATGGGATGGGATGGGATGGGATGGGATGGGATGGGATGGGATGGGATGGGATGGGATGGGATGGGATGGGATGGGATGGGATGGGGGTACCTGTACCATAGGCAGGGTGAGCAGCGGGGGGGAGGCCATGGCTGTGCCCAGATGGGAGGTGCTGGCCTGGGGCAGATGTCTTTGGGCAGGTGGGGGCTGCTGGCTGCACCATGGGGACCTCGTGGGGGTACAGATGTGGTGCTGGTCCCCAGACCTCCCTGCTGGCCACAGCTGGTGCCCTGTGTGTGGCAGGTTGTGGCATCTTGTGGGGCTGCACTCTCCACTTGCAGTAGCCACTGGTACCAGTGCCAGCAGTGTAATAAGTACTGAGGGGCATCTGAGGCTTTGCAGACTGTGGCTTGCAAGGAAGGACAGGGGGGTGTCTTTGGTGCCATCCTGTGCTCTTCCACTCCAGCCCTTGCTCGTCCATCTGTGCTGGACACGGGGCTGTGGTGGGCTTGGCTCTGCTCTGCTGTCCTGTGTGGGCAATAGGGCTTGGACAGGGAGGAGATGAGATCAGAGGGGCTCCAAGCTGATGCCCACCATGGTTGTGTGCCCATCTTTGCTTGCCCAGGGGTTTGCAGACCCCAGCCAGCATCAGCAGCTGTCCACTGGGGCAGAAGCACCCCCAGCTGGGATGGAGTGTGTGGAGGAGATCCACATCCAGTGAGGGCTCTAGTGCACTGCCACAGAAGAGTTTGAATGGATCTCTGGCTGTCTGGGGATGTGTCCATCTGTCTCCACAGGTTTTGACCCAGCCAACCTGGCTGTCCTGGGACCTCCTCACTTCCCTGCTGCATATCTTGCACGGCACATGCAGGTGACATTCCTTCTGTCACCCCTTTGGGCTCACCATTTGGTTGTTTTTTAATTCTGTATGTTCCCAAGGACTATGCAGTTCCTTGCTGGCAGAGCCCTGGACACGGCTGGTTCTGCTGGAGGATCTTCCCAGCCCCCCAGGCTGGGGATTCCCTTCAGTAGCTGCCCCCTCTTCTGGCTGCCCTCCATGCCTGCCCCCACAGGACTATATTTAGGCTAAATATCCCAGCCCAGAGCCCCACCCTGACAGTTGGAGTGTCTGTCCCAACATCCTGTAAACATTTCTCCCGATTAACAGATCCAGATTGCCGACAACCCAGCCGTGACTCAGCCCCGTGTGGCTCTCCAGGAATTCGCCCAGGATGGGTGGCAGGAGCCAGCCCCAGCCCCGTGTGCTCAGTGGGGAGGCACCTGCTGATTCATCCTCACCTTCCCCTTCCCCTTCCCCAGGCAGATAACGCTACAGCACGGGCTCCTCGACACCACCCGCTGCTGTGTTGCACTGAAAACTCTTGTCTGACAGGGGCCATGCTTATTTTGCTGGAGCATAGAAGCTGCTGCTGGCACTCAGGCAGGAGTGTGGCCCTGCTGCCTGTGGGTTCTGGCAGTGGAGAGGGTGTTTTTCATGCTAGGCTGGAAGTTAACCCCAGCACCACACTGAACCTGAGCCTGGATTTCCCATCTCTGTGCTCCTGGAAATGCCCCCAAAAGGATGCAGGAATTGGGTGCCAGGTTTGAATCATCCCCATGGGCATGTGCTGCAGCAGCACACTTTATTCTGCCCCAAAAGTGCAGCCAACATCTGTCCCAGCAGCTCAGCTCTTTAAAAATTGCTCCTAGAGGCAAGAGGCAGGGTAGGGAATGGGCTCTGCTGGTCCTCACTTAAAGGCTTTTAGGCAGTTCATTAATGGTTTTGGTGGTTTTAATTTGGATTGGGAATGAAAGTTCAAGCAGTGGCTTCAGGGAAACACCCCTGGGATAAGGTGTGACATGGCTAATAGAAATTGTGATGTTGTTAAAGTGCTTTTCTGTAGAAAGCCAGGAGAGGAAGTTAATGGTGTGGGTTTTTTAGGTTTTTTTTCCCTAAAAGTTGATATCACTCATTTAATTAAATGCTTTAATCCATCACATCAGCACTCAGCACTCTTGCCATGCAGCTTCCATTTTAGAGTGGTTTTCACATCAGCTGTAGCCACTGATGGCAGCACGGGGAGAACACGTGCCGATATCTAAACATGTCAACCCAGACAGTGCCTAACTGTCCTGGTTTGGAAAGACAGCTATCTGTCAGGGAAAACTGGAGTTTCCCTTGGAATGGAGAATATAAAACCCCCTCCCTCCAAATTATTACGATTTTGCAATTAGGAGCTTTCAGGCAAAAAAATATGGGAATAGGAATGACAGTTCTTTACTAAGAATATTAAAAATGCAAATGCAGTAATACAAAAAAACCACAAGCCAGCAAACAAACAAAAGTCCTAGAAAACCCCAATGGAGTCAGGAATATGACCTGACACCCTGTTGGTCAGGGAGTTGGGAGCGGTCCAAATAAATCCTACTGGAGTGACAGATGTGGTTCTGTTGGAGTAGAGATGATCCTGTAGTGGTGGTGAGATGAGTCCAGTCTTCCTCTAAGAATCCAGTGGAAAGAGGAAATGTTCTGCTGTTCTGAATCTCAGGTTTTACCCCAGGTAGGAATGCTTGGCTCCTCCCACTGGGTGGAGCATCTCACAATGGAATGATTTAATTTTATCAGTCATGTGGTGAGCCTCAATGGCTCATTAACAGCAGATATCCCCTGGAGGGAGGATGGGTTGTAGAAGAGATAAAGAACATTGCTCCCCTTGCTTTAACAGCTGGCACATTAACAGAAGACACTTGCCCCCTCTACCTCAGAGTTATGAGGAATGGGTTATACAAGAGATAAACACCTCCCCAATTGGTTTCAACAGATGGCAAATAGAATACACATTTTTAGTTTGATATTACAACCTAAGACACTAACGCAGGGAAGCTGCTCTGCTCCTTGCCCTAAAGACCAGGAAAACCATTTCAATTCAGTTGTGGCCTCTCGTGGGTGCCCCTCTGGGTGTGTTGCCTCCTTGACAGCTGCGTGCAGGTGGTTTGAGAGGGTCAGCATGCTGGTGATCCTGCTCAACTGCGTGACGCTGGGCATGTTCCACCCCTGCGAGGACATCGCCTGCGACTCGCCGCGCTGCAGGATCCTCCAGGTACGGCCCCACAGCAGCCCAGGGTGATGTGGAGAGGGAGAGGCTGAGCTGGCTGCAGCCACGGTGGTGGTGTGTCCCAGGATGGCAGGTCCTGCCTGCTCTGTCTGTCCTGTCAGCACTTGGAAAATGCTGGGTTTGGTGCCCGGGTGAGAACACACAGCGCGGTCAGGCAAAGCCCTGCCAGGCTGGGCCAGCCACAGCCTAGCCAGGCCTTTCTTGGAGTGCTTGGGGAAGGCCAACCATCTAGTGGTCAGTGAAAGCAAAGCCCAAAATGTATTTGTCCCATTATCCTGGCACTGTGGGTGCTGTTGGGCCATCTGGGCTGGGGAAGACACAAGGCTGCTTTCACCGCAGCTTCTTCCCAGGGATTTAGCTTTTAGAGATGCAAGAGGAGACCTTGCTGGACTCAGGCTTCTAATTCTCTCCCTTGGTGCAAGTGTGCAGGGGCATCCCTCCTCCCTTCCTTTCTTTTGCAGAGCTTTGATGACTTCATCTTTGCCTTCTTTGCCGTGGAAATGATCGTCAAAATGATTGCGCTGGGGATTTTTGGGAAGAAATGCTACCTGGGAGACACGTGGAACCGCCTGGACTTCTTCATCGTCATTGCAGGGTAGGTCTGGGGAGGCAGTCCCCTCTTTGCTGAGTCTGTCTGTTGTTATTTGTGGCTCTGCTTGGCAAGCCCTGGGTTTGGGGAGCAGCTGGTTGGCAGCAGTGGAGGCTGGGGGCTGCTGGTGTCGGTGCCGTTGGTGTTTTCCATCGCAGCTCCCCAGCAGGGATCACTCCTGAGCTGCTGCTGCCCCTCTGGTGTTGTCAGTAGCTCGAGGGAGAGCTGATGCTCAGCTCACAGACACAGCAGGGCAGGGAGACAAAAGTTGTTTGTGGTGGATTTTGACCAGCCCATGCCCTGGGGCTCCTTTGCTGGGCACTGGGCTTGGCTCTCCTCCCTCCAGCCCCACCAGAGGTTTCAGTTTCCGTGGCTGGAGTGGGCAGCTGGGAGCATGGAGGGCTGTGCCAGGAAGGATCTGAAACGTGCACGATTGCCCTCATTATTATATCTTTTTTTCTTGAGGGAAAGTGATCAAGTTCGCCTTTCTGAATGTTTTCCTTTCAGAGGCACCTGGTTTGAATTAAGGGCTTTTCCAGCATCCCAGAGTCTCCTGGTGGGGGCTGGAAATCCACATGAAAAGTCCTTGGCCACTGGCCAGTGAGCTGGGTTTCTTTGACACACAAATCTCTTGCTGGCCCTCGCCTTCCCTCCCTGCCCCAAGAGCCCCAGGACTTTTGGGAAAACAGTGGGGTTTTGCTTCTTTTGATAGAGCTAGAGATCAAATTTACTGGATTTTCTTGGAAAGAGGCAGAGGCCCCTCCCAGCTTGTTTGCCTGGCATGGATTTGGTGTGGCCCAAGCAGAGACAACACCTTAATGAGTTTTATAGTCCATTGCTGGCCACACAGGGACATGGCCCATGCCTCTGCTGGTCAGCTGGGAGAAGTAAAACAGAGGTGCCAGGTCTCCAGTGCATCCTTGGCTAGAAAAATTCATTGTTGCAGAGGTGAAAAGATGCAGTGAGCATCAGACCCAGGAGCTCTCACTGTCCCCATAAACCTGTCTCCCTGTGTCAGGAAGCCACAGCCTCCTGCTTTCAGCCCCAGCAGCCTCTGGCTCCTCAGTTTAGGGGAAGGTTCAGGGTTTGCTCCTGAAATGTCGGGGCAGTGTTAGGGACAGCAGTGAGGGGATGCTGGACAAGAGGGAAGCACAGGTCCAGTCAGGGCTGGTAGGGTTGGAGACACCAGCAGCACATCCAAGGGCTGGAGCTTGCTCAGCTACCTTTATTTCTTCTCGTTTGTCATGTCTTATACTGGAATTAATTGTGATGAAGGGCCCAACCCAAGCCAGGCCACACATCCCATCTGGGGAAGCACAGGCTGCTGGGCTGTTCCAAACTCCACTGTACCAAGGTGCTGCCACCTTGCCCTCCCAGCCTGGTCCTACCTTTGCCTGTTGATCTTGCAAAGCCTTTGGAGCCAGGCTTATCCCTGATGTCCTTCTGTGGGGACCCCACCATGACAGGACCTCACTCTACAGGGACAGCAGCAGGGACCATCCTCATTCCTATGCCAAAACATCACACTTCTCTTTGCTTAAGCAAAGATACTTCTGCATTCCTGCTGCACCTGGTCAGGTGTTTGGGTGTGTGAGAGTTATTCCTTCATGGGCAGAGCCTCATCGTGGCACAGATCCCCCGTGCAGCAGCTGCTCCCCCATCCTCACCATGCAGAGACATTTTTTGCTGCCTGACCCTCTCGTGCCTTCTGCCAGGTCGGCTTTGCCTCTCCCTGAGTGATGGCTCTTTCCCTCATGTGCATGAGCTGCTCCCATCTGGGCCCTGTCAAAACCAATTCAGCTGGCAAAGGATCAAACTGGATTTAAACACAAAGCAGAGCCTCTCCTCCTCCAGCACTGGCTTTCCCTGCTCCCTTTTGTGCCCTTGTGCTCTCCTCCAAGCCTAGCCCATCCATCCTGGAGTGCTGCATCCTCCTCAGAGCGTTGCTGCAGTGCTGGGGGCCTGCTGAGCACCAGGGGGGCTGCAGGGATGCACCACTGCTGCGGCAGAGAAAACAGTAAAGGACTCAGGCCCTTAGCAGATGTAAGATATGGGTAAAAAAGCACTGTAAGGGATAAGGGATGAAGGTGCTACAGGGTCAAATCCCAAGCAGACAGAGGGAAATTCCTTGGTGCAGCTCTTGGGTTCCCAGGTGGGGTAAGCGGCCCCAGTGAGCATCCAGCCCCCAGCCCATGGTGCTCACAGCAGAGCCTGCTTGGAGGAATCCTGCATCTGAGCAGGTGTCAGGAAAGAGGCCAGAGCCAAACTGGGGCCCTGGAGTGTGTGTGCCAGGGCAATCCTCTAAACCCAGCTGGGTTTGCTTAGATACCAGATAAAGTGTGGCATGTTTATGTGGAGCTCTCGCAGAAGGGCCCCAGCCAGCCTCCCCTGTGAAATGCCAGGGGAGGAGACTGAGGTTTCCTTGTGGTCCTGGTGACCACAAGGAAGCAACTCTGTTTCTGCCTTCACATTTTTTCTCTGCCCTTTATGTGCAAGACATGGTAGGAGGGAAGCAGCAGCAGAGTGTGAACCAGCAGGACCCAGCAGGACCCTGATCTCCATCTCTCCTGCCTTCCCTGCCGCTTCCCTTCTCATGGGCTGCAGAAAGGGATGTCAGAGGAGAGGAGAAGCAGCAAACTGTATCTGTGGGGCATCAGGTGGAGAAAACATCTCATCCTGTACACTGTACACTCCCACAGGCACAGCATCCATAGAAATCCTTCCCAGCCACCACCAGTTTAGAACAGGCTTCAACCCACACTGCCTCCTCCACCCCCCCAAATGTCACAACTTGTAGCATTTCATCTTCCCTATTCTCTGAGAATTTTCTAGGCCATTGTGGAGAAGTCTTTTTGCCCCAGCTCTGCCTTCTGGAGGTCTGGGAGAGCCTTTGGATGCTGTCCTTGCTCCTGCTGGCCACTTCCATGGGATGCCATTAAGTGCTCCTCATCTCTGTTAAACTGTCCAGACCAATCTCAGGAACTCATGGAGAGTAAACGACTTCTTTGTGACAATGTAATGCAATTAGTGCTAATTGTAGAGTGTGTAATGTCTGCAACACATCTCTGTAATTACAGTGAGACTTGCTGGAGATGAGAATAATGCTGCATTATCAAAACTCTGCTGAGGGAAACACGGCTCTGGCTGGAGGTTACAGAGTTGCGTGGGGAAAAAGGGGAGGGGAAAAACAAGTGATGAATGGCATAATTATGTCACATTATTTTTAGAGGAGGGGATTTAGGGAGTTTGCTTGCGAGAGAACACTTTGAAGGTTAACAGGCATTGCAAGCAGCTCTTGCCCTTTCACGATGATTTGATGTCATTTTGGCTTCTCCCAGCATAAGACACAGATGTACTGAGGATGGAGGCTTGCTTGCATCCCAAAATATGCAGAGTGGTTTCGGGCTAATGGTGGCTGGGGCTTGGGCTGGTGAGCAGAGCTGTGGGATGGAGATGGGCCCTGACTTGGTGTCTCCCTGGCCACGGCAGGACCCAGCAGCCACCCCAGCAAGGCACAGGAACACTTTCTCTGCTCAGGGTGGCCACAGACTGAGATCTCCCTCCTGCTCAGCTCAGCCAGCCCCACACTGTGCTGCAGGCCCAGCAGCTTGCAGGAGCACAGCCTGTTCTGCCTTTGCTCAGATAAGGACTTCCATGAACCCCTGCATCCATGTGGATGGAAATGGGCTCTAAGCCATCCTCATCAAAAAGCCCCATGGTGTGATTTTGGAGTTATCCTGGGCAGGGCCAGGAGCTAGGCTTTGATCTCTGTGGTTCCCTTCTAGCTCAGGAGATTTTATGATTTTATTCTACAACTCTAACCCCCAAACCACAAAAATCCCTAATGGTTTATTGTTTTCCTGTGAGAGAGCTTTACACCAGGGGATAATTTGGAGCTGTAAGAGCTCGTGGGGTTCCTCTCTGCCTTCCTGTGCCCACGTCCTGCTCCCCACCACGCAGGGCTGTGCATCATCCCCTGTCTGAGCCGTGTGGCTCTGTGGTTACTCCAGGCTCAGTCAGTTGTTTGGCCAAGACTGAGGAGCCCTGTTTGTGCTTTGCTCACTGTAATGGTAACGAGCCTCTTCAAAGACTTTGTAGGGAAGTTAAACACTTCTGGAATATTTTGCTTACGACTGGAAAGGAGCTGGAGGTGGTTGGCAGGCTACTTAATTCATGAACAGACACCACTTCTTTCTCTCTTTGCTTCCTGAATATTTCTAATGTTTGTTATGATTTTTTCCCTCTCTGTTGAAGGCTGTATTAAACACTGAGCTCCACTGAAGCCTTCCTAAATAACCTTAAGGTTGTCTTTCTCCCTGGTGGTTTTGGGCGCTGAATTTCAGGGGTGGAATAGGCTGCAGGAAACCCTGTTGTGCTCATAGGTGACAGGAGAGAAAGGGATGCCACATCCCCCACTCCTACTAAATCTGGATGGGGTCTGGAAAGCTCTTTAGCTCAGAAATTGGCAGGATGGTTCTCTGCAGGGAGCTGTGCTCCCGTGGCTGCAGCAGCAGAGCAGGATGCCTGCGGGGTGCTCTGGGTGAAGCTCCCAGCACGTGGCCCTCACCCCACAGTGCCAGGCTGCTCCACAGGCAGGCAGGGCTCCTCTGAGGGGCATCTGAGCTGTACAGGGCTGATCAAGGGGCTGTTCCAGCTCCCTGCTTCAGACACAGGGAAGAAAGAGCTGGTGTGGGGCTGCCTACAGGAGCCCCTGCTGCAGCCTCCCCCTGCAAAGGCTGTTCCTCCCCCCTGTATTAGTCTCTTCATCCACAAAACTATCAGGGAGGCAAGATAGATGTTGCTTTTTCACCCCCCTGCCTCTGTGCACCCCGTGAGGAGGTGGCAGCAGTGCCCTGTGTGCTGCCTGGGCACCCCAAGCCAGCACTGGGGTGTAATTGCCCGTGCAAGAGGCAGATTTGCACGTGCGATTACCCAATGTGCAGCCACTGCCACTGCCACAGCCCCTCTGGGCCGCAGGGAAAGCTGCACCAAAGCTGCTCCCAGGAGCCTGGCCCCCTCCAGGGCTCTCCAGGATGAGTATGAGTGTCCTGGAAACTGGGAGCCTCCTCCGTGGCCCCACTGTGTCCTGACTAATCCCAAATTAGGTGCTTTGTGCTCTGAGCAGAAGTGCCAGAACGACATCAAGCCAATACTCGTCGTCATGAACCTCCAGGAATTCGATATCTGGGGCTGAGCTGTGCAATTTAATGTTTTAAGTTACTTTTGGGTGGATAAAGGGCAGCCAAAGCCTGGGCACAGATGAAATCCATGGCTGTGGATGCTCTGTGCTGCCTTCCCACAGCCCTTGGAGCAGAGCATCCCGAACAAGCTGCATCCCTGACTCACAGAAACCTGCTGGGTAAAAGAAAGCCCTCAGCAGTCTCCCTCGCAGCTGAGCTGACTCAAATCCACCTGTGAAAAGCCTGAAGGGTGGTTTTTTTTAAGTTTTAGGACTTTTAAAAAGGTAATTCTTCAGTTTCTTTCAGTTCTGCAGCTGAACTTGCTGCTGCTTCAAAAGCCTCATTAGTCAAGTGTCCTGGCTGGGACACACGGTGCATCCAGATCCAGCAGGCTGTAGGGTTCATGCTCTTTGTGTGCTATTCTTTTTCTTCTGTTCAGCTTGATTGAAATGAGTATTTTTAAAATTAGGCAACACCCACGAGTGCGGTGAGGCTCGCAAGGCTCCGAGCGCAGCCGCCGAGTGAAAGCAGAGCGCAGCTGAGGGGGAGAGCTCATCCCAGCCTGCTGAAGATACAACGCCACCTAAATAATTTCCCCTTGTCTTTTCTAAGCACCGATGGCTTAATATCACCCGCTGATGGCTGTGCTTTGTAGATAAAGGGTGCGTGCATCCCCAGTTTTGGAAGCTTTTTAAGGCTGGATGAACCTCAGCCTATCCCTCCCCAGCAGTGCAGGGCTCTGGGCGTGCAGCTCTCGGGGCTGGCCCTGCCTGCAGCCACTGCTGCTCTGCCACCGCTTCCTCCTGTGACCCTGGCCACCTCCCCTGGCTGAGCAGCATCCCCAGCACACGGCAAGTTCAAGCTTTCCTTGGAAAGTGCCCTCAGCAGAAACTCTCTGTGTGACTCTCCTGGGTTCTCACATCATCTTCGGCGCCCTGAGCAGCAGCGATCCCGGCAGTGGGAGCAGAGTCAGGGCTGAGAGCCAATGCTCTATGTGGAAAGGACTTCACTGGAATTTCTGTGTTCTGTCAGAGCCTCTCGGGGTGAGCAGAGCCCCTTGGACCCCTCCTGTGATGCCCTGAGCATCTCTTCTGAAAGCCCTTTGCCTCAGAGTTGCTGCCTGGTATTGCACTCAGGCAATCCTTCCCCATGCCTTGGGTTTTACATGAGAGGAAGCCCAGCATGCTCCAGCTCACTGTTTCCAGGTGGAATAGGAATGAGTTTCACCTGCCTGGTCCATCCTGAGGCATCCCTGGTGCCTGTCAGCTGAGCTCAGGGAGTTTTCCTGCTTGGAGAAGCATTTGCCAAAGGTTTGCATCAGCTCCCTCTCTGCCTCCCACCAGCAGCCCGCTGTACGTCTGGCTTTGCAGATGCTCCACTTTTATTCTTAGAAAGTCCTAAATATTTCCGCTTTCCTTCTGAATAACTCCAGTGATCGGGGGCTGCTGATCACCCTGACGAGCTGTGAATCCGTCCTATTTAATGCTGAGTTTCTCTCTGAGCCTTTCACTTGGCTGGGCACCAGGCTGGTGGCAGCGGCGCTGACAGGCATCGTGCCTTCCCCTCCGAGCAGAGATGACATTTGAATTGAAGCTTCGTCAGGAGCCTTTTACACTGCAGATTCCCAATGCATAAATGCTATATGTGCTGGTAAATGTACCTGTCACCTCACCAGCTGGTGACACGCTGACATTTGCTCTCCCTGAGCATCTTCCCTTGCCAAGGATGTGGATTGATTCTTCCTGTGCTTCCCCTTGCCTTGGGAAGTGACCTTAGAGCTGAGGACTGGTGGTGTTCTCACTGGACTTGCTCTTTAGTGACTGAGCTTTACTGACATTTTTTTCTCTGATACTGAGTTCACAGAATCACAGAATCACAGAGTCACAGAATGACCAGGTTGGAGGAGACCTCCAAGATCATCCAGTCCAACCCATGCCCTAACACCTCAACTAAACCATGGCACCAGTGCCACATCCAGTCTTTCTTTAAACACATTTAAACAGTTCTCTCAAGGCACTTGAGCTGTGGGTTACCAGCAAGGTGTGGACCCTGTGGTCTGTCTGGGGCTGAGCTTGGCACTGCTGTAACACCAGTTCTGGCAGCAGTGTCCAGCACAGAGACAGGAGATCACCTTCTTGCCCTTGGTCTTGGTGTTCAAGTGTTTGCTCAAGCCTCTGGGTTGTTGTTTAGCTTGTTCCTTTAAATTTGGTATTATAATTGTTCTTTAATAAGTTAAATCAAAATGCATTTTACAGCACGTCCTTTGCAGCTTACAAGCACTCACATTTCTGGAAGTGCATCTGGAGCTGTCATTAATCAGAAAATGGTTTGTCTTGGTGCATGTAACCACATGCTGCTCTGAATTTTGCTGGCAGCCTCTGTTTTAATAATGGATGAAAGAAAAGCTGTATGTTTGATATAGGCTTTTTTACCTGAATATTGCCAACCACACAGAAATTGTTTTGAACGGTGAGTGAAACTTGATGCAATGAAAGCCAGGGAAAGCACTGCCCCTCTCCTCACCTTAGCCAAAGCCTGCCCAGTGCAGGGAGCCCTGTGCACTGAGGGAGGGGCTGGTTTTCTACCCCCAGGTCGGGTGGGATTTTGTGAACACACTGCCCTCCTTTCTGGTCAGCAGCTGAGAACAAATTCATATTATCCATTTGTGCCTGTCCAACCTCCATCTCCTGGGACTGTCCTACTGCTGTGAGGGTCAGCTAAGCAGCGAGGAATATGCTGAGGTTATTTTGATCTTAGATATGGTTTGATTATCATCAGTATTCTCATTAGAGCCTCTCAGGTAAAGCCTCACTGCAGTGAACACGGAGTTGATTATCTGGGGGCTGGAAGGGGAACCTTCTCCACCCTGGGTTGGAGGCCAGGAGGGAGGACAGTGGGTTTGGCTGATCACAGCAAGAAGAGAAGGCTCCAGTGTGCTGCAGCCATGGCAAACCCAGCCCAGCACTGATGGATCCTGTGGGATTTCCAGCAGGGAGGAAAGGGACAGCACTGATGCAAGGAGTGACCAAAACCTCCTCCAGAAACCTGATGCCTGATCAGATGGGATTGATTCAGACTGGGGCAAGCATGGAGGAAGAAGCAGAGAGCCTGTCTGTGAGATGGGGCTGGGAGAACTTGATTTGTTTGACTTTGTAAAATAAAGGCTGAGAGGAGATGTGCTTTGTCGTCTGTAAATACATGGGTGGGTAAACATCAGGGACAAATAACAGCTAGAGAAGCTACTTTCAAGACAGTGCTGCTGTAAGAACAAATGGATATGAGCTTGTCCTGAATAAATTCAGGCTGGAAGTTAGGCTTCCAGCCATCAGGGTCAGAGGGAGGGAACCACCCAGCTTGTTTGGAGGTGGAACTTGGTAATTTTTGGAAGAGATTAATATGCTGTGGTTGCCTGTGGCAGTGAGAGCCTGACTGTTCAGGGAGCCTCAGGCTTGTCTTCCTTACCTTTGCCTGGCTCTGCCTCTTCAAGAATATTTGGGACAGAGCTCTTGGATCTTGCTGCAGCCAGAGAACAAAGTCCTGGAGGTGTTGTGAGTGATGACTCTGTTGTGCTTGAGCAATGGTGCCATGAGAAGAGTAAGAGGTGCTGGGGCACCCCAGGGACTTGCAGCCATCCAGGTGCATCTTCAGTCCTGTCAATGTTGCTCCTCTATGTCCTGAGCTGGGAAATAACCCTGTCAGACAGTGGGAACACTGGGAGGTTCCCAGGCCCACACTGGCCCCAATTTTTATCTGCAAGTGTCGCCAGTTTTGGTCCTACCTGCCAAGGGTCTCTGCTGGGCAGAGGAGCAGAGCTCAGTGTCCTGTGCTGCTCCTCTCCTGTGGCCCACAGAGGGGTCTGCACCAGGGGATGTTCTTCCTTTCAGGACTGTGGTGATCTCAGCACAACAAACTCAGATTCATTACAGTATCGGTAAAAATTGATAAAAACAGGGCAATGCCTGGAAATTTCCTCTCTGGAGTGTGCAGGGACTTTCAGAAGCTCCTGCCTGGCCCTGTGCAAGAACAGTACCAAAGCAGAAGAGAGAGAGATCTGTGTCTGCATGAGCTGGTGTATCACATTCCCCCTCATTGACTTTACCCTGACATGCAAACAAGCCTTAATTAATTCTTCTGGCAAACTTTCCTGATGGGAGAGATGCAGTAACAAGTCCCTCTGTGAGCGGTTGGCATTTGATGTTTGCTTTGTGCTGTGTGATAACCCAACATTTCTCCCTGGATCCGTGACTGTGCTCTGTCCTCCCCAGGATGCTGGAGTACTCCCTGGACCTGCAGAACGTCAGCTTCTCGGCCGTGCGCACCGTGCGGGTCCTGCGGCCGCTCAGGGCCATCAACAGGGTCCCCAGTAAGTCACAGCCCTGCTCCTCCCCTCTGGGAACAGCTCTGGGTGTGCCAGGCCCCATCCAGGCCCCAAAGATGGAAGGGCAAACCCAGGTGCTTTGAGCTGACATCACAGCTCAAACATCTGCCCAAGCCCGGCGGTGCTGGGTCCTACCACCACTGTCTGTGTTCCTTTTGACACCAGAGATGAGTCAATAAATGATCCAGGACTGTCTCCAGACACCTTCCTTGCTCATCTGAAGAGGGTGTGAGGAGGCTGTAAAGGGCTGCAGGGGATAGGGATTGACTGAGTCAACAGCCTTTGCCAGGCAGTACAGGCAGGGGGGTCTGAGCCATGCTGCTCTCACCCTCCCTGGGTTACCCCATCCCTTCCTGGAGAAATTGGGGTGAGGAGGTCTGGTTGTGGCTGGAGATATCCCCCTGGAAGGTGCTGAGGGCCCCAGAGCTGCTCCACACAGCCCAAACCCCCAGCAGCATCTCCAGAGCAGACCTGGCTGGGCTGGGCAGGGTCTCTTCAGCCCTGGTGTATCAGGTGATGGACAAGGCTCTCACCCTGCTTTAGGCAGCAGAGGATGGCATTGCCAGCCCCAGGTGGCACTGGGGACCCTCCCACTGCCCCATGCTGGGCAAGTCCCAGTGCTCCATGACAGACACTGAGCACTGCCCCTCTCAGATGCTGTGTGGATCAGGTATTTAAGTGTAACTACAGCTGCACCACAAGCCTCCTCTTCCTGGTCCTGCAGCCCTGGTCATCAAATCCAGTACTGTTTTAGCCAAATTAAAACCAAGTCTGCACTCCCCTCTCTGAACTGGCCCAATGCCTTGATGAGAACTAATCAGCATCAGCTCTCTGCTGATGCTGGAAGTGCCTGGGATTTATTTATTTTCCTGCTCCTGACTCTTGAACTTAATCTGGCTTTGCTGCTGATGTTTCAATCATTACAAAAGCTTCAGAATCCTGTTTGCAATGTTGTTTTTTTTTTATCCCCACTGCTGGACTGGTGGACAGCTGAATTTATCCACCACTGTCTAACTGGAGATGTAATTCACTTAATGTGGTTTGAAATCCTGGGTAATTTATCTTGTCTTCTCTGCAATGTAGTTACAGTGAGATAGAAATGCAAGGTGGGAAAAATAAAAAATGATCTTTGTATGATGATCAATGCAATAACCACAGAAAGTAATTTTAGTTAATTAGGAGTTGATGCAAGGTGGTTACTCCCCAGTAAAGGAGTAGAAGAAAAACCCTGAGAGGGGAGGTGACAGCATCAGGAGAAAAGAGTCTTCCTGAAGTATCAGAGTAAAGGGTGCAACAGTAAAGCTTTCTTTAGATAAAAGTCAATACAAGCAAGTGAGAGAATGCAGAACATGGGGAAAGAAGGAGAGGGAGAGATGAGCAGAATATTACACAGATGTCAGATGAAATCAATTTTTGTGTGTAAATGTCAAGTTGAAGTCACCATCAATTTGTCTTTGTTACAGAACTGGCTGTTCCTGAACTTGTGAGAATTAACTGCCAGAGAGAGTCCTGTATTTTAAGGAAGAGAGGGCATTTAGGGTAGATGAGGAGAAATAGGGAGGCAAGGGAATTTTGAAATATGCTGAGTGGAGAAAGAAATATGATTGAGCAAAGGAGGGGATCAGAATTTAATCTGAGGGAAGAAAGGAAGCATAATTGCTAGAAAACTTCGAGAGGAGGACTTGAGGAGCAGGGAAGGTAGGTCTGGTGTCCAGGAGGAAGGCATTAATAAAGGGGAGAGTTCCAGGGGCTCTGGGGGGAAGCCAAAGGGGGTGGCAAGCTGTGACTGTTCACAAGCCACATGTGGGTGATGAGGATAGAAGGAAAAGAACAGAAGAAAACATAGGTGGAAAAGTATCAGTGGAAAGGAAAAGGTCGGGAGGACGTGGCTGGAACAAGAAAACTCAGTGTGAGCTTTTCCCTTTGCCCCAGGCATGCGCATCCTGGTGACGCTGCTGCTGGACACGCTGCCCATGCTGGGGAACGTCCTCCTCCTCTGCTTCTTCGTCTTCTTCATCTTCGGCATCGTGGGGGTCCAGCTGTGGGCAGGTTTGCTCAGGAACCGCTGCTTCCTCCCCGAGAACTTCAGCATGTGAGTCTGTGTGGGCAGCAGCAGTGTGTGCCCAGCCTGAGGGAGGCTGTCCCTCCTGGAGCTCCTCTCCTGTAAATGCTTCTTGCTCCTAAATGCCACCACCACTCCTGCTTGGGCACACACAATGGGGACAGAGAGAGCTGGAACCATTTGTCATTTGCATTTGCAGGCTGTCCTTAACTCTCAGCTGCCACTTGGGAACCTCTCTGATTGCTAAAAGCCTCCCAGAAAACCCCCCTGAGAATGGGAATTCAGGTTTTCTAAATTCAGCATATCATTAATATCTGACCTTTTCTATGTGGAGGTGTCCAGGTCTGAATCCCCTCCAATGGCTGGTGGTGTTTATTGCCACAACTTTTGTAGTCCCACCTAAAGCCCAGGAAAAGCTCATGGAACTAATGTGCATTTTTGATGCTGGATATTTTCAGCCTCAGAGCAAGAGATAGTCCCTATCCCAAAGTGTTAATTTTCACAGATCCCTGAATTTTAAGGCCAAAAGAACTGTTGTGATCAGTTTTGTGATGTAGCACTGTTTGGATGGTAGTTGAAATACCTGGCAGCTGTCAGCCTCTTCCAGGGTTTCCATGCCTGTTCTACCTACCTGCTTTTTCCCACCACCTCCATCCCTTGAGATGCTTGGAGAAAGGCAGATGGCTGCAAACCCTTGATGGCTCTGCCACATTCTGCCAGGCCCATCACCTTTCAGGGGATTGCTGGTTCACCAGGGTGGATCTGGCTGGATTCACACCTGGATGGAGGAACCCTACAAGCCCAAAGCCTCTTTCCTGTACACAGCAGGACCATGCTGCTGCTGCTGCTGTGGCCAGGCTGGCACAGGGCACCTGCCAACCTCTCCCACCCACCTCCCAATCAACTCCCACCCCTCTGGTAGGTGATGCCCTCGCAGGGTGGCTGGAGGTGTCATTACCAGGACATGTCCCTGTTAAGCAAATGTCAGCAGAGCAGGGGGTGGCTTCACCACCGAGTAAATCCAATAGAGCCGCAGGTTTGGGTGCTGTTTAATTGAGCCAGAATTCCAGGGGTTTAGATAGGCTTTGAAGGGTATTACAGGCAATTCTGCAGGAATTAACCAGGCTGAACTAGGCTTAAAAATATCTTCGCAAGCTTTAGTGGGAGTCCTGGCAGCATTAAGGAGATAGTGTGTGCAGAGCAAGGAGCCAGTTTCTGACTGGCCATGGGTTGTTTCATCTCCCTGAAGAGTATTTTTGCCTGGTTTGCTGTGGCAAGGCCACCCTCAGAGGGAATTTAGAGCTTATCTGTGGGCTGAATTGACATGGTGAAATGCAGATGAAGGCCCTGTCTCTGATTTTTAGGAATCTTGGGAGGTCCTTGTACGTAGAGCCTCCCTAAACAATTCTCATCATCTCCAGAAGAACAGGACATACAGGAGCTTAAACTGACTGATTTCAATCTTACTGCAGCAAAGACATTTCAGAGCAGCCCTGTCATGCTGAATCCTTCTCTTAGTCTCCTAACATCAAAGCCAGAGTGCTTCCAGAGGGAGTAACTTCCCATAACGCCATCAGAGGGATTGCCAAGGGGCCGAGTGCACTGCCTCAGTTTCTCAAAGCGCAGTCAAGGACATCAGCTCACCCTGTGGGGCTGCAGTAAGTTCAGAGGGATTCCTTCTTCCCAAAAAATAGCTTTAAGATCCACAAAAGCAGGTATCAGGCTGTGCTACTGCAGCTGTCTCCTTGCCAGGCTGCCTGTGCTCGGTGTGCAAACCCCAGCCCTGTCTGGCCTCTTGCAGCCCCTACACGGTGGACCTGGAGCGGTACTACCAGACGGAGAACGAGGATGAGAACCCCTTCATCTGCTCACAGCCCCGGGAGAACGGGATGCGCTACTGCCGGAGCATCCCCACACGCAGGGAGGAGGGCCTGGAGTGCACCCTGGACTATTACTCCTACAACGACACCACCAACACGTCCTGCGTGAACTGGAACCAGTACTACACCAACTGCTCTGCTGGGGAGCACAACCCCTTCAAAGGAGCCATCAACTTCGATAACATTGGCTATGCCTGGATTGCAATATTTCAGGTGAGCCCTGGCTGTCGCAGGGTGACAGCAGGTCCTGCCCCCGGCGTGTTCCCAGGGCTGTGTAATTGCACTCCTGGGGGCTGTTTTGCACTAGGGAACATGTATATAGTAGTGCACAGGTGCTCAAAGTGTTAGAGATACAATATGATGCCTGTTCTGAGAACATCTCCACCTCACACGCATGGACAAAACCCTGTGGGTGTGCAGTGTGATGATGCTGGTGTGGGGCAGAGCCCAGAGACTGCTCTTCTGTCTGCAAAATGCACTAGTGGCCCTTAAGGCCAGCTGGAAAGGGGCTGGATTCGGCCTGGGCAGCTGGTAATGGGGCTGTTGGCACTGGGAGGAGCAGGAGTTGGCTCCTCAGCATCTTGTACTGCACCAAGACCTACTGTGGGCTGTCAGACATGACCCACCCAGAGGAAACATTGCCTGTGACCTTTGTTGTAACTGAGCCTTGAGGAATTTGTTTTCCCTTCCTGTCTCCACCAGGTCATCACGCTGGAAGGCTGGGTGGACATCATGTACTTTGTCATGGATGCACACTCCTTCTACAACTTCATCTACTTCATCCTCCTGATCATCGTGAGTGGCCTTAGGGGAGCAGAGAGGGTTCTCCTGGCATTTGGAGAGAGCAGAGTGGAGTCACCTAGAGGAACAGGGCAGAGGATGCAGTGAATATAAAAGCTGAAGTAGCAACCAGCCAGCTGGGAGAAACACAGCTTCCCTATGGAACTGTGCTGCAGCTGCATTTTGCTGCAAACATAGGGAAGGAAAGAAAGATGTGCTCAAGCGGTGGTAGATGACTTCTGTTGTTGCTGCTGTTTCTACTACTTCTCTCCGGGTGCTCCAAATTTTTCTCGCTTGCTTGCCACCTCGAATTTAAGTTTCCAAGTAGGCAAAATTCACCTGGTCACCTTCTGAGTGCCAGAAAGGGAAGAGGCTGCCCCAAAATTCCTCCACATTGAAGAACCCAACTGGCTGAGTCCTTGGTGCAGCAGGGATGTTTCGGGAAAACAGTCCCAAACTTCAGAGAGCGTGTTGAGAAAGGAGGGAAGAGATTACTGCCCACAGCCCACCCACACTTCACAACATCATCTGAGACCACCCACAAAGGAGCCAACAAAGGGTTTCTGTGGGGTGGGCTCCATGATGGGGTTCATCTATGCAAGCAGAATTGTCTACAGTGACTGGCTGAGCTCGTTGTCTAGACTCCCTTTATCGTCAAGGGAGAAAAATAGGTGCTTTAAGGGGGTGATTCATCTCCTCTGAAGGTAGACATCCAAAATAAATTAGATGCATTGCAGACTTGATGCGCCTGTTTCTCTCTTGACTCTAAAGGATCATTAGGTGCCTCACTCAGATGTAGCTAAGTGAGATGAGTCCTTGTCTTGCTACACAATTGGTCTAAGTCCAGAAAAATAGCTGCACATTGTCAGTTAGGTCATTGTGGGGATTTCTGCTGCTCATCAAACCAGGACTGAAACCCTGACGAGAAAGTAGATGGTTGTTCAGTCCATAACGCTGGTTTTTCCTATTAGCTTCCCCAAGAGAGAAACAAACCCTTGCTCTCAGCCTCCCCAAGATGACGAAGAGGAAGAGCAAGCAGTACTTTTCCAGATGCCGTGCTAGTAACATTAGCAGTGTGTGATAGCCCATTAGCACGTCAGTAATTCCCTGTGATCCAGGCTGGGCTCTGCAGAAGGCAGAACCTCATGAAACCCTGGCTGGAAAGAAAATCTCCAAGCTGTGGGTACAGGCTGCTGATGCCCTTGCGTAACAGTCACCCGCAAATCCCGTTAGCAGGGGAAAGGGATCTGCTCGCAGGCTGCCCACACACTGGCAGGAAAAAATGCTCCTATCAGGAAGGCTCAGTGCATTCATCGTAATGCCACTAATTGTGATAATTACAACCGCTGTCTGTGGAGAAAGAAAAACACCATCTTGAAAGAGCAAGGAATTTTTGTCACACTAATCTTCTCTCGTCTTTGATCTCTGACGCCCTCCGCGGAGGGCTGGTGTGGGAGTCCCTGGGGCGGGAGCTCGGGGGATGAGTCAGCCTGCCCATGGCCGGTGGGCTTGGCTGGGGTTTACTCCACGTTCTGTGCTCTGTGGGGTGCCACGGCCACACTGATGTCCCCTGTCCCCTCAGGTGGGCTCCTTCTTCATGATCAACCTGTGCCTGGTGGTTATAGCGACGCAGTTCTCCGAGACCAAGCAGCGTGAGAGCCAGCTGATGAAGGAGCAGCGCGTGCGCTACCTGTCCAACGCCAGCACCCTGGCCAGCTTCTCGGAGCCGGGCAGCTGCTACGACGAGCTCCTCAAGTACCTGGTTTACATTGCCCGCAAGGGCAGCAAGCAGCTGGTGAAGGCCTACAGGGCGGCAGGCGTGAGGATGGGCTTCCTCAGCAGCCCCAGCAGCAAGGCGGGGGCCGAGCGGCGCGCCAGGAAGCGACGGAGCAGGAAGAGATCCTCGGTGCACCACCTCATCCACCACCACCACCACCACCACCACCACTACCACCTGGGCAACGGGACGCTGCGCGCGCCCCACGCCAGCCCGGAGATCAGCGACGTGGAGACGGGCTCGCTGCACAACGGCGCCGGCCGCCTGATGCTGCCCCCCTCGGCCCCCAACTCCCTGGGCACCCCCAGCGCCTCTCCCAGCAACACCGAGTCCGTGCACAGCATCTACCACGCCGACTGCCACTTCGAGCCCGTGCGCTGCCGCCCGTCCCTGACGCAGCCCAGCCTGGGCCTGCCGAGCCCAGAGGGGATCCCCAAGAGCATGGTGGGCAGCAAGGTGTACCCCACGGTGCACTCCAGCACCTCCCATGAGATGCTGAAGGAGAAGAACCTGGGGGAGGCGGCGGTGGGTGCTGGGAGCAGCACCTTGACAAGCCTCAACATCCCCCCAGGGCCGTACAGCACCATGCACAAGCTGCTGGAGACACAGAGCACAGGCGAGCTGGGGTTGGATCTACATCTGGGGCTGCTTTCCAGAAATACCATTTTTGTCCTAATTTTTTTTGTCTCTCTGAATTTTTGCAGGGTTCTTTTCAGTCCATGTTACGGAGAAAGGCGATGGCTTTTCAGGTGAGATGAGCAGAAATCTTCCGACCTACCTAACGCCTCTTAAAGCCAAATTTAGGAGAGAAGTTTCAACCTCCAAGACTTCATACCAGCAATAATCCAAGGGATATGAGGGTTTTCAGTGAATCCATTTTCTTTGCAATCCCTGTCTTGTAGATTAGACAAGTACAAGAGAGCTGGAGAGGGACTTTGACAAGGACATGTAGTGACAGGAAGGAGGGAATGGCTTTAAACTTTGCAGAGGGTAGGTTTAAATTAAATATCAGGACAAAATTCCATGATTTCCCTCCGCTCCCAAACCATTTACAGGGAATACCTCCCAAATCCTGTACTCCACAAATCAGCTAGAGCTTGCAGATGGACACTTTCCAGATCTGAGTCCTATCACATCCCTGAGCACTGCCTAGCTCTGCTCCCGTGGGACACAAGGCCCGGGAGATTGAGTGTCTGCTCTGTGTGAGTGCTCAAGGGCAATCACAGACGCCGAGTATGAAAAATCTGTGATTTACTCAGGAAGCCTGTAAGAGTCAGACACTGAATGCATCTTTCATGGATCAGGGGTTTCCTATCTCCACCGCAAGATGCTCTTTTCCCCTCCACATCTTGAAATTTAGGAGTTCAGGCCAGCCTAGTCCGAACACTCTCAGCCTCCCAGAGGCTTTTGGCCAAGCTTTCCAAGGCAGTCAGTGCCTTTCCCACCCCACTGCAATAACATTGACCTTTCCAGCCAGGAGCTGTGCAGGGAAGAGACCAAATCCTGCCCCCAGCCCAGCGCTGCCCACAGACCAAACACACAGAACTGGGCTCTGAGTTGGTTTAGCACGGGGTTTGTATTCTCACTGCTGGGTGCTGCCCTGCAGGAGTCAGGCACACACATTGCCTCTCTCCTCACAGTCAGCTAGTGGGAATTTTGGGGAATATCCCACTGGTATTTCACCCAGGACACAGCTGGCAGCTGCCACTGAGGCCAAGGTGTGGAGAGGGAAGCTGGTGGAGCATCAGCAGAGAGAATGAGAAAGAAGGCTGCTAATAGTCCTGCTGCTAATTACAGCCGGGAGCAGGGCAGGACTGGGGAACCCGATGGCTTCCTCCTTCCTGTAATGGCTGGAGATGTAATGAGGCATGCTCAGGGTCCACAGCTGGGGTGGTATCTGTCTGGGGGCAGCAAAGAGAGCTTCATGAACAGACAGAAGGTGCTTGGGGAGCCCAGGTTTTAACCCAGCAAAGCCCTTTTCCCATTGGGAAATGCCTGTGATCTCAGGGGCAGAGGCTTGGTGCTAACAGGGAGCGGGGGTTGCTTCCTACAGCCCCCTGTCCCAGGTGATGAGCTGCTCTTTCCCTGCTCTGCTGGCATTTCAGGTCCCTGCCAAAGCTCTTGCAGGATCTCCAGCCCCTGCACCAAGCTGGATGGTGGCTCCTGCAGCCCCGAGAGCTGCCCTTACTGCCTGGCGGCGCTGGCCGGCGAGCCCGAGCTGTCAGACCACGACTCGGCCGACTCGGACAGCGAGGGGGTCTACGAGTTCACACAGGACGCCCACTACAGTGACCAGAGGGACCCTCAGAGGGGCAGAGCCCCGGCCAGGAGGGCCCACCTGGTGCTGGCCTTCTGGCACGTGGTGTGTGAGACCTTCCGGAAGATCGTGGACAGCAAATATTTTGGCCGTGGGATTATGGTGGCCATCCTCATCAACACGCTCAGCATGGGCATCGAGTACCACGAGCAGGTGAGTGCTGTCCTCAGCTCCTGGTGCACAGGGGTTGCAGGTGGGGTTATGAGTCCGAATGCAGCTGCAGACAGGATGGTTTGGGGTGAGAGGCGTTGGAATGCTCTGGGAAGGGTCCCAGAATGGAATAAGGCAGCTTTTTCCTCAGAGCCTGCTTCCAGGTTGCAGCAGTCACCTTGACTGGTACATGGCTATGTGAGCTCCCTCATCCTAGCCCTGCCAGGGATGATCAGCACCATGCTGAGCCCCCTGTCCCCTGGGGTCTGTGGTGAGGGGACCAAGGGGACGAAGGAGCCCTTTGCCTCCAGGCCAGTGTGAGCCTGGCAGTGCTTGAGCTGCTGGTACCTGTGGGCTCAGTGGGCTCTGGGGTCAGTGCAGCTGCAGGCAGGGAACTCTACTGAATTTGAACTCCTTGGAGAGGAGGTACCAAATGGCTTTGCTTCCTCAGTGAACGCTCCAGCAGCAGCATGATGAGTTCAAAATAGACTCATCGCTGGCTATCCTTCAGTCAATTATCTAAGCCCTTGCAGGCAAGAGACTGCCTCTGCTCCAGGCTCTTACTGCTTGTCACCTAGCAGAGCTTTCCCTAGATATAGTCATTAGGAACAGGAGCTGCCATGTTTCACTTCAAACATCTCCATGCGGATGACAAGAACTCTGCTTTCAGAGGCTTTGCGTGCTGTGGTCTCACATGGGTTTTGTGGCTGCTGCTGGGGCCTTGCCTGGCTTGGTGCCCTTGGTCCTGCCTCAAGCACAACTTGACTTGAGGCTGTAGGTGCCTGCTTCCTTTGGGGTGAAGAGTTTATGAGTGGGGATGCAGAGATGCTGCAAAACCTTGTCAATGACCCCTCCCAGTCCTGAGAGCTCCCAGCGTGTTGCTTCTCCCTGGCTCTCAGAGCTCTGTGCTCCTAGAAAGACACAGCCACCCCTGTGCCACACCAGTCCTGGCTGGGAGCTCATTGCCTCTCAAGTCCAGATTCCACTTTTCCCCCTTCCTGGCGTGTTTCATGTTTGCTGAGTTGCTCATGACTGCACCCAGAGGTGTTTCTGCCCCAGCTCCCGGTGGCAGCGGTGGTGGCTGCAGATCAACTCCCAATTCCCTGTCACCCCGTGGCATGAATGCCTCAGTTACCGAGTGCCAGGGAGACGTGGCTGTGCTCAATGTGTCCCTTCCAGGCAGCACCTTCCCCCTGACGCCCTGATGCAGTCTGGCTGGCTAAGAGTTGTTTTCAGTACACATTAAACAGTGGTGCACTCCAAAATCCTGCTGGTTTCACCTTCATTTGCTGCCCTTGCTAGGAGCTCTGCGGGGAAGCTTGAGTGATTCCACCTTTATTTAATAATCTCAGGAAGATCATCTCCAAAGGAGCTGGGAGGAGGTGGTTCACAGAAACCAATAAACACTTATTTCTCCCTTGGCTGAAGGGTGGAAGGAGATCCACGGTGTCTTTGCTGTGACTGTCCAAGGGGAGGGTTGTCAAAGCTTGCTGCCCTTTAACAGGAGCATCTTTGGGATGTGCTGGTGTGGGCTCCCACCCAAGGGCACCACCCCGCTGGGGATGGGTGGGTGAGCAAGCTCCCATCATCAAACCCCAAGTGCAACACACTCCTTAATTCTTTGCCTTGGGAAAAGTGGGGCAGGAGGTTTCTGCTTTTTGCCCTGGCCAGTGGTGACTCCCAGCAAACATCTGGATGACACGAGGCAGATTTTTGCATGGTTTTTGGGTAACAAGGGTGAAGAGAGCTGATAAGCGTGGGGGGACTCCAGACACTGTAGGTGGTTGCTTTCTTTAATGGTATTTTAAAGCTACTACTGTTCCAGATTCCTTTCTCCCAGGCATTTAGTGGGAATAGCAGAGGCTGTTTTTATTAGTTCATCTGCTCCAAATGGCGGCAGAGAACAGAGAGGTGTTTCTTTGTAACCTCGGAAGGCTTAGAGTTGGCAATTTCATAATCTGACAGTTATGAGAGCGGGAATTAGAGGGGTAAAATGCTGGACCAGGCCTTCCTGCAGAGATTAGAAACACTGAAACGTGATTTTTTTTCTTTTAGAGGAGCTTTTCCTAAAAGTGTGAGTGATCAGCCGTGTCAAATTTATCTTTACTGACTGATGTTTGCAAAGACGTGAGGGCGCTTGAAGAGTACTTGACTCCATGACTTTCTATATTAAGCTCTCTGCTTATTTAGACAGCATTTACCTCTTGGGCTTTCCACATTCTGCCCTGGGCACAGTGGGCTATATTAGGGTAAATATTTTAAGGGCCTATTTTAAGGTGTCATGTCAAAACCTTGTGTTGTTCAGCAGCCCCTTGGCAGAGGGAGCAGGGAGGAAGGACAGGCTGGAGGTTACTCAAAAAGGAAGAGACTTCTGCTCACCCATCTGCCCCCAGCAGTGCTGGGTGGGATTCAGCAGCTCTGGGACCACCAGAGCATCTTCAAGACAGGAGCTGGTGAGCTGAGATCCTCGTAACAGCCAGGGAGGAAAGTTTGCTCCTCTGGAGATTTGACATCTCACCTTGGGACAGGCAGCCTGGAGGGACCTGAAACAATATTTCAGTCCCTTGTTCAACAGCTGTGGCAACCAGAGTAGGCCAGGTTGTGATATTTATTATGACAGTGGTTCTCTGAAGGCACATACAAATGAGTTGGGAGTGAGTTGAAAACACTGGCCCCCACCTCCTGCTGTTTACTTGTATTCACCTATCAGTCAACCTGGCCAGACTGAGCACCCATGGCCAGCACTGCTGGATGAAGCTCCTCTTCCACCCAAAGCTCTTTTCCAGAGGCCACCTTCCACAGTAAATTGTCAGCACACATTTTACCATCACACTGCTGGGGCTTCAAGAGCTGGGTTTCCCCTCAGCTCCTTCTGACATGAGCTGACTTTCTCACTCAACACCAGCTTGTTTCCACGTGGCTCCTGCACATGCCTGAGCCGTGGGTACACCTGACTGGCTGTAATTCTGTGTTTCCTCCCCACCCCACCCATCCAGGCCCAGCTCCTGCTGCTCTCCTGGCTCAGGGTGCAGTGGGAGGGAGGCAGTCAGCGCGAGGTGCTTGCAGCACTCGCCACGTTGCGGCTGCTGGGCAGCAGTGTGAAATTTTCCATCAGGGAAATGACAACCAGATTGCCACGTATTATTAATGTGGCTGCTAAATAGCTTGTTTTTCTACAGAGATGAAGCAAAATGCAGGTAGAAACTATTAGCTTTGGGTAGAGGAATATAAATGTGATTTAAAGGTAGACTCGGAGGGATTTTAAATACACTGTTGAACCAATTGACTGATTCGCCTTGGGGAAGCTGAGCCTCTGCAGCATTGCGGGTTCAAACAGCTGGGGCTTTGCAAAAGATTTTTCTGCCATAGAGCAAGAGTAAAATGTGCTGTTAAACCAGAGGGTTTCTGTGCTGCTTTCCCCCCAGCCCTGGCTGTAAGCCAGGCTCTGTTCCATAATGTGCTGCTTTTATTTTCCTTTTTTTCCTCCAAGTCCTTTCTTGGAGTGAAAAGCAAAGGCTTTAGTATGAGGCGTGATGTTGGACTCCTCAGCAGGGGAAAGAATTCAGCAAGGGCTTCCTTGAGGAAGGGCTTTGGGGTTTTGTTTTGTTTTTAAAATCTGGTTCATATTGAGCTTCCTGGCTGTTCTGAGTTTCCTTGTCTGAACTCGCATTGTATGAACTATATCTTACATATTCATTTGTTTAAATAGCACTTGAATTTCAGCCGCCGTCTCTGCGGTGTTTTGCCATTGTTAACATAACAAGAAAGAGACTGGAGAGTCCTTCAGTGGCCTCCCCACAGCTGCAATGGGTTCAAATCCCTGCCTGGGTCTGGTGTGGACTTGGCTCTAGATTGATCCAAAACCCTGGTGTCTCTGAAGGAAGGAAGAAAGAATTGGTTCAGACCTGTGGGGAGCCTTTTGTTAATTTTTAAGAGCAAATTGGAGAGGTGACAAGGGCGAATGATTCTCTGGGACAGCACCCAAGGAGAAAAGCTCATTATCCATGGCAGGCAGTTTTTCGAGGAAGTGGGATCAGGCGATGCCTGACATCCCCCCAGCATGACTGCAGCCAGTGGAGGACCCCCAGCTACAGCAGTGGGATCCACAAAGCCCCAAGCCACGGTGAGCAGACTCCTTCTGCAGAAGACAGGAGCAGCCTAAGCCCATGGCAGTATCTCCAGCTGAATTCCTGGCACCTCCTGCTGCAGGGGAGAGAGCAGGGTACAGATGATGTAGAGTTGTCACTGGTAACATTACGATATAATAGCTGCTGCAGCACGGAAACATCAACCATCTGCCAAGGAGTCAAAGGAAACCTTGCTGGCAAAATGCATTAGAGTGTCTATTTATGTAAACAGTCAAGGCTTGAGAACAAGAGGGTTGTCTCTATCAGGATCACAGAACATGAAATTTTTAGGTATCCAGGATGATGGAGAGGGGAGGTGAAGGGTTAGAAAACCTGCCAGCATAGAGCAACCATTAGGCTGCAGGTTCAGGCATTAATAATAGCCACCAAATGGTATTTATGTACTTCTGCTTCTGCCTGAATTGAATGTGCAGGGAAGAAGGTAACTGGAAATTATTAGCTGTCATGACACCCACTGACTGATTTCTCCATGTGGGAGGAAAATTGGATTGCTCCTTGGAGAAATGGTGTGAGGGAACTGGGCAGTGGGGATGTGCCAGGTTGGTGCCCGGGTCTCAGGGTGCTTGGTGTCCAAAGTTCTGGGCAGATTGGAAAGTAGCAGGTCTGGACCCATGTATGAGCACTGCCTCAAAAGATAGGGGCATCTTTGGGATGAGAAGCACTTTGCTCCCAGGACTTGGTCCAGAGCATCCCAATCCCAACCAGTTTCAAGCCCAGTTGAATGTTTTGCCACTGGTGGATGGCAGCTTCAGATTTGTCAGGTGTGTGGAGGCTGCTCCTTTGACCACCCCTATGTCCCAAAATGAGATTTTGCCCAGTGCTCATTCATCTCCTGAGGAGGCTGTGGGAGATCCAGGGATTGGTACAGCTCACCCTTGTCTGGCTGCACAGGGCAGCCATGGACACCACCATGTCCCTTCCAGCCTCTGTGGCTCCATGGTCAATCCAGGGCACACATATTTTGGCTTCTTTGATGTGCATGGATTTGTGTCAGGTCTCCAGGTCAAGAAGGAAGGGAATCCTTTTGTTTTGTAAAATATTTTTGGTATCTCTTGCATCTCTTCTGGGTTGTTTCCTGCAAATTCAGGGACTCAAAGACCTGTCCCGTGTCCAGGCAGCAGCTGGTGCTGCACCAGGGGCTCTTTGCATCACACACTGGAGCAAACTGGTGCTGAACCCCTTAACCCTGTACCCCAGCTGTCTCACTCCAGCTGAATGGTACAGACCAGCTTTGTGATGAATTTTCTCATTTGACACTTCCCTGTACGAGTCTGATTCATTAGGCTTTGTCTTAGAAGGGCACTTATGCAGATGTGTGCATCCCTGAACCAATGAAACAGCCTTTCCTTGGAAAACCTCCATCTGCCCTGGGCCCTTCCCAGGAGCTCACAAGGGCTCACACTCATGCACTGTCTTCTCTTCCTAGAGGTATCTCCACTTCCACTCGGGTGCACATCCCACATCTCTATTTAACTCCATTACACATCTCTGCAGCCCCGTGCCAGCTGCTCTTAGCCAAGCAATCAAAGCCTTGGCAGCTCAGCGAGGCTTTCCCCTCCCTCAGTGCCTGCTGGCTTTGCCCGACGTAGGGCTTGGAGCTCCTACCAGCCTAATTCCTCGACACTCCAGCTGCAAGGGGCACTCCCACAGCAGGAAAAGGAGGTGCCCTATGGGCTTGCACGTGCTGTATTCAATTAGCTCACGCAGAAATTGCTCTTATTAATGGTCTCTTGTTGTTGGAGACTGGAGGAGTCAATGCTGGTGGAAGTCATCGGAGCTGTTAATCGCTAGGATCACCGACTTCAAAACCAGCCCTCTGTTTGTTACTGGGGGTAATTCTTTTTATGGACCTTGGGGGTTCTTCTGCTTCTGGGGGATTTGAAGGGTTTATGAGGTCTTGTAGGAGTTTGCATGTTTTAATTGACTCACTTGTGAAGCTCTTCCAGGGGTGAAAAAATGCCACGGTCCTCTTAGTCATTAAAAAATGGGCTGTGCCTACAAAGCAGACTTTATCCTGGTTCTGGAGACTGAATTATTTGAAAATTAAATGAGATTTCACGCAACTGGAAAGGTTATTTTTTTTTAATCAGATTAATCAGTTCTCTGCACGCTTTAGGGATGAGCCTATATAGATTCCTTGACACCTGCTAAAGTTTTCTTCAGTTCCCTGGTTGGGGAACCATAAGTGTCAATCCTTTCCTGTTAATTTAGTTCAGAGGCTGGAAATGCTCGGGCTCCCTTAGATCCTATCATTACAGCTATTGTTTCAGCTGCCATCCATGCCTTCGTGTTATCTCTGCTCAGGCAGCATTGAGAAGAGATTCCAGCTTGGTGAAATGGGAAAATGATGTGCGCTTTCAAAACTTGCTTCATGCCCGTGTGAAGGAAAAATCGCTGCTCTCTGCAGATAGACAGGCATTTCTTTCTGTTCCTTCTTTGATTATTGTGGTTGTTCCCCTTGGGTGGAAGCCAGGAAATTCAGCTAGAGCATTTGGAGCACCCTCAGCTTGCAGCACAAATGCTTTCATCTACAAGCACTTTTGGTTGTTGGTGTTTTCCCAGGGATCAGTCCATATTTTTCCCCCAGTTCTTCTGCTAGAGGTTTGTCCCAATGCTGTTGGCACCCATGACTCTGCCCTGCTGCAACTCCTGTCCTCACAGAGCCCCTTGGCAGAAGCCAAGTGCTTTTTCCCCTAATCTCTGCTGGATTTCAGCTCTTTGTTATAATTGGTTTTTTGCTGATGTTATGAAACGAGCGGCTTTTCCCCCGTGGATGTCTGTCAGCATTAGAGATAGTGTTACCAGCATCAGAAACTCAGGTTCAGCAGAACTCTACAGTGACACTGTTCTTCTTTCCCTCTTTTTATTTCCTCCCTCCCCCTGGTCCCCTCTCAAGTACTAATGGGGAGATAAGTTTCAAACTTGGTTTAGATTAACCAGAAATAGAGGGCTTTAAATCTCAAGTACTTACAAGGTGTGACCAAGTGGAAATGCAGCTTTTGTTCAGCTTAAGCTCCTTCGAAACCTGGGCAGAGGGATGAGCTGGTTCATGTTTTTCTTGCATTTTGTGGGATAATATTCATCCAGAAATCTCAAGCAGAGAGAGATAAGGAGTTCAGGCAAGAATATCTGCTGTGCCTCCTGAGAGTGATAAAGAGAACCCAGCTGCAGGACTTGGTGGAGGAGGGTGTGGGCTGCAGGCCCTGTTGATGAGTCTGGGCAGCCATGGCTTGTGGCAGGTCCCTTCAGGGTGGGTCGATGAAATTCTCCCTCAAATTTGGGTCTCATCCCCTCATTTGCACCCCACTGTCAAGGTAGACAGGAGGTGGCTGGGGACTCAGCCCTGGATGGACAGGGCCAGGGAATTCAGGTTTTTCCTCAACAAAGGTGCTGGAGAGGAAGGTCTTGCACCCAGAGGTTCCACATCCTCAGGATCAGCTCCTTGTCTGTGCAGATGTGGGGTGGGAAGGTGCACGTGTTGACTGGAATGGGGAAGGCTGGGTGGAAGGCAAGGAGATTAGCAGAGGTGGTGGAAGGGGAATCCCTGCTGTGCAGAGAGCTCTGATTTCTCCTAAATGAAAGCTGCTTTCCTCCTTTTCTTACAGCATCACTTGCTGTGGCATGAAATATTCAGCCTCCATTCAGCCCGTAAGAAAATCCTTCTTTCCCATGCAGTGAGGGGGTGTAACTGGACTTGTTCACTTGTGTGTCAAAGTCATTTCCTTATAATAAATGCCTATAAATCCTCAACGTCCCAGCAGTCTCCCTCCAGCCCACTGAGCAGCGAGCACACTGCCCTTTGCCATGTCTCCAGCCCCAGGAGGAGCTGAGCAAAACCTGCTGCAATCCTGCCACTCTTTGAATTGTTTTCTTTAACCAGTTTGGAGAAGGACAAGTAGAGGAAGCCTATCAGACCCCGATTAAACATGGCTCAGGTTTGCTCTGCTGGACACAGGACAACACTTAAAGCCTGATACCCTTTAAGGAGCCCCAAAGACAATGAATGTCACTTCTGAAAACATGTGTGGATTGAGTTTCTATTTATAAAATCACAAGTAGCTCTGGAGCCACCAGGAGCTGTATTTACTGAAGGGAACCAAAGTGATATTTTGGATGGTCATGGCTCAGTGGGTGCACGGATACAGGGGGATTAACGTGAATGTAAAGGGGGCAGTGCATGGAGAGGGCTTGTGGGTTGGGTGAGGACACAGCCATGAGCTATCAGTCATGGGGAACTGAGCGTGGGAGAAGGCAAAGAAAGGGCACCTCATCTTGTTAATTAAGAGCTGCTTACATTCATCAGAATTTCTTGCATTTTGCCCCAGGACTTGTGGTCTGGCTCCTGTTTCAGGGTGGACCTGGTGTGTGTCTGCACCCATGTGGAGGGTGGAGAGGGTCTTAACAGAGCAGTGTCAAGTTGAAAATCCTATCTTTGTGTGACCCACTTGATTTTCTTTCTTATGTCTATATATTAGAAATCTCTGAGTGATGAGTCAGTAAAACGTTGTTGGTGTTTCCTGTGAAATAGCTGAGGTCGCTGTTTTCTTTCTGTGTTATTTTTCCTCGTTGCCATGGCAATGATTTCAGAAAGGTCTCATTCCTGCAGCAGTTTGAATGGGTTAGAAGTTTTCACGGTCCTCTGGATCCTCTCACAGAGGCAGAGCGACATCTCACAGATATCCCTGGGGATCAGGGAGGATCTGCCTCCTGGCTGGTCCTCCAACCCCTCACTCTTTGTGAAGGGTTTTTCTGTTTTATTGTTGGCAAGATAGAGAGGAAAGACCCTGGGGTGCTTCTGTTCTTTTGTGTTGGCATCCCAGGTGCAGGGGCTGGACAAAACTAGGCTTGGCTGCAGCCTGGAGCTTGTCTGGGCAGGGAGTGTGAGATGGGTGGATCCGTGCCAGCCGTGCCCACAGCACTGGGTGCAGGTCTGATGATGATGAAGGCAGGAGTTGAAAGCCTTGTAAACCCTGGGCACTGTCTTCTGGGGTGCTTGTTTGCACTTCATGAAGCAGCAGGGCTTATTTTTAAGAAACTGGGGAACACAGACCCTGGGGCTTGCCATGGCCCCAGCTCCTGTCCCCTCCTTTTTCCCTGCTCGGTGCCCACAGCCTCTGTTGCCCAGCAGACACCTCGGAGCCCCTTGGAGCCCGGTGTGCAGGGTGGTGTGGCATGTGCCCACACAGAAATGGAGTGTGTTCCTTCTGCCAGCAGAAAACTCCCTCGTGAGCTTCTCCTCAGCTTGAAAAATAGGGGGAAAAATGGAAAGACATGCATTACAGCCTATTTCTGAATGCTGCAAAAGGACAAGGTGCTGGTCCAGCTGTGAGATAGTTCCTGAGGCACTCTGGGGACACCTTCCCTTGCCCCCTCCCATCCCCCTGCTTGGTGCCACACAGCCCTGCCTGAATCCTCCAGGCAGGCTGTGGAGAGCCCTCCTGGCTGCCCTGCTTGCCCCTTGCCAGACAGGGTCAGGTCTGGGTGGGCGCCCAGGGCTTGCATCCTCCACTGTTTCTCCTCTCAGTGTTCCCTGAGCTGCACTGCCCCATCTGCTCTGATTTCTTGTGCTGCCACAGCTCGTCAATGTGCTGTTTGGAATATCAACAAATCGACACTACACAGCCACAAGGTTAACAGGGAATGATTTATCCCGGACAACACATCTGTGGGTCCAGCAAGGCAAAATGTCCTGGAAACAAAATTCAGTATTTACTGAGGGCTCATCGGCAGAGCTGGTGTTTTGTACCACTGTTGAATTACACTTGGATCTCGCTCTTTCTGGGTGTTGCTCGTTTAATCATAGGATGCTTTCCTTTTAATTATGCACTGCTGCTACTGATGAGAGAATTAGCAGCCTCTTCTTTTAATGGAGAAGCTGAGGCTGTGGCAGCTGTGCTGTAATGGGGGTGGTGGGCAGAGGCTTTGTGCTGCATAGAAACCCCAGGCTCTGCACCTCACTTTCTGCTTCCTGAATAATGTCCTTTTTAGGGTGGTCCTGGAGGTTCTTCTTTTTTTTTCCCCACAATATATCATTTAGTTGAAGGATGTTACTTCCCCCAGCTGCTGTGTTGTGGCCCTCAGAGAGAAAATCTGAGTGATTTTGGCAGCTCTTTTCCTCCCAGCCCTGTGAGGATCCATGGAGCTGGTTGTGTGCCAGGAGTCAGTGACTCTCTCAGGTACATCGTGTCTAGAGCTGGTCAATAGTGTTTTGATTAGACAGTTATTGTCAGAAAATGGCAGTTTGTCACATTTGAAGCTGTTTGGGGGAGAGGAACAGTTTCAATGAAGTGGCCTCAAAATACCCCCCAACTTCATTGGAGTATGTGGTCTGAGGTGTTTGAAATGTCCATTTGGACAGTTGGGGAACAAAAAGTTCCATGTTCTTTTTCATGCTGACTTTTATTTTTTTTTTAATTTTGGTTGATTTACAGTCCAGAGTAAAGGGATGAAGGAATGGGGACTGAAATAGAGAGAAAGCCCCCCCTCCAAGATTTTGTGCACTGTGTTTTAGTTTCCCAAGTCTGAAATTCTGAATTTTTGTTTGGGATGGGATGACATTTCAATTCCCATGGGAGAGAAAAATCACATTCCTGCTGTGCTGTAATGATGTCTCAGGAAATAGGTCTCAGACATATTTGTGATTTCTCTAGAGTAGAAGCATCTTATAAAAAAATCTTATTATCTATATACATCTGTGGCTGAATGAAAATCCCATAGCTGGCATTCTTGGAAGGGTCTGAGTCCCCACTGCCTGGCTGAGATTCCCCAGGGCATGATCATGATCACAGCCCCCCTCTCTTGGTACAAATAAATCCCAGTGGTGCTCATGGCAGGGGTGTCCCATGGACCTGTGTCCCTTGAAAGGGATGATGAGCTGCCCTGGGGACCCCTGAGTGGGACTGAGGGTCTTGGGGGATGCCCTGCTTCAGGGATGGCTCTGAAATCCTCCAAGTAATTTACATCGCCCCATCTCATCTGTTCAGGGATGTGTAATTTCCCAAAGCAAAATAACTCAGCCCATTTCAGCCAGCTCAGAGTGGGGTGTGCTCCCAGCAGATGCTCAGCCTGCCCACCCCAGCAGAGCTCCAGGCTGCTCTGGATCTTCTCTTCTCCTGGACGGATGAAATGAAAGTTTTCCCCTTTTCTTTCAGTCCAGTTTGGCCTTAGATTTTGGGATATTAATTCTCACCTCCGGTTCAGGAGTTCCCACTCTTCATTTTTATTATGTCTGCCTAGTGTCTCAGATATTAAAAACTGTTTCCTGCAAGAGAAGTGGAAAAGAGTGTGTGGAGGAGGGGGGGTGGGCAGGCAGCTTTTTTGGGGTGAAGCAATGGGAGGCAGGTGGATTTGTTGCTGCTGTGTCAGCACGGGCTGACCCATAGCCCTCACCAGTGCCAGGGCTGTTTGGGTGTTGAATATCTCCTGAGTTGGGTGGTCTGGGAGGGAAATTTCATGGGCCAGAGGGGTCACAGCCCTTCCAGCGTGTGCTGAGGACCCTGGGAGGGTTGCAGTGTAAGTGTTGCTCCCCCTCTGCCTCCCCACATCCCCCAGCTATGCCCTGCCAGCACGTCCTGTCCAGATTTGCACATTTCAACAACATCTCTGCCCAGAACGGGACCATGAAGTCCAAAGATTCATTAATCCATGCTATTAACATGTCACCCCTTCCAGGGCTGCTGGATTTTCCATGTCAGCCCCAGGAGGAAGGGATGCTGTGACTGCAGGAGATGTTGGGTGTGGGGTTTAACTGGGCTGTGCCTGCAGGGCCAGTTGGATTTGGCAGTACCACTGGGAGCAGAGGGTGGAAATCAGCCTTCAGAGTCCAGGTTAGTGATGCTGATGGATGAGAGGGAAAGCTTCCAGGAACACATCTCCTTTCCAGCTGTATCACTGTGGTACTGATAACAGCACAGCCTGCCTTGGCACTGGGGCACTCATGAATGAGTTGGCATTTTTGTGTGAGTAATGTGAAATTGTAGCTATTTCAAATTGTCCTGAGGTGCAGCTTGACATATAAGTTCCTGGCCTATTTATTACCCTGTGTCTGAGTGTTCCCACAGGTATTACGGCATTAAACCATCGCTGAATTTAATATTGGGAGCTGCAGCATTTGTATTTCAGCTGTAGATCAGTGAGCAGGTGATTTGGGCTGTGTGCATGGTGTGTTTGGCAAGCTCTAGCCAAGGGATTTGTTATTCAGCGAGGATGTTTGAGGTACAAGTTGTGTTCAACACTCTCTTTCTTTTACTTTTTTATTACATTTTCTTTTAAATGCTGCTGTTTCCCCCTTTGCTATCCTGTGTCATCACAAGCTCCTGCCAATATCTGTGCAGGTCCTCAGGGATTCACTACCACGCTGAGATAAGATCACACCAATTTGGGTCTCCCCATCTACTCTCTAGCTGGGTTGGAGGAACTTGAGCTGCAAAGGCTGGGCATGGGCTGTTGAACCCTTGGAAACAGAGAACTCAATGCCTGCATGGATTTATCTGGGGTTTTGCCTGCATGTATCCATGAACCCCTTGGTCACTGCAGTTTTTTGAGGCTCTGGAGCATGGCTGACCAAGGGCTGCCCTGCCCCTGAGGTCTCCACTCTCGTGGTTGCCGTGGTGTTGGGGTTGGGTCGCCTCAAGTCAAACCCTGCAGTCTGTGATGTGGGGTGGTGTTGGATTATCCCCTTCTCTGACCCAGAGATGGGGCAACTGAGAGGCGTTTCAAAAACGTCTATTCCATTTACAGGAAGGGTGAGACAGTACAGATGTTACAATTAACGCCATCACAATCAGAAGCCAAACTATTTCCTAATTACAATACATTATATTCATTTCTTGACCTATCAGCTTTTGCCACACAATGCTGCTAGTGCCTTAAAGCCAATCATCTAAAATGACCCCTCGTGGGTCCTACTACAGAACATCTTTCATAGTTCTATTTCTCCAAAATATCCAGTCCTATTTGCAAGGTCATCATTTGAAACTTATTTCCAGTTCCATTTCTCTCTCAGCAATGTCTGTCCCATTCCATGGAATTTTTAAGTAACATTTTTTATCTCAGAGTTTGCATACAGATATGAACTATGCAAGCCTTCTGTCAGGCTTTGAGAGTTCTTTACAAACCCATTTCCCACATTTCCCCCTCTCTCTTGAACAGAAAAGAAAAGCAGCTCCTGGTCATAGGAAGTTTTTGGCCAGTCAGGGATGCATTTCCTGCAAGTGGAAGGTGCAGTCAGCTGCATGGGTGGCACTTTGTCTTCTGCTCATGGCGTGGCTGCTGTGAGCGTGCACATCCAGGGTGTTACAAGTGCAGATTTGGAGCAGCCACTGTCAAATCACCCCAGGGGGACTGTGTGAGGTGTTTGGTGAGCTGTGCCTGCCCACTGCCACCTCAGCCCTGCTGCTGTCACCCCTCTGCTGCCTGCCAGAGGACGACAGCTCCTGATTTTCATGGAGCCTTTCAGCAGGAACATGCAGCCGAGGCTGCTGGGGTGAAATGGGGAGAAGGGATGGGATGTGTGGATCCTGTCTGTGCCACTGGCTGGTCCCACACAGTTCCTCCTCCGGGTTTTGTCTTCTGCCATATGTTTTCCATTCTGCCCGCCCACCTGCCGGGGAAAGCAGGCACTGGGCATCTGCAGGCATTGTTGGAAACCCTCTGTGAAACACGCTAAAAAAACCCTGAAAGCTAATAATTTAGATCTAAGACTACCAGGAGTCTGTTTGTTATGTTTTGGGGGTTTGTACATACCTCTATTTTCAGATTGCCTCTCTGGAATGCCAGGATCAGGCCCTTGTGCAATTGTAGATTTGAGGCTGCCTGATAATTAGAATTTTTTTTTTTTTTTTTTTTTGAGTAATGGGATTTTTTTTGAGCCATCCTGGTTATATCACCTCAGGTCTCTGCTTTTGAAAAATCTTAGCTCAAATCTTTTGATGAGCTACTAAATAAAAAGACAGGCCCTAAAGGGATATTTATGTGAGAAAATGGCCCGACTTTCCCTTCTGCATAAGGAGAATCAGTGTAGGGGATGTCAAAGCATTAAGCCTCAGCCCATGCTACTTCTGCCTAAACCTCCTGAGGTGGTACTAAAGCTCTGATTAACGTGAAGTCCATGTCCAGATTTACCTGCTGAATTTACAAGGGACTTATAAACCTTAAACACTCTGGTAGTATTTTCCTTCCATCTCCTGAGCTTTGAGTGAGCTATTGCCATTTTCTCACCTCTTCAGTAACATCAGTATTCTCACACTTGCAGTATTGGGGCTTGTGTTTCCACATTGATTTTTGGATATGGAGCTGGCTGTTTGTTTCCTCAATTTCCTTCTCTTCTTTCCCCAGCCAGAGGAACTTACCAATGCCCTGGAGATCAGCAACATCGTCTTCACAAGCCTCTTTGCCCTGGAGATGCTGTTGAAAGTCCTTGTTTATGGTCCTTTTGGCTACATTAAGAATCCGTACAACATCTTTGATGGGATCATTGTGGTGATTAGGTACAAACCTTGAGCTTTCTTTATGTGTGTTTCTCCTCATTTGGCTGTTTAATTAAACAGAAAGTAACGGAGAGCTGGCATAAATACCTTCCTGTGACACTTTACACTTCTTTCTGTAATTAATGCACTTAGGCATGATTGCTAATACATATCCTGGGATTATTTTACGGTCATTTTGGAGAGAGGCCCTAGCAGAAAGCTCTCAGTCCCGATGTCCTGGGACAGTCTGGGATCCAAATGGCACAACCACTGCCCCATTAAGTATCTCTGGTTTTTGGCACATGCAAAGGCTATAATTGCCCCTGCAGCTGCAGTCACTGATTTCCAGGTGTATTTTTGACAGTCAAGTGGGGCTCTGCTCTTTGCAAGCCTGGACCAAGTCCAGATTACTGCGGGCACTGCCAGCGCCTCTCTGCCACTTCCCACCTCTCCTCTCTCTGAATTTCACCTTCCCTTCGCTGTGTCTCCTCCAGCCCTTTGCAACTGGGCCCTGTTCTGTCACCTTGCACTGACATTTTTTCTTCCTCAGCGTGTGGGAGATCGTGGGCCAGCAGGGCGGGGGGCTCTCGGTGCTGCGCACCTTCCGCCTGATGCGGGTGCTGAAGCTGGTGCGCTTCATGCCGGCCCTGCAGCGCCAGCTCGTCGTCCTCATGAAGACCATGGACAACGTGGCCACCTTCTGCATGCTGCTGATGCTCTTCATCTTCATCTTTAGGTGGGTGTTTCCAGTTCCCTGTCCTGAGCTTGCTCTGGGTTTTCAGACTGGATCCCGTGGTGGGATGAGGAGGTGATGGAGTCTGTTGCTCTGGTTTTGAAGACTTTTCTAAGCCTCCGGTAGTGTCCTTCATACTGAAGTCAGAATTTTTACTTTGTCACATTTTGTACTATAAACAATGGCCATGTTTTGCTGTCCTTCATTGTTTACATATTTTTAGGTAGGAGGAGAAAGTTGATTGACAGCTGGCTTGACCAATGTGGTTTGAGAGGCAAAATTCCATCCTTCAATCCACAGGCACACAGGAAATGCATAAAATTGAGTTTTGCAAATAAACTCATCCCTTTTCCTACTGTGCTCACCAGTGTGTCCTCGTGCAGTTCTTTTCATGTCGTCTGTGACAGGAGTCCACAGCAGAACACAGCTGAGCTGAATGGTCCCAGCATTGCAGGCTGGGGTTTGCTGCCCCAAGTTCTCTCTTTGCCAAATGAAATGTTTGCCTCTCCAAAATGGTTTACAAAGAAAATCTTTTGGGCTGGATGATGCCTTGACATCACCCCAAGGCAGCAATCCCGTTACCTACCAACTGTCAGAAAGTGGTGCTAAAAATGTTGCCAAGAAGAGGATGATGTTCCTAAAGAAATGTCAGACATGGTGGTGCTTCTGCTTTTGCATGGCCTCATCTTCAGACAAGTAGAAATGTTAGAAACAGGGTTGGCGTGGCCCTATATTTTTAGGTTTTGGTCTAGATTTTGAGAAGAGCCTTTCTCCTTCTACAGCCAACTGCGGTGTTTGAGCAATTCAGGCACTGGGAAGGCTGAAGAGAGACAGTGTCTACCAGGGAATAATGTCCTTTCTTCCAGTGAGGCTCCAAAACTGCCATTTGCAGCTGTGGTGCTCAGTAGAGCTGTAAATAATTTGATTATTCAGGTTACTAGCAGAGAGCAGGGAAAAGCAGATTATTCCTTTAGTATCTATCCATAATGAAAGGTATTCTGTTCTTCTGTCAAAATTGAAAAAGCTGCTCCGAGTCCCCTGATATGTCTTATTCAGGCATTTCACAGAAACCCTTTTTGTCTTCCTAATTCAGTTGAAGCATATTTTGCTGAAAATGTGTCACTGCAAAACACAAAGTCAAAACATTTTGTTTAGAAAATGTTGAAAGACAATGTTTTGACTTGCAAAAAATGAAGCAGAAGAAAAACAAGGAGCAGACATACTTTTTGGTTGAAACTCCTTGACAGATTTGCCCTAAATTCACAACTGATTCGCGTGATCTCAAGGCATGTTTTTCAATGAACAAAGGATCCATCTTTAAAAAAAAAAACAACATAAAAAAGAATGGCCCAGGTGAAATGAGAAGAGGGTTACCCTGCTGTATGATCACTGATTTGTGTGGTGGTCCCGTTGTTGAGCCCCTGGCTCCTGTCGTTTGCAGCATCCTGGGCATGCACCTCTTTGGCTGTAAGTTCGCTTCGGAGCGGGACGGGGACACTCTGCCTGACAGGAAGAACTTTGACTCCTTGCTCTGGGCCATCGTCACTGTCTTCCAGGTACAAAAGGGAAAATGTCACAACTGATGGGGGTTTGGGGACTGCAGAGACTGGGGTTGGCTTCCAATGCAGCCGACAGAGCTTAGTGAAGCTCCGTGCCGTGGAAAGGAGATGGCCCAAAACCACAAGTGCAGGTTTATGGGTTCTTTCAGGCTGTTCTCCAGACTAAATCAGAACCCTGGAGAGGAGGGGCTGCCGAGGCAGGAGGCTCTTGTGTTCACAGGGTATGGACTGGGTAGGTGAAAGTAAATGTGGAGGGAAGGGATGGAAAGGAGGAGATCAGGACCATTTGCAGTGGTATTTCCCCAAATAATGGATCTGGTTTATAGCTGATAGGTGCAGGTTTTTGTTCTAGCAGCTCTGGGCCCTGTAACCTTGGGAGCTGTGAAGGACTTGAAGTCATTCTGGCTGACCAAAGGAAAGGTCTGACCAGCGTGATGGTTACACCCTCCCTTATGGCTGTCCCTGGATGTGGGGGACAGGGCAGTTTGCACAGGGTCCTTGCTGGTGCTTGGGAATCACAGTCACTCTGGTCCTGTCTCTTCTCTGGCTCAGAAGGGATTTATCCTCTACAGTGGACACATTCAAAGCAGGGTGCTTGTCTGGCCTATCCAGAGTGTGAATACTGTGTGCTATTCTCCAGATCTCCACAGCCCTGATATTCTTCTTCTGCAGATTTTGACTCAGGAAGACTGGAACAAGGTCCTTTACAATGGCATGGCCTCCACCTCCTCCTGGGCTGCTCTCTACTTCATCGCTCTCATGACGTTTGGGAATTATGTTCTCTTTAATCTGCTGGTGGCCATCCTGGTGGAGGGTTTCCAGACAGAGGTAATGTCTTTATGCTCATGCCTTTGCTTTCTTCTCAAGCTTTAGGGCCTCCAGATCCTGGAATCTGATTTCTGAGGTGGACAGCAATACCTTGACAGAAGTGGTAGGGGAAAAAGAGTGGGGTAAAATATTAAATATAAAATATAAAAGAAGTCTTCTTCTTTTTTTTTTTTTCCTTCTTTTTTTTGTTTCCATAGCCATGGTGCAATTTAATACTGCAAATTCTCTAAATGAAGGGCTTAAATGGAAAGCATTGTTAGCATTAATGCAGGAGTGGGAATTGAGGGGTGAGTCAGGCACTGCGGATGGGATCGCTGCTGTGACAGTCTCTTTGAAACAGTTTTCACCGTGTTTGTCACCCAGATTAAAGGCCCCTCCTGAAAACTTACACAGGCTGGTAAGAGATTAGTGACACGATTATCTTTTTCATGGTATGCATTCGTAGAGCTCTCCCAGTTTCCAGCCCTGCAATGCTCTGTGCATTTTAAAGTACAGGATTCCTGGTCTCTGCCGTCTGCCTCCTCGCAATGGGAGCTTCCAGGAGACATCCTGCAGGGCTGGAGGCTCTGAGGGGCACACAGGCTTGAGCCCAGCCTTTTTTTCCATCCTACTGCCAATGCAGCTGTCCAGCTCGGAGTGGGTGTGCATGTCACACCCAGAGTGGGGGACCTGTGATGCCCACCCACTCCTTGCAAAAGTTTTCCAGCTGTTCAAGAACTCCCATAAGGGGAGGGGACCCTTGCACCCTGCCCAGGGGGTTGGTTGGACAGGTAAATACAACCTAAAACTCCTCAGTGGGGTCTGCTTGTACGGGCTGTGCTTCTACACACTATCTCTGACTTTTTTAAAGCATTCTGGGGTGAATAAATATCACTTTAGATTTGTTGCAGGTGTATTATAATATCCTACCACCCTACAAACAGAACTGTTTTTATTATCATTACTATTTTTGAAGTTTGAAGTTAAATTAATGGAGTTATACCAGGACACAACAAGAATAATTTTTTTTTTGTATCGTTTCTCTCTCCATGTTGGTGCTTTTCTTTTTTAATTGTTATTTTTGTAGCTGTTTCTGTCTGTAAATGCCCCCCACCATTCAGCCAAAGGGACAATCACTGCTGGGTTGTCTCGAAGAGCAAAATGTTCTCTCAAACAGCAAAAATGTTCCCTTGCCTGAGTGAGAAGAGGTACAAAGCTCCTTCTCTGTTCTGTTCGACAGCTTCGAAACCCAACCTTTGTTCAATTTGGCAAATTGATCTTTAAAGGTCACCAGCATAGGAGATCACCTGGGGCACCCTGCAGAAAAAAAGGATACAGCCTTTAAATGCAGCAGCCCATTTGCCAGCCCCTGGCCCTTAAGGGAGGCTGACCCCTCTGCCCCTTGGCTCAGCCTGCTTTACCACCCTGGAGGATGCTCCTGCTCCACCACTGCAGGATGTCTCTTCCTGGGCAGCAAATGATCCCCTGCCTTGTGGCCAGATGTGCCATGGTGCAGCTTCCTGTAAAGTCATGTCCTGGCTTCATGTGTTGTGGTTTTATCCCAGTAATGATGTCCTTGAGGGTATGGCTCCCCTGGGGTCAGGGGAGTGCTGGCAGCTCTCCTCAGATTTGCTCTTGGCTGTTTGCTGCAGCAGGACTGCCCCATCAGCTGCCCCACACCTCCTCTGCCAGATCAGCACTGGTCCAAGCCAGCCCCAGGATGTCTGTGTAAGCTGAAATGTGCTTTGAGTGCTGTGTAAACCAGAGAGGAACCTCAGATTTGGGACAGCACTGGGGCAGCCTGAGGCCAGTGATGCTCATGCCAGTATTGAGGCGAGCACAGGGACCAGGAACCAGTGCAGCCCCCGAAGACCAAACCCAGGTTGTCAGTCCTGCACAGCCACGACAATTTTAACAAACTCACACCATATTTCTGTACTTTGTGACTCTATTACATTGCTATTTTATATCCATATAGGCTCTGATGATAGCTTTTTCATAATAACCTTCCTTCCACCTCCTGGTTACGCTGAGTTCTCTCCATCCTTCCAGTAAGGTGCAATGGCACCAAGAGATCCCTTGGCTCAGCCCAGGTTTCCTGCAGCAGACTGGGACCTCTCTGGAGGTCAGGCCCCAGCTCTGGCCTTGCTGGTTTATGTTTATTCAGCTTTGCTGGCGTGTAGCTTTGCAAACAGATCACGTTCTGGTTTTTGCAAGCCAGCACAGAGAGGATCCTCTCCTAAGCAGAATTAATAGAGAGATCATCTCTCGCTGTAAACAAACCCCGGCGTCTGCTGCCTGTGTCTGCATTTGACTCTTCTGAGTTGAGTTTATTGGGGTTTTTTTTCCATTCTCCTTCAGATTTCTGGGCTGAAACACAATCCTGGGGCTGCTGCCTTTATCTCTCTGGTCCTTGAGTGCCTTTCCTCAATCCACAAGCATCTCGTTAATTTTAGTGCATGGCTTTGCAGCCCCAGTTGCCAGGTAGCAGATGACTTTAAGCAGCTGAAAAACTAAAAGGGCCTCTTCCAAACTTTAAATACAGAGCAATATATTTTGCAGGATTGAGGTGGAGGTTTTTTTCCTTTAATTTGGTAACCAGCTTCTCTCATGCAAAAGTCACAGGCAGGACTTATCTTTTTGGCTGCACATTCCCTGATTGAGTTGGAGCCTGGTGCTGGTCTGGGGAAGGTGAGCAGGGGACTCTGTTTGATTGAGCTGCTAACTGGAAATTGCTGCCTGACCACTCAGGTGCCTGCCTTGGAGACTCCTCTCTGAAGCAAGGAATGGCTCCTCTTAGTCAGGCATAAAGCTCCTCTCTGGATGGAATTCCTAATAGTGTTATCTCCAAGGTGTATTCTTCCATTGGTAATGCTCCCAGTTTGTGTCCTGTTGTCCCCATCTGTCCTCACTCATGGGTTTGATCCTTTCTCTCCTTTGTGCCCTGCTCCCTCCTTGGCACCCCAGGTTCTCCTCCAGCCTCTCCATCCTTTTCTCTGCAGGACACTACTTGCTCTCTAGGGGTAGCATCCTTGGGGAAATACGGATGTTCAACTCCTCCTGGGCTTTCACCAGAGGGAACAGTCCCTCCTGCAGGGGAGATTGTGGATGGTGTTTTTCTTGCATCCCTTGCCTATTGCATTCCTATGGGCTTCAGTGGGATTTTCCTTGTGAAAGGAAAAGTTTCCATCCTTTCCCTTTTGATGGCTTTTCCATCTCTCTCTCTGTTACAAGCAAAGACTTTAAGTTAAGTGTCCATCACACTGCTGGCAAGTCCTTAAACTCTTCATCCCCGCCTAGGCTGGGATGAGTTTTGTAACCATTTAGCAACCAGAGGAAAGATCCCTTGCCCTGCAGGCTAGAAATTCAGCTGGTGGGATAATCTGTGCCCTCCTGCTGCCCCATGGGACAGGACCAGGCACTGCCACACTGCTGAAAAATGCTGAGAAATTCTGGGAGAGTCACCCCTGAGCAAGGGGAAGCACAACAAGGTGAAAAATTATGTCTGTTTTCCAAGTGGGCAGAGTTCTGGTGCTGTGAAATGTTGGGGTGTGGCAAAATTTCCCGTTATGGGACTGTGCCCCCCTGGCTGCAGACCCCTGATTTAAACTGCTGATTTAAATGGGTGTCTCCACTAACAGGGCTGAGCAGGGATCTGAACTCAACAGCAGACTGTGTCTCTCCTTAAATTAGGTATTTCACTTGCCAGAGCACTGATATTGTGTTAATCAAACATTCATTAAAAGCCTCCATTGCTGCTTAATGAAGGTGTAATAAATAAAGATGCTATTATACAGCTGCAAAAAAAAAAAAATCATGTTTTCAATAATTAGCTGGCGTTTCATTAGCACAATTATCACTTAGGAGTTGAAGCAAGCTCTGTTCGAAACACTTAATTTAAAGGGTGTAAGGCTGGTCCCTTCAAAGGGCTCCTTTCTACCTGAGATTCCCCACTCTCTCCTGGTGCTGAGTGGAATGGATCCAGTGCTTGGCTCTCCACTGTGGCCACACACTGCCCTCCTTCCCCTTCCCCTCTGCTTCCCTGCCTCTTCTCCCGTGTTTTTGGATTTCCCCACTCAGTCCTGCTGTTGAAACTGAAAACTGAACCCCACCTTCCCCTTCCTCCCTCTCCCCTGCCCCCGTTTCTCCTTCAGGAGATCTCCAAGCGGGAAGAAGCGAGTGGGCAGTTAAGCTGTATTCAGCTGCCTGTCAACTCGTCGGGGGTACGTACAGCACATCCCACCGTGCCTGTCTCACTCGTGGTGCCTGCTCACACGCTGTGGTGCTGTCCTCATCATGATAGCTGTCATCCTTTCGGGGTCTGTTTGGGTGTTTTGGAAGTGTGTTTTTTGGTTTTTTCTTTCCTTTTTGTCGCCCTCATTGTTGAGTTAGCCCTGATTTTAAGTCCCTTCCTTCTTTGAGGGACCCAGCTAAATTGAGGTGGGTGCTTCCAAGTGGCTGATGTGGGTCCAGCCAGCAGCTGTCGCTGACTCCTCTCTGGCTGCCTGCCCTGGGGAAGGCTCCCGAGGGGCTGGCACAGCCTCCCCATGGCACAGCCACATCCCAGGGCCTCCCTGGGGATGTGGGTGGTGATGCTGATTGCAGGGCACGGCTCCCTCCTGCAGGCGGGGGAGGGTGCCCAGGAGCGAAGGGACCTGGAATCAAACCTGTTGTGATAGGTGTGTGTGTGTTGATGTGTGTGGGAGCCCTGTGCTCTGCAGGACAGGGGGGACAGCAGCAGCTGCAGGGTGTCCCTGGGAGGCTGCTGGGAACGCTGAGGTTGTGCCACATAACAGGATGGGAAATAATGCAGGTCTGAGGAAGCCGTGGATCTCCGAAGCACAGCACACCACAAACCTCACCCTTCTGCCAAACTCATCTCTCTCTTTACCACTCACTTCCCTTTCTGTCCTTTCCAAGAAGCCTGGCTTTCCCTCCAGCCCAGAAGCCTTTTACCCCAGTGTGTCAGTCCCTTTTGATACAGGTTGGTTTAGCCATTGTACTGCCTGGTCCAGCTTGACCTACCCTCGTTTCCCAAAAGGATTTTAACTCCCTGTTCTCTCATAACCCCTTTTCTATCCAGAAAGGCAAGCTGGGAGTGCAAGAACAGGTAACGGGCAGCAGCGCTGGCTGCGAGATGTTTGCCTGCAGCGTCCTGAGTCTGGCTCGTGGTGTTTGGGAGGGGATGCTCACTGCCCTCCAGACGTGGGGTTTGGTGCTGGGGAAGGGGGTGGGAAGTCCTCACACAGCTCTGCTTTTCCCTCTTGGCACACATCTCATTGTGCCCCCTTAAAACTTTCCTTAGGGCTGTGGAAGAGCACTCCAGGAATACAAATCACGTCAAATTCTTCCCAGTATTTATTTCTTTTTAATAACCCATTAGGGAGAATGAGTAATTCCTGGCAGGCCCGCTGACAGGCTGAGCTGGGAGCCTCTGTGGGGAGCGTACCTGGAGCCAGCTGGAGCCCCTGGTCACACAGAGACTGGGTCTGACTCCAGCAGAGCTCAGGCCAGCCAGACTTTACTGCTCCCCCTTGAAAGGTGCATTCCTGACCTTCTCAGACTGTGTCCTGCAGGAGGAGCTTCCCTGAAAAGCACAGAAGTCCTGGATCCTCAGGAGGGGAAATTTTGAGTCAACACTTCACATCACACTCTCTTTTGCCTTAAAAATATCTCTGAGTGTCCAGCCTGCCTGGAAAAAATATCTGTAATAGTTTAGTGACCCCACAGTAAATAGGGGGAGAATATTAGGGCCCATCCCTCTAGAGTTTTGCTTAATGATGAGGTGTGGGGCACTGACCTGGGTTGGATTAATCTCTTCCTCCTGTCCCATGCTGGGGTCCTTCCAAGATTTTACCATCAATGGGTACCCCAGCACCAAACCTCAGCAGTGCTGGCCAGGGCTCCTGTGGACGCAGCTTAGCCTTGGTGGGGTTTTCTGGGGCTCCTGGGCTCTCACTGCTAAAGTGAGGATCTGCTTGGCTTTTCCCATCCCAGCATCTTCCCCCCTTCCCACCTCTTCTCCATTGTGACAGGGCTTGGTGCCCTTTGCCAGAGCAGTGGTTTCAGCCGTGAATCCTCCTCTTTTTGGATGGGTATCGATGGTTCTGGCGAGCACCTCTGCCCCTCTTAGGTGTATCCTGACTATACCACACCCTAAGCACCTTTCTGCAGTGCCAATGGACAGAATCAGGCTCTGTGCCACAAGACCGAGCAGGAATCCAGGCACCACACAGAGAACACGGGTCGACATCATCTTCCTCTGCCTGAGGATGGGCACCTGTCAGAGCAGGCAGGCCTTGCTCAGCCACCGACGTTCGAAATGACGCAGCAGAATTTACACCCCCCAAATGATCCAGCATAAATCCCCAAAGCTCCTGCTCCTCCTGTGTGTGGCAGCTGGGAGGGAAAGGGTCCCTGGTGGCAGAGGATGTTGGGTTCTGCCACCTGGATCCTCTCTGTGCTAATGGGGCATCCATGGACACATCACATTTGCCACGTCAGAAATTCGGGGTCTGCTGTGCCCTTCCTGAACCCTGGATTGCCCCATCAAAGCATCACTAGAAAGAGCCACACCCAAGGAGTTTTAGGTGCATAAATCCAGAGAGATTAGCAGGATCATCTTTTGTCCTCAAATGGCTCATCAATATCGGTCCTTCCTCAACATCTGCCACATATCCAATTCCAGCAGCAAAAATTAATCAATAGTTCGGTTTTTCTCCTGATCCCTTTCTGGGACCGTGTTTGGAGCCAGAGGCAATCCATCTTCCTGGTAGGAGGTTTATTAGTCTGTGGTATAAACCTGTGCATGCCTCATTTTGTGGAAGGTGGTGTTGCATCGTGGTTCCCAGTTCAGTGGATCTGTAAGGTGTGGTGTTGGACACGGGAATCCATATTTGCAGAGGGCTGTCCGTGCGCCGTGGCCCCTCAGCCTCCTCGCTGAAGCCTTCTGTTTTGCTCCAGGGTGATGCTTCCAAGTCTGATTCCGAGGGGGATCTCTTCCCCCGCAGCCTGGAAGAGGAGGTAGAACTGAAGAAAAACTTGTCAAATCCAGCCTGTGAGTAACAACCCTGGGAGGACAGGCCCTTCCACAGAAACCTTGCTTTGCTGTGAAAACAGTGCATCCAAAAGGGAAAAAACCCTCCTGGAGGGAATGCTGTAGTCCCAGTTGTGTCATGCTTGACTTTGCAGCAGGCTTGGGGTGGGACTGTGGGCAATGCACGGGGATGCAGGCAGGGAGAGACGTGATTGCATCCAAACTGGTCATCTCCCCATCAAGCCCGAGGTCTGGGCTGGAGCAGTTTGGAGGAGGAGGATGGAGGGGGCAGGCAGGAAGCGCCCAGGGTTGGAGCTGGTGGGTGTTGGTTGGAGGTTGAAGGGCAGCAGGTGACATTTTGGGTGTGCTCTCCCCTGCCATTGACACCTCGATCCCATTGACACCCGATCCCATTCCTGTTTGACCCCCTGTGTGGGCTGAACCACCCAAATTCTCCACAAGGGCTTTTGGCCCGCACCTCGCTGATGCTCCGAGCAGCCCCTCCCTGCGGCGGCTTTGTCTGGCCACTAGCAGGCTGCGGGTGATCCCCTTGAGGTGTGACGCCTCAAACCCGCCCGTGTCTTGCAGTGATGGCCCTGAGCGACCCCCCGGAGCTGAAGAAGAGCCTGACCCCGCCGCTCATCATCCACACGGCCGCCACGCCCATGCCCATGCCCAAGAGCGCCGCGTTTGGGGACGCGCCGCAGGGCCACGAGTGCCGCCGGGCCAGCGGCGGCTCCGCCGAGCCCGAGCTCAAGTCCCCGGTACTCGCACCCCTCCCTCCCTTCCCCTGCGGTGTTCGGTGCCTCCGTGGGGCTGTCTGTCCGTCCGGCCGCCCCAGCCGGCACGGGGCGGGTGGCACGGAGCTGATGCGCTCCTTGTCCCCCCTGTCCCTGTGTCCCTTTCCATGTCCGTGTCTCTGTCCCTGACCCATCCCTGTCCCTATTCCATCCCTGTCCCATCCCTGTCCCATGGCTGTCCCTGTCCCATCCCTGTCCCATCATTGTCCCTGTCCTGTCCCTGTCCCGTCCCTGTCCCATCTCTGTCCCTGTTCCTGTCCCTGTCCCATCCCTGTCCCATCGCTGTCCCTGTCCTGTCCCTGTCCTGTCCCTGTCCCATCGCTGTCCCATCCCTGTCTCTGTGTCCCTGTCCCTGTCCCGTCTCTGTCCCTGTCCCATCGCTGTCCCTGTCCCATCCCTGTCCCGTCGCTGTCCCTGTCCCATCCCTGTCCCACCCCTGTCCCTGTCCCATCCCTGTCCCATCCCTGTCCCGTCTCTGTCCCTGTCCCATCACTGTCCCTGTCCCATCCCTGTCCCATCCCTGTTCCTGTCCCGTCTGTGTCCCTGTCCCCGCAGCCCAGCACCCGCAGCTCCCCGCACAGCCCCTGGCGCTCCAGCAGCTCGTGGAACAGCCGCCGCTCCAGCTGGAACAGCCTGGGCCGGGCCCCCAGCCTGAAGCGGCGCGGGCAGAGCAGCGAGCGCCGCTCGCTGCTGTCCGGGGAGGGCCAGGAGAGCTCCGAGGACGGGGACAGCTCGGATGAGGAGCGCTCCAGCCGCGCCGGCAGCTTCAATGGCTCTTTGCCTCACCGCATGGAGTCGCTGGAAACAAAAGGGTCCTTCGACCTGCAGGACACCCTGCAGGTGCCGTCCCTGTACCGGACTGGCAGCATGCACAGCACCAGGACGTCTGTGTCCGAGCACCAGGACTGCAATGGGAGGACTTCCCCGGGGCTGCTGCTGCACCAGCTCCAGCTGGACGAGCCCCACCAGGATGGGGACGACGGCGATGATGAAGGCAACATGGTAAGGAAGCGCCACGTGCTCGCTTGGGGCTTTGTGACTTGTCCAAAGCTTGTCACCATCTCAGGAGTGCACAAGTGGGTGCAAAAGGGATGAGGTCTCACCATCAGCACCAGACCTGAGTCACCCAGAAGGTCTCTAGGCAGTGGATGCTCTCAGAGATGGGCTTGGTACCCAAGTAAATATTGCAGTGCAGAGTCAGATGGTTCAGGAACGAGACATCAGGGCAAAACTGCCCAGGTTCTACTGAATCATGCAGAGTGAAGGCTGTAGGCATATATGCTTTTATGGCTGGTGAGGGTTTTTGTTTGGTTGGTTGGTTTTGTTGTTGTTGTTGTTTGTTTGTTTTTAAGTGAAACAATTCTTCCTGCTTTCCAACTATTATTCAGTTTTCTGCCCCCACACCAGCAGCAGAAAACTTCTACAGGCAAAGAAAGAGCACGGCTTGGTCCCCCATTCCCATGGCAGCATTAGTCCAATGGAGATGGTGGTAATTTCAGAGGCTCTGCATTAATTTCCATCTGAAGAGGCATTTCAGTGATGAGTGTCTCTTTCACAGTGCTGAGAAGTGTCATTTAGGAAATATAAGTTGAAAAGACTGCAAGTGCAGGGAAGGGATGAGGGTTCCTGGTCCTTGTTTCACAGGGATGTTTGTATCTTAAAGGGGAAAGAAGGGAATCTGGCTGATTTTCCAAAGTTGTTTGCATGACTGGCAGAGTGGGGCTTGAGCTGGGCGTGAGGGTGTTGCAGTTCCAGCTGTCACATGTGCATTGGGGACAGTTTTGGAGTGTTTCCTGCTCTTCCCAGGTTATCTCTTAGTTTGATTATACCTTGTTCCCAGATTCAGAAGTGTGGTGGTCTGATGTGTCACCCCAGGGGTGACTGTTCCTCTGGGGGAGCAGGTGGGGTTTGGGCAGAGCTGTGATGGTAGCAGGGGCTGTTCTGAGAACAGGAGAGCTGCAGATTGTGAACATGATTTTACTATTTTTCCTTGAGTTTATTGAATGAAAATGGAATTGGGATCACGTGAAGGGATGACTCCAGAGTCCTCTGCTCCTTACAGGAGGAGGAGAGTCAGTGCTGGCAGAATGCACTCAGCCTTTGCAAAAGCCATTATCCCATCACATCTCCAGCATGGATCCTCAGCCTGGGATTTTCACTCATTGTCTTAACCTGCTTTTTTACTTCCATAAAATAAATTGAATTTTTAAAGAAAAGGAGCAGTAATTATTTTTGGAAAACGTCCCCACTCTTAAAAGTGTTGAAGAGACCATTCTCTTTATTGCTGGCTGGGGATTTTTTTTCTCAAGCTCCAACATCTGCTGCTTTTCCAGCTCACCTGCTCCAATCATCCCACCAGTCCCTTCTGTTTTCCCTCCCAGGATCAAATGCCAGCAGTCCCCCTTGTGCTGGGTGTGGTGTGATGAGATGTGTCCCTCCTCTCCCAGCCAGTGCTGACAATGAACTGTTGAATAAGATTTTTAATTTTTATCATCTGCTTTTAGCATAAATCAGCCATCACCCTCTGTGCACTGTGGACTGGCCATGGAGGGTGTGATCACCTCAATACCCTCCCATGGAATGGTCAGAAGCAAATGCCAAGGGGAAGAATTGACAGAATAGGGGAAATAAATTGTGTCCCAGCCCATGGGATAGCCACAAGTGGGATACTTGCTCCTGGCTGGTGCCTTTCCCCATGCTCTGAAATGTGTCTTCACTGCAAATCACTGAACCAGATGGATAAGAAAATATTGCTTAGATTAGCCAAATGAGCCCCCAGGTTGCAGGGCTTCACTCCTGACATTTGGGGGGAAACTTTGCTCCTAAATTAGCCTTGACAAAGTCAGCGGGAGAAAAAATTTGCATTTTAAATGGAAAAAATGAAATACAAAACTCCCTGTCAACAAAAGAGGAGAAGAACTTGACTATTACTCAGATCAAAGTAATCCTAAATATGCCTTTCTGCATCAAAGCTTTGCATCCCTCCTTGCTGCCTGGATTTGATTGTCTCTGTGCAGAAATTAAAGGAGGAGCAAAGGCTTCATCTGGATTTCCCAGGCTACCCCTGTATTAGTGCAGCTCTGCTGCCTTTGATGAGTTTATTTTGAATTTCCATCCCTCTGAGGGGCTGGAATTAGACCCCTGACAGCTTCTCTCCACAGAACTAGGAAAGCAGGGGGCTGAAATCTGTTCTTTATTGCATCACTGCAGACAAGGAGTCTCTCCCAGAGGGAGTGATCCACAGCTTTCCTGGGTTCCCGTGACTGGGATCAGGGATCTGCTGCTAGATCCTTGTTGTTTCCAACTGCTGGATTTTAGACACTTTTGGACACTTTCTACCCAAATTGCTCAGTGCTTACAGCAGAAAGGGAAATATTGAATATGCAACCAATGTGTCCACTCCTCCCCAAAACCTCACTGCATTTTACTATTGCAGCTCCTTTCCCTTTTCATATTCCACTTTTTCTCTGTGGTGTATGGTCCAACCATTTGAAAACCCTCTCAGCCTGTCCCTGTTGCATATTAAAATTAAATAATCAGGTCCTGAGCGCCTCTGTGCAGCTTCCAGCTTGCCTGGAGGTCCTCTGCTGCTCACAGAGCATTTTTCAGCAGTTTCTCCGCCCTTATAATAAATCTTTTATAAATCTAAGCCTCTCCCTTACTCTGAGGAGTGCATCAGTCATCTTTTATTGCCAACTGCCTTCATCCTACCCTCGGAAGTGCATTAATATCTGAAATTCATAATAATAATTCAAAGAGCAGCTTTTTATCAGCAGCTCTCATTGGTGTGAGGTTGAGGGTCTCCCTTCCCACTTCTGCCTGTGAGCACCCAGCACCTCCCCAGTCCTGGCTCCTGCTGCCTCTGGGGAGGGGTTTGGATGGGCTCACCCAAGGAGGTTTTGTCCAAGCCACTGGCAACTGAATTAAAGATCAGTTTTCTTCTCCCCTCCCCACATCTTTATTCATCCTGTCCAGGTGTGGTTTATGAACAAATAGATGTGATTTAAGCTACATAATTGATTTCTCCCTTTGAACACAATGCAGGCTTGAGCAGCAATCAGCCCCATTGTCAGCACTTGGAGCCTGCCTGGACCTCTCTGGGAAAGCCTTGGATGGGGCTGAGGCTGGAAACACTCAGGGTTTATTTCACAAATACCTTACCCTTGGCTCAAATTAACTGAGCTGTGCTGTTCTACTGCTGGAAATATGGAGTAATTCCTCTGAGTTTAGGTTTCTGGGGATGTACTTCGCCCTGCAGCCCCAGCTGAGCCCTGGTGCTCACCTGTACTGTAACCCTCTGAATACAGGGACATGATGGAAGACCACTTTTTGACTCTGTTGTCTGATTTAGCCCATGAACTGCAAGCTGTAACAATTAGCCAACCCCCAAAATATCTTTGGCATTAAAATTGGACAAAGGGAATATAAAGAAGCATTCTGTGCTGCTGACGCATTACCATTCACTACAAATCCCCTTGATAAATACCAGAACTGCTCTGAATAATAGATACTTCTGGAAACCTTCCAGCTCACAGAGTGAACTGGACTGAGTTCTGTTACTCCATGTCCAGAGGCCAGGGCAGCAATCTCTGCTCTCACCACAGCTCTGAGCAGACACCCGATTTTTATCCATTTCTTTACCTTTGTTAAATCTATGGATAGTTAGACTAACCAGGCTGCTTGAAGGGATAACACAACCCCAAGGATGCATGCTCTACTAAATACAGTTCAGAGAGAAGGGAGCAGTCTTGACTCCTTGCCTGGACCTGCAAAAGAGATGTGAGAACATCCAAGACAGCCAAAACCCCACTGGTGTGCAGTGCATGGTCTGTGTGTGCAGGACTTGAGGGAAGGATGGATGGCTGAAGGAGCAGGATACAAAGCTCTAACTTTTCTTTTTGTTATTCAGACTTTTCTTCTTATTTGCCCGAGGTGATTTTCATTTTCTGAAGGGTCCAGATTGTCACCAAGGGCTTTCATTAAAACAAGCACTACACCAATTATTCCCCATCACTAATGAGACCCCAGGCTGGGTGTCTGTAGGAAGAGAAAGCACTTCCTCCACTCCACTCAATTACCCTAACAAATCCCATTTTTACAGTCCAGAGTACTTCAAGTGCTAACAGTTTGCCTCAAAATGAACCCTTCCTCCCTGTTTCCAAGATGAAATAAATAGAAGTGCCTTAGTCCTGGAGCACAGGTGCTCCTGGGGTGTGAGGGTGGTTCCTGTACCGTCCTTCACACCCCTCTGTGTCCCCATGGCCCTGAAATCTCTAGAAGCTTCCAGGAGCTCACACAGTCATATTTCCAGGTCTCCCTATCCAAGCTCAGGTGGCAGCAGAGAAATAAGGCTTATGTAAGAGCAGGAGTTGGTTTTAATTTACCTGCGAAGCACTCTGGTGACAGTGCACACACCAATCTGTGTTTATTTTCTAATGCTTTGATGTGGAAGGGCTGGGGAAGCCCTGGTGTGGTGAGCAAGATGTTGGCCTGGCTTTTAATGGTTCTCCATGCACAGGGTGCTCTGCTTTGCCGGTGAGATTGAAGATCCTGATTTTCCTTTGGAGGTGTGGATGAGAAGGTGATAAACTTAAGGCAGAAGTTATAGCAGCCAGGATGAGGCTTCTCCTCAGCATCCAATTTTTGGTGTCTTTGGTTGACTAGTTGGCTCAGGCTTTTGCAGTCTGCCCTCCTGACCTGAAATGACCTTGCAGACAGACTATAACATAAGTGTGCATGGCTGAGGATATGCTGTGGTTTCAAGTAGGAATTAATTTGCAGGAATTGGATGGCCCATGTTCATGCAGATCAGGCTGCATGGTGTTCCCTTCTGGCTTTATAATCTCCCATCTAATCTGCTCATGCTGAATGAGAAGCAGATGATCACCATTGTGTTCCTGGACCAAAACTTGGGCCTCAAATGATTTCTAACTTTCCAGTGGTGCATGGACACAGGGCTTGGCTCAGCAAGCAGCAGGAATCCCTCCCTCTGCTCCCTTTTTAACCTCTGACATAAGCATTTTATACTGTTTTAAAAAACCCAAACAAAAATACCCCACAAAAATTCCCCAAAATACCTTACAAGACTCAAGCAAGCACCTGATGAATGTTTGGAGGGACTGAGTGGGTTATCATTCCTTTGGGCAAGGGTTTTATTTATCATGTTTGTCCTCTTTGTGTGCCAGATGTAGTTACAGTGCAGAGAAAGAAGCAAGACCAAGCACTGTGAGCTCACAGGGCTGGCACAGAGCTCCTTCCCCTGCCCAGCAGGGTCTTCTTTAGGGACATTATTTTATTTCAGCTTCACTGAGCACTGGAAGATAAGTTTTTAGTGAAAAGCTCCACCAACTCCTTCATGTGGAAGCTTTGGGGGGTTGTTGTTTCAACAGTTCTGTGTTTTCCTCCTGTGTTGGGGTCCAGGGCACGTGGAGAACCCCTGGGGCTGCCCCGGGGGTCCGAGACCCTGCTGGGACCCCAGGAAGGCGCTGCCTTTGACCTCCATGGGAAAAACCTCCAACACTCAGAGATGAACCACCAACAACAAAGATTTGAAATAAATAGGAGTTTAGTTTGTCACAGGGGGAAAATGTGTCGTTTCGGGTTTTTAAAATGGAAGTTGATGAGAGCAAGGTGGAGAATTTTGGGCAGTGTCTCATCTTCTTCTTCCTCGCCTCCATCCTCTGCTGTGACGGTGGCACAGAGACATTGGTGCAATGGGTTTGAGGCAGAAATCGTGTGTCTAGAACAGGCAGTGATTATTGGCACAAAATTGTAAATATAGTACTTTTAAGAGCTCATTGGACTAGAGACCTTTAAAAGACCTTGGATTTTCTGTCTGGGGGGTTTGCCAGAGGTGTTTCTTCAGCGAGTTCAGCTTGCGGCAGTCGGCGCGCAGGCCTTGAGATAAACTGAATAAACACCTCAGAACACCAAAGCTGCAAGTTCTGTCCATCCTCTCAAACCCTGGTACAGGACTTTCAGAAGAGAATACCTCTAATTAGGGGATCTTGGAAGGGAAATTCCAAGACCCCTGCTCTGTACATTTTCCCTGCAGAGCAAAAGGGACCGCATGAAGGCCTGGCTGCGGGCACAGCTGCCCACCTGCTGCAAAGAGAGGGACTCCTGGTCCATCTACATCTTTGCCCCTCACTCCAGGTAAGGCAGGGCACTGGGGCAGTGGTGGTGTAGTGGGATGGATGGTAACCCCTCATGTCCTCATTACAATGGCTCACCAGCCTGGTTATCCCAGATGGGTCTCTGTACGTCAGCCCACAAAACTCCCAGCCCTTCCCCGGCCCCAGTGTGACATCAGAGTTGAACAGCAAACAGTTCCTGGCTGCAGAGAGCACAGGAGTGTCCAGTCAAGACCCATGGCTGCAGCTTCATCAGGTTCCTCATTTCCTTTGGCAGTGATGCCAGTGCTCTGCAAGCTTTTCACTTGATGGAGTGTGATGAGCTTGTAGCAAGTGGGAGAGGTGCAGCATCAAGCAGAAAAATCTGAATTTGCCCCACTACACACTTACAGCACAGCAAAGGACTCCCTGACCTCCTCAGCCTCCTCAACTGAACTTGCCTGTCCTCCCTCTTCCCTTTCTCCCAGAGAACAGCCTCTCCTTTCCTGAGGGCCCCTGGCTCTGCCCTTCCCAAAGCCTGGCTCAGCCTAGCTGAGCTCCGTGCTCGTTCCCCTGGACACGCACCCGAGGGTTTCCCTGCTGGGGCTGAGGGCCCTGGACAGCATTCAGGTTCATTCATACAAAGATTAGAGAGATTTTCAGAAACAGACTTTGGGAAATGTAATACGGTATTATAAATCCTGAGTCAGTGTACGGCCATCTGTCACAATAAATAGCTTCTGTCCCCTGGTTCCGTGTGTGCTCAAGCCTTACGGGCTCACTGGGAGTATTTCTTCTTTTATTTAAGCTAAACCTGAGCAGCAGGAACCAGGTAGGGGGGCAGATCCAAACCTGGCCGTGTGTCTGAGCCATGGGAGCGGCTGCCCCATTCCAAGTGACCAAAGCCCTCTATGAACACTCCCAGGGCTTGGAATTTGTGGCTCAGGTCTGTAGCTCAGATCCCTTTCTGTTCATAACCCAATCTGCCCTCAGTGTGCAGCTCTGCCAGGGAGGGGATTGGGAGATTGGAGCTCATCTGCTTTGCAAGCAGAGTGCTCAATTCCCCTGCTCTGCTTTGAGCTGCCGTGTGTTTCCCCAGCCAGATGAGCATTAATAGCTAGTCTGTGTCTACTCCTTTTTTTTTTTTCCTCTCTTGACAGATTCCGTCTGATGTGCAATAAAATCATCACTCACAAGATGTTTGATCACGTCGTCTTGGTGATCATTTTCCTGAACTGCATTACCATTGCCATGGAACGACCCAAAATTGAGCCTCACAGCGCTGTGAGTTCCTGAGGTTTTCCTGTGCTCCTCGTGGAGCAAGCACCTGTGGCTCAGACCCCACTGCTGTGCACTCAGTCTTGTTTCCTTTCTCTTTTAAAATGGGAAGGTGCCAACACTCCCTGAGCATCCTTTGAATTAGGTGCAGGAACTCTCCTGGCCCCTACCCAGTCTCCCTTCAAAGCACAAGAGCACAGATCGTGGCCTGCAATATATGCAATGTCTCATTTCTGGAAGCACAATCAAGGTTTTAACACATGACATAGCATGACATCTGTCTCAGTTTCCTTCCCTGAGAAACCTTCAAACACTTTTCCTCTCTCAACACAATGTTCACTTCTTCCATCTGTTCCCCACAGGCGAGTATGTGTGGTGCGAATGGAATGGGGAAACTGTTCATTTCATACTCTTCTCTCCCCTTTGTGTATCAGCTTTGTTGTGACACCAGAAAAACTGAGGTGATGCAGGCACTGCAATGCCAGTTCTTGGAACCTCTTTGTTCTAATGCTCTGTGTAAGGATTCCTCAGACTAGACCCTCACAGCATCCAGCACTCAGAGGGGCAGAATCATCCTATTGCTCTTTTATTTTAGCATAGATTGGGGCTGAGATGCTCTGGGCTCCTGCTGATTTATCGCCCAAGACTGCTCATATCACAATCATATAGAATCCTGTTTTGTTGATGTAGGCGTGTCAGGCTGTTCATTTTTGTGGATTTTCAATGTAAGACCTTAAAACTGGAGTCTAGGCTGTTCCCTGCCTATTTTAAGCATTTCCTAGTAGTCCTTCTTACTCTAACAGTTTGCCCAGCAGTCCTTTCCCTAAATCCATTTTTTTTCCAGTTCCCATGCAGTCATGCACCAACTCGCAGCTGCAAGAAGACAGCAGGGCTCCCTGCCAGCTGATACAGCAGATCACCCTGCTTATCCCCAAATAAGGGGCACCCTGAGAACCTCCCTTAAAATCCCAAATAAGCCCTTGCTGTGTCCTCTGAGAGTCACCACTCCCCAAGACTGGCTCTGAAAGGAGCTGCAGGTACACAGAGAAGGGAAATGGGTGCCACGTGTGAGCTGGGGGAGTCCACAGCAGAGAGCTGTGGCACACAAGCCCAGTGTTTGATACAGGAGAGGAAAGGAGACAGGGACTGGTGTGAGGTTCATCACCACTAGGTTATAACAAAGGAGCTGGACCATGGCCTGGGAGCTGCAGAGAAGGGGAATGCTGAACAGAGGGGCAGGGAATCCATGGGGAGTGCATGGGCCCTGCCTGTGCAGATGGAGCTCTCACCTGGAAACCCAGAGAGTTAGCTTAGCTTGAGTTGGTTAAAATAATTGTTCTTTGCTTCCCTGATCTGTGGATTTTCTGACTGCTTCGAGTGAGTTCTCTGTCCCTGTCCCAGTTTCAGCTGGCTTATCAGAACAGGGGCTGCTGTTGCACTCCCCACTGCAGAGTGCACGACATGGACCAGGGAGATTATCCTTCAAAACAGCCACGTGCTTGCCAGGCAGGAATGCAATATCCTCAGCCTCACCTACGTGCTGTTGCTGTTTTATCTCCAGCTGCACAAGCAGGTCCCTGTCCTCTCCCTCCTGCCCAGTGCCTGCCCTCCTACAGCAGCCTTTTGTGTGGCAGTCAGCTAACAATAGAGATATTTCCTATCACAGCTCATGCAATCACGGTACAGGTCTAGGACCTCATTAATTATGGACCCTGTATGGAAACAAGCTACTTTGTGGTTCCTGAGTCACTTCCAGTAAATCATGATCTGGCAAGAGAGAGAGTTGCCAAGGTGTTTTGTCTTGTTGAAATTGCATCTCATTTTGAGTGAGAGATCTGCATATCTTATGGGACTGCTCTGTAGGGAGAGGCAGAAATAAATCCAAAATTGTTAAAAGCAGGACTGGGGCCAATTATATGTGCTCATACGTACGTGCACACGCATCATCGTTCCTCCAGCCTCTGCCTTCTGTTGTCCATTTCTCAGTGGAGGGAATCAGAAGCTGCCTAGGGATTAGGGAAAAGTGTAATTTATTTAATAATCATCATTAAAACGAAAGGTTTCTGCTAGCTATAGATAGGGAACCACTCCATGGGCTCATCTGTAATCACTGGCTGCTCTTGCTGAGTGGTGGCACTGAGGAGGGCACGGTCTGGTGGGTAGTGCAGGGACTGGGAAATGAGGCTGTTTGGCTTCACAAGAGGTGCAGCCCGTGGCTTTGGGCAACAGAACTGACCTTTTGGGGGCAGGTCTCAGCTGGCATAAAGCCCCAGAGCTTTGCTGGCTTTGCTGGAGCTGTGACAACTCATGCCAGCTGCGCTTCAGCATCCCACGGGTCCTGCTGCCTCACAGCCCTGTCACTAATATTGACTTAATTTCTAGGAGAATTGGGAGTTCAGTGATATTTACACGATGCAGTGATGTCTGCAGGTGAGAGGCAGGTAGAGATTTGTCAAGCACGTTTCAAGGAGGGCACATCTCCCTGTTTCCGCTGCGGGGGGAGGGTGATTTGGAGGAAATTAAGGAGGATTTGGAGAAAAAAGGGAGGGTTTGGGGGTAAGGTGCTGGCGGCTGTCCCTGTCCATGGTGCTGACACAGAGCCGGGTACCGGCAGGACTGAACCACACGCTGTTACTATCTAAATATTTGGATTTTCTCCTCTTTGCAAGCAAACAGTCAAAGGCTGGTTTCAGCACAGAATCGTGAGGACAGTTTTCAATCGCCCAAATATGCATGGGGGGATGCACAGCTGCACAGAGCAGCCTATAAAACATTGTCTCTCCTTTTCTTTTTCATAGGAACGGATTTTCCTAACACTCTCCAACTACATCTTTACAGTCATCTTCCTGACTGAGATGACAGTTAAGGTAAATTCAAGTGGAGGAGAAGTGTGTCTGTATTATATTAGTTATTTTTTATCATGGTGGACTCACAAAACCCTTGGGTCTACCAGCTGTGAGTGCAGTGTATTTCCCTCTTCTGAATCATACTGAGATGCTCACCACATGCCTTATTCTGAGCATGTTTTACATCAGAACAATTTCACTGAAGCTGCTGTTGATTTACACCATTATAGGAGCAATGGGATCTTCAATTCAGCAATCCTGCCCTATTCAGCAAAGCTCTTGAGCACATGCTTAACTTCAGCCATGCATGTAAGTCCCATTGTCTTCAACAACCAGTTGTCCTCAACAACCTAAGCTGCTGTGTGCTTTCCTGAGGATGGAGAGACTTAAGCACATTGAAACACTTTGCTGGATTTGAGACAGGAGGCTCAGAGACCCATGGCTGCAAATTTCTCCCGTGTAATTCATAATCATCTCACTGAACAATTGCTCTTTCTTTGGAAAGTTTTTCAAGTTTCTTTATTTGCAAAGCTTGTGTACATGATTGCTTGAGTCAGCCACTCTCCACCTTCTCTCCTGCAGTCTATGGGAATAAAATATGATCAATTTTTTTTTTTATGCCAAAGCTAAAAATGTTAGGAACAGTTTTCTGCAGGTAGGTTTATCTACATTAGAAGTACATCAGCTGTAAGGGACAAACTGGGATGTTTCTGCAGCAGCATTTTCATAATTCTTGCAATAGAACACTTTGCTGGTTTCTCTAATTAGGCTTCTGTACTGGGAAGCAGGCAGACTCACAGACTGGTGTCTGTAAATAACACCTTCTCAGCAGGTTGCTAACTGCAGCAAACACTTTGGATGCTACAGCCATAATCTGTTGTAACTTGGTGTCTGGGCAGGTGGTGGCACTAGGCTTGTGTTTTGGGGAGAAAGCCTACTTGAAGAGCAGCTGGAATGTGCTGGATGGGGTTCTGGTGCTCATCTCTGTCATCGACATCCTGGTCTCGATGGTGTCAGACAGCGGCACAAAGATCCTGGGGATGCTGCGGGTGCTGAGGCTGCTGAGGACACTGCGGCCCTTGAGGTAAGCACGGGAAGAGCTAAGGGATGTCGGATGTGTGTGTCAAAGGCAGGGCTGAGCATTCGTGCAAGGAAGGGGCAGATGAGAGAAGGGTCCAGCTCTGTCAGGGGTGCCATCCCAGCCTCCTGCAGCTCCGCAGGCAGTGACAGTCCCCAGGTCCTGCTGGTCTGCCAGAGCTCTGCGCCCTTGCTGTGTTCTGGGACCAGCCCCAAGTGCAACAGGAGACTGATCAATGCCTCCTTTGCTCATTAAAACACACATCCCCTGCTATTTGTGTTCTCACTTGCTCTGTGTAAAGTGCAGCTTAACAGCTTCTTCTCCCCCTTTCCTTCAGGCAGTCAATGGCAGTTTTGTAACAAAGAAGGAAATTATTGGCAGGTGGTAGATAATTTTTAAGGAAGCAGAGACCCAACTGTTGCTTAAAGTAGGATGCGAAGAAGGTTTTTTCCTCAGCTCCCCATTAATTTTAGAGAGACCTTTACTTTGAAAATGACCCAGACAAGATGAAAACAATTGTTCTACTAACTTGGCCCCCCAACTCTGCCAGCAGGGCAGTTCCATGCTCCAGGGACAGGCTGCACTCTGATAAGAACCTACCCAAGGACCAACCTCTTCCAAACAGGCATCTGTTTGTGACCTGTACCCCAAGGCATGAACGTTTCTCTTCATGCTAAATGCAGTTCCTCTTTAATACCATTGTTGCTGCTCCTGTTTTGCAGCAGCTAATAAACCTTCCTGCTCAAAGCATCTTTGTGTGCCTGTCATATCTCACTGCTGCTTCCTCCATAAAAAGGTTCGCTTTGAGTCAGGATTTTTCTCTTTCAGAACAGAAAAATAGGACCCTGCTTCTGATAGAAGATGTTTTACTACCCCTGTGTGAATTATAAGTCTAAATAACAATGGCCATGCCTATACATATATTTCAAATATTCTCAACAGCTATTAAGGACATTCTGTTCAATCAGTTCATGTATGTGTGTTGTGCCTGGTGAGTTTTAGGATGTGAACTGCTTTTAATCATTTTTATCTGACAGCTGGTACCACTGGGGTAGTTCAGCTCCCTCACTATGTAAGTGGACTGTATTCCTCTGTGACTACAATTCAGGCTTTTCTCTGTTTGTGTGTCCCCTGGTATCTCCTGCAGTTTCTGGGGTAGTTTCTGCCCAGTTCTTGGTTAGGTAGATTTGCTCTGCTCTTCTCTTTCTGCTGATTTTTGACCTATGTTAAGAAAACCTATAAAATAATCTAGATGGCTCAAGGTAAAAGAAGGATTGATTTCTCTTCTCTGAACTGTGGAATCCAAGCTTCTCTTTTGATGTTCCATGGTTAAATCAAATTTAAAGAGAGACATTTGGGTTGTGCTGATCTCTGCTGGAGTCACCTGTCTGACCCGGTCAAAGCCCTGTATTCTTTGTAGGTTTGTAGGGCTGTCTGGCAAGAACTTGGGTCTTTTTTAACTGGAGCCTTCCTCTGCAGTCCACTATGGGCATGAACAATCTGCAGTTGTGGGGAATAATCCACTCAGTAACTGCAGGCTGAAGGGAGACCTGCCATCTGAAGCATGTGTGGGATTAGGCTCTTCCATTGCTATTGCATTTCTGTTGGTATTTGATTTGTTTTCTCAAGAGAGTTTTCAGCCAACATGCTGCTTTCTACTACAGAAAGGAAATGTAAAAAAAGACAGCAACGAGCCCATTCCCTAAATATGTTCAGAATCAGTTCTGTTCTCGAATTATGAGATTTGTAGGGAATGAAAAAGCAGCCATCAGACCGGGGGCTTTTCAGTAAGTGATAAATCTCTGCCTGTGGGAGCCCATCTGCCTCGGAGCTGCACATCTGGGCTGCCCGTGCTGCCTCTGCCCACAGCTGCCCTGGGCTCACATCCTCCCTGCACAGCCCAGATGTGCAGCTGCACCAGCGAGGGGTGACAGAACAGGGACAGGTTCTGGGGTTCTTATCCCCGAGATTCGGTGGTAGTGTCTTTTGCCCTCTGAAACGCTTCGTGTCAGAAGCAGCAGAAGAGTCAGGAGTTGCCATCTCAGGTTTCCCAAGGTTGTTTATTCTTTCTTATCTCACAGTTCTCTCTGTGCTCTGCCAAGGTTCCTGCTGCAGCAGAGAACTCGTGGTGACTCCTGACTGGGAGGGTCTTGACTTCTTGTACTACGTGTTATGTGTCTGTTATTTACAATTGATTACCAATGCCTACCACTATGCTAGACAGTCATATCTACTCTAAACCAATCTCTTTTGACCCAGCACTGCAGAAGATGGAGGGCAAGAACAAGAAGGAAGAAGAACAGGTCCACGCCCTGATTCCTCCATCTTGGCTCTTCAGCCTCCATTCTAAAAAACCCCAAATTCCATTTTCTTGCCCTGTGATAAACTAACTACTACTCATTTCACACTCTTGAGACTTGTAATTCCTCCTGGGCTCTGTGCCAAGGTTTCCAACCCCCCTCTACAGACTCCAAACCCCCCTGTACAGGTTCCAAACCTCCTGCTCGGGTCCCAGACCCCTCTGCCTGGGTCCCAGCCCCTCCAGGGATATCAGAGAGTTGCTCTGGACTCCAACAACAGTGACCTGAGCTCTCTGCACTCCGTGCCTTCACTCATCGTGTCTGGGTGAAGCCTCTCATGGAGGCTGGGGCAGTTTTTCCTCTTCAGGAAGGCGTAAGGCAGAGACCAAAGCAGATGCTCCATTTACATCACAGAAGAGCAAGCCTGGCTCCTTCTGTCCTCTCTTTCTGGGCACACTCCAGGACAGGGGTGCAGGAGGACACCCTCAGTGAGAAGCCAAGCCACAGCTGTGTGTGTCTCACTCAGCTGGAGAACAGAGACAACCCTCTTCATCTCTGTGTTGGTTTTCCTACTGGATAGCCTGGAAGGGGGAGTCTTGCTAAAGATCTCCCTCATTCAGTCTCTGATTTTATCACCCCATTGCTTTATGCAGCACACAAAACCCCACACAATTCTGCCTTCTGCCTAGGCATTAAAACAACCTGTATGCAAATCACAGGGGTTTGATTGCATGTTTGATTATCAGCCTCCAAACTGAATCCATGAAGATTCAAGCACAGCTTTATGACCAGAATTCCAAAAATAAATTCACAGCGCAATGACATTTAAAGATGTTTCCATGACCCTCTGATGTTTCAGCCAGTAAAGGCATTGCTTATACAACAACATTCCTTCCTAATGCGTTCAACCTGCTCTTGTTGGGATCAAGTGTTGCAGCTTAAGATACAAGAGAAATCAAAATTGAAAATGTATTCAGATTTAATGTGGGTGGACTTTTGGGCTGTTTTACTCTCTACAGAGCCTGGGCTTTGACTTCTAAAGCACACAGATAAATTATTCACTTTTATACTATCGTGGTCTAATAGTCATTTCATAACTCTCTTCTATCTATCATATTATCACCTTTGCTAATTTTCTTTTAATCTGTGGAGGAAGGTCTTCAGTAATGTTATCTCTTGCTTCATCTAAGTGCTGCTACTTCTCCTGAGAGTTCTCATCAGGAAGGCTTAATGTTGGTAATGGATCCAACTGGGATGATGTTGGCAGTGGGTTTGAAGCATCTCACACTAGGGGTTCAACAGCACTGGGAATCCTCAGACCAGAAGAACCAGGGGGAATTGGAGAGATTAACATTTCTTCACATCAAAACAAAGAGAATGTCTCATTTCAATTTCCCTGTTTGTCATATGCATAATGCAGACTGGAATTGTGCTGAATGGAACCTCATCAGGTCTCCTTTTCTTACACAACTTGCAGGGCTCCCAACTGGCAGCATCCTTCAGCCATAAATTGCAGGGGTGTGGGTCAGATAATAAGATTTTTCAAGTCTTGTAGCAGCAGGGCATTGCCAATACTGATGAGGTGTGGGGATGCCCTATGTTGACATATTGGAGGTGGTACTAATAATCTGGAAAAGCTGAGAATATCATTGACACCTCTCAGAGAATTGTCAGACTCCTATGAGAATATCAGGAGTCTTCACATGGACTTGCCTGAGTTTTAGATCATGCCCTTAGTCTGAGGCAGCTCCAAGGTCTGAAGGTTTCCATTAGTAAAAGCTATTATTTTCAAAATATTTTCAGTCTTTTCTCCCTGTAGTGCTGAAAACAGCACTGGCATGGAGCTAAACTGGTGGCAACTTTTACCCTAATGTGTTCTAATTTGAAGAATTCCCTGGCTGATCAAAATGCTTAAAGCAGCCAAATGCTGCTGGTTTTCAGCCCTTTTTTCCTCAACATGCACATGATTTTGCAAAGTCAGACAAGTAACCTCCTATTTTCCCTCTCAGCTGGATACAAAATAGTACCTCACAGGGGAAATCACTTTATTATTTCTAGAACAGCATTTTGTAATAACTGTTGGAGAATATTATCAACTTTAAACTCTGGAGACTAAATTCCTTCCTTGTTCCCCAAACCTTAAGGATGCTCCAGTAAATCACAGACCTTCAGTTTAGAAGACTTGACTTGGTTCCATCCTGCATGACAGTGGACAGAAGTCCATTATCCCCAAAGTCAGGATCTCTAAAGGCAGCAGAGGACCTAATTTACATTGAAGTAATTGGAACTGAGTTGTCTTCCTGCCTCTGAGAGCGTGGCTTGCCCCCCTCCCATGCCTCAGTTTCCCACCTGTGGTTTGGCAGGTGTTGTGTTTCACCCAGGACTGTGTGAGGAGTGTGAAGTGTGGAGGTCTTTAGTGCATGTGAGGAGCTGGAAGAGATGTTCAGGCTCAGCCTGTCCGGCCCAAGGCTCGCTCTGTGCACTCAGATGTGGCCTGTTAGGCTGCATTACCTGGAGTTGGGCACACTGAGCTGCTCCTCAGCCCCTCCTTGCTGGGCTGGGCTCAGCTCTCAGCCCCATGGCAGCAGCAGCAAGATCTCCAGGCTGGGCTAAGCCCTGTGGGCAGCTTTGGCAGCCCACACTGACCAGCCCCCACTCCTCTCATGGGGTGTGCAGCCTTCTGCTCCTTCAGCCAGCTCACCCTCCAGCTCCCTCCCTAAAATATCCAGATCTGAGTGTCAGGAAAACGGAGGTGTCTGAAATGGGAACCACAGCACCCACCTGGCAGAGATGCCCAGTGTGAGGAATAGCAGCATCTGCTCTTTGTGTTTCACTGGTAAGAGAGCAGATAAAAATACCACCATCTGTTCCTTTCTGAAAGTGAGAACTGATGAGTTACCCTTGACATTTTGAGTAAATATTTAAGTGAAAAAAATGGAAATAAGCTTGGGCTTTTTGGTGTATGGTTTAAACCCAGCAGTTTTGGTAAGAGCTGGTGGCTGTGCATTGAGCCCTGCAGGTCACTCAGCTTGCAGGACCTGGGGCAGGAGAGGGGTGGTGCAGCTTGGCTGTGGTCCCAGATGAGGGATGCATGATCCGTGTGAATGTGTCCATGGGGATCTCTGCTGTGAGCACCATGCCTGGGAGAAGGAGTAAAGCAGAATTTGGACCTTGTCCAGGCAGCAAAACTCCAACAGTGCTTCAGGTGGTGGAGCCAGATTTGGGGAGAAATGGGAGAGGTGGTGAGATGGCTCCCATGGCAAAAGAGAGACTCAGGCAGAAACTGGAATGTGGGGAGGTTTGGGGCACGTTTGAGAGCCAATTGTTCAAAGGAGTCACCAGCAGCACCCAGAAACACACAGGCACTTCCTCCCCTGACTTTCACAGCATTTAACTGCTTTTGACTTGTGAAAGCAGTTTCTATGGCATCAGTACAAACTGATTTACAGAGCTAGTGAAATGCTTAATTCCAATTGGCATCAAGAGGAGGGAGGATGTAACCTCTTCAAATGCCTTGCTTGGTCCCCACCTCCAGGTTGGTGAGGCTGAATACCTCGTTCATCTTTCCCAGCATGGTGAGATGGTTTCTCTAAATCACACAAGACTTGTCCTTTCTTTACAACATTAACCTTGAGAGTATAGTACAGTTTCTAGGGTTTTTTTTTCTTTTTTATTTCTTCAGTCATGAAGTCCACATTATTCTTCTTTAACTTTCTGATGTGATGTAATCTTCTGTTATGAAATTCTGTGTGATACCAGACAGGGAGGAGCTACAGAAATTAGGTTTGATGCTTCTGGTCCTGCCAGTGAAGTTTCACCTGGAGGATAGCACTGTTTTAGAGCTGAGCTGTACAGTGGGTATACAGCAGAAATTGTGATGGTCTGAGGGGTGGCTCAGGTCTCTGTACACAGCAGCACTATAAGGACATAAAAGATTATTTTTTAAGATGAGAGTGGTGAAAACACTGGCACAGGTTTCCCAGAGAGGTGACAGATGTCCCATCCTTGGAAGTATCAGGGGCTACTGAGTGAGCTGATCTTGTAGAAGGTGTCTCTGCTCATTGCAGGGGGTTGGAATAGATGACCTTTAAAGGCCCCTTCCAACCCAAACCATTCTGTGATTCTGTAATTGCTACAGAGGTGCAGGCAGATGTGTAAGAGTGGCAGCTCCATTTCATGGACTGAGACAGGGAAATCAGGTGTCTTGCCTAAATCTGTACAGGAAGGGACAGTGGGAGGCCCTCTCTTTATATCCTAGACAGGCTACAGGCATGAAAGTCTGTGTCTGTGGATGGTCCAAGCAAAACAGCTGAATTTTCTGGCTTGGCTCTTCATATGTTTTCTCCTCCTCCTCTTTATTTATGCAAAGCTGCATGTGTTAGGCAGAGACCCTTCCCTCCAAGACCTCCATAACTTTACAGGTCAGTCTTCCAGAAGTGCATCATGATTTTTGAGTAACTTCATTTTCAGTAATTCTAAAAAAATTTCTGATGCTATGTTCTTCATATCTTCTGTCTTGATAGGAGGCAAAACTGGGCAGGAACAGGACTAACAGCTTCTGTAATTACTTGTCCCTACAGAGTCATTAGTCGAGCCCAAGGACTGAAGCTGGTGGTGGAGACTCTCATGTCATCCTTGAAACCCATTGGGAACATTGTGGTCATCTGCTGTGCCTTTTTCATAATCTTTGGGATCTTGGGAGTCCAGGTGAGTCCTCTGTAAGCCTCAGCTCTTTACCTGAGAGCACAACAAGCCCCAGATTGCCCCAAGTCAGCCTCTCTGTGCACATGGCACAGTGCAAGCCTTTCTGAACTCCAGCTGGTGTCTGGGTGGATGAGTGTCCATGCTCACTGCAGGGAGCTGTACCAGGTGACCTATAAAGGTTCCTTTCAATCCAGCCCATCCTGTGATTCTGTGCTCTCCCCTCCACCTTTTTTTTTTTCTAGTTACAAACTGATGGGGAAATAGAAACTCGAAGCTGAAATCATTGGCGTGTAAACTCCAGAGACCTTGAACTGGAGATCCATTCAGATTCTGACAGTTTGGGTAACTGAAAGCTTGCAGGAACAAAGACTTCTGAGTCTGTTTCCTGTCGGCTCTGCTGGCAATATCCTCAGTCCCAGGAGTTCAGGAACCCAAGGGAAAAGTGGCAGTTTCCAATGCAATTGGTTTCTCATTACCTGGGAAGAAGAGATTGCTTCATATAAATATTCTGACATAACACTTACTTCTTTCTGAAGTTTATCTGATCTGTCAGAGCCGTCTTGTGGAAAGCAACCCTATTTGGCTGTGTTTTGGAAAGTGTCCTATATAATATTTTACACTAAAATACTGCTTGAATAATAAATACAACATTGAAAATAAACAGGGAAGAAAATCATGCCATCCATAACCACCTCAGCAGCTAGATTGGTTTAGCATTACAGCATAACAGCACCCATCCATTATATTAAACAGATTCATAAAACTTAGTATATCCCATAAAACAATCTAACACTCAGACATGAGAAAATTTATGCCAGACAACAAAACTTGCAGTATGCTCTTTGAATTTCATCCCTGCTAATTGCAGTGCTTTCCCTGGTGACTTGCAGCTTTACTTTAAGTTGTCATGACTATTGATGTGATTCAGTGGTAGATACAAGCAAGACTGATCCTGTATTCAGGATGCAAAACTCTCAGTTAATATTTATGTCTAATTAGGTGTAAGATGAGGCCAGAGAGATTTATTTGTTTATTTTATTTTCTATAAAAAGATGATCTCTCGAAGTTACAGTTAGCTTTTCCATTTAAATATAAGCTGGGGATCAAACTAGAGGTTTTTAATGCTATTAAAATCCAGACACTGAAGTTTCTAACAGCGAGTCCTCTTTGCAAAACTGTTTTGTTTGTAGAGTTGCCCATATGTGATTTGTCATTAATAAGATACAAGAAATAAGTGGATAAAGCAAGTCCAGTAGGAAACACTGGGTCTTTTCCTTTCAGAAGTGCCAAACTGTGAAGTACTGACAGGGATCAGTGTTTTTGCAAATTGGGCTTTGCATTTCCAAACCCTGTCAGAAGCACTGTTACTGCTCCCCCCTGAATGGCATTACAGTCCAGCTCTTGGAGAAGTTTATTTACAGACAATATACTAAAACCAGTTATTTACCTTCCTGCTTAATTAAAACTTTTCTCTGTGAAGACTATATCTCCCCAGTCTGCCTTACCACAGATAGTGTTTCTCCATGGAAAGATCAGGGAATACTTCTTGCATCCAAAAATTCTATGATTGCATTGTGCAGTGATTAATTTTGCATGCCTGGAGACCATCTTCCTGCTGTTGATTTCTGAAGGAAACCCATGGAGTAATGTGTGGGTTTATCTTGTTCACTATTATTTCTACTGTTATTTGTCTAGAACAACAGACCAAATCCCATCAGTGTCTCTTCTTGGTATACCCAGGTAGTGTTTTAAGGAGCCTAGAGAGCAGGTTGCCATTTCCCCCCTTCCCAACAGTAATGTCAATAGCTTCTGTCAGCAAATAGAAGTAGATTTGTTGGCTGTCTCCTGGGCTTTGATACCATCCATCCTGCTAGCATCAATCACCCTCTCTGAAGCAGTAATCATCCCCTGCCACTTTCTGTTCCATGCGTGGGAAGCACCAGGTCTAGAATTAAGCACGTGGAGGCTCCTGTTCCTCCTGCAGGTGTAAATCAGGGGCTGACTCTCCAGGAATTGCATCTCCCCAGGCTTAAAACAAAGAAAATAAGCTCAGAATCAGATACCCAGCACCAGCTGGGCTTGGCTCCTTAAGATGTGCACAGGGAATAGTTTCAGTGCCCTGTAGACTGCAGAGCTTTGTGACAGCTGTGGCACAGCACCCAGGATCAGAGTGCAGAGCAGGACTGACAGCAGTCTTGGTTCAACACAAACCTCACCTCCAGGGGCTCCTCTCCCCTCTGAAGTGTCCCCTTGTGACCTCTGTGAGCAGAGATTAGTCCATGACTGGGCCTCTTCACTGCCACCTTTTCTCTGCTGACAGAGGGCCCTCGTTGCATTTCATTTGTTGTTAGCTGGGCTGAGAGTCACCAGAGCTGTTCCACGTGTGGTAAGAAGCCATTAGCTGCTCTGGGCTATTGGCTGGGGCTACTCCTGAGCTGACAACTCAGGAGCAAAGGCCTTTAGGCGAGTCTCAGATCACTGAACCAGACAGCTTAACGCATGAGGTGGGTGTCCTAAACGATGTGAAATCACGGATTTGCTCATTAGGTGCATATTATACAGGCTGCTCACTCGTAATGAACTACATGAACGAGGTCAGTTCCCTCAACAGCTCTGGCTGGCATGGGCTGTGCAGAGAGCCCCAGAGAAATGCCCACCACCTGCACAGAAATCCTGTGGACACTTCCTCTCTTCTTTGCGTGTTTTGCAGCTTTTCAAAGGCAAGTTTTTCGTCTGCCAGGGGGAGGACACCAGGAACATCACAAATAAATCGGATTGTACAGAAGCCAGCTACAAATGGGTCCGGCACAAGTATAATTTTGATAATCTCGGCCAGGTATTAATAGAATGGTAATCTGCTTCTTTACTCCTTTACCTCCTTGACTTAAAACCTGTGGCTTATTATCCCATGGGATTTTCTTACAGGGCACTGCCAGCCACAGTAAATATTCAGTTCACACACACAGCCTTCTGTCCCTGTAAATCCCAAAGGCAGTGTTTCCAAGCAGGCATACACTTCTTTTCAGAACAGAACAAGCACATGTGGCTTTGTGGAGCACTTAATTGCTTCACTGCTACATAACAAACCAAATATATCTTGCAGAAGGGCTTGTCTAATAGAGCTGGACATTTTCAGCCATCTCTGCAACGCAGGCTTTTTTTAGCAGTGTGGTAAGAACTAATTAGTTGGGAGCAGTAGAGACCCAGAGGGTGGAAATGAAACCACTTTTGTCTTCAGCACTGTGGTCTCTGAATCACTGCTGGTTGCCGACCCGGGCATTGGCATTGATGGGTTTTGCTGCCAAGAGAAATCTTGGTCATCAAAAGGTCCCATTATCAGGCAGGTAATGACATTCCTCAGGCAGAAAAGGGCAAAGAGGAGTAAGATGTTACAAGTAGAAGAGGTTTAGTGCAACTGTGCCTAACTTTTTTCCCGTGCACTTGCAGGCCCTGATGTCTCTCTTTGTGCTGGCCTCCAAGGACGGGTGGGTGGATATCATGTACGATGGCTTGGATGCCGTGGGAGTCGACCAGCAGGTACAGGCTGCAGCAGAGCTGGTGCTAATCACTTGTCAAAGGTCACACATCTGAGCTCTCGTTTTGCAAACTACTGTGGGCTTCCACAGTCAAGTGGGGTTATGGGATTGGGATCCAGGGGGGTGTTTAATCCAAGTTGTGGGATGTGATTGGTTCAGTAAGTCTGTATTTGTACTCAGCACCTTCCCTACAGATTTTGCAACATGACTGGTGTAACTCCTGTTAGAAGTGCACCTATCAAAGGATGGTTTGACTTTTTAAGCAGCTTGGTCATTTCAAGAGAAAAGAAGGGCTTTGTGTACGTAGAGCTTTGCGGTGAGGGACTTGCAATGGCTGCAAAGGATGCTGCTGTCCTTTTCGCAGAAGACAGGTGGTGCTTCTGTCCTCAACACACATTTTAGGAGTATTCAGTTAAAATGCCTCAGAAAGCTCTAATTTTCAGGAGGAGCAGAGCAGCCTGAGCTGCCTGAGCGGGCTGTGAGTTCTGTGGATGGCACAGCTGTATCAATTTGCTCCCATTCTTCCTTCTGAGGTTCAGTTGAAATTTGCCTTCCTCCACTTTGCAGCCAGTCATGAACTACAACCCATGGATGCTCCTCTACTTCATTTCCTTCTTGCTGATCGTGGCCTTCTTCGTCCTCAACATGTTTGTGGGGGTGGTGGTGGAGAATTTCCACAAGTGTCGGCAGCACCAGGAGGAGGAAGAAGCCAAGAGGCGCGAGGAGAAGAGGCTCCGCCGGCTGGAGAAAAAGAGAAGGAGTAAGGAGAAACAGATGGCTGGTCGGTAGTCTTTCCTCATCTTTCTGAGTCCTGCTTGACCTTCCACACCATCCCCTCCTTCCTCCCCTCCCTGCCTCGCTCCTGGTGATAATTCTTCTCCCAAAAGCATGTCCAGCTATAAAATTTGCATGAAGGAAATAATGTCATTTTCAGGCTGAACGAGGAGCCAGGAAAACCTTTTTAATGGCTGCATGATTTGCAATGACCTTTCCATTGAGGGTTATTTAAATTAAAAAATAATAACAATCAGGCCTGGAGTTTCTTGGATAGTAGAGCTCAGTGTTACACAAATAGTGACAACTGCAAAGATCAGTAGTGCTGCATGGCATCATAAATCTCAGTCATGAGCACTGCTGCTGATAACTGGATTCACTATTTGGTTTATTACAGTCTTGTAATGCCACAGTGATGTTACCTGTCCCATTTATCAAGCAGGTTTATTTATTGGCACAGTAGCACCACTGCTATTCAAGAATGTAATAAAATAATGGAGCTATCTCATTCTAGTAATGCTTTAAAACTCCGTAGAGAAACATATCAATGTATTTTCTTGAGAAATACAGATTAGAAGAAAAAAACCCAAGCAGACAAGGAGAGTAACTAACTAGACAAAACAGTACTGGTGCAAATTGAACCCAGGTCCCAACTAGACGTGCAAGTGTGCAGCCCTGCCTAGAGGAGGCTCTGCAGGTGAAACAAGGAAAGACCTCACTCTGCCAAAAGTCTCCAACCTGACATGTGTCTCTTAGTCTCTTTTCATTTTCAAAAGTTGCATAAGTCAAAAATAAGTTAGCCAGAGGTCATAGGTTGGAGGTGCTCTTCTTGCATGCTCTCTCTTCTGACTGAACTTTCTCCATTGCCCTTCCTGTCCATGGCCTTGCACTTTCTCTCCCTGGTCAGTCCTCCTGCTCTCTCCCTGTCCCATTTCACTTCTCTATCTTTGACAGACTTCAGGACTGTTTAAGAGGCTGTCTGATCAGGTGCTTGTTCCCAAAGCTAGTGATAATAAACCTGTTTTATTTTCTAACAGCCTAAGAGGTGTTTAATAGCTGTTACAGGCTTAACCATGGAACCACGTTACCACAGTGCTGCCTCTGCCTCTCTCAGTTCAGCATTTACCCAACCATCTCCTTTGGTCACATCTTTCAGTCCCTTGAGCTTCACAGATTTTGTAAGCACTGGGATGTGTCACACCAGGCCCTGGCCATCAAACTTGGGTTTGTGCAGAGAGCCTGGTTCCTTCACTGGCCAGTGTAAAGTAGGAGACTTCACTCAAGAGCACTGGAGAACATATTGGATTGTTCTTAGTTAAGTGAGATACAGATAGATACAGGGGTTTTCTGTTGCTGGGGGGGGTTTTTTGTTTTTTTTTTTCCCTCAAGAAAATGCCTAGAAAGCTCTTTTGCTTAGTCCGAGTTCCCGAGCACAGTTTCAGACTGATGAGTTAGAAAAGGATGTTAAAGACTGGATAGAATGATTGCTATTTAAAGCTGCAGGTTTGGAATGCAGACATTTCTGTAGAAGAAAAATAGATGTTTTGTTATTATTAATTACTGTATTTATAATGCTAGAGGAACTAGATGAAGAAAAGATGTAAGTCTGGGCAATTTCCCAGTGGGAAGGAATCACAAACCATCCTTGGAGATACAGTTATTCATTCAGTGCTATGAAATGCCTAATTAAAGAGGCAATAAACAGCTATTTTACTGAGGATCAAATATTGCTGAGTATTCAATTGCCATAAAAACCTTTAAAGAGCAAAGTATGAAGTCCTCCAAATCGCTTCAGAACAGTTTTCCCAATCCGTGCTCAGCGAAATTGGTTTTAATTGACCGTGTCCAGCTTTGCCCTCCAAGGCAACAGATGTCATTGTTTAACTTTGTTCTGCACAGTGGGAACTTGCAGACGAGACCAAGACTAGGGCTGGAATTGTGCCAGCACCTACATGGGGGTTTCTTCCAGCTGGGCTTCCTGAGTGACCCCAGATGCCCAAACCAGCTTAGGGATGCCAGATACAGACAGACATTGACACCTGACTGGTGGCACGGGCAATTTTGGCTGTAGATTCTCCCAATGCATTCATCCAATCAGGAATCTGAAGACCAGGGCAGCGTGTGAGATCTGAGGTGTGGGCAGGAGCAGGAGTGGTCGCTGTGAGGCATTGCTGTCCCAGCAGGAGGTGTCCCAGATTGTCCTTCAGCAGTGTCTTCCTCATCATCGACTGAGGGCGTTCTTGGGGATGTCTTGGGCTTCCACCTGTGCCCGTGGGAGAGGCACAAGAGCCCTTCACTGCTCAGTGCCTGAGCCCACCCTCCACGAGGCACAAGGAAACTCCTGGAGAGGCAATGGAGAGCCTGAGTGTCGCATTCGACACGAAAATAAAGGTGCTTGGCTTCAGCAGGTAGAAAACATCAGAAGGCTAAAAACTTTATTGCAGTTCCTTTCCGTCTTTTTATAGCCTGCCATGCTAAAAAGACACACCATTGGTCCACAGGCTGGACACCTCCCTCCACTGGTGAAGTAACACAAACAACACCTGGGAGAGAGGTTGTTGTGGGAAGAGGTTGTTGTGTCCAGAAATGCTATGGGAAGAATAGTTATTTACACAAAGCTGCCTGAGAAAGGAGAAACTGCTGAAAACTCTCCCTTGGGAAAAGCCAGCAATTCTCAGGCTTCAGAAAATGAGGCCCCCACCTGAGAGCCACAGGGAGCTCGGAAGGGGCTGGGTACTCTTGCCGTGTGTCCTGCCGGGTGATTAACGCCGTTTGTTCTTTTAGATCTAATGCTGGATGATGTGTTAATGGAGAGCTCAGCCGGTGCAGTGCAAGGTACTGGGAAGCCTGCCCGTCTGGTCCTGAATGGCAGTGCTGTGTCACTAACAGCATCCCACTAAACCCTGTGTGTGCTGCAAGGCTCCTCTGCTTCCCTCATGGCGCAGCAGGCCTGCAGGCCTGCCCCAGCACCGGCACTTCCAAACCCTTGGTTTACTCCTCGATCATCTTACGTTATTCAGTTTGGTTTTTTTTTTTTACTTTTGGTTTTCATTAAGACACTGTCGGGCTTTTCATGGCTTTTTTTTTTCTCTTTTTTTTTTTTTTTTTTTTTTTTTTTTTTTTTTTTTTTGGTTCTTTTAGTCTTTTTTTTTTCTGAGGAGAGTAATGACTGGACTGTGAAATGGGTCCTCTGCTGTTGACTTTAGCTTTCCAACCACCACCTTAGGAGTCTGAATAATTTGTGGCTGTGTGTCTTTGGAAGGCTTAGGGAGGATATTTCATTATTTCTTCAGTCCTTGCCTATTGCTCCACAAGCACTGTGCTCCAGGGAGTATTTTTTTTCAGCGGGGTAAAATTCAGTATAGGGCAGAGGCTCAGTGCTTCAGCAGGGAGTTCAACCCCACTGTGGATATGGGATTTAGTCATTGTGCTGCCAGTGTGTAATTCTGTGTGTTGATTAAGAGTTGCTCAATCCATGAAGCATCTTGTAAATTAAAAGGCATAAAGATACCACCTCAAAGCCTTTCCAGGTCCTGCTGGACCAGCTGGACTCAACTCTGATGGGGTCTGAACTGTCCCTTTTGACCCACAGCTTGCTCACACCTCCCTTTCCCAGCCCCCCTTCTCAGGATGATGCTCAGGGCTGCAAATCCATCCCTTGCTCTTTTTATTTTTAGGAGAAGCTTTGATCTGGCAAGCATTTTGTTTGATTCATAACTTAAGAAAATTAGCCTGAATATTTAAAGAGGCATCAACATAGAAACAAATATAGCTGTAATTTTCGACAAAAATAATACTCTACTAAAATTGTACTGTTAAAACTCTAACCTGTGCACAGGCTCCCACTGCTTGAGATGGGAGCAGGGCTCCATCCATCTCTCTTAGATTGCAGGGAGCTTTGATTAAATAAAAATTGGCTTTCACTGCAGAGATAACTCAAGGAGACAGAGGTTCTACATTGTATTTCTAAGGCCTTATTGGAAGTTATCCCAACATGCTTTAATAAATCCTGAATCTCCTTCCCATTGCTATTCCTGATATTTATATTTCTTTGCTGTCTTTCTTGCTGCTCTTGCTGGGCCTCCTGGCCTCTCCTGTGAAAGGGGGGCAGGGCGAGGGAGGGGCTCTCACTGGGTTTGGTGATCTGGTTATTTTTTCTTCTTTTTGCTTGATTGTGACTCCTCTCCTGGTCCTACAGAGTTGCATCAAGGCTGTCTTGTTTTATGTTATTTTTAAGGCCCTGAACTCATTCCAAACCCCTCTGTTATCCCGTGCAGGCTCAGAAGGTCCCTTAGCGTTTGCCCTTAAAATGTGCACAATTGCCAGGTCTGTGCTTTGTGTTCCCTTTTCTTGTCTTTTCTTTGGATCCAGTGGTAGTGAATGTGCCATGCTGCTCTTCAGGCACCAACATGAATAAATAGAAAGGTTTTATTTCTGAAAACTGACTGTTGGGAATTAGGGAATCAGTCCCTGGGTGCAGAAGATGAACTACTGTGGTTCAGTGGGGAATCTGGAGGTGTGACCCAAAGCTTGCCCACATCTCTGCACTTTCAGAGGGCTTCTCTTCTCTTTCTGTGAAGACAAGGTGGAATTGTGTGTGTGTGTGTGTGTGTGCTGCCTGGTGCTTAGTGAAATATTTTATAATTTTATTTTTTCTTTTTTTTTCCTCCAAGTCTACATTCTATCACAACAGGAATCTTCACAGTGGAAATTATCATTTTCCATTTCACTTTTTTTTTTTTTAATAAATCCATTCAGTACAATAAAAGCCAAGTAAAACTCTGTGTTTAAATAAAACAAGTTCCTTCAGTGCAAACTACTTTTTAACCTAATAATATTCTTGATACATTTTGTAAATCCAGCTGCATCATGGGCTCATTGCTCACTGGTTTGCCGCTGTCCTCCAGATACTCAAATTTGCAGAGGAGTTAATTCCCTTATTATAGGAGAAGGAAGAGGCTGGAGGAGAAAGTAATGGAATTGTCCCACTCTTGTGAATTCCAATTTCCTGTGCCCACGCACCTCTGGCTCGAAGTCACCTTGGGGAAAGTGGCAATTTCTCTCTTGACAGGGCTATATTCAGAGGCAGATGCTCCTCGGAGATATTTTGGAGCTGCATGCCCAGCTTGATTCCCCCCCAAAAAATGCAGTTAATGGGAAGAAAGTGGCCCCAGTCCCACTCCCAGCTGTGCTGGCAGAGACCAGCCTGGCCCTGGGAGGCTCTGGGAGCTGGGAGTGGCACTGCCCAGCAGGAGCAGGGGTGTCCCAGTGCTGCTCTGCCAGGCACTGGTGGTGTTTCACGGGTGACATCCCACAGCCACTAGACCAATGCAGTAAAGGGTTCAATGTCCCAAACCCAGTCTGGGATCACTGAACCCCAAGGGCACCTGGCCTGGGAAAAGTTAGACAGGGTTAGGAATGGGAAATGTTTATCCTGCAGCAGCAATAGTCATTTCCAACCAAACAGGAGAGAACTGTGGTGAGTTCCCATCCCTCGTCAAGGGGATCAAGTGCAATCCTACAGCTTGATGCCAAGAGTTGAGTACTCAAGCTTGGGATACAACTTGAGTTGAGAGCCCATAGAAATGACGAGCTAAAGCCAAGTGCCAACCCTGGTCCAGGCACTGCTCCCCTTGCCAGCACAGTCGGTCCCCTTGGGCCACCATCAACAGGATGGAGTGGCAGGTGGGACTTGCTAAGGCCCCCTCCCAGCTGGCTGCAACATCCCCCTGGGTTAGGAGGGAGATTCCTCAGGATCCACTGTCTGAGCCAAGTTTATCCTGTGTAATAGTCTCCAGATTTGACCCATTTCTCCCTCTGTCTTGGCCCCCAGCCCTGGTGAAGCAGCTTGATTTACACCCAGTTTACCAGCCGGATGTCTCGTAGTGGGCTTTTGCTGTATTTCCTCATCTTTTCTCATTCTGCCAATTCCTCTTTGTTGGTTTGCTCTTCTCCTCCTTTCTTTAACACCATGTGTGCCTGGAAGCCACATTAACCTCTCCAGTAATAACCAAGACTAACCCAGAGCTCTTGTTGTTCTTGACACAGTGTATTGTAACAGTACAGTAATGTGGTGTTGTGTTAGTTGTGAAGTTCACCACCTGGAGTTTAACAGATGTCTGTATTTCCCAAGATGTTGGTATTGTTAAGTTCTTTATTGCTATAATTACAAATGGCACTGTGTCATAGGGGGCATGGGCTTTGCACAGGGGGAATTATACTGGATCTATCCCTAAATTCTCTGCAGGGTCGAGTAAGAAAATGGTATTTTCACAATGGTAAAAACTGATTTATCTGCTCAGAAAGTTCCCTGCCCACCTAGACACAGTGGGGATTTATCCCTCGCCCTCAGGCAGCATGTTAGCCTGCGTGTGGGGTCATCCCACGGGAGCATCCATATGGCACCAAGATGCATGGCTGGCATGGGGACACCGGGAAGGGAGTGGTGACATGATCTGTAAGCACGGGTTGCCAAATCCCCTCTTGAAAAAGTTAACGGGGAAGGAGGGGACATTTATCATGGGAATTTTCAAAGGGCATCTGTGAGAGCAGCATCCAGAGAGGTTTGGCTGTGAAAACCTGGGTGCTGGGAAAGGTGAACAGGAGATTTGGGAGAGAGGGGGGCGTAGAGGAAAAGCCTTTGCAGATATCTGAACAGTTAGCAACCCTGCTTATAAGGTCATGCACTGGCTAATCCAGGTGCAGGAGCCCTGCACAGAGAACATTTACAACTCCCTCTAAATCCTCTCTCTGTTCTAACAGCATTGGTGCTATTCTGTGGGATTTGGAATTACCTGTCAGTCAAAGCTGAGAAAAAAAATGAATTCCAGTGTAATTATTCATAAGTAAATCCATTGTAGGAAAAGGTAGAAACGTTGACATTTTTCTTTTTGAATGTGAATTATACATAAATGTAGAATAAGTGATCCAATTACGATGGTGTTTCTTTCTGAGATGATAAGCTGGTTCATTAAAATAGGTCCTATTCCTAACCTAATTGTATTCAAACATTTTAGTTAATTTGCTACTCATAATTTAGCATAATGTGATCGAGATATCTTGAGTTTATGGAGATTTATGCAGATTCTGAGATATCTGACAAAGTCTTATGAGTGAGTCAGCATCTACTAGTCTGCTTTTTTTTCATAAGCACTCAATAGATTCAGCATGAAAATTAATTTTATAGACCTTTTTCATCAATACTGTGCTTTAGCACTCAGGTGCAGATCACCTAAAGCCTACTGCAGATCAGAAAGTGAATATTAATTCTACCTTTCCTTTGATTTCACCGAAACAGAATTTTGGGCCTTCCAAATCCCTACAGAATAAAACTGCTGAGTGTTTTTTCCCTTTGGTCCCTGGGCTGGAAGGGAAAGGTCTGTCTCTGCAGAAAAAAAAAAACCAAAACTGATTTTTGAGGATCCTGCTATGAAGCAGGGAGCACATGAAACCATTCAATCTATGGATTTGATTGCAATGTCATTGGCTATTGACAAAGTGATCTCTATTTCCAGGCAAAATATAATCTAAAATGAGTTTTCCCCTAGGACAACCCAAACCTGTGCTTCTGGCATCATTCTTGGCCAACGTTTTTTCTTGGACTAATGTGTCAAACTGTACATTTGCTCTGGAGCACTAAATATCAACCTTTAGATAGGTTGCATAGCTTAGATAGAATGTGCAATTCTTACAGCTCAATAATTTTCGTAACCAATTGATCATCTAATTATGAGGGTAATATTATACTCTGACATATTCAAGATAGCCCTTCCCACTTCCATCTGCATTATAATGCCTTCTTGAAAATACTGAATTATATACTCAGCCTTGGCATTCCCTCATTAGAGATTAGGTGAGTAAATGAGTTTATCTCTGGGAACATTTGGGGTCTAAAGTCCATGTGCCATCCCCGAGGAACTGAACATGGGATTGAGTTGGACAGTGAAATCTGCACGTTGACAATCTTGTCTAAATGGAACATTGTTCTCTTCTGATCACTCAGGCTCATTGATCAGTTTTCCTTGGTATTTTTATAGACCAATTTTCTGACAGTTGAATTCTGCTGTCTCTACAGTTCATTGCAAAGAACACAATGTGTTTACACTCTTTCTCCTACAATGACCACCACAAACTCAATGACCTGTGCATTTAGGCAATTGTTAGTAAAATCTGTCCCCAGTATCTGACCATTAATTGGGTTTTCAGATGCTCTGGGGACTTTTAAGATCAGCAGAAACAAAAATTGTTGTTTTAATTTAAATTTAACTTAAATTTTCCTACAGAACAAAATTATTTTTAGCAGCACGGTAGTCCCAGCTCACCTCATCCCTGATGCCACAAGGCTGAGTATAGAGCATGTCCCACTGAAGATATTTAATGGATGTAAGATGATGGGAGCCCTGCTGTGTGTTGAAAATGGTAACATGCCAGCAAGGAAAAAAGGAAATAAAAAAGACAGCATGTTGCTGTGATTGGTCCACAATTTATCCCTGGAGCTGGAGAGTGAGGGTGCGCTGACTTGAGAAAGACGCAGAGAAATCCCTTGATTTGCTCTCGCTCTCCTCCCTGCTGCAGAAGCTCAGTGTAAGCCCTACTACTCGGATTACTCCCGCTTCCGCCTCCTGATTCACCAGATGTGCACCAGCCACTACCTGGACCTGTTCATCACCGGCGTCATCGGCCTCAACGTCATCACCATGGCCATGGAGCACTACCAGCAGCCAAAGGTACCGGGCAGCCGGGGGCACAGGCAGGGGGACGTGCCCAGCTGTGCTGGGATGGGCTCCTGGGCAGGTCAAGGGCAGGTTTGCTGTCTGCCTTTGCCATGGAGTGCAGCCATCCTACAGCTGGCTCCCAGCTCAATCCGGGGCTTTTGGTGCATGGATCCAATTGCACCTTTCCCTTCTGGTTAAATGCAAACTGACTGCTTTGAAAACAAGACTGGGAGTGAGTTTGCTTGCTTTGTTGGATTAGATCATCATTGATATCTCCCCTTTTACTTAGGTTTCAAATCCACCCTCTCCTCCCACCCCCCCACTAAACAACAACAACAAAAACAACAACAGAAACAACAAACAAACAAAAAGGAGAAAAAGGAAAAAAAATAGAAGAGTTTGGAAAATGTTGTGGGGGGTTTTTTGCAGTTTTTTCTAAATCCCCAGTGTCCCACAGGATCTAGTTTTCATAGGAATTGGATCCCACGCTGGTCTTTAAAATGCGTTTTCATATGTTAGTGCGCTTAAGTTCCTGGGTCTTTGTCATACTGGGAAAATAAAAACAGCCTGTCCTGAGATGTCAAGTCTTTTGTGCGTAGGAATGAAATGGAAATAGCTGCCTTTGCCACATAACTTGTACTTGCTTTTATTAGTGACTTTCAGAATGAATAAATATAACACACAATAGGAGGAAATATTCTTTAAGAGACAGGACTTGAATACTTAATATAACCCCCCCCACAAACCACTAAAACATGCAAATGATAGGGGTGGAGGGAAATATTCTCCAGTCTATCATAAGCCAAAAGTGAAAGGGAACAAGCACAGTTTATTTTTCTGTCCAGGTCACCTCTAAATACCCTGGAAGGCTCATTGTGTGGTTCAGTCATTTGATGATGAAAAAGGTTGTTGGTGAAGGAGCCTGGGCTGGAGCCACTCTAGAGCCTGTGTCTTACTGCAGCTGCTTTGCAGTTACATTTTCTCTTGTGTTATAAAAATGTTGGGCAGGCATTTGTTTTCCATTTTCTTTAGAAAAATAGCCTTTTTTTTCCCTCTAGACCTCTGGTACGCAGTGTGTGGGTAGTAAGTCCAGGCTTGGGCTGAGCATGGTCAGAGTCATGCACACGCTTGAGTCCTGCTGAATCAGGGCCTGGAAATGCCCCTGGGCTCGGTGATGGATGGCTGGGATATCTGAAGGTGTTTGAAGGCTAAATGTACCAAAGAGACTTACATCCAAACTACTTTCAGCCCAAATAATTTCTTGGTGCTGAAAGGGATTGGTTTTGGGATATACCAGGATGCCCTGGGTATGAGACGCCAGGTGGAGATGCTGCAGCTCCTGAAGAGGTGGGAATGCAGCAGAAAGGTGGTTTGAGTAAAGAGCTGCTGGGAAAAATCTGCTCCTGCCAGTGAAATGTGCTCGTTTGCTGCAGAGCTGAAGTGCCTTGTAGTATGGCAGGGAGGCTTGCTCAGAGCCACAGCTTCTTTCAGCAGCTGCGCTTGTGCTTCTTGGTCAGGTGAGGTGATTTTTGTCCATGGATGCTTGAAGCTAAACTGTAGCACAAAGGCAGAGTACATGACTTAAACTCCTGCTGTGATTTCTCCTACTCAGGGATCAGTAAATGCTGGGTTTGGTCTGTGGGCACATCTCCCCTGTTCCCTAACGCTGCCCTGGACATTGTTATTACCATCTTTGCCAGCAGGGAGAAATTCAATGCACATTACTTAAGAGGCCATGAAGGATGCTGCTACCAGAGTGTTCCTTCATAAGTGAGGCTTTTGGGGATAAAATCACTTCCGATATAGCTCAATGCCTGACTGTGCAAGAGCTGTCCCAGCCAGGATGCACTTGGATTAAAGACCAGACTGATTCTGCAGAGGGAAGGGGGACAGAGGGAAATGCAAGGCACTTGCTTCTCCTGGCATGTCATCCCTCTGTCACGCTCCTTGCCAAAAGCTCAAGGTGAGCAGTAATGGCAGGCTGGCACCAAGGAGCCATTTGGCCAGCGCTTGCACAAATGAACAAGCGGGATGAGGTTCAGCTCTCTGACGAAAGCACAGGAGGTCTTGTGCTGCTGAGACCAGCAAATGCAGCAGCTCTTTCTGTGCACCCCAGCGATCCCAGCTGGGGTGAATTGTGCCTTGGGCCTGTGTCAGCCCCTCCTGGGGTTTTATCACCAGGCAGCAAGTGCACTCCGTGAATCCCTGGGACTTTTCCCTGGGACATTTTTCATCAGAGAGAGCCCATGCTTGAAGACTTTTGACTGTAATGGGTAAGTAATGACATAAAAGTCAGGTTTGGAGGCAGCAAAGCCCCTCTGCAGAGCTAACATCTAACCCCAGTCCTGTGTCCACACCCCAGGTCCTTGACGAAGCCCTGAAGATTTGCAATTACATCTTCACTGTTATCTTTGTCCTGGAGTCTGTTTTCAAGCTCATTGCCTTCGGGTTTCGCCGCTTCTTCCAAGACAGGTAACAAAAGATGCACAAAGGATGCCCCTGTTGGGACCACAGGGCCAGCAGCAGGCTGTGCCCACATTCCACGTTCTCAGTTCCCATGCTCTGGGCCATGCTGTGAGTGTGATTTGCATGAAGGGTTTTTGGTGTGGCTGGTTGAAGGCTGGGTAGGTGGACGCTCAGGGTGTAAGCTGGAGGATGGATTGTGCAGGACGAGGAGTGGGATTGCACCATTTTGGCCCTTGGAAGCAGATGAAGCAGGGACAGATCTCCACCAAGCAGCCAGTTCTCTTCTCACACCAGTTGCATGTCCATATAATCAAGAGAACCTGCTGAAGTGACAAAATTTATGTCAAGAGAAAGAATCTAGCCCTGAGGGAACATGAAAGAAAGGACCTGTCTTTTGTGCAGATGAGGAGCAGTGGATGACATTGTGTCTTTATCTAGATTTTCACTCTCTTACCTCACAAACACAAATTTTATGTCCTTGGTGGATCTTTCTCCCATTTTTGCCTTCTTCAATGTCAATACCAAGAACAGGGCACTAAGCAGGCCTTCACATGAGCCCTTAAGCATCCAGTAGATGGTTCCATCCTTGTCTCCACATTTTGTGTGTTTGAGCTGGAACTACCCCTCTCTCCAGCCTAGCACAGATCCTTGGGGTCTTTCCTTCCCCCAACACAACTTTCTTGCAATGACTGGACAAGGGGTCCTGTTCTCTCTGGGGCAGATCTCACAGAGATCCACAAGTGTCATGTCTAAAAGGGGCTAGACAGACAACGCAGTGTCTCTGCTGAGGTTTGGAGCCTCTGGGTAGAAAACTGCCCAGCTTTTGTTCCTCTTTCCCCTCAGTCAAGGATATCTTTGGAACTGGCTGGTTTTCTAATGAGATGCATTAGTTATAATGATTTCATAACATCACTGCTTTTGTATAATACCCTCAGAAAAATACTGCAGATTCATTCGAGTGCTCAAACCATGGAAATGACTGGAATTCGTGTGAAACAAGCTGCCTCCCATTGCCAGCTCCTTAGTACATGTTAAACTTCACTTTGTGTTGTCTCCAGATGGAATCAATTAGATCTGGCAATTGTGCTGCTGTCTATCATGGGCATCACTTTGGAAGAGATCGAGGTGAACGCTTCACTGCCGATTAACCCCACGATTATCCGGATCATGAGGGTGCTCAGGATCGCCCGAGGTGAGAGGGGTAGGGCAGAACTGACTCGTGTTTGAGGTACATGGTCAGCACCAGGAGAGAGTTAAGCATTGGGAAACAGTCCTGGAGCACATCCCCCTCATGATGTGCATAGTTCTGGCATCAACAGGCTGTAAACAAATAAAAGAACAATGGGGGAAAATACTTGCAAGGAGCCAAAAAGCTGAGCCAACTGACCATGTGTTTCTGCCTTAAGAGCACTTGAAGGCTGAGAGCTTAGAAATTAGGGAGAAGTAGCTGTGGCAGTAACTCCCAGAGATGTACCTGGGAAAATTGCTCCAGTCAAATCGAAGTCATCTCTGACAGGGATTAGAGAACACAAGCTGGAGTACATTGGCTTTAAAAGATGAGCATCTAATAGATTTAAATTCCCATGAGGCTTTACATCACACCACTTGGTGACAAAGCGTGCTTCGTCACTCTGTATCCATCTGTCCTCTCAGACACGTTCCCAAGTCAGGGAGCCAAATTCTTCAGGGCCTGATTTTTCAAAACAGGGAGGTGTCAGGGCCAAATGATGAAGATGTAAAATGTGAGTGCTCAGGCCCTTGATGAAGTACTGCCAAGCCCTCCTGAAGGGTATTGTGCTCTAAGGAATAATTGTTTTGGTTACAGCCTTCATCTAAGCAGAGAAGGATCTGAAGGAGAAATTAAATGCTGCTGTCTCAAGAGGAGGAAAAAGTGGGTTTTCTGTGCATTGGATCCCTTTCAGAATTAAAAATACATGCAGCTTCCAATTGGAAATGCAACCTTCTGGAAGAGATGTGTAAATCATTTCTCAGTGAATCATGTATGAAAGCGGGTAGCCCATGGAAGTGGGAAAGTAGCCCCAGGGCTGGGAAAGGAACTGCTCGTGATAACCAGAGGAAGGAGATGAGTCCAACACAGATAAAGTGGAGAAGGAGGAGCCAGGCAAAGTGATAACACTTTCTCCAAGTCTCAGAGTAGGTGATGCTGTATTCAGGGGATCTTGATAGTATCCAGGCAACGAGGAGCGGTGTAAGAAGGCCAAGGACTGTAGCAGCTAATGGAAAACACTTGACAAGATCTCACATTTCTCCTCCTATAATCTGTGGCTCCTGGGAGAGGGACTGAGTTGGTGCCTCTCTGCTGATGCTGTCGTTACCATGCTGCAAATGTGTTTTCCACAGTGCTGAAGCTGCTGAAGATGGCTGTGGGGATGAGGGCCCTCCTGGACACCGTGATGCAAGCGCTGCCACAGGTAACCCCCTGCCAAATCAAACCAGAGCTCATTTCCTATTGCAGAGGAATGCTAATAATTCTGTCTTTGCTGTCATTAGAGAATCACATTTCCCTCTCGAAGCACTGAGATACAGTCCTCACATTGAGGTCATTTTTGCCCTGAAGCAATTTAAGTTTTGGATTAAAGAATACAGCAAGAAACAGGTCTGGAACAACAAAAAAAAAATCAATGAATGTTCTTTTTTTGTGTTTTTTTCCCCCCCATTTCTTTTTCTCTTTTCAGGTTGGGAATCTGGGCCTTCTCTTCATGTTGTTGTTTTTCATATTTGCAGCTCTTGGAGTGGAGCTGTTTGGAGACCTCGGTGAGTCTTCCCGTGCCAGTGGGAGGGTGAGGATGGTGTGGGAGCGGGGTCTCACGGCTGTGCTTGGTCTGGCAGAGTGTGATGACACACACCCCTGCGAGGGGCTGGGGCGGCACGCCACGTTCAGGAACTTTGGGATGGCCTTCCTGACCCTCTTCCGAGTGTCCACTGGAGACAACTGGAATGGGATAATGAAGGTAAGCGTTAAGGATTTTGTTGGCATGTGTAGTGCTGTTCTAGATGTGAAATCTACCCAATCTCCTCAGTTTTCCTCATGAAAGGAGAACCCGTTGCAAAGTGAGGTTCGTGCCGACATCTCTCCACGTCCCTCCATCTCTCAGTGCCGTGGTTCAGTTGATAAGTGGGTGTTGGGTGATAGGTTGGATCTCCAGGGTGTCTTGCAGCCTGGCTGATGCTGTGGCCGTCCCCTGCTGTCCCCAGGACACGCTGCGTGACTGTGACCAGGAGTCCACCTGCTACAACACCGTCATCTCCCCCATCTACTTCGTCTCCTTCGTGCTGACGGCCCAGTTCGTGCTGGTGAACGTGGTGATTGCCGTGCTCATGAAGCACTTGGAGGAGAGCAACAAGGAGGCCAAGGAGGAGGCAGAGCTGGAAGCAGAGCTGGAGATGGAGATGAAGACCCTCAGCCCCGGCCAGCACAGCCCCTCAGCCATCTTTGCGTGGACAGGCACCGCCAGCGCAGAGAGGCCCGAGAGCCCCTGCGGGTTCACCAACCCCATGCAAATCAAGGTGGATTCCCAGCTCTCACTGGCTTATCATATGGTGAGAATCTCTGCTGGACGGGGAGGAGGGCTTGACCTGCACTTTTGCTGGGGGAAGGCTTGCACGAGTTGGTGCTGAAAGAGGAGTGTACCAGATGTCCTGGGCTTGCATCCCCTGCTGTCGGCTGCTGACTCTTGCGTGGTTTGGGAGCCAATGCTGCAGGGGAGAGACCCCAGGCAGGCCTCCAGACCACTTTGATGCATCTGTTTGGAGGGAGAGAGTTTTGCAATTTACTCTGGAGGTCAGCTCAAGCCACAGAGTTCAGAGTTAGCTCCAGATTTAGTTTAATTCAGAGTTTTGACTGGTCCTTTGTGATAGCAAAATCATGAGAGTAATGTGTTTTCTTTTCTAATACAGACCATGAACCACAACATAAAAGAGGAATAAAACTTGGCTAATCTTTGCTTCAGTATTAAATTTGTTTTATGTAACCTCAATTTAAAACCCATCCCCGCAGTCAGGCTTGTAAGAAAAGATTCTTTTAACAATAGAATAATCCAGAGGAGACTCAAACCTGAGCTCACCAGGGCTGGTGGCAGAGCTCCCACCAGCAGGAGCGTGGCTGTAATGTGGGAGCTGCTACAACATCTCCCTAAAGTATAGTCTTTGGATGAAGATTCAGTTTGAGGACTGAGAGGTGAGATCAAGCCCCAGACAAGTTCTTTGGGAGGTCACTGAACTGAAATTACTGAGGAAATACAGTCCAGCCTTTTTCTAGTCTTAGCTGATTGCAAATTGGGTTAAACTCTATGCAGACCTCATTAGCTTTTATTACATCATGATTTCACAACAGCATATCTTTGGCCTCAGCCTGGGGTGGACTAATATTCTAATGCATAAAAAACTGATTTATGATCTTTACTCCAAGGGTGAAAGAGAGTAAATCCCTGCTTAAGCTTTGTTTCACTTCCTAGGCTACTGGAAATTTCTGGTGCCATTAGAATTTCTGATGTCTGAGATGGAGTCCAAAGCTGCTCTTTGGCTCAGGAAAAAGCCAAAGTTCAGGGCACTATGGGGAAATCCACATTTACTATGTCCTCTAGGAAGAAACAACACATCCCAACTGGTGCTGTATGTGTTGAGCACAGTATTGGCAAAGTGTCCTCAGCCCTGCTGGACTCAGCATCAGGACTGAAACTGGCAAAAAAGAGAAATTGCAAAACTGTGAGACAAATCAGTCAGAATGATACCTCACTCTGCAGTCTGTTCAACCTGCCCTCTCTGAGGGTGGCCTGGCAAAGGGTTTATTCCAGTTGTGACCTTCAGAGTGTGTTGCTTGCTCTTTTCCTCAAACAGAAGCCTCAAAAACCTCCAGGAGATCTTATTCTGACCATTTCTTTTCCCAGCCCAAATCCTCAGGACAAATCTGATTTTTGAGCTTGACAGCAGAGGAATGCAATTCCCAGGACACAGCCCTGGCAAGGACAGCATGCTCTTCCGCTTGCCTCTTTCCTGGGACTCTTGCACTGTGTGCTGTTTGACTGTAGTGCTGGTCCTCATCCCACTGTATGCACTGGGCATTCCCTACCAGGAGGGTGCCCCTGAAATCGCTCCCCTGCTGCCTGCACAAGCCAGACCCTGCTCTGTACAAGCCCAGGGCTGTGGCCAGCTGCTTTGACACTGGCCAGAGCACTGGGGGCACCTCAGCCATGTCTGGCATAGTGATCTGAGACGTGTCCATCCTGCTCAGCTGCAGTTTCCATGGACAGGACACTCAGCCTCTCTCCAGTCAGGTTGTTTTCGTTTCTGTGCCCTCTGGATATGGATTTAGGTGTCAGGTATCAGGTCCTGCAGCTCAGAAGCTTGGACCATGCGTGTAGGAGCCCTGCAGCAAGCAGTGTGCTGTTGACAGCACCAGTGGGAAGATGCTGCTCAGCCCCCAGGAATGTCCTGCTGTGTTTGCTGAGAGGGAGATTGTCCCAAGGAGGGCCCCGGGTGGGAGCAGCCGTGCTCTCAGGGCAGCTGCTGTCTCCCCATCTCTCATAATGTCTGGGAAAGCTGTCTCTGCTCACCATGATATTACTTCACTGTTCTCTCTCCTTTTCTCCTGTCCCACTGTTCCTGTTACTGCTGTTCTTCTTGAATGTTTCCACCTTTTCCCCCCTTTTTATTTTTTTCCTTCATTTTGTTCGTTGGGTTTGATATGCTGTCCTTTTTTTTCTCTCTGTCTCCATCCCTCTCTTTTTTCCTCCTCTCTTTTTGGCTTGCTCCCTCTCTGCATGCTTTACACCACCTTTCCTAGGAAAGGCACTTGTTTGATACCATATCACTGCTGATCCAGGAATCTCTGGAAGGAGAGCTGAAGCTGATGGACAACCTGTCAGGCTCTGTGTGCCATCATTATGCCCTCCCAGCTCCCGAATATTACAACTCTGAGAACCAGGTTAATATTCCTAATTTCCTGCACAGTCTCCATCCAAACTCAATTTGACTGAGACCTTTAATAGCAAGTTAAAGTTCCTTATGTAATGCAGTCACAGGGATTTGGAAGCATAAGTCACTTTGGCTTTTTCTCTGGGAGTAGATGATGTTATATATCAAGGCAAGAGGAAGACAACATGCTTGGACTTTCCCTTGTCAACACAGTAAGAAGTTTTTCATTGGGATTTACAGTTCATGGTTGTTAGAGGGGAAATGCACAAAATTCCATCTCCATCCTTCAGTGGGGTTCTTACATTTGGCTTCCTGCTCCTGAGCAAGGCTCCACAGCAGTGTCAGGGCACGTCTGCAGAGCCTGCAGCACAGCCTGAGGTTTTCCCAGAGCAGAGCCTGAGCTGCTGAGTATCATCAAATGGTCTCTGCCTTCTGTGCCTCCTTGTAGTGCCTGAAAATCCAGTTTTGAAGGGTTTTCCCAAAGAAGCTTCTTGCAATTGGGTCACTGTAAACTAGATCCTCAACTCTGATCTAGTGAATTTAGGAGGGGAGGCAGCCCTTAATGGTGCACAGAAGTAATTGTGTGCTCCAGTGCTTTCTCGGGCAGACAGTGCTTGTTTAAAATTAGTTCATTTACTTCCTAGAATGAAATACCCACTTTTTAAAGCACGTTATTCTTTAGAACAAATATTTCCCCTAAAACACAGCAGTGACCACAATAATAATTCAAGCACACCTATTATTTGCTGCAGTTGCAATTGAGCAAATTCCGTATTTCTTGATGTATTTTTCCCAACCTTTCTGGCTAAAAATAACAGGCATTTTCTTGTTAAATCAATGTGCTTGTTTATGAGCTCACTGACACTCTAAATTACCCAACTTTTGATGGTTCATTAGAGGAAAGGAACAAGCTTAGCTAAAATGAAATTCTGCTGCAGGTCTTTATATAGCAGGATAACATGTCTTCCTCTGATTGCTCCATATTGCATCCCAGAGTCTATTAAGCTATAGGAAGTGGCTGTCTCTAATAATTGCCAGAGGAGCAGACACAGTAGCTCTGGCAGAGAAGGCAGAGGGTCAGTAAGAAACTCAGTGAAATCTGGTTGCAAAATTTTTGTCACAACATTTTTCACCAGAAAGTGCTGCTGCAGCAAAAAAATGGTTTTGTTTTGACATTTCTGTAATGAAAAAATATAGCATTTCAGTTTGCAATGGCTTTTTCTTTTAAAATTTAAGCTTTTTTTCCCCCCCCTCTCTATAATTAAAACTGGTCACAATCAGTTGGATGTTTCCAACAAAATGTTTTGACGGCTTCAAACTCAATTTTGGATTTGGGAAGGCTGGAGCGAGGTGATGTTTTGTTTACATTTTGGCTTTTCTGTTCACACCATTTGTCATGTTCTCAGGCTGCCCGGGAATTCAGAGCAGTGCTGGAATTGCTGAGAGCAGCCTGATTCACAGCAGCTCCACCAGGGGAGCTCCTGGAGGCAGGAGCTGCTGGTGCCCACCACGCTCCTGCACTGCTTTCTCCTGGCTCTGGCTGCTGGGTCCCTCTTAGGAATTCCTGTCCTCAGGCTGGCATCTTTCATGTGATGCCTTTTTGGGGAGCCTCATATGAGGGGGCACCAAAATCAGGGGCACCAAATCATCTCTCTCATCCACTGCCAGCAGATGAGTGTGCTAGAGGAGATATCAAAGCTGAGGTTAGATGAGAGGAGCCCGACCCTCTTCCTTATCTCAGCTGAATTTTGAGCCTCTCCAGGCTCACTCATCGCTGGGTTTGTCCATCCCACAGCTGCCATTTCTAAGAGTGAGAAAACCCAGTCCTCTGACAACTTCAATGCAAGAGATCTGTGCCTCTCTGTTTTCTCTTGGGAGATTTATTGCTGCAGAAAGACTCTTCAAGCACAGAGGATGGCAAAAAAAAAAAAAAAAAAAATGCACAGTGAGAAACGAAAGGGAAGCACCTGGGACTTGCCCAGAGCAGGTGTGAGGTGTTTGCTAACCAAAATCAAGCTTGGAGTTTCTCCCTGTGCCCTTTCAACTGTGAGGAAGGGAATTTTGGTCCCACCTTCCTCTTGGGGAGGGGAGTGTGGGCCTGGTCCCTGCAGCCTCACAGGGAAAGGCACACTGCACACCCCACCTGAAAATATGGTTTTGTTGTTGGAGAATCTTTGCAGGCTCAACAAGTTTAGCTTAGAAACCAGCATGGTTATTTGGGGGGGAAAAGTTTAAAGAAATCAGATCTTGAAACCTTTTGTATTTGATCACAGCCAAGAGTATGAATCTCTGTTATGAAAGCAATGTTACTTTTGCTTCTTCATGTAGACAGGAGAATAGCAAAATACAATGCTGACATTAGTGTATGGTTTTAAACCCCCTCCCAGATCCTTGGTAAGCACTAAAGTATGAATGTCCCAGTCCTTTTACAATTTCTTCGTTATATTTCATTTCTTTAATGTTCTGTCCCTGGTAACAATGTGTCTGATGTAGCTTCTCCCACTGCAGGGATATTGCTTTACTGTCTAGAAGTATTTAGATTATGATACTTTTATTTCCTTTTTTTTTTTTTTTTTTTTTTAAATTTTATTTTCCAAAAGATTTGTGTCCTGGTTTCTTATGTTTAATCATCTCTCCCTTTAGATCCCTCTAGCTGAGATGGAGGCTCTGTCTCTGACGTCAGATATTCTCTCTGAAAAGTCCTGGTCCCTAGCTCTGACGGATGACTCTTTTCCTGATGACATTAACACACACTTACTTAATGCTCTGGAAAGCAATGTACATACACTGGTTGCTGTGTAGTCTGATGTTTACAGGGTTCGAAATACTGCTCCCACCTCTCTGCACCTGCCTAATGGCATTTCCAGCCCCTTCCCAAAGAGCACCAGCCTCTTCCCTGAGCAGGATGCTGTCCTTAATGCCATTAGGTCCTGCCTTTTGTCACTCTTGTCCACAATCTTGGCTCCTTGCAAGGAATGAGTGGTTATTTCAATTTTTTTTTTGCTGCCTTATGTATAAACAATGTGTTTTCTACAAGTAAAATAAGTAGTAAAAAAAAAAAGCTTTGGAAAGCATCAAGGTTGAAATTTCCTCCCCATCTGAAACAAATCAGTGATGCTGCAAAAAGAAACACCCGTGAGCTAATGACCCATGTCCTGTGCTGCAGGGTCAGCCCAAACACTTGGGTTTGGAGTGCATTTTTGTCATTATGAACACAGGCACCACAAGGGGTTTTTTTTCATGATTGGTGCCATATTGTTTCTTTTACAAATACCAAATGGGGATCTCTCCAAGATTATACTTGTTTTGCAAATTCTTTCTAGCAGTCACCATGCTGGGGAAAAAAAAAAAAAGACTATTCAGTGTCTTTTTGACTGACATAACCAGTATTTTGAACCCTGCCTTAACCATCTCCTCTCTGAAACATTAGACATTTTTAGCTGTGTAGCGGTCAAGTGCTTTTTTTCTGCTGCACAACAGACATAATTCCTTTCCCAACATTTTTAGACCATTCTTGTTTTCTTTGTTGTTGTTCATGTACCTGCCTTTGGGTGTTTGTGTTGTTCATAGAATTTTCTGCCATATTAGCTGACTGTCATCCTAATTAGCACTTATTTGAGAATCATCTCTTAAACCGTGACAATATTTCCCATCATGCTTCATGGCATTCTGTGCAAAAGATTTTGTGAACTTCCTTTAACTTCTTGTATGAGGCTTTTTGTTTAAAAAATAGTATGGAGAGTTGGACAGAGGAGAAACCCTCCTAGTTTTGAATCAGATTAGACAACCTTGTTTGACAGCATTGCAAAGTCTCAAGGGTACAGCCAGGAAAGATGGTTTATCTCCCCTCTCCAAAAAGAAAAGAAAAACTGTGCTGAGCAAAGAATTTTTGTGAGTTTTTATCAATTCCAAAAAAGTGTTTGGTCACAACAGTTACCCAAAATCCTGAAAAACTGCAAGCTTTCATTGTAATCCCTTCTAAATGCAATATTTTTACACTTCATTTAGATGTGGCTTTAGTTGAAAAATATTTAGATTGGTATTTTTAATTTTTTTTATTTGAGGAAAACTTGGGTTTGATTTTCAGTCAAGCCAAAACAACATGTTTTTCAAAAATACCACTGAACCAAAAAGTCATGTGCTCCCACGGCTCTGTGGGCTGGCCTGGGAAGATCATTTTGCAGCCATTTTCAATGGTTCTCATGAATTTCACTCATGAGATTTCCCCAAGATGATCCAAAAGTGGGAATGGCCCACATTGGATCCTGTCAATGAACCCAAAGGTTCACTGAAGGTTGGATTTGGATGGGGTCTCCAATCCAAGCTCTCATGTTCAGATTCAAACGGATTTGGGTTTGGGATCTCAGGTTTCAGGGCCCCTTTTCTGCTTTCAGCTCAGCACTGTGACAGTGAAGCAGCATGAGCTGGGTAAGGGGAAGGCAGGGAGGCTCCCAAATCCAAACTCAGCTTTACAAGCACAGGTTTGGCTCTCACTCCCCGAGCTGTACCAGGAGATTGCAGTCTCCCTTATCTAATCTGTATCCAAGCTCTATCCAAATCAGCAATTTCCCAAGGACTGAAACAAATGTTGCATGGCAGTGCAGACCTGTTTTGTTCATTAAATTTGCAACAATGATCTTTTTTTTTCTCTTCCCTGCCTTTTCTTCTTTTTTCCTCTTTTTTTTTTTCCTTTTTGAAAATTCCTTTTAATCTCATCATGTTTCTTGTGCAAATGAATGCTGTAGTGATTTTTTTTTTTTTTTTTTGTGACTGAAGGATAAAATTGCGATCAAAAATATCTGTGGTGATTCCAGAAAACCTGTATGTACTGAGTGAAGGGAAATTTTTTTAGAAAATAAGATCTAAAGTTTTCCAAAAATGATCAGCCAAATACTGTGCTAGATTACAGTGGCACAAACCTATTCCTGTGTTTTTCGCTTGAGACATTTTAACAATTAAATAATTGTTTCATTACAAATACACTGGGAAGATGACTTTGCTTCCTTTTTTTGCTAATACTCTCCAAGACAATAACACCCAAGAACATTTCTGGGATGGAGATATTTTCTTATGAAATCAGACCTGAATCCACTCAATATTGCCTCTGGGGCTGCCCATTCCAACAGTCTCCTTGGCTGTAAAAATTCCACAGTCAACATATATACAATAACCCTTGCTTGCATTAGATCCCTTCTAATTAGAGAATGGCTTTCACCCTGAAGCAGTAGGTTTAGATATCCTTTTCAATAAAATAGGTTTAGTTATTCATTACATGAGAAGAAAATCCAATAAAATTGTGCTGTGAGCCAGAACAGAAAATATTTTTGATAGAGTAGTTTTTGCATTTGGGTTGGGGTGGGGGTTTTTTGTTGTTTGTTTTTGTTTCTTTTATTGTCAGAAGAGGAAACCGCTCACCTTTGCCAAAAGCCTGCCTTGCTGATGGGGGCACCTAGGGAGCAGAGGGTCAAAGTTCTGCCAAGCATGTGACCTTTGCTGGCCTTGAGGCATGATGCCTTCTTTGCTCATCCCTGAAATAGTCATGGTTTATTCCTGCGGTGTGGCTCCCTCTGTTTCTGTGGTCCATCGTGTGGGGGTTCCTGGGGAGCCCCGAGGAGGGGATGGCTCCCTGGCACATCCATCCGTGCCCCCGTGCATGCCCATCGCGCCATCCCGGCTGCAGTGGCTGTCGCTCGCCTTTCTGGGCACTTCTCCTCTCTGCCGCCCTCCCGCTCCTGCCCTCCTCACGTTTTTCTCCCCCTCAGGCTGATCCCCGCTCCAAGGACGCCACGCTGACCCTGTCCCCCAGCAAGGACCTGCTGAGTGTGAGGAAGCCCTCGGTGGGACGCACGCACTCCTTGCCAAACGACAGCTACATGTTCCAGCCGCCCTACTCCGGCCCCTGCCCCGAGCCCCTGGGGGACAGGAAGCCAGCACACCACAAATCCCAGTCAGGTACACCTCTCTCAGCTGGGACACAAGTAGGATTTTCCAGCAGAGAAGGAGTTGTGGTTTTGCAGGCTCTTTGGTAGGAGGGAGAAAATTGCCCCCGGTTTGAAAGCAAAACCAGTGAGACTCCAAGTCAGAAATATAGTTTAATAGAGAGAGAACAAACAGCAAGAAAGATAAAAATAAAAATAAAATAAGATAAATGCAATAATACAAAGGACCACCGAGAGAGTCAAAATGCAAACCTGACGCCCTGTTGATCAGGGTGTTGGAAGCAGCCCAAATAAGTCCTCCTGGAGGGACAGATGTGGCTCTGTTGAAGTAGAGATGATCCTCAAGAAAGGGTCCAATCTTCCTCAGGGAATCCAATGGGAACAGGCTCCCTTGGTGTTTGGGATTGCTGGTTTTATCCCAGTGGAAAGGCTTTGGCTCCTCCCACTGGGTGCAGCATCTCCCAATGGGATGAGGTGATGTTATCAGTCATGTGAGAGCCTTCAATGGCCCATTCACAGGAGATGTCCCTTGGAGGAGGATGGGTGGAGGAAGAGATAAGAAGGCCCTGCCTTATCTGGTGTTATCAGGTGTCCCATTAACAGAGGGCATCTCCCCTCTTTCCCCCCTAGAGTTACAAGAGATAAGGAACAATATCTCCCAACTGGTTTCAACAGATGAAAATAGAATACACATTTTTGGTTACATTTTTCAACCCAAGACAGAGGCGTGTGTCCAGACCTGTGTAAAAGACCCTCTGCAGCTTGAGAAGACCCTCCACAATTTACAAAGCCCTGTTTAAGATAACTCCTTTCCTCAGGATTTTTTAGGCCTGGCTCAACACTGGTTGTCCCCCTAGCTGGTTCCTGAATGTGACAGCCTCTGCAGCCTGGGGTACCTCTGTCCCACCAAATCCCAGCACAGAAATATTTCCTCCTGTCTGTTCTCTGCAGCAGCACATGTTTGGAAGCTCTGTCTGGGCACATCCATGAAAGATGGAAAGATGGTGTCTCTAAATGCCTGTAAAATGAACATAAATGTGCTGAATTGAGAGACACGCTGGTGTGAGATGAATGGGAAAATGAGAGAGTGCAGAATTGTTCTTCCCAGCGTGCATGGTTGGGATATACATCTTGGAGCTAAATTCAGAGATATTCTTAGGTACAGAGAGGGCTCTCCCTGCCTGCACCTCTGTCCCTGTCCATGCAGGGATTGTCCCTGTGCCCCCAGCTCCTCTACCTGCCAGAGCTGGGAAGTGAATGGAGCCACCTTTAATTCGTCTGTACACGCCATCATTTTAGACATTTGTCACCGATAAGACAGGGAAGCTTTTACAAGCATTGCCATTTGAAAGCCTCTAAGCAGAACATAATTTCAGCAATGTTCAGAATGCTAGGAGATTTGAACAGATTAGGAATAAGATGTTGAAATTTGCATAGTAATAAGAATTTGGATGAATAGCGACTGTTGAACAGAAGCAAAAAAAATATCTGGGCACAAGGGAGGAAGATGAATCTGGTGTTGTGAGAAATCTCTGCCACAAGACAGAATTCTCAAGGTCAAGAGCAGTGTTTTGAAGAACCTGTTTGCACATAATGCTAATGGTGCAGCTAAAATCCCATTGAAAGCAATTGCAAATCTCCCATTACCTTCTGTTGAGCCAGAATTTATGGGTCTCTGTAATAGTCCAGAAACTCCTGACCACACAAAAGAATCATGTCTGCTGCAGAGGGAATTTCCAGTGCTTCATTGTTGACCCTTAATTGGGATGTATTTGCACTTCCTTGAACAAAATCTGTGTCAGAAAGGGATTGGGTAATTTCTGAGTCCCTTCTTTTTCAAGATTTCACTTTCCAGTTTCAGTTTGGAGGACCTGGATAGCCCCGTGTGACAGCCCTGGCTTTCTGGGGCATTGCACCTTGTAAATCCACAGGAACAGCAGTTCCACTGAGGTGCAGCAGAAATATTTTGGTGAGGTAAAGCTGACGTCTTCTAACCACATTAAGCAATTAAACCTTTTGTGTTTTTCTCCTGCTGGCGAGACTCCAATCGTCTCAAGCAGGCCAGAGTGCTGGGAGGTGGGCGAGGTCCCCAAATTCTGACGTATCACTGTCCTCTTCCCCATACAATGTCAGGGCTTTTCAGGGTGGGGGAGGTCACCCCCACCTGTTTACAGTTTCTAATATTGTAGAGTGCAGTGAAGGCAGCAAGAGGTGCCAGGCGCCTCTAATAAATCACCACAACCAAGCCGTAATATTTCAAGCTGAGAAGGTTTTGTTGTCAGAAACACTGGCACTTGCAGGAGGCATTTGTTTGAATACTCCTTCATAATGGGGCTGTTGCTCCGGGAAGGATTCCAGGACAAATGAGATTCTCTGGGATGCGGTCCAGATTAAATGAATTGTTTTGAAAAGCGTCGAGCCTGTGTGTGAGGGGAGCACACAGAGTTTCAAACCTTGCAGAAGAAGTAGCCAGCAACCACGAAGGGTCAGGGAGAGGCTGGAGAGTATGTGTTTCCTTCTTCTGGGAAGCTTTGTAAAACCAGCCTTGAGAGCTGCCAGGGGCTGCTCCCTTTCCCTTCATTTCCAGCGTGTGCATGCTGGTTTGGAGATCCCAGCAGTTCAGGCATGGAGACACCTCCTAGAGCCTTTCAAAGTCAGATGTTAGTGGTGCTCAGAGGTGATGCTGCCTGCAAAGTTGTTGGCCCAAAAGCAGGGATGCAAGAATTGCCAGCTCGGATGAACTCGTAGTTCCTTGTCTTCTGTTCTCAACAGGAGCTAGTTCCAGTTGTATCAGGGGAAAATGCCAAGAAAAATGAAATAATAGACAATGCTGGAGTAATTTATTAGTAGAAGGGAGGTTTTTTCCCAGTTCTGGGGAGCCAGTTGCTGAATTCAGTGGTTTTGCTGTGCCTGTCTGATCCAAGGTGCAGCAAAGCAGTTTCCCCGGGAGGTCACTGAGGTTGGGACACAACCCTTGGGTGAACATGTCCCATTTCTGCCTCTTCTCCCCCGGCAAGGTTCGAAGGCGTCGGTGCAGTCGCAGCCAGCAGACACCAGCTCCCTCCTGCAAATCCCAAAGGACCATTTCCACCAAATAAGAGCCCACGAGCGTGTGGTGGGGGAGAGCAAGCCCCGGGTCTCCCAGCAGGTGCACTCCCCTTCTGCTGAGAGGCTGCTCCGCAGACAGGTAAGCAGAGTGATGATCATAAACCTGCTGAGCTCTTATATTGATGCATTTCCTGGTTCACCGTGCTTTAAATTCAAGGAGGGATTCACAGAGAAACCTCCAGAGAACTGTAATTCTCCTACAGAAATAACAAAAAAGGTTGGTGGTTTTTGATCTGAACGCCATCCAGGAGTCTCCAAAGAATGTGCGTGATGAGTATCATGTCCTTTGGCAACGTGCCTAAATGTTCTCCACATTGTTAGCACTTTATTTTTTTTTAATCCTCTTCATAAATGCAGCCAAATGCTCCCCAGAGGCTCGTTGGGGTTGAGGAACTAATTCTTAACTGCTGTGATTTTTTCAGTGCTTGAAAGGACACAGGGATTGCAGGCTCCATCGCAGGCCACCCCTCCTCTGACTCCTCTGGCCTCCCAAAAGAGGAGAAGTGTTTCATGGAAATTGCTTATCTCATATGCAAAACCATTATGGGAAGCATACTGGTTTTACAGTGAGAATTGAAAATCAAAATAATTTTCCATCAGCTGTGAGCTTTAAAAAAGTTTGAGTGTATGCAAGGCAGAACATGTTTTATTTTGCAACCAGTTTTATCTCTGGTTTTTGCCTGGCATTGATTTAAATCCTGATTCAATCACAGATCTCAGGGATCTAATCAAAGATTCCAGTCTGGCTGATTGGAAGCATAAGTTTAGACTTATCTTTTTTTAGTAAAATACTTAAACTTGTGCCTCACTCTCACATTTTTCAGCATATTTCAATGATTGTGCAGCTGGACCAGGACCAGAAGCACATCTGATTCAAAACCTGTGCTTTATTCAGTATTTCCATGCCTGATTTTACATACACAAAGGGGATCGGTTCGATTTTTTCAAAAGCAATTTCTTTCCTGCATGAAAATATTCCCATTTCTTTCATCTTTTAATCAACATTGACAAATTAGACAGTTGATTCATTAAGCTCTAAAAATGGATGTGAAGTACCAAGGTTAACAATTACATTAGTCTGTAATACTAAATTGACATAAGAAATTCTTTGCATGTATTTATTTGCATGGGGTTAGCCAGCTATCCCAATCACCACTAATGGGGAAACTAATTGATGTCATGATTCCAGTTCATAACCACTCTCTCTTGCTTTCTAATGAATAACAGACCCATCCTTTTGAAGTGATCTAGCCTGAATAAATTACCATGTTAGCCATCTTCTCCAGTCTTCATTTTGTTCACATCTTTGATGGCTTCTTTTTCTAGACCTTTTCATACATTTAAGTCAATTTATTGCCCTCTCTCCCTCTCCCTGCTCATGCAGGGAATATGGATATGCTCTTGGAGTGGCAGTTCAGAGAGCAAAGAGCTTTGTGGCAGTGAGCAGATACAATCCACGGGCAGACCCATGAGAGTTGCCCTTGGCAGGCTCCTGAGCAGCAGGGAGCTCCCAGTGTGGCTAATGGGAGCAGGGAGGTTGTTCTGGTGATATTGCTGTTACTGTTAGCTGCAATCTAGATGGCCAAACACTGGGAAATGTGCTCCTTTAAGAGGCAAAATTCCCTTTACAGACCCAGCACTTCTGCTTGCTCAGGTGCTCTCTGCTTGACTTCTTTTTGTTGCTACCACTAATTTCTCACTAGCACATCAAATAGCCCAAACTGACAAAGCAGTCTGGTTTTCAGTACCCATTTCTCCTGATTCTTACACATACTGCATGCAATTCTGATTTGGTTCTTTTTTTCTCTTTTCCTTTTCCTCTTTCTTTTTCTTTTTTTGTTTTTTTCTCTTTTTTCCTTTTCCTTTTCCTTTCCCGTTCCCGTTCCTTTTCTCCTTTTCTCCTTTTCTCCTTTTCTCCTTTTCTCCTTTTCTCCTTTTCTCCTTTTCTCCTTTTCTCCTTTTCTCCTTTTCTCCTTTTTTCCTTTTCTCCTTTTCCTTTTCCTTTTCCTTTTCCTTTTCCTTTTCCTTTTCCTTTTCCTTTTCCTTTTCCTTTTCCTTTTCCTTTTTTCTTTCCCTTCCCTCTCCTGCCCTCTCCTCCCCATAATCCATGACAGATACACCTTGTCCCTCACATACCTGGTCCTTGCACTCTCCCTGAGCACTGAATCCTGTGTGTTTGACCTCCCTTTCCCTGCAGAGTGCTGGGGAGCTGGCACAGCCCCCACAGTCCTGTCCAGTTTAGACTCCGGAGTGTTTGACAATTAATGCCCTGGCAGAGGAAGATGAGAGGATTGGATGCTTTGGGATAACATTCCTGCTGAGGATTGCACTCCTCGGCAGTGCATGGCACAAAGGCTTTTCTCCAGAGGAATTCTACCTGAAATTAAACCTATATTGATTTTGTAGTTCCAGGACTGTGTATCCAAGGTGTAGCCCACACCAAGCTGTGGCTGCTGCAGGTGTACACCCCTCTGGGATGGCAGAGGGTCCTTTTATTTTCAAACAAACCAGTAAAACATTTGTACTGTTACTACTAACAACAACCACAGATGCCTGTATCATAGGCAAAGAAAGAGCTGGTGGTGACTAATACTGTCGTGGTGTGCAACACAGGTTGGTGTGCAAGCAAAAGTAATGCCAACAATTACTTTTTGCTTCTCTATTCGACTTCTGTGTGGTCTGTGTCTCTTTTCAGGATATGAACATGATTTATTCTCCCAGAACCTCATTAAAACTACTGGTGCTGAGGAGACAGAATAACTTCACTCCTGACTGATTAGTTGCCAGTGTTATGCTGTGAAATTTTAACTAGAAAGGATTCAGCAGCACTGGATGAAGTTGTTTGCCATATTAAATATTCTCTGAGCTGTCCCCACTGACAAAGGGAGTGCAATGTGCAGCTGCTGCAATAGACTCTGGTGTTCCTGTGCATGCATGGACACACTGCAGCAGATGAGAGCTTTGCTGAATAGAGATCATTTGGCTCAAATGATCCTTGTGGGACAATATTTATATAAAGTGTATGATCATTTTGGGGTGATTTGTCACAAAAGTATTCCTTAGCATGAGGAATTTCATCATTTCATCTCCTTACACTTTTCTAAAGGACTGGGACCAGCTGTGCACATTTCCTCCAAATTTCCCTGTGAAGATTTTTATCTTTAAGAACATTTAAAAGTCTTCTCAAACAGATAGTCTGCCTTAAAGGGCCAGTTAACGTGGCTGATTTATAAAGCCTTTTGACAAGGAATGCAGAGCAGTGAAAAGGCAAAGCCTTCAAAGCATGCCCAAGGTTCCCTCTGCCAGTGGGCATTGATGCTGTGTAGGGCTCCACACAGCCAAGGCAAAATGTGCCTTAGGAAGCCTGAACTTAAGCATATGAATGAACTGAAATGATTACAGATTATTATTAGTCCAGCTTTGGACTGCAGTGTTTCCAGCTCCTGCCACAGGATGATGCAGAGCCGTGGCTCCAGCCTGGGGAGCAGAGCCAGGGACAGGATGTTGCCTTGACGCTGGCACACAGCGGGGCTGGTCGGGTGCTGCTCTGGGGATCCTGTTCCAGGCCCTCAGCATCACCTGGGCTACAGAAGGGAATACACAGGCTCACCTGCACATCTTGCTCTCCTGCTCACACCTGGGCTGCTGAAATTACTGAGGGCTTTGCTGTAGACCTTCCTCCTTTACATAACAAGAATATGAGTAAGTTTGAGTGGGGGCATTCTGGTTTTGCAGCCCTCCATCCTTAGAGGAGAAAGCTAAAGGTCATCCATTCAGGAAGAGTGAAGGGCTGTCACACAGGGACAAACCCACAGATCCCTGACAATGGGAGCTTGTAGAACTCACAACACAGGTTTTTATGGGAGCCAGTGGGTCTGTGCTGAGGGATCTCAGCAGAGCTGAGTGCTCTGTGAATGCTGAGCCTTGCCTGTACTAATCTTTGTTTGATCTGTCTCTCTTACTTGGCGACTCCTTTCCTCCCCAACCCCTCTGCGCCCTGCTGCAGATGGCTATAAGGAACGACTCTCTGGATAGCAAGGAGAATCTCCACACTGAGGTGAGTGAGCTCTCTGACCCAAATGTTCCCACTGTGCCCAAGGAGGAGTCTCCAGTGGCTCTGACACCCTCAGAAGCAGATGGGCTGGCTGCCTGGAGTCGGGCGAGCGTCCACACGCAGCAGCATTCCCACAATCAGTATAATATTTCAAAGCAGGCACCAGCATCCTGTGCTTGTGCAGACTCGTATCAGGAGACCCCTGAAGATTCAATGGACCAAGAAGTATCTGAAATAAACAGCTCCTCAGAGCCTTTCACTTCAGAAACTTGCACAGCCTCGAGTGCCTGTTCAGAGGGTCAGCCTCTCACACCTAGGAGGAACGTGGGCAATACTGGCAACGTGGTACTGAAGGACCTGAAGAAATACCACAGTGTGGACACCCAGGGCCTGCTAAAAAAACCGCCCTCTTGGTTAGATGATCAAAGGAGACATTCCATAGAGATTTGTTCCATAGAAAACAGCCCTCAGCACCATTCCACGTCCAGCTCCTCTGGCTTTATAAGTCAGGTGGTGAGTGAAATGGAATGCCTGCAAGGCACGCGGCAGAAGAAGAAACTGAGCCCTCCCTGTATATCCATAGATCCCCCCGATGGGCAGGGCTTGGTGCCCAGGGGACCCCACAGCCTCTCACCTGCCAGTGGAGACGTTTGCCTGAGGAGGCGTGCTCCCTCCTGTGAGTCCAAGGATTCCATGGATATAGGGGATTCACTGCTTCCAGACAGTGTGTCAGCATCTCCCACCCCAAAGAAAGACTTGTTGACACTTCCTAGCTTTTCCTTTGATCAAACGGAAACGGAGCCCTGAGTTACTTTTCTGTTGGTGCCAAATGTCTTCTTCCTTTCATGTAATAGAAAAAAAAAATTTAAAAAAACTCTGTACTCCAAAATGGCACTGGGTAAAAAATTTCCAAAGAAAGATTAAAGAACCAGCTGGTTAAAAGAGTGGTTAACCTATATCACGCTTACTTAAGCATATGTGCTGCTTAGGTAAAAGCAATACAATGTGCAGAATCTATATGTATATTATATTTTATTAAATTAATTGAATCTAGTATTGCAGGATGTAGTACATTTTGTGACTAAAGACTCATTTAATTTTCTTCTATTTTATGTATCTCGGAATATTTCTGAGATAAAGTTGGTTTTTACAAATATTTTAACCTAAAAAAATATATATTTAATCCCTTCTCTTTTTTTGTTTTGTTTGGGTTTCATTTTGTTTTGCAAAGCACAAAATGTAGCCAATTAGTGCATTACAGAGGAAATGTATCCCACAGTCAGCAGTAAATAAGGATTATTTAATGTAATTTATTTTTCCCCTTGGACTTCAATGATATTCTGGGAAAATGATTGTTTGCATAGTACAGAAATGCAGTGGCAATTTTTTAACAAAATATTCCAGTCTTGCATAAAATTGATATTCAGAGTGTGAAAGCCAGTGCTCAGACCCAGGAAGGTCCAACATGTCTGAGGATGGTGAAGGCAGAGCCATTTAACAGTACAAGATACTGAATTATGAAAGGATGTTACAAATCATTTACTGGCAACTCACAAAATCATGTCAAGGGTTGATTTTCATACCTTCCTAGGAAACAGGCAGCAAAGGCCTGTGGTCACTTCCAAGGTGTTTTTGCAGTGTCTCCAGGATGGACTTTTTATTTTGCTGAGTTTTACACCTCCCTCATCCCTCTGTTTTCAGCAGAGCTCCTCCTCTCTGCATGTTGTACAGAGGAGAGTGAGGTCAAACTTAGGACTTGCCCTGGGTGAAATCAGGGCACACATGGCACAGCAATGGGCTTAAGCACCTGCCTAAAGTTAAGCTCTCGCCTAGAATGCCTGGGGGTTATCATATTAAAGTAATTCTAGAAAATTAAAATCATATGCTGATGTGAATCAAGGCACTTCTGCAAGTTATTTTACAGATTACATAGAGGAAAGTCTGCAGGTACTGAAATGATTTTCAGTAAAGCAGCCAGGTATTCTGCTATCACTGCTAGAGTTAATTTACATGACCCCGACTGCAATTTTATTTCCAATCTATCAATAGCCTTAAGCAGCAACACGATGATACAAAGTGGATAAACCCAGAATTCATGCCCTTGCTTTATAACATCAATCATCTCAAAAATTACCTATTTACTCCTGTGCTAATGCCCTCTGCCAAAAGCAATCTGTAAAACTGGACAGCCCAGCCTGAAAACCACTCGAGGCTGGCCCCATTCAGCACCTCCCTCTCCTCACATGACTGATGGGAGCCAGGCATGAACTCCACTCCACTTCCACGGAATCATGTTAAGATGTAGGCTAAATTAGACTGCAGGCATGCTTTGAAGTGTCCAGGTCACAGGTTTGAAGCCAAGTCCACGGGTGGTGCCTCTGAACCAGCACAGGCAGGAGGAAGATTTGTGCTGATTCTGTCAGTCGGGAGTTTGTAACTTTTGGAGAACTAGAGAAATTTCAAATCACTACCACATGCTGATGTACAGCCTTTTGTCCACTCAGAGATCAGGCTGTTTGCACCACGTGGATCTGCATTAGCCTGGTGTGTACACACGAGGAGAAGATGTTGTTTGTACCCCACAGCCTAGGAGAGGTCCTAAGCTCCTTTATTTTCACTTGAGGATGTTTGCTCCATAAACAATCCCTACATGTGGAGGAGAAATGGAAGGGCTTTCAGCAGGAAGTCAGGCAATCAGTGTATTTGAAGTAGGAGGATTAACATTCTGTATTATTTACTGCAGTTAGATTAATTCTTGGCTGGGACATTTCTCCCCTCTTCACCACAGGCCCACATGGAGCCCGCTCTCTTTGATATGCCAGCCCAAAGCCAGAGTTAAGCCTGTCTGAAGCAGTGATTTCAAACAAACCTTTCATCAGTTCTTCCCCCAGATCATATTTAAGGAAATAATAAAATTACAGTGCATTAAGCCTGAGAAATATTCTTAATCCCTTTTTGGTTTTACACCCATAATGAGCCATAGCTTTTCCTTTTACATGTGCTAAATAGTTTGGGAAACTAGCTAGGCCACTAAAATTGCCATCCCTGGTTCCTTAATGATTAGGATTGTGTTCACATACACTCTTCAGATCCTTCCTTACAAAAAAACCCACTGAACATTTTAGCTTGAAATCATGGCACAAAACAGTGATGTGATGTTAATCCAAATGCTCAACTCCAAATGTAACAGCAAGTCTAAAGGCTCTTCTGTTTTAATACTTGGGGTTTTGCCTACTGACAAGGTTTGTGGAAGTAACAAAAAGTTTACATCATACATGAATAGTCAGTAAAGAGTATGCTTTCAGGAAAAGAAATCCATGTAAAATAGATTGTTTTCTAAACCAGATGAGTATTTTCTAGATGCCCTTTTGAAAGACAAATACAAATGTACTGCAGCACGTGCAATAATACTCAAATCATTTTCAATACCTTTGGGGGGGTTTTGTAGAATTTGACTTTTTTAAACAAAATGTACAAAATCCACAGGAATTCTGTAGAATGGTTATGTTGATAGAATTTTTATATTTTTGTAGAAATCTATAGAGAAATTGTTAAAAGTCTGCATAGCATCTTGGCAACAGAAGCAGCTCTTACCTACAAGTTTCTTTTCATAAACCTGGAGCCAGGCGTGCCCTGTCACAGCACACAGGGGGTGATTTCATAGCCTGCATCCAGGGCGTGTTCAGGAGTCAGCAGCTAAGCTCAAGTTCCACAATATTGCAGTGCTAGCACTGCCCAAGGACTGTACCCACATCAAACACCTCCCCAAAGCTCAGCCTCTGCCCCTGGTGAAGCAGTTGCATGGCTCTCCTGCTCATTCAAGCACACCAGCACTTTACTACTGTGGATTTACTGTATGCAGGTGGGAGGAGGAGATTTTGTTATTGCCAGTCTGACACAATGGGGGAAAGAGATTGCAGATGTGTCTGGAAAAATGTAAATTCCATTCTTGCAGCCCCTCGCACATAGAAGCGATTTTTCATAACTTGGTTAGAGGTTTTGTACTGTAGATATTTTTGGAGGAGGGCAAAGAAAACACTGTTTTTGACTTCTGTGGATTGCACTCAGCACTAGGTGTGTTCAAGGAGAAAATAAAAAACAAGGAAAAAAATAATAAAACAAAAGCATTACCACTGTAAATTAGGCTATGCCCCTGTCTCCCCTTTTCTGCCCCTTTGGCTACAATAATAACCCATGTACACTATTACACAAAGTGATAGAGTAGGCACAGTACCATTGCAATGTCCGTAACAACCTAGTATATATGATAGAACTTTGTATTTAATAGTTAATATATTGTTATACTGTATCAGGTATATAGGCCAAAAGGAGGTCTTTTGGTCGGGGCAACAGAAGGTGGTACTCATGGGGAAAATTGGATTTAAATGTTCCTTTTTTTAAAAAAAAAAAAAAAAAGAAGAAGAAGACAAAAAACAAGTGTAAATCTTTACAACTGACAAAAACAAATGTGTCCTATTAAAAGCTTTTGAAAAGAAAAACAACGGTGCATCTCCCTTTTTTTGTTGGTGTTGCTGATGATAATCTGTATCACTCCAGGCAGTCGAGTCTTTGGTCATGTTTTAATTGTGAACAGTTGGAGGAGATAACAGCATCAAGGCCAGGAGGCTGGAAGGAAGATTGGGAAATGATGGCCCTTTGTGGAGTCATTTGATGTGGCCACAAGCAAATCTGACCCGGGGCACTGCCCAGGGTGTGCAGAGTGAGCAGCGAGAGCACGGGCTGTGCCCTTGTGGGTCCCTCTGCCCTGGCAGGATCTGTGTGAGCCCTGAGGATGGCAGGACTGCAGTGGGGAGCTGCAGCCAGCAGGGAGAATGGAGTGAGGAGAAGGGGCAGATCTGACCTGTCTGTGAAGAGGAAGATGCTGGGCTTTTCCACTCATCTTTGGGGTTTCCAGCCTGAAATCCAGCAGCGTCTCCTGATGCCATTTAACTCCTTGCAAAGCAGGAGTTGGTGGGCATAGCACAGCCTGGGGGCTGAAGGGCAGCAGGGGCCCAGAGCTCAGGCACTGCTTAGGTACCCCCAGAAACATTCCACAGAATGGTCTGAGTTGGAAGGGACCTTAAAGATCATCCAGTGCCACCCCTTGCCATGGCAGGGACACCTTCCACTGTCTCAGGCTGCTCCAAGCCCTCTCCAACCTGGCCTTGGGCACTGCCAGGGATCCAGGGGCAGCCCCAGCTTCTCTGGGCACCCTGTGCCAGGGCCTGCCCACCCTCACAGGGAGGAATTTCTCCCTACAATCTAACCTAAACCTGCCCTCCTTCTGTTTGAAGCCATTCCCCCTCTTGTCCTGTCACTCCAGGACCTTGTTAAAGGCTCTTCAGGGGTTTTAGTGAATGACCTCTGTCCCTCCTAACATGAAATCTCCTCTCCCCTGGGGAGCAGCCACTGGAGGGAGGAACCAGACCCTGGGCACTCAGCAGCCCTGCTCCTCACTGCCTGGAATGATCTGACTGCTCTGCAGCAGGAGGGACCCTGAATCGACACCCAGAGCAGTTTGGCTGTCTAGAGGATGTTTTGATAAAGTAATCTCTCAGTAGAAAACAGCAGGAAGAATACCAGTCCTTAAAGAGAGGGAAAATATGGATCTGTTCAGAATCCCGTGCAAATCACTCCAGGTGAGCTCTGTGACGTGTCTGTGCTGTCCAGGCTGTGGGGCCAACCCCACCTGAACCATGAAAAGCCTTCCCAGCCCTCCGAGCCTGGAGCATCCTCAGGGCATTAAGGTGAGCTGGGCTGAGCCAAGGAAGAGCTGATCACAGGCTCACACACCTCTGTGCTCTCGGGTGAGTTCAGTCCTTACAGCAACAACAAATCACTTCCTTTCCCACAGCAGGATCCAGAGGGGCTTGTGAGAGGGCTTGTTTCTCTTCTCTGTTTTGTGAGTGTTCCTGTTTGAAGCTCTCCTGCTGGGTTTTGCTGTGGTTTTTCAAAGGCTTCAACCCAGGCTGGCTGCTTATGGGTGTGCTCTCAATTTCCTGAGCTTGGGCATGGCACTTTGTTATTCCATTTCTTGAGTGACTGGGATGCCAGATGGAACCAGGCTTTCTGTGTAATGGTAACCATGCCCAGGGAAGCAGCACTTTGGGCTTCATTTCTTTGTTCAGGCAGGTGACCCTGTCCTGCCTCAGCAGAGCAGTGTCCCACTGTGTGCACACCACATCCCCAGCTGGAGCTCTGCTCAGCTCTTCGAGAAATAGAAAAGGTTTCTGTATTTCAGGTGTTCCAGGGGTACAGACCGAGACACACAAACACATCCAAAATGCAACCTGCGCTAGAATCCCCCCAAAATAAGGTAGGAAAAAAACCAATTAAAAGAGATGGCTCCCCTTATCAACACCAGCACCGTGTAAGGAGTGAGCAGCTGAGAGAAGGGAGGATCCTGCAGATCAAAAGGAGGTAAGGCCAGGGAAGTTTTGGGGGGCCCAAGCCCCGCTGCCCGCGGTGGGTGCGGTGCCGGCGGCGGCATCGAGCGCTCGCAGCGCGGCGTTCTGCTCCCACCTAGCGGGCGTGGGGCGGGCTGGCCCGGAGCGGGGCTGGGACCCGCTGGACCGGGGCTGGAACCCGCTGGTGCCGGGGCTGGAACTCCCTGGCACCGGGGCTGGAACTCCCTGGCACCGGGGCTGAGACCCCATAGTACCGGGGCTGGGACCCGCCAATACCGGGGCTGGAATCCGCTGGTACTGGGGCTGGCCCGGACCGGGGCTCGGACCCGCTGGTACCGGGGCTCGGACCCGCTGGTACCGGGGCTGGTTCCCCCTGGTACCGGGGCTGTGACCCGCTGGTACCGGGGCTGGGACCTTCTGGTACCGGGGCTGGTTCCCCCTGGTACCGGGGCTGGCCCGGACCGGGGCTGGGACCCGCTGGTACCGGGGCTGAGGCTCAGCAGGATCTCCTGTCCCCCTTGTGCCCCCTGAGGTGCTGCGCTCCGCTGGGTGCTGCAGGCACAGCGCGGGATCGCTGTGTCTGTGCTCGGCACCGCTGGGGCTGGAGATGCCCTCTGACACCTCTGACTTCACCCGGTGCTGCCAAGGCCACCCCTAACCCGTGTCCCCAGGTGCCACACGGACGTGTCTTTGAGAGGCCTCCAGGGATGGTGACTCCACCACTTTTCCAGTTCTTAGCAGCCTCCCAGCGAGGATGTCTGAACTCCCCTGGCACAAGCTGAGGCCGTTTTCTCTCGTTCTTTTGCTTGTTAGCAGGAGGAGGGACTGACCCCACCTGGCTGCACTCTCCTGCCAGGGAGCTGTAGAGAGTGAAAATGTTCCTCCTGGAGCTCCTTTTCTCCAGGCTGAGCCCCCCCGGCTCTCTCAGCTGCTCGTCTTGGCTCCAGATACTTCCCCAGCTCTGTTCCCTTCTCTGGACACCCTCCAGCCCCACAATGTCTTTCATGTAGTGAGAGGCCCAACACTGACCCCAGAATTTGAGGTGTGGCCTCACCAGCATTCAGCACAGGGGGATGGTCACTGCTGTGGTCCTGCTGGCCACACTATTGCTCACACAAGCTACATTTGACGTTCTTGGCCAAACGGTTCCTAATTCTGAGGGGATTTTCAATCACTGAATTTATAAAAATCCCAGTTATGGGAGGAGGAGAGGAGGATTTCTCCCACTGTGGCAGAGCCCTGTGTGCTTGGTGCTGTGTGAGCTGCTCAAAGCCACCCTGGCCCTCAAACCCCCCAGCACTGCTGCTCCCCAGCTGCCTGTGCAAAACCCAGCGAGAGTTTTGGGAGACCAGGACCCATCCTGGGGCTCTCTGGCTGTGACTGAGAGGTGTGATTGTCCCTTCACATCGCTATAAATGGATTAGGATTTGTGCTAATGAAAATTGTAACTGTATCAATATTTTAGAAAATATATGTGTTATAAAGCAATAAAGAAAATTTGGATTGAAAGCAGGTAGGTCCCTTTGCAGAGGTTGTATGTAAAAATAAGGATGAAGGATGTAGTTTCAGATAGGCAATGCCCCAGGACAGAGTCAGCATTGGAAAGGAAATGAAGTTGAGAATATTCCAAAGCAGGAAGTCAGAGTAGAAAATAAAAACAGCCTTGAAGATGGACAAAGCTGAGATTATTCCAAGGTAGGGAATATAATTGGTAATTTTATCTGTCAAATAATTATTTTTTGGAACAAATATGCTTACCTACATAACACAATGGTTAATATACACACACAACCTGTGAGGTCATTCAAAGGACAGCGAGGAAGAGGAGGTGCCTTCATCTGAAAAAGACCACCAGAATGACAGAAGACCCCCCTAGCAACAAGGGGAGCATGCACAGTGGGGGTACAGTGAGGTAGATTTCAAGAATCAGAAACAGGAGGAGATTTACAGGAAAAATAATCCACATGCATTAACCTATAGGGAATAAACTCAAGATCAAATTATTTTGCCTTGTACACGAGGAGGGAAAGGTCCCACTCCATTCCCCGATGAGTTTTGCTTATGTCTTATCAGAACCTTAATTTAAATATGCTTGTATTCATCTATATTCATCTCAATATAATTATAGTCCTCTCAATTAAAAACTGCTGCTAAAATTCAATTTGGATGTTTTTGGGACCTTCATTTGTAACAACATCCTTTCAAACAGTGCAGGGTGCCCTGTGGGGCTGTGCACGAGGAGGAGGAGGAGGAGGAGGAGGAGGAGGAGGCACAGGCTCGGTGCCTTTCACTAGATGGCAACGGCACCAAGTGGGAATTTCCAGCGGCAGATTTGTGAGCACAGGCTCAGGCTGCCCCTGAGGTCCCCAAAACCTGCTGTTCCTGTTTGCTTTGGTGTGGTCATCAGCGAAAGTCTCGCTGGCATTTTCAGCTGAGGGTGATTTGACCTTAAGTTGGTTTTTACATGTTGTATTCAATGCTTTATGTATTCAATGCAGTTATGTTTAAACCACACGATTACAATCCTGCAGCATCCTCCGGCATTTTCTGTTATTGCTTGAGTCCCTGGATGGGCATAACTGGCACGTTTTTAAATTATGGGCAAGGTCTCCATAACTGGCAAGTTTTCAGAGGTTTTCAGAGGTTCTGGATAGATTATCTCTCCATATCTATGAAATACTTTAAATAATGCAGCCAAAGGCCCCAGTAGCTCCAGCTGGGAACTGGAAAGGATGGTTAAACCACTTCATTGCTTACTGTGCTAACAGGTATTTTGTGGAAACAGAAAGCAGAATCCAGCTATTTTAGGAGCAACCAGGAAGAAGTGAGCATAAGAGTCATTCTACAAAGAATATTCACTGAAGTGGACAGCATGTGCTGTGCTGGCACCTGCACAGGCAGTACAGGACTGCTCTGCCACGTGCCACCAGCTCAGTGTAACCAAGGGCTGGTGACAACTCCATGTTTGTTCACACAAAGCAGGAGCAGATATTTGTATTTATGCAACCACTGTGTGCCCATTCTGTGGTGAAATCCCAAACAGCTCCAGCCCATTAAAAGCAGGAGGAGTTTGTGGGGAGTTGGCAGGGGAGAGGATAAGCTGTGACAATTTTGTCAGGGGCTGAAGTGAGATAGTTTGGGCCTCAGCTCCAGAAGTCCCAAGTGCCACGGGTTGTTTGTCTGTGTCTGTTTGTCCATCACTCTGAGCTCCACCTGCAGCCCAGCTACCCATAAGCCAGGGTGTGTTACACCTGCCACTGAAATAAATCCCCCTGAAGCCCCTCCAATGTTCCAGTGCTGGCTCAGACCTTAGAGAGCTTTGGAGGAATATTTCAGGGACAGGACAAAGGATCCAGAAGAGGCTCTGATCCCCAGATGTAGTTCAAGACGTTTATTCCAGGTGGTGTCCACAGGGGAAGAGAACGAGTGCAGAGGAGGAGGGTCTTATCCAGGCTTCTGCCAGGGAAGGATAATTGGGACACAGCCAACAGGGTCAGAAAGGGGAGGAAGGGTTAAACTACAGGGTTACAGGCTCTAGGGGTCTCTGAGGGGGGAGAAACCATTCCCCAGGGGAATGCAACATGCCATGGCTTCTGCCAATCTCTACAGGCACCTGAAAGCGTGTCTGTGGGATTGTCTGGCACATGAGAGACACCCAGTGCATTTACAGCTCAGCAGCTCACAGCTGGAGCAGCTCCAGCATCACTTTGGGGTGATCTTGGCAGTTCTCAGTCTAAGTTCTTCTCCTGCCCATTGTATGAAGCCCAGGAGCACTCAAGGAATGGGGCAGGTTGGTATTACCCACAGTGTCCTGGAGGAGTCATACAAACACCGTTTTCTCCTTTCACAGAGCCTTGATGAACTGTGTGGGCCCCACCTCACCCTGCAGCACGAATGGGCTCAGTGCAGCTCCAGGCCAGTGGATCCTTGTGCTGGTGTCCCAGGGAGCTGCCACCTCTGTCCTTCCCATCAGGGAATCTTGCCTTCCACTCCCACAGAGCCGTGTAGCTGCTATGTGCCCAAAGCAGTGCAGTGAGTAAAACCTGAGGCTGCTCATCTGTTTTATCGTGGGACTTCTAAACTGCTCATGGCATGTGCGAGAAATGAGGAAATTAAATCCTTTCATGCAAAAAGGGAGAGGCACATGTTTGCATTGAGAAGAAAGCCCAAGTCTGCTGCTACTCATTCAGTGTTAACGTTAAGCAGAGTTAGTTACAAGTTCTCATCTTAAGTGTGTTAAAACAAGGTGTCCCCCCCCTTTTTTATGAAGTAAATAGGGCCTTGCTGTAAATGCATCCTCTTTGGCAGGCTCTTTTTCTTACCATCTGTAAAATACGACACCTTTGTGGGTCTTGGAAAGGAAGCTGAGCCTGTGCTGTTCCAAGCAGAGAAAGAAGGTGATATTTATAGTCAACTAACCCCAAAACCACGACTTTCAGAGCTGCACATGCTCAGGACATCCCCAGCCCTCAGCTCTGAATGTGCTTCTTTGTGCAGATCTTTTCAGGAGCCGGCCACACTTCACCCTGCTGGTAATGCCTTGAGAGCCAGCATAAAGTGTGGCATGGAAAGCAGCCTGCCTCACCCCTGGCACCGTGCTTACACAAACAGCTTCTCCTCACGTTACCCCTGTCCTGCCCCACTGAATCACTCCAGTTCATATCTGGGCTCTCCTGCAGGGCCCGGCTGTGCCTGGAGGCGCTTCCTGATCGCTCTGGTTTGATCCACTCCAGGTGTTGGCAGGTGAAAGGTCCCTTCCTGTGCAGTTGGCACGAAAAAGAAGATTTGAATGCATTGTTGCTGAATGGATCCTGATCAGATCTTGTCACTCCCCGGAATAAAGAACAAATGTCCAGGGAGAGGAGGTGAGTTCATGACTCCCTGACATTTGCACCAAAGGTGCCATTTCATTTCCCTGCAAGGACAGCCTGCATTTGAGGGAACATCACAGGAGTAATAACATGTTCTGGGTACCTCCATCTCCATTCCCATCATTAAAAGGAGGCAGGACCAAAGTGAACTGCCCAGGACAGTGCTTCAGGCTCTGCTTTGCACCAGTGTCAGCAGAATCCTTTACCATGGCCCTTCCCAGGAGCTTTTAAGCTTCCCCCTCTATCTTGTCTGTCTGAGAAGTTAATACTCCCTTAATTCCTGCCTTTGATTTTTCCCACTCTGCTTGTCTGCTTTGCCAGACAGTGCATGGAAGTCATGCAAGTGCAAAGCCCAAGTCAAAGCCAGTGCAAGTCACAGTGTCTGCTGTGAGGTCCAGGCTGCCCAGGCATCCCCCTCAAGCTCAGGAGGGATGCAGGGGGAGCCAGCACCCCAGCTGCCACCCACTCATCACTGCCATCCCTCTTTAATGGCATTAACTAACAGCAGAAGCATTAATTAGGAACATGAAACAAATGGCAGAATTATTTAGGGCTCCTTATTTAGAGTCTTGCAAGACCAAGGGAAATACCCCAATTCAGGACCTTCCTCTATGGATATGGTAGAAAAAACATGAGGTTCAACAGAACCACCAAAGTCAATAATTTAACCAGGAATTAATTCACTTGTCAATTGGACTGTGAAGCACACTGATAGAGTAAACCTCTCCCTTCCTGTACACACAGCCTACAGCAGCTGTTTGTGAGGTGCCTCTGTACCTGTGACATCTCATAATGTCAGAGCTGGTCTTAATTTTGAGCACATTCTCAAATCCAATCCTGCTCCTTGGTGCAAGAATCCCAGTGGAGCATGCCCATGTTTCAGCAGACATGAAATTCTCAGCACTTCTCTTGAAGCAGCTGCTCTCAGAGGTTGTTGCAGGAGAGGAGATTTGAAAAGCCATAAAGGAGTAACTCACAGCTATTTCTGAGTTTTCTTAAAACTTTTCTTGCAGAGCAATTCCACTGAACAGAAGTTTTGCAGTAAGACTTGCAGGGCCAACCCACTGTGTCCTCAGAAGATCTCATTCACCCAGTTGGCCTGGGCTTCTCTGGTGTTTACTCCACAGGGCTGCAATGTGACTGTGTTGATCAGCCTGGCTCAGTCTGACATTTCAGATCTTGTAGGCAATCACCTGAGAACCTTATCTTGGGCAAGAGCTTATCTTTCCACACTAATGAGAACAGCACACCTTTAGCCAGGTTATAGTAAATGTCTAAAGCAAATTCTTGGCAGTGGTCATGGCTTTCTCTGATAGTGCTTTGGGTGGGAAGCAGTCCCAGTATCTCCATAAAAGATTAGAAGATTAGATTTCTCTTTAGGGATGACAAATTTTTGGGATACAGCAGCACTGCCCTCCTCTGAGGCACTGGAGCAGGTTGCCCAGAGAAGCTGTGGATGTCCCATATCTGGAAGTGTTCAAGACCAGGAGCCCTGAGCAGCCTGATCAAGTGTGTGCTCCACGACAGGGGTTGGAACTAGATGAGCTTTAAGCTCCCTTCCAACTCAAACCACTCTGATTCTCTGATTCTCTGACTCATGATTCCATTCTACTCCTTTTTGTTCTGGTGAACATTTTTGACCACATCCTTCCAACCTCAGAGTTCCAAATGTTGCAGAAAGGAAAGAAGCTCAGACTCTTAAAATATGAAAATAAATTTGTGGCTGCAGGGTGGCTTTGTGTAAGATGATGTTAATTGAACCAGATGCTGCAGCAAGTGGGTGAACAAACAGCAGGTGTTGGAAGGTCAATAATACTGTAGAAGTCCTAATAAAGAGGAAAGCAAACAGTGCTTCTGCATCACGGGAAGGTGAAATCCAGATTGTGTCCAGAAGGTGCTACACTACAAAACCCATTAGTTACACATAATCACGAAATTATATTGACTGAAGGCTTTTGAAATGGATCCTTGCCACGGGTTTCATCACGTGTCTGCAGCAGAAGCAATCAGCATCAAGAAAGAGGATGGAGATGGATGGAGAGTGATGTGATGCTCACTTAAGTCCTGCTGGGGAAATGACACTCCACAGCACTCTGATGGGGAGACAAGAAGCCTTTCCATGATGGCAACATTAGCCCAGGTGGTCTGGATGGATGGACACGGTAAACCCAAAGCCAGCAAGTGGCCCAGCTTTACACACTCCTCAGCACACACTCGAATCACAGAATGATGTGCGTTGGAAAGGACCTTAAAATCATGTCGTTCCCAAGTCCCTCCATGGGCAGAGATGCCACTCACCAGACCAAGTCACTCAGAGCCCTGTCCAACCTGGGCTTGAACACTTCCAGGGATGGGAGTTTACACGGCTTCTTCTTGACACGTGGGTACCACCAGAGCCCCGCTCCGCGAGCAGGGACGTGGTCACACCGAGCTGGGGGCGCTGGGATGCCAGCCACGCTGTGAGGTGCCACCCACGCTGTGAGGTGCCACCCACGCTGTGAGGTGCCCGGGCTCGGGAGCGGAGCAAGGACAGCCCCTGCTGGCAGCCTTGGCCCGTCTGCGGGCCCCTCCCGGGCCGGGCAGGGTCGCGGCGGGCTCCTCCCGGGGAGGGTGCGCTGGGGTGGGACGGGGCCGTGGGATGGGACGGGGCCGTGGGATGGGACGGGGCCGTGGGACGGGACGGGGCCGTGGGATGGGGCGCGCCGGCCCCGCCGCCCCCGCCCCCGGCCCCGGCCCGCCCAGCGGGGAAGGAACCGGCTCCTACCCCCGCGCGGTGCTGCCATTCCCCGGCAGCAGCGCTGCGCTCCTGCCGCGGCCATGGAGGCTTTCTGCGGGTCCCGCTTCTGGGTAAGCTTCTCCCTGCTCCGCTTCGTGCCCGGCGGGGAGGCCGGGGCAGCGCCGCGCCCGCTCCGCCCCGGGATCCCCCAGTGTTCCCCGGGATCCCCTCGGTGTGTGCCCGGGGTCCTCCGGTGTGTGACCGGGATCCCCCCGTGTGTGACCGGGATCCCCCCGTGTGTGTGCCCGGGATCTCCCCGTGTGTGTGACCGGGATCCCCCCGTGTGTGACCGGGATCCCCCCGTGTGTGACCGGGATCCCTCCGTGTGTGACCGGGATCCCCCCGTGTGTGCCCGGGATCCCCCCGTGTGTGACCGGGATCCCCCCGTGTGTGACCGGGATCCCTCCGTGTCTGCCCCGGGATCCCCCCGGTGTGCCCCGGGCCGGGCAGCGCCGTCCCGGAGCCGGCGGTGCGGTGCCTCCGCTCGGGCAGGACGGAGGGTCCCGCTCCGTTCTGTTCGTCCTTCAGCATCTCCGCACCGGAGCCAAGACCCTCCCCCGAGCATCCCGCGGGGGATGCGGCTCTCCCGGCACAGCCGCCTCTGGACCTGGCGATGACCAGCCCGGGCCCTTCCTGGCTGTTCTCGCACTTGTTCTGCTCTTCGGAGAGATTTCCATGGCTGGCAAAGGCTCCCCTTGCAGAGCTTTGTTCCTGCTAGGAGCGGGCTGGGTTCGTGGCAGCCCAGGGTGTCACCGGCCCCGGAGGATTGCGGTGAATTCCGGTGATTTCTGTCAGCACTGGGAGCCCTCAGCCCCTTGGGAGGCTGATTGCAGCGGGCATTGGGTTTGTAATCACAAAGTCTGGGAGTTGCTGCCACGCTCTGCTCTGATGCTGAGGGTGTGTAAGTGCTGTGTTTCCCCGAGGTGCAGCGCGGTGTTTGCCTCTCTGCTGTGCAGGCACACACTGAGACCATGAGTAGCCATGAAGATTTGAGCACGTGTGCAGAATCTGGAAGTGCCCCCCAATTAATCAGGTTTTTTGTGTCCCTTTTTTTACACTGCTTTAGCTCAAGGGAGATTTTTTTTTCCTCAAACGAGGAGCAGTAATGAACAGGAATGTCTGAAGTTGCATCACTGCTGGGAAGCTGCTACAGGACAGGACAAGCAGTTGGCCCTGAGCACTTAATGCTGAGTTTCATCCTCATATAACTAATTACCTTTCAATATCTGTCCCAATATTACTAATTAAAAGAGGAGTTTGGCTCCTAATCCCCTTGGTTACATTTCTCTGTTTGTATTTCATTTCCAAGTGCTCTGCACCCTCTCTGCCACAGCAGTTGGCAGATAAGCTTGCTCAAACAAGTATTTTCATATATTGTTTCTACCATCAACACTTCCAGAACAGGAACAAGCACAAACACATCAGCCCTGCTCCCTGATCCCTTGGCTGCCTCAAAGCAGCTCTTGGCTTCTCAGGGAAGGGTGGCAGTGCAACAGCTCCTGTAGCAGTTGTTGATATGTTCATGTAAATATCCAGGGAGATTTCCTGGTTTGAAGTATGCAGTGAGTGTGTCATTCTGTACTTTATGCTGTGGTGTTACACTCCAGCACCCTCTGTGCTGCTCTCGGGGTTTTCTGTGCTCTCTGTGGACCCATTTCCTTTCTTCTTCCACAGTTCCTTGGGGTCAGAACAACTTTCCATGTGCTTAATTGTTTTTAAGAGTGAAACTCAACAACTCTGAGAAATGTATCACTGTGACTCCATGACCAGCAGGCTGAACTCAGTGATTGCCTTATTTTTGGTATTTTCTGTTAGCAGGAGTATACACATTGCACTGATTTTGTAGGATATTTTAAGTGATGACCAGGTAGGTGACAGACACCTGGAAACGATTTCCTGTGCAAATATGTTGTTCCATGAGAAAATGTAGGTAGAGGCTTTTATTTGAAATCTGCCCACAAAAGTTGGGGTTTCTCTTGCTGCATTTGAGGAAGGGAGAACACAGTGAAAGGCAGTTCCCAGCCTGTGCACCAAACTAATGAATGGTGTCCAGCTTTGCAGTTCAAAACAAGAACTTGATCAAATGTGAACCAGTATTAATGTTCAATTTTTCATTAGCTGATGAACTTAGACTCCCCATTTTTTGCCAAAGAAAATTCAGGTATTTTTGGAAGCTGAATGTCGTATTGGTGCCAGTTTTAAAACTGTTTAGAGTGAAAGGAAACATGCTGTTCCAATTTAAACATTTCTTTGTTTTGGAGTTTAAATCAACTACAATACTTTTCTGTTAAAAGAGGATCAGAATAAAACCAAAATAGTTCAGAATTAGCTCATGAAAATGTTTATCTTGAAATATATCAACTTAAACAGATGATTGATTTATGTTGGATTTTTTGGCTTATTGGAAGTTTTGGTTTCAACTCCTCACCCTGATTCAGGGTGGGGAATTTTGCTGGAAATTTTGCTGGTTTGCATTTTTTTTTTTTGCAGAGGCAAAATAACTTCCTGCTCAACACATTTGAGAAATAAGAAATGAAAGGGAACACTGTAGATCCCATTAGAAATCTATAAAAGCTTTTGGCTTGCAGCCACTTTACCTGTTGAACATGGAATCAGCAAATTGCTAATACAAATGTAGGTTATTTGTACATAAAAGAGGAACAGCTGGGATATTATGTTTTCATAGTGCATTGTGAACACTCTTCATCTGAACCCTTGGAATCACTGTCTATTCAGCTGTTAATATCTGATATTCCCATGCTAACTGGGGAGGAGGGGAATGTGGCAGCACATACCCACACAAGGCAGGCCTTAGGTGTGTTCTTCACCAGGGCCCATAATCACCTCCTGTTTACTGTGTCACATATTTGCTGTGCTAAATAGGTGTGCCAGTTAACGTGACCCACAATCTCCATCTGGAGAAGGAGATGCCAGTGAATTACCAATTTTTTGGTGCTTGTGTCCTCCACTGTGGTGAAACATGAGCAGCTTCTTTGAGTGGGGAGCAAAGTCATCTCCTGGGGAGTGTTTGTTACAGAAGTGTTTCAGCCTAGTGATTAAAGAGCAAAACTTGGAAAAAACCAAATTCTGTTCCAGAGAAACCTTGTCTTCCTGCAGCTCAGCCTCCCTAAGTGAGATTAAAACATTGGGTGCTCAGCGCTGCTATTCAGTAATGTTGGGATGAGGGGAAATAAAACACCTTGGTCTGCAGACAAGCAAAGTGCCTGGGCTTTAACCAGCAGCTTGTGTTTTGGGTGGTGTGGTTTTTTTACAGCATAAGTGGGAAATGAGAGAAAAAGTGATGGAACATTTCAAAGGGGAGACCACAATTTCTCAGTTCCTTTTGATGCTGCTCAGCTGACAGCTCCATTTCCTTACTCTCTCTGTGTCTTGGGGTCCTGACAGATGTCTTGTTTTTCCCCATCCCACGTGGAGTGCTGGCTCCTTCTTCATCCAGAGGCTCTTGAGTAACCCAGCAGGAAATGCAGCAGCTCTAAGGAGTAACCAATACCTCAGCCCTGGCTTTGTGATAGTCCTGTACAAAGCAGCCCTTTAACCTTCAGGTTCATGGCTTCACCTTGAGTCACTCTGTCAAATTTTGGTGGACTTGGGCTAAAAGTCATACTGCTCTCTGAACCAGCAGAGCAGGAAAGTGCATTTCAAAGTGCCAGAAGTTCAACTTCTTCTTTTGCTGCATCATGTTTAATTTTTTCTGTAGTTGAAGACGAGCTGTAGTAAGGCAGGAATATTTCTTTCCAGGAAGATGACAAATAGCATATATTTGTAGCATGTGTACAAGTTTACTTAAACCCCCCTCACAACTTCCGTGGCTTGGCCCTAAATTAATAGTAAAACATTTAATTTTAACAATTCCATTCTATTTTCAGCTAAATAAGTTCTAGCAGAGGATGAGGGAAGCAGAAGGTGACAGGAGATCACTGCCAAGGAAGGCTCCTGCAGTGGGGCACTATGGTCCAGACTGGCTGTTGTTTATATTTTAGTTTCCCCTTCTGCCACCCTGTGCTAAACACAGAATGCTCAGTGTTTATAGAGATTGAAACATGATACAGATCTCTGTATAATCTTTGTTAACTGCATCCAGCTTCAGCTGAATCCCACTCCTGTAAATCTCTTGACAAATAACTGCATGGGGCACCTGTGTTCTTTCTGATGTTAGGTGATTTTAGCAGTCCCTTCAGACATCAAATCTGGGAAGTTATGCTCTCTCAAAGGGTAGCTGGGTTGGCAACATCCTGAAGTTAAAATCAATTAAGTACTCAAGCTCAAATTCTCCAAGATTTTCATGCTTTGACATGAACTGAATGGAAGCTTTGCTAATTGATTGGGGCCAGAGATTCTCAACGTCAGGAGCAGTATAAATATAAATATTTAGCATAGGATTTGGAGTATTAGCTAGGACCTGACACCATTCATCTGTGTGTAAATGGCAAGACTGTGCAAAGAGCCTGGATTTGGCACTCTTTGGGAAAGACAAAGTGTGGATCTGAGAGCTGTGGGCAAAACCTGATACCACTGAAAGCTGCCAGTATCAAGTGAGTCCTTTGGTGATTTAATTATTGAAACTCTGCAGCTTTCAACACAAAAATGCTCCTCCCCTGGGCCATTTTAGCATATGTGACACAGCTGGAAGCTGTGGTGTCTGGGACTTAGGAATGCTATAAAGTTTGCCTCCTGAAAAGAAATTATACTGGAACTTAATCCGAGTCACATGAGGAGCTCCTTAAAACGTAGCTAAAATTTAATAGTTGTATTTAGGAAAATAAAGCATTTTGAGATGGGCCTCAGCTACCTGGCAGGTTGTGTCATGGGAGAGACAATCCTTTCCTTCTGACATGTGTAATTTTGTACTGTATTAAAATAAGGAGACTATTAATGTTTAATTAAAAAAAATTTTAAAAATCATTTGAAAAACATATTAAATGAGGTCTTTGATTTTTCCCAGTAAGTTCATGCTGGATTTTTCTCCTGATCTCCCCTTGACTGGGATGGGCCATTCTCCACTTGCAAATTCCTTGGCTGAGCTTGTGAAGAGCAGAGTGGCCGTGAGCCAGAGATGTTCCCAGGAATGTGCCCAGGCTTTTGAACACCCACAGCTCTGATTCCATGCTGGCCTGTGTGAGCTGGCATCTTGTCCCTGTGCTGATCTCCTGGGAGCATGAGAGGCAAAGTCAATGCAATAAAATTTAGATAATTTACAGTAATGTCATGTGCCAGTGTCATAAAGCCCTGACTTAGAACAGAATGAAGAATGAAGGAGATGGAGAAGAGAAACTGTTTCATGGGAGTTGCTTCAAAAGTCACAAGTAATTTAGTTTAAGAAAAAATAATATTTTTTCTCTCTGAAACTAAGAATGCATTTGACATTTGTGCAATTGTGCTCTCCTCTTCCCTCTAGTTGAATGATTTTTATTCTAGAATATCTTCCAACTGCTCTCAGAGCAGTGCTGATGGCAATTTTTCTGTGACAATCTTTTTTATTGGTGGAATACATCAGCCCAACTGGCTGGGCTGGCTTAAAATGTCATTACAGTGGGACTGTGTCCTTCACAGCTGTTTGAGCTGTTCCTGTCCCTTCAAATGAGCTACATTCGTGATGATCCTTCAATGAACCCAACTCCTTTAACTGAAAGGAGATGGGATGGCTGAAATCAAGGATATTTCCCCCCCAGCCATTATCACACTGGGCTGCAGCAGGGCAGCCCACTCCTTTACACAAGGCCATAGGAAAAGCCCTCTGTGATTCCAGTAACAGGGAGTTTCTCCCAACAGTGCATAGCTTTGGTCAATTTGAACTTCCTTGTGTAGGAACAGTCCTGCTTCTTTTTCCTCTCAATCCTGCCTTTGATTCTGGAACATTTTTACCTGAATGTTTGCACCATGCCCTCCCTTCCACAAGTAAAAAATGTCCCTCTGTCCAAGCAAGAGGCCTGAGTGTCACTGATACAGCTGAAATAGATGGATTTTATTTTTACTTTAGGTGTATCTTGTCTTAGATCCATATATATAGAGTGGTTTCCTTCACTATCTCCCTGAGGCTACAGGGGCTTTTCTGAAAAAAAAAAATTCTATTACCTGGTCTCCCATGGCTGTGGGGAATATGAACCTGCCATTTTTTAAAATTTTTATTTCTGTACCTGACAGCAAAGAAGCTCTGAACTTCTAAACCTGAAAGGAGAACAAAAATGGAAATTACTGTCTAGTGCTGATGTCTAGTCCTCAAGTACATGGTGTGGTTAATAGCATTTGTATCATGAAACTTCAGCTTGAGCAAAAACCTGTGACAAATTAACTCCACAGTCATAAACCAACTCCTACAGGCTCTGGCCCTGTGCCAGGCCTATTTGATCCCTTAAAATAACCCACTAAAGATCCTTTTACTGCTAGAAAAGAAAGTTCAATCTGCCTGGTGTCCTTCAGTTATGTAGAGAGCTGGTGCAGTGTGGTTTGTGGAACAGAAAAATACAATTTCTGGTTATCTGTGTGGTTCATGCAGAGCTGGAAAAGCTGATGTCCCTCAACCCCTTCTTTCTGAGCAGTGTTGCTGCTCTCAAAAATGCTGTTACCTCTTGCCTTTACCAGTGGGAAAAGTTGTCCTGTAATCATGAGGAGGAATTGAGTTGTGCAGCAGCCCCTGGGGATCAGTGAAGCACCCACTCCTCCTGTAAGTGACCCTGTTCCTTTGGAGGTGTGAATGGTGGGGGTGCTCTCAAAAGCCCATTTGAAACTGGCACTGTTCTGGAGGCCTGCAGCTGTACCTGCTGGCATTTCTGCTCTAAAATGACTATTAGAGTTTGTTCCAAAGAATTTGTTAACAGGGACCAAGCAGAGGAGATGGACAACAGGCAGAAATGGGAGGTGAGACCTGGGGAGGCTGAGATGAAGCTTGAACTGTAGCTGAGATTGAGCCCTGGCAGTTTTTAGTGTTGCAGTTCAGATCCACTCTCATTCCTGGCAGGAGGCAGTGTGGTAGAGCCAAGAAAAAGACACCCTTTTTATTTCTTCCATTTCCTTTTTGATACCTTTCCTTTTATTTGTATTTTTTTTTGTTCCTAGGCTGTGCAAGTGAAATCCCTGGCAGGTTATTGACCATACCTAAGGGCAGAAGAAGGTCAGGAAGAGTCTGCTTTGCATTCTAATTCCCACTAACGATTTGTTCTTCACGAGAAACCATTCCCATGTTAGTGTACCACAGGGAAGCATTGTTACTTTCAGTTATTCACTTCCATGGTGGATGTGTTCCTTCCTGGCCAGCTTTCCTGTGTGATTGTTAATCTTCCATAGCATGCAAAGCAGTGATAACAGACATGTTATCATGTTTCTGTCAGCCTTGGGTAGGGTGTGAATGACATCAGCCCAAATGCCTTCACCTTCCAGCAGATAAAGGCTGGGTTTGTGTTTCCTGTGCTTTTTACCATTCTTTTGGAGCTGGAGAAATTTGGAGAGAAATGTGTATTAATGTATCCATTTAAAGGAGGGAACTCCTTGGCACTGCAGGGATGCTGTAAGGCTTCCAGGGTTTGGGTGCTCTCTGTTGCTGTTTGAGGAACATTACTGCAGCATCAGTGATGCATTAAGATTTTAGCTTTTCTGGTTTTCAGATCCTGCACTGCACTAGTGGAGAACTCTGAACTCCACATGGAGTGTTTGTGAGCTCTCTTCACGTTTTGGTCAGACAAAACAATCCTTCTGTGCCTGAGAACCAAAGACACCCCACAGCCTCAGGCCTCAAAAAGTACAAACAAAAGTGAATTGGGGAAACTGGGGGAATGTGACTTCATTACCTGAACCTGAATTAACCCCTGATATGCAAATAGACCAAACTTATTTCTGTCTGAAAAACTGGTGACCATTGTCCAGCTTGGGTGTAGCCTCTGCAGGCTTTTGCACTGCCCAAGGTGCATCTGTTGAAGGCCTTTAATAAAAACCCACTTTACTCTCTTAACTCTGTCTAGCCTCTGTTCTAGGTAGCCAGTCCAAGGCATCATCAGCAATTATTTTAACTGCTGGGTAAAGCCAGCTTTATTTTAAGCTTCTGTAGTGGAGTAGGAGTTGATTTAGACATAAACTCAAGACCAAAACTCCAGCTGGTCTTTTTCAGCAGGGTTCTTTGACATCATCTGGGGATTTTGGGAAAGGGACAGACAGGAATTCCCCTGTCTCTGTTTTGCAGCCAAGTTTTAGCTTACTGTTCTTTAAATGCTTTAATGGATGATGTGCAGGAAACCCAAGACACGTGGCACTGAACTTTTTTTCTTTTAAAGGCATTATCAGTTTCAAGGATGGCTTTTGCAATAGCAATCTTTTTTTCCAGAGGGGAGAATGTAATAGAAAGTACTAAATATTAGAGCAGATTTAATACTCAGAGCTTCCCCTGTTGAACACCTTCCCTTAATGAAGATCATGTATTTAAAACTAGTCATTTAAATGCAAGTCCTGCTGCCCAGATGCCCCTTAGTACAAGAACTGTGTTTATCCAAAGACAGACAGGAGTGATGGGTGTGAGTGAAAACTGTGGCAAGGGCCCTGTCAATGATCCTTGAGTGATCAGGAGAAAGCCCCAATAATTTGTAGGTTTTAGACCCAACAGATCCCTTTTCTGCTGTGAAGCTGTAACAGGCATCTCTAATCTTTTCCCATGGGTGTTTGCATTGTATTTAAGTACCAGAGGATGATGTAAAGGGTGTGCCCAGGCAGTTCAGCATAGAGGTCTGGTGATTTCTGCAGTAGTTTATCTCGCCAGCAGAGCCTCCAGCACCAAGGATCCTGCACCCAAGGGAGTGCAGCTGCCTTTGGCAGTCAGGAGAAGCCACAGAGCACAGTGAGTCTGCATTAGTAACAGGTCACAGGTTATTGTCCTCAACTCTTGCTTGTGGGTAAGTGGGATGGCAGCAAAAAAAGAAAAAAAGAAAAAAAAAAAAAAAAAAAGAAAAAAAAAAGAAAAAAAAAAAAGCTGGCTGGGATGGACATGCTGCTCTTGTGGTTTCTCTGGGATGAGTTTTGTGGAGAAAATTGTGTTTCCCAGCATTTGCAGCTGAGGACTTAGCCTTGGGAGGGAGAAGTGCCTGCTGCTGGGGCACCACAAAAGTGCCAGCAGAGTTTTCAGTGGGCTGTCACTGAAGGGCAGGGCTGTGATGTCCAGGGAAAGGAGAGCACAGAGCCCCAGGCCGAGGAGCAGGGCTGCTCCCCACACCAGGGTGTTGGACACCTTCTAGCAGCAAGCACAAAGGTGGTGTCCAGTATTTCCACTCTCTGCCAGAACAGGACACAAGAAACAATCCAAGGTGCTCTGTTTCCCAGGACACAGTTGAGAAAGGCAAAGGCAGAGTAAAGCAGGAGCCCTGAAGACAGGAGGCCACGAGCTGGTGTGTCCCTGCAGCCGTTGTGTCTCGTATTTGTTCTGCAGGGTGGAGCTCTGGAACTTTACTGCTGCACTGAAGGGTATTTAGCAATATGGAACAAAGTTGGCTTGGTCAGGAGAGATTGTAATGAACCTTTGTGTCATATTCTGACTCAAAATGAGTTGCTGAGGTTGGAGGGGTTGTTGGAATACACACTGCCATGTGGTGATTTATAAAGCTGTAAAGTAGAACTTCAGCTCCATGAAGAAAGATCCTGCTGGATAAAACAAAACCAAAACACAACTTGAAGACTCCCTGATTTAAAAGGAATAATAATAATAATAATTCATTGTCGAGTCCCTTCTCCATGAAATATATCATCCATGGTTTAACCCCAGCCAGCAGCTTCTCACTAATCCCTTCCAATTCCCTGCTGGGATGGGAGAAGACTTGGAATAAAGGTAAATCCCATGGGTTGAGACAATAACAGTATAATAACTGAAATAATATAATTGTAATAACATAATGCAAAGGGAGACAACAAAAAAAGAGAGACAGAGCAATATATCAGCTACGAGGGGGAAAATAAATAAAAGTGTATTTAAAAAAAGAAATATTCAAGAACTCTATCCCAGGACACATAGCAACTTCAGTCTGGTCTCAGGGAGAACACGTTATTTGTATAGAATTCAACTACTTAGCTGTTTTAGGCACTGTTCTTCTAACAGGGACCCCTCTCCTGTTCAGTATGGGAACAGTCTGCTCTCAGAGCAGCAGCAGATCCTTACAGAAACAGAGCTTTTCCAGGAAAGCTTATTTATCTGATCCAGAATGGAATTGGACCTGGAAAAACATCACCAAGAGGCCAGTAGTCAGTCCTGTTACCTTGGCCAGGGGTCTCTCCCTCAGCCCACATCCCTGTTCCCATGTGCTGTGGCTGTAGTAGGTTCTTGTTGGCCATCACGTGGGTACTGCTTCCTGTGGTCTCACACAGTTTTGGAAAGGTTCTACTTTTATTCTCAGGGTTAATTCTACTGAATCTCAAAATCTTACTCGTCTCTCTTTTTTTTTTTTTTAAGGACAGAATTTTTGGTTTCAGGCCAGCTGCATTTTTACATTCAGAAGTGCAAACCCTTTGCCTTGTTTAAATAAGAGTCAATGCAAACCCTCCAATGGCTTGGCAGCCCTGCAGTCTGTGTCTTGGATACAATAGGCAGCCTGTGTTCAGTTCAGAAGTTAATGGACATCTGGGGCTGTTTCTAGCTTGCTGTCAGACAGAAAGCTATTTGTGGCCATTTTGGTCTTACAGGAAAGGTTTAAATTAAAAAAGGGGGGCAGGGTTCCTCTCAATGTCTTTTCCCTTAAACAGAGTCATTTTATTCTGTGCTTCAGTTGTTGCTATTCTTGGTCTGCTTTCCTTTTCCAGGATTTTTTCCAATAAGCAAAAGGAACACAATTGCAAACATGCTCAAGAAGTTGCTAAACCACATCTCATTTAAAGAGGAAATCAGTATTTTGTTGAATAAATGAGAGTAGATAAGCTCCTACTTGGGAACTAAAGAGCTCCAAACTTCTACAGGGCACTCCTGCCCCAAGCAGGGTAGCTGCTGGAAGAGCTTATTATGTTAAAAGATGCTGAAATGTTTTGATGATGAGCCAAAAAATCAGTGCTCTTTCAATGTTATCATCCATTCTGGTGCCACAGACCTGCTGGCTGGAGGAAAACACAGCAATAGTTTGAATGTGGGGCTGGAGTTCTGCTTTGTTTTGATCTTGTGTTTGAATTGCTGTGTAATTGGCCCTGTGTTGTTGATTTGTGGTTGAAGCTTGCCCGAGGTCTGAACAAACCTGTTGAGGTAATTGGGGCTCTTTTCATCCTGCTGGCCCACGCTGGGTGCCCGAGTGCCTCCAGAAAAAGCCATTTCTTGGCTGGAGAGGCAGCAGCAGGCACGGCTCAGATGTGGAGCTGGTGGATCTGTGCCAGCCTTCAGCACTGCCAGAGCTGGAGCACTGCATGACAAACGTGGCACAGTTCAGCCACACTGTCCTGCACCCAGCCAAGGCTCTGCACTCTCATCACACTTAACAATTTTGTGTTTGTGGACGAGTTCAGAGATGCTCGTGCCTTCTGACAGATCGGCAGTGAAATGGAAAGGTTCTCTGCAGGCTGTGGCTCTTCAGTTCTACAATCAAGCACTGCTTTCACCATTTGATCTCTTTCGTGCTGGTAAACAGAAGAAGGACTGGAAATACTCGGAGGAATTGATTTTCAGAGCAGTCTGTCACAAGGGATGAGAAGTGAAACTGAAACACTTCTGTAGAGAGTTCACACGCTAAAATAATTAAGTAAATTATTGTAGTGCAGAGATAAGGTATATTTCACCCAGGGATATCTTAGTTTTATCTAATTAAATCTTGTTAATGACAGTACAACAAAGTCATTTTACATTCCCTGCAAGTAGGTACTTATCTGCCACATGTAAGATGACACATCAGATGGCAAAATCCAAGCTGTGAATTTCCAAAGGGTTTGATTAAAACCAACTTCCCCTTCACCATATTGAAGGTTCCGTTTTAGTCTGAACTTATGTAACTGTTTGTATGCAGTGCATTCAAATCCACAGGTACAAGTGCATATGGGGCTTATGGTGTCCAGGATCACAGCTGCAAAGCTTTACTTGAAATGTTTAAAAAAAACCCCCTGATTCCTACTGCATGTTCAATACATTTCTTTGGCCTTTGTTTAGAATGGGGAAGTAATTAAAGTTGGAAGTTGAATATGCGTAAGAAGGACAAAGTTTTAGTCATAAAAAGAGGGGATTATCCCAGGTCAGCGTAAGGTTGGTCTAAATCTGATCATTTTGTCCAGTGCTGGACGTTCTTGCTGGGTGAGTTCTCAGGTGGAGGGTTTTTCCCCAGATGCTTTGTTTAGCAGAGGCACTCCAGGCTGGGAATGCCTGAGGTGATGTTATCAGCACCTGTAACTGAGCCTCAGCAAAGACAGAGACGAACAGGGATTGTCTGCTGCTAAATGTATGTCCATCCCTGAAATAGAGTAGGGCAGAAATCCTTCTCTTCTAGGTTTTGCCCTGTTTGTAGCTGTACTTAGCCCTTTCACTAGAGCAGATTAACCACAAGTGCTTGGGATGAGTATTTTGGGAAAGCTCTTACTCAGGCCATGTGCTAACTCCATCAGCATCTGAATCCAACTTCATTCAAGCAGATATCCCAGCCAGCAGCACTCCTGCCTCTGCTGATAAATGTGTCTCTCCTTCTTTCAGGACTCCAACTTGACAGTGCACACGGATAACCCAGACCTCACCCCGTGTTTCCAGAACACTGTCCTGGCGTGGATCCCCAGCATTTACCTGTGGAGTGCTTTTCCCTTCTACCTTCTCTACCTGAAGCGCCACAAGCGAGGTTACATCGTGCTGTCCGTGCTGAGCAGGTTCAAGACGGTGAGAGCTCTTTGCAGTGCCTCTCGTGCCATGCAGGCTTCACTTCTCTTAGTTCACTTCTCTTAGTTCACTTCTCTTGGTTCAGCATCCAAGGAAGTGCTGCAGTAGGGTTTGGACTGGTTTCCCTCTCATTTATCGTGCTGAGGAGCTTGCTCACAGAACTGTGTACATGCAGATCTCTGAGGAAGGAAATCCATCCTAGGAGCCTTTCTGGGTGGAGGAAGAACTGACTGCTCTGCCTTGAGCAATCCCCCTTTGAGAGCCAAAAAATGCTGCTTCACCCTTAACTAATGTTCAAACCACTGAAAGCTGCAAAACAAAGATGCTGTTTTTTGCACTAGGTAGGCCTAGTGGGAATTGTATCTCCTTGTGAAAGTAACCATGAGAAGGGTTTTTCCAAGCCACTCTCCCCATGCAACAACAACGTGATTTCATCTGCACCTTGTGCTGCAAATGTTCCTGGTGTCAGCTGCCCCTCAGCTCTGTGAGTGACTGGGTCTAAGAAAAGCGAGAAAGTCACTTTCCATAGGCCATTAAATAATTCAGGTTATTCCTGGAGAAAAATACCAGGCTTGTGCTTCAGGGCATGTCTGTCTTTACTCTGCATGCTGCCTGTGTTTCCAATCAAAATTAAACAGGGGGGGAAATCCAAGAAAATACGTGAGTCTTTCTACTGAGATCCCTCAGAAAGCAGTTGAGATGAGATCCTTGCTTAGAATGGAGACAGTTCACCAGACTGCAGCTGATCAGTGCTGTGATTGTTCACACAGCCTTGTTTTCCTGGGAATCCGTGAATCAGAATGGGGATTTTTTTAGCTCTCTGCCTGCCCTTGGAGAGGAATTTACCAAATGCTGTTTCTGTTTCCCTCCTCTCAGCTGTTTGGTGTCCTGCTGTGGTGTGTGAGCTGGGCAGATCTCTTCTACTCCTTCCATGAGCTCCTGCAGAACAGAACCCCTCCACCAGTCTATTTTGTGACTCCACTGGTCGTTGGCATCACTGTGGTTTGTAGCTGTTTCTGTTCACTATGACCACTCACTTTTTCTTAGTATATAACTTTTTCTTAGACAGATAAAGGATGAAGAGCCCCTTTGCCTTATCTGGACCTCTTCTAACTGAATTATTAGGATTTGTATCACTGAAGCAAATTTTGCTGCCAAAAAGGCAGGGGTCCCTCCCTCTCAGAGTCACTGAATCTCTCTCTCAAGCAGATTTAGCTTTGTAAATTAAAATATTTATAAAGGAGAGATTGTTCTGCCTTCCAACCTGCTTTCACTTGTTTCCCCAGGCTTGTGATCCAGGTCTGGAGAGAATTTGAATAGGACTTTGCCTAAACAGAGAGATACAACAGAGCATGGCTTGTGCATTGTTCTGTATAGTATTGGACTTTGTTCCTCCATTTAACAAAACAAGGTGGTTTTTACTAGGATGACAAACAGGCTTGTGGCTGTTGTATGAGAAATAAAGCACTAAAATTTGCCCATTGAATTTTTTAATTCCCTTGGTTAATTTTTTTTTTTAAAAATCTCATTTTTTAGACAAGTCATGATGGTCCATCTGGATTGGAGAAATGGCAGCTCCTACATTTGTTTAAAATTCTTGTAGCTAATATTTAATTGTTCTCAACCATACGTGCAAAGGTTTAAAAATTGAATTCTGAAGCTGAGGCTCTGAAAACACCAAGACAAATTATTTCACAGTTATTTGCTGCCCTCCTTAGCTGATGGAGGTTTTGCCACTGACTCCTCTGAAATCATGGTGGGTTCATTCCAGAGAGGGGCTGCTGCTCTGTCCTCCCAGTCAGTGGTGGCTCCGAGAACTGGGAGTGCAGAGAGGGGGAGCTCTGCTTTGGGGTTGTGTTCATGTGTCCCTGTACTGATTTTTACAGCTCTTAGCCACACTGCTTGTCCAGTACGAGAGGCTGAGAGGAATTCAGTCCTCTGGAGTGCTCATTATCTTCTGGTTCCTGTCTGTGCTTTGTGCTGTGGGGCCCCTGCGCTCCAAGATCATGGCTACAGCAGCACAGGTAAGAGCCATCCCTGTTAGTGCCTGGAGAGGAGGGGATGGAGCACCACATCTGTGTGAGAAGAGTGAATCACATGAGTTTGCAGTCAGATCTGAGCCCAGGTGTTACCAGAGAGAGAGAGATGAGTTTGGTTCTGCTTTCTTCACTGAGATGTAACTAGGAGGGAGCTGGATGTCTCAGGCAGTGTTGAAAAGCAGATTTTGCTTAGCCCAGGGCTGTGCTGGTAACCTGACAGACATGAGAGACAGGCACCAACACAGTGTGTATGTGAACAGACTCCTGTCTTTTTTTATCTCTTTCCCTTCTGAAACCTTTTGCTGAAATGGGGATGGGTAATAATCAGAGAGGACACATTTTGATCTGTAAAGTTCCTTTTTTCCATAGGCAGCTCCATGGGCTTCCTCGTGTCAGTGCCTGATGTGCTGAGGACAGCATTTTCACTCCACTGGGGCTGGAAATAGAAGGTTGGAGGGAGAGGAAAGAAACCTGGGCTGTTATGATTCCTGTTTGAAAACATAGCAGGTTCTCCCACAGGAAGAAACTTGTTCAGTTTTTCACAGAAACAAATCTCACTAAGTAGGGCAAGGCAGATTGCTCCAGTGATTAGATCATCAAAGCCTGGGAGAGAAGAAGAGTGCTTGGGAAACATTAAGATTATTGCTTCTCCTCAGTGAAATCAGTGTTGATTCTGTTTGGTGATTTCTTGGTTTTATTCTTGCTTCTTTGTAATATTAGCAGCATTATCCTGTTAGCATGGATTTTCCTGAAGCAGGCTGTTGGAAATATTCCAGCAGAGATTGAATTCAACCTTAACTGAGAGCCTGGGCAGAACTTTGTCAGATAATAGCTGCAATCTGGTGAGATTGTTCCACACACCACTTAGAGGGAGCTTTAATAAGTGAAAATGTTGTTCTATCAATGTTTGAATCCGTAATCATCTTGAAATTGTGGGTGCAGAGCCTTAGGACAAGTCTGGGTAACATTTCTCCTCCTGTGACTGCCCAGAACCAAATATTCCTTCCCTTGCACTTAAGGTTTGAACATTTAAGTGAACAATGAGAAAGTTCAGAGCAGCATTAGGGCATGAAAGAGCTGTGTAAAGGACATGCTCTCACAGCAAGGAGTTTTAGGTAAACTGCAGACTCATGATGAGGAAAGGAAATAATCTCTAGATGGAACTCTGACTATGCAATGCAGTGGTTTTTCTGCAGCTTCTTTTGAAAATATTTAACACTCACTGCTTGTCAGTGACAAGATATTAAAGTAAAAGGATGTTCCCTGATCTGGGTTGACAACTCCTGTGCTTAAGACATGATTGTGCAAGAACCCCCAGAGGTAATTTAAAAGGATGTTCTGTAGACCTGATTCCAGAGAGTGTCTGCATGCAGTGAAGATGTATAAGCACTTTGAACTTGACATGATTTAATGAAAAGCTTGGAGATAAGCATGTTCTTGGGCACTTGTCAGAGTATGAGCTTGCTTTTGTGAGATAATTCCTGCTAGGAGCTGCTTTGCAGCATTCAACTGTAGAGGAAGAAAGGAATTGCCAAAAGAAGCCGTGAAAAAGGAGAGAGGGAGTATGGGGAGCTTGGAAGTACAATCAAACAATCATTTACAGTGTTTCTTTTCCCTCTAGGGCCATGTAAATGACAGGTTCAGGTTTACCACATTTTACATCTACTTTGCTTTGATAATCATTGAGTTGATACTTTCCTGTTTTAAAGAGAAGCCTCCATTTTTTTCCCGTGTTAATACAGATGCTGTAAGTATTTTGCACTTTGCATTATTTGCATTTTACAGACTATGTGGTGTTTTGAGAGTTCTGCTGAGAGCACTTGTCATTAAAAGCAGCTTTGGATTGTCACAGAGATGGCAGTACTTAGTGACCCTCTTACAAAACCCTGGGTATGGAATTTAATATTGGGGTTTGGAGCCTTTTTCCATTATCTGTGTCATCACAAATGGTTGAAGCTGTGTAGTGAAAGCAGCTCTCCTGCTTGCTGCTTTGCAGCAGTGGAAATTGTATTTATGAGCATTGAAGTGTAATAATAATTGTTTCAAGAGGGTTTTTTGAGGATATAGTGCTGTACTTGCTTAATATTCATCTCAAATTAGTGAAAGTCTATGAGGTTTGTCTTAATAAATGAGTTCTATATGTGTTGAGAACAGATATGGAAAAACATTAATAACAGAAGATATTAGTGGTGTCACAGGTTAAATTTCTTCTCCAATTTGAAAATATTCTCTATAATTGGATTTATGATTGAACCAAGCTGAGAGAGAAGTTGAGCTCATGTCCTAAAATGAACATCACAGAAACTGCAGACTGATCACACTTTATAGGTGTGATTTAAAGGCAGCATATGAAGCAATTTTTAGATGTAAAAAGAGTTCAGTGTGACATGGGAAATGAAAGAAATCAATTTTATGTCTCATTAGGACGTAGGTACATACATGTAATATACCATATAATATGCCAAAATTATCAAAATAGACTGTTGTGATGGTAAATGTCTTGCTTTATTTATTTTTGATTTTTCCCCCCATAAATTCATTGTAGAATCCATGTCCAGAGTTAAATGCAGGCTTCCTGTCAAGATTGACATTTTGGTGGTTTACAAGGTGAGTTTTCTCTTCGAGCTGAGAAACCCAACCCCTGCTTGTGATCTGAGCTGCTCAGAGTGAGCAGTGCAGAGCTTTCCCTTCTGTGAACAGTGGATGCTGGATGCTCTTTCATCCACAGTGGTGTCAGCACTTTCAGCATTGCCTTTTTAGAAACACAGAGCCCAAACTTTTTCTCTGCAAAGCCTGGCAGCAGCAGTGCCATGGCAGGTAGGATGTGCAGCCCCTGGCTGTGCTCAGCACATGCTGGAATATAAACCAAGGTGGAGCTCTGTGCTCCACCAGGTAAATCCTGGCAGCCTTTCACCCAGCTGAGGGCCCCTTTTGTTTCCTGTTGAGGTTCATGGGTGAATGCTTTTTTATAAGGACATTTTCTGTGCAAAAGGGAAGATGAACTGGGTTATGTATGTAAATGATTGCCCCCAAGTGAGGCTGTAGACAAAAGGTGTATCAAAGATGCAAATGTGAGATTGGGACTGCCACTCCATGGTAAAGAAGTGGAGCAGCTGTCAAAGGTCGTGGTAAAACCCAATTTTCCCAGAGTGGTTGAGATCTTCATTCTTCCACCCATGCAATTTTACTGTCCTGGTAACAGCCCTGTAAAGTTTGCTTTAGTGAGTGGATGAGAACTTTCTAAACTTCCAGAATGTTCGGCTTCCCCAGTGAGATTCTTGGCAACCAGGATGTTTGTATCCCTTGACAAAATTCCCCTTACAGTTGAAGAACTGTAGTTTTCAGAAAAATCTGATTTTCCTTTAACTCCAGTGAGCTCCATTTTTGCATTTTGTTCACCTCTGACAGTTACTCCAGATCAACTTTATTATTATCACTTCTAAAGTTTCCCTGTTTCCATTTAACACCACAATTTCATCCAAATGCTCCTGGTAGTTGGATTTTATTGTCCTTTTTTTTTCTGAAGTGGTGTTTTCAATAAAATACATGTAATTAGAAATACATCATGTCCTTTCCTTAATTGCAAACATCAATAAAAGGAACAAAGGACGCTAATTATTCTCCCATCTCCCTTCCTGTGGAGTATCTTCTTGCTTTTGTTAGCTTAATAGTCCTAGAGTTACTGGCAATGCTTTAAGTACTGTTTTCCAAACTGAATTGGACTGTTTTTCTCCATGTGCAGCATGGCAATCCATGGGTACAAAAAGCCCCTGGAAGACAAAGATTTGTGGTCACTGAATGAAGATGACACTTCCAAAACTATCGTGCAACAACTGAGTAAAGAGTGGGAGAGAGAAAAAGCAGAGTGCAAGCAGTAAGTACACGAACAATCTGCAAACTTGAGGGATTTATCTGAGCCCTTTCAACACTCTGAAGTTGCTCATCTGTGAAAATAACTAAAAATGCACCTGCCACTTCAACCTTTCTGTTCTTCACTCATTAATAGTCAAACTTTCTTATTTTAATATGTCTAGGCAGAGGCAGGAAGGAGCCCTGTGGGGCCTGTGTGGCATCAACACACTTAAAATCTCTGTGGGCAGGTGGTGCCACTTCCCATGTGGAGAAGGGCTGGAGATGTGTGAGGTGAGGAGAAGCTGTTGAGTTGGTTGTGTTGTAGAAAATTAACAAGTTTTCACCACTGAGCTGGCAGTTCAGTGACTGCATCATTGCATCCCTCCCAGGCATGTTGGAGCACAGCTTCCAGGCACATAAACCAAAAGAAATTTCTCAACATCCCCATCACGACTTTCTTGGCCTGGCATTATTTTTAGCCTTGAGGCTCTCAGCAGTGAGCAAGTCTTCACTTCCCAGTAGTAAAGATGAGAAACTCAAAAGATGTGAAAGGCAGGAGGGGAAGAGACATCCCACTTCATTGCTGAGACCCTGCTGCTGGTGTCTGGAAAAGTAACAGCAAAATTGTGTTAATCTGTGATGGAGATGGAATGAGGGTCAGAACTGGCACACAGTTATACCCCTGCTTGGGAGGATATCCTTCTTATTGCATGTTCTGTCCTAATCTAATCTTCAAAAATTATCTATTGTGCAGCTCTGTTTCCTTCTCCCACTGTTTGGTGTCCAAAAGGTTTCCAAGCAAATAGATGTGATAATAGTGTATTTCAAATGAAAAATGTCAATAAGGAGGACAAAGGAGGAGGCCTGTGCTTCCATTTCCTTTCATTGTGGAGATTTCTTCTCCATGTGGAGGCTTTCCTCTGTTCTCTTCTGGGCATGTCCTTGCCAAATTGGAAAAACCCTATTATTTGGTCATATTAGTAGAGAATTGTAATTTTCTTGGCAAGGCTAAATATGATGTGCAGAGTTCCACTTTGCAGCCAAAATCTGAAATATTTCCAGCACTAACACCAGCAGCTGTCCACTAGTGCTCTGTGTGGATGTGTTATAGTTCTAATTCAAGGTTTATTTTTGTGGGTTTTTTTTTTCATTGTCTTAATGTCTCTGTTTTTATGGTGTCAAATAATGTGCATTGTCTGGGTTCTGGTCTTTTTGCACAGACATAAATCTGACTCCCTCAGGCTGTTTTACAGTAAGAGCACAGCTGGCCTGCAGGAGTGCATGGGGTCCAGGAAAACTTTTACTAGGAAACCAGAAACGGTGCCTGGAGTTTTGTCAGGGGATTCATTGCATTTTGGAAACTATTCATATAAACTGGGGCCAGCTGGCAGTGAATGTAGCCATAAATTATGAGTCATATTTCGCTCAGGTAAAATTTTGTGCAAGTGTATTAATGATCCTAAGATGGGGAAAAGAGCAAAACCAAAGCAAATCACTGTACTCCAAATTGCTGGGTTTCATGGAACTCTAAAAGCTCTGCTTATTCTTCAGTAATAAGTAGATATTCTCTATTACTTTGTGTCAAATAGTGGTAGTTGCTTGTGAGACATTGTAAATAACATTTTTTTCCTTTTAATTCTCATTAAATCTGCTCTGAGCAAGCTCTTATGACATTAAAATGTCATGATGTGTCTATTTGTACACGTGTTGAAAGTATGATGAAAAGTATTTGTAGTGTACATAGCAGTAATTTATTTTTAAAAAATCAGTTGCAGCTCTAACATAGCTAAAGCTTTAAACTCCTTTTGTGGTAATGATTATCACATTTTTGTTATTCCAAACCTTTTCTTGCTTCACAGCTATCTTGTGAGTTACTGTTAAATAACCACTAAAAATACATTTGTTTCTAGTGAGTTACAGGAGACTAGCATGGATTTAAAATGTTACTACAGACAACACACACAAAGCACACAAGGAGGTTTTTTTCTTTCTCTTGCTTTTTTTGCTTATATGGCTGAAGTTTCTGCTCACTCACTTTACAGATAAGTACAGTTTCTTCTGAGAAAGGGAGAGCCAGATGGAGAAGAGAGAGCTGGAATGCATTTTTCCTTATTTTTAGTTAACTTCTCCTTATGAAGATACGTTGAAGATGCAGGGCCTTGTCAGCACCAGTGAGAACTGTGTGTTCTCCCATGAGATAAATGATTACCTGTTGTCTGCCCTGCTGTAAATAACCAGACACAAGCTCTTTGCTTTGATAAAAACTTGGCTGTGAGCAGTCCCACACACTGCTGAAAACCCGACCTCACCTAACTACAAGTAGTAAACACTAAAAGTGCATTTTCTCCCTTTCCTACTCTAAAAAAGAGAACCATTGCTTTGTTGTCAGCTCAGTGCAATAAACATTTTTAACAGCACAAAGTCGGGGCAAGTAGTGTTGTTTCTTCAAATCCTTCAATGAGTTTAACAGGCTGCCAGTTTAACAATCTTCAGGCTGCCAGAAAAACAAGGCTTTGCTCATAAACTCTCCAGGTTTGTACTGGAAGACAAAGACAACACTGTTTGTTCTTGTCTGGGGGAAAAAAATAAATTGTCTGATTTAGTTCTCCCCCTACCCTCAAGCTTTATTGCAAAGGCTTTGGGATTTGCAAATGGCTTTTTCTAAAGGGATGTGGACAAGTTTATACATGTGCACTGTTAGCTACAGTGATCACAGTGAACGCTCACAGGCTGTTGGAATTATTTGACTCTGCAGCTAGGCAGCTCCAAAAATCTGCACAGTCTTTATGAAAAATCATAAATTCAACCGTGGTAGTACTTACAAGTTATTTTTCAAATGCCTTCTGGTAAATATTCACTGTTTCTAGGGTGTCTTTTCCATCTGGTTTTTCTTGTAAAGCTTATGTGCCCCAGATTAATTTCCTTCTCCCTGTTCCACCTGGACTTAACTTTCCTGTCTGACATTCAGGAAGTTTTTCTTTAGTCCCACAGCCCCCAGGAAACAACAGCAATTTGATACTTTCTGGTAGAAAAGTTGCCAGGCTGATGTTTGAGAGCAATTCACAGAGGAAATAATTTCCCAGAGCAAACCCTTTGTTGATGGGCAGCAGAAGTCAGGCACCTAAACCCCAAAGGTTTAAAACATACCTGGGGCCCTGGAGAGCAGTTTGTGCATGTTGGGCCCATTCTTCATCAGGCAGTGTAAAAAAGTATGTGGAAGAGTCACTTTTGTTAGCTTATTTGGCAGAGGGAGAGAGACAAAAAGTATGAAAGGAATCCTAGAATCCTGGAATCATTAAGGTTGGAAAAAAAACCTATGATAATTGAGTCCAATGGTTAAAAAATGGTTGCAGACAAACAGGGTTTAAGTGCCTTAATTGTCAACTGAGTAAAATTTAGATACATGAACCCAAGGTTTCTGTCCTGGAGGAATCAGGACAGCTGTGGTCCAGATCCTGGGGATGGCCCAGTTTTGAAGGTGCTGTGCTTTGTACTCAATTTCAAGTTTCCAGGAATGCAAAACTTTGTATTTTGAGAGTGCTGTGCCTGCTGCAGTGCCTGTCTCCCCAGGGGGATTCATTCTTCCTCTCTGGAAGCAGCTGTGTGATCTATAAGGGTAAAGGTTCAGCAAATCTACTCACTGAACAATGAACAGGCTCAGAAGGAGCAGTGAGGGTGCCTTGGGTGGGATGTCCACAGCACTTCTTAGAGGATTCCTGTACAAGAAATTGGAGATGCAAAGTCAAGTCTGTCCTCTAAGGAAGTCCAGCCTTCCTCTCCTTTGGGCACATTCTCATCCCATGGGGATTGATTTTCTGGCCTATGGATTGCACCCCATAAGTACTTAGAAAAAAAAGAAAAGAAAGCAAGGCTGCATTGCACAAGAGTGGCTGATCTGAGCAAGCTTGGTGGTGTTGGAGGTGTTGCTGTTGGTCAGCAGCAGAGGAGGGAGCAGACTCAGGGCAGTGCTATTCTTGTCCCTTGTCTCCTGTCACGTGTTTTGTGTCCCTAGGGAAGAGGATGTGTCACACATGAAGAAATCAAACCATGTGCTGAATCATGTTGGTGGTGGCCCAGAGGATGCAGAAGTCCTGATCAGAGATGAAAAGCACAATAGGAAACCTTCCTTTCTCAAGGCTTTGTTGAGGACTTTTGGGCCATATTTCTTAATTGGCTCCTTCTTCAAGCTGATACAAGACCTACTCTCTTTTGTCAACCCTCAGCTACTAAGGTGGGTTTACTCTGTGAGTAGTTTCTGTGTGCAATCCCTGTGGAGGCTTGGCTTTGGCACAGGCCAGTTGTTTTTGAAATGCAGGGTTATTTTCCCCTCACAGTGCCACATGTGTTTGCTCCCTCACCTTCCCCCTGCAATGCCAGAAGTTCTTTGTTGTGGACTCAGCTGTAAACTGGAGGAGCTTCCTGAAATGCTCCATTTGTAAACCTCCCATCACCAGTGGGCAGCTTTGAATTACAAATTACCCACTGCTCTGTGACTCAGTCCAAAGCAATTTCTGCCCATTTCTAAGGAATAGCTGTGCAATCAAAGGGAAGCTCTGCTGTCTGGTCCCAGTGGTCTCTGGACATCTGACATCCTCATGTGTGGGTGCTGGTCAGCTGTGGCGTGACTCGATGTGCAGATGTGTGATGCTGCAGTGTGTGGTGCTCTGACCATGCTGCTGTCATCTGGGAAAGGCTTTGGACCATTTAGAGGAATTCCTGTGCTCTTGGTTGTGTTCAGCAATGAGAATGTGAGAGGCACGGTTGCAGTGAATTTCCATGTGGAAGAAAATTATGGTTCTATTAAAAAAAACCAAAACCAACCAAACAAAACAAAACAAAACAAAAAAAAAAGAAAGAAAAAACCCCACAACAAAAAATCCAACAAAAAAACCCCCCACAAACTGAGAAGGAGGTCATGAGAGAACAGGTCTGTCCTCAAATTCTCTTTGTATGAGGAACACCTCACCTCCCATCTCCAGGGGGGTCAGCTGCTGATTGATAAAGGAATTATAACAACCCCCACATTTTTCTCTCTGTTGGTATTGTTCTCAAAGTGAGGAATTCACCAGATAATCATTAACTAGGAAGAAAGCAATAGTGAAATTACTTGCATTTCTACCTAACAATTATTAATGGACAAACAGATAGTCCTGTTGATGCGTGAGAGAGGAATGGAGCTTGGGTGGGGGTCACAGGAGGATGTAGGGAAAGGGAGAAAAGAGGGCTCTGCTCCTGAGTATCTTTTAAAATAACTTGTGTTCTGAGATCATGTTGTTCCATGGGTGGTTTGTGAAAGAAACCAGAAATTTGCTGCAGAGGGTCTGACTGAGTATGGTGACATTTAACAGCTGACAATGTGTCCTCTCCCAGAGTCCCTGCTGAGGAGGAGGCTGCTGGCTGCCTCCTGAGAGCACATTCACTGTAACCTATTCTGGGAGTTTCTCAAGTTTGCATGAACTCTGGAATATGTTTCAGTGATATCTCAAGGCGTTTTATGGTGAATTTCTTCTCAAGTGTAAATTCCTGCAGTCTGGGAAGATGCCCTTGTGGTGGTAAGGGAAGATGAAAAAGCCATTGCTGTCTGGCAGACTGCATGTAAGACAGTTCTGTTTCTAAAAAAATGGTGAATCCCTGGGACCACCAGGAGGTTTTCCTGAAGCTGTTCCCTTTTGGAGCAGTTCAGAAGTAGGATTTCTCTGGACTGGAAGAAGGAAGATGTAGCAACCTCATGCTCCTACTACAAAGCTTTGGTTGCCTGATTTGTAGTTTCCAGGTCCATCTTTCTCCTGCTGATTGTTTGAACCATGGAGCCAAATCTCTATTTCTCCTATATTTTGACAGCTCAGTGTTCTGGGCAGTAGGCTGAAGTCACAGATGTGATTTTTGAGAGCACTGGACACTGCCATGTGTCACTCTGCTCGTTTGCTCTGTGTCAGTGTGCAGCTCTGGCAGTGAGAGGAGCTGGGAGGAGTAGGAAAGGGCTCATCAATAAAAGATGCTGTAGCCGGCTTAATGGTACCATTTTACAAAAAAAAAAAATAATAGTAGGAGTGAAGGCTTCTTTATGCATCCATCCAGGAGGATGTCTTTTAATTTAGCTATTTTTTGTGGGAAAACACCCCAGGCAGGAGCACTCAGGCTGCTTGAAGAGGATTTGGGTAAGAGGCTGGTTTTGCCTGCTCTGCTGCACTCCCTTCCTCCATCCCATCATTCACCTCCTGCCCTGGGGGGCTGCCTAGCACAGCTCAGACAGTGCACTGTGTGTTTAAACCCTGAACCTCAGGGGAAACCAGGAGTTTCTCTTCATATTTCATTTCCAGGCTCATTTACAAATGGACTTTCTCACTGGCAGAGCTGCAGGTTTTGCTGCTGGATCTTTGCAATGTTTGAAATCATAACTCAGCCTGTGTCCTGCAGAGCTGTTTGCTTTCTGTGGTTAGGGAGGGGATGTGGCAGGATGCTGTAGTTGGGAGAAGCTGTGTTATGTCCCATTAAACTTGCCGCACAGTTTTTAAATTTTTGTTTCTTTTTCCTTTTCCTCCCCTACTCTGCTGACAAACAGTGTATTAATTGGCTTCATTAAGAACAAAGACGCCCCAGCCTGGTGGGGATTTCTGATTGCAGCCCTGATGTTTATCTGTGCTGTGCTGCAGACACTCATCCTTCACCAGCACTTCCAGTACTGCTTTGTTACTGGGATGAGGCTGAGGACTGGGATCACTGGCATGATCTACAGAAAGGTAAGGCTGGAAGCATTTTGTGGGCTGGCTCACCAGCCAGGCAAGTGTGCTCAGTCCTCACACACTTAGGGAAGGTCAGGCATGCTGGAGAGCAGTAACCTCCTGGAATATAAAAGAATGGAGGTTTGGTGAGTTTTTAGGAGTACTTTTTCACACTTCACAGAATTTTCCAGTGATCAGTGCTGTAATATGGGTGTTCTGGTAGCTTATTAGACATACCAACACTGGTTCACTTTAAATGCTGAAAGAGAGACTTAGATCAGATGTAAGGAAGAAATTCTTGCCTGTGAGGGTGGGCAGGCCCTGGCACAGGGTGCCCAGAGCAGCTGTGGCTGCCCCTGGATCCCTGGCAGTGCCCAAGGCCAGGCTGGACAGGGCTGGGAGCAGCCTGGGACAGTGGAAGGTGTCCCTGCCATGGCAGAGGGGTAGAAACTCCAAAGTCCCTTCCCACCCAAACCATCCTCCAGTTTGGAAGAGGGATCCAGGAGAAGAGCATGGTTATGCTCTGGGTGGATTAGACCAACGAGGTTCTCTTCAGAGTGCTACACACTGCCTGAGCTGGAGATGCTCGTAAGCAAAACCATTTCCTGAGCTCTTGTTCCTTGGAGATCAGGAATTGACGTAGGAGAATTATTTTAATTTTGGAGAAGCCCATTCTTGGACAGAGTCATTTTGCTAATAACTGAGGATTTGTTCTGATTTGCACTGAAGCTCTCTCTGTTGTCAGTCCTTAGCCATCACCAACTCAGCAAAGCGCTCATCTACTGTGGGAGAAATTGTCAACCTGATGTCAGTGGATGCGCAGCGTTTCATGGACCTGGTGACTTTCCTGAACATGGTCTGGTCTGCACCACTCCAGATATTTCTAGCTTTGTATTTCCTCTGGCAGGTACAGATATTGTCACAATTTTAGTCACAATTCATCTAAATGATGTGCAGGCTCTTTATTTTTCCTTTTTGTTTTTTTTTTTATTTGTCTATTTGACCCTTCACTGCATTTTTTACAAACTTTGAGTGTTGTGACCTGTAGTAAAATAGCTTTTACTGCTGTACATCCTCACTTAGTGTCTGAATTATTTTGTTCAGCTGATAGGCCAGATGGGCATTTGAGACAGAACATTTCCTTTGTCTTTCCCCTGTCCTTCCTCCACTTGGATGGGCTCAGTCTTGGACTCCTGTTCCCAGTAGTTGATACAAAGGAGAGCTTGAGAGAAGTGGTTTAGAGACCAAACCAAACAAAAACTTGGCCATAGGAAATGTCATGTGTAGAGATTATATCTTGCTTTATATCTTTCTTTATATCTATTATATCTTTCTTTATATCTAAAGAAGTTTTGTGCCAGTCAATGTGAAACAAATCTCACCTGGAATAACCATAATTTCTCATTTGCTGCAGTGACCTTGTTTCAGGTTTATTCCAGGTTCAGTTTGAGCACTGGCTTTCAGACTTGTTTCTGTGCAATTAATGTCTTTTACTGCATAAAACAGTAGCACCAACTTAACCATATTGATTTCGACTCAAAAGCCATTAAATTGCAGCAGCTTTGAGTTACTGCTCTGCTGGGAGCTGAGCTCTGGCAGCCAGCAGTTTGTGTGCTTGTACTCACACTGAGGGTTCTGGGTTAATTCCACAATTACAGTTACCTTGGTCAGATTAAAATCAAGAGAAAAATCCCTATCACCAATACAAGAACAACAATGGTTATTATTATTATTGTTACTCAGAGTGGTTCCTGTGCTATTTTTCTGTGTCCTCTTCACAGTTGCTCTGTGGAATCACAACCCTTCACTGGGATAAATTCAACTTGTCAACATTGATTTCTGTTTCTGTCACTTGCTGTTGTTTAATGCTGATTTTAGGGAACACTCGGCTTCAACAACTTACTGTTTCTTTTTGAAACAAGATTTTAGGGCCTTCTGTGCTGGCTGGAGTTGCTGTGATGGTCTTACTTATTCCATTTAACTCTGCAATAGCAATAAAAACCAGAGAATTCCAGGTAAGGTTCCAGCAGAGGAGGTAATGTTACATGAATTGGCAGCTGTGCTATCAGAAATGAAGACATCAGGGCTTGTTAATAAGATGCCATTTGCAACAATTTGCTTGTGAGTAAGAATGTACTGATATATTTAATAACTGTATCATCTTAGATACTTTTTCCACAGTGAATTGAATGCAATTAAAGGGAAAGGTATGTCATTGATCCAGGGGCTTCTTCCTGCCCCTGGAGCAGCTTCTGGGATTAGCAAGAGGTTTCTTCCTCTAGGAGTATCTAGAGAAAGGCAAATAAATGCTGTTTATAAGCTGCAAATGAATGTTTTCAGAGGTGGCAGATAAAACCTGACAGTTTGAGTTTTATGCTAAAAGCCAGTGTTGATGTTCACTGCTACTGAGCTGGGCCTAATTTTATTTATTATTTTAAGGTAAAATGATGCTTTGTTCCTTTCTTTGTAATCTTAGTTGTCTCCAGTCAGGTAAAGCTAAAAAAATGACAATATAACAGTGCCCTCTGGCTTTGTACTAGGAAAAAATCTAATAACTGGCTTGTGCTATGCAGCCTATCAGACTGGAAGATTAAAAAAGAAATGAAAAGTCAATCTGTTGGTATAAAAAAAGGTTAAGAGTTGGATATAAATGATGACATTTAAGCACAGCCTTAGTAACAGTGATATTATTATATGCCTTAAAGAGACATTCAGGCTTTTTAAACCCTTGGATGCTGACATGTTAACAGTAACATTCCTTTTCTCCCTTGCCCATTATGAGATGCATAACTTACTGTGTGTATGTGTGTGAATTTTGTCTATAAATTTGAGCAGGGATGTTTTTATTTTAACAACTGAATGAAACACTGTATTATAATACATAGGAAAACATCCCTAGGAGTAGCCACAGTTTTCAAGGGATAAGAAATAAAGCCAGGAAGAAAAGAAATCTAAAGAAATCAAAGGAAATGGCAGGGTAGTATTTTTGTGAAGTGGCTGAACCTGTCTTTAAGATGGTTTAAAAATGTAGCCCTTCAGAGTGAAAATGAGTTGAAAGCTTTTTGAGCTCTGCTTTCCAGGCACTTCCTTTGATTTCTCCTGCGGTTGGAGGTAGACTTTAACTTGCACAATAAGCTGATAACAATCTGCCTTTCTGTAATCATCTTTTGCTCCTCTTCAGAGGCAGCCCGAGGGCCAGCAGAGCTGTGGGAGGTGTGCTGGAACCCTCCTGCAGTGCTGGCTGTGACCCTCTGTCCCCTGTGCTTACCAACAACCCAGGTGGAACAGATGCGACACAAAGACGCCCGCATTAAATTAATGAACGAGATCCTGGGGGGCATCAAGGTGCTGAAGCTCTATGCTTGGGAGCCATCCTTCTCAGAAAAGGTCCTGGAGATCCGGAAGAATGAGCTGAGAGTGTTGAAAAAATCTGCCTATCTCAACTCCCTGTCCACCTTCGCCTGGATCAGCGCACCCTTCCTGGTAAATTAAATTTGCATGACTCTCTAAGCTGTACAAGTGCACCCTTGAAGAATAAGTCTGAGGCTTTCTGCTTGCTAATGTACATAGGAATAAAATGTAAAGTTTTTGGAGAAGTCCTTCACATGCTTTGATGCAGAGTTCCCTGTTCTCAGGAGCCTTTTTGTTAATCGGTGTTAAAGTATTTTGTGATAAAGCCTGCCAGTAGAAGCTGGGGATAGCTGTCAGAGAATTTCCAAGCACTTCAAAGTACTTCCCATAACAAATTGAAACTAGAATTTGAAACCTCAGAAAGATCTGTGAATAGCAAAATAGCAAAAGAAACTTTAATTGAGTCAGTGAGGACAATGTGTGTCTTTAGCTCTCATTTGTATGTTCGTGTTGCAGTGCTCTGCTTGTTTTAGTGAGAGAGGGAGTTGTTAAATTATTGTACAACTCAAAAAAGAGATTGCTTTAATGTGAAAACTAAAGCCCAAATGATAACGTTACCAACTCTGAAATGCTTTTTCGTCAATTTTGTCTTTTCCTCTATTTTCCACTTCACTGGACTGTGATCCCTTTTGCAGAAAGGGTTTGGTGAATAAAACCATTCACATAAGTCCGTGGTCAAAACTATTCCCAGCCAACTTTTCTCGAGCTCTGAGGCCCAGCCCTGCAGGAATAATGAACAGCCTGGAGGTTCTGCCCCTTTTGTAGCTCCTGAAAGTCCCTGCACTTCCTTTGGTGCACGTCCCTGTTCCTGCTCACTGTGAGTTTGCTGCACAGGGTGCTCCTTCCACAGTGGGTGACCCCTGTCTACAGCAAGTCACCAATAACTTGATTTCACCTCCTTCTCTCTTAGTGAATCCCATTTGCTTAACCTGCAGTTTTCACGGGGGAATTTTGCATGTGTGGAGCTGGAAGAAACCACAAGCTGACAACAGCTTTTCCTTTTTATTTACCCAAGTCCTGTAGTTCACCTCTTGCACCTCTTAGTTCAGCTGAATGTAGCCACTAGAAACCTGAAAGTTCTTTTATTCTGTGTGCCCCTTTTCTGTACCAACTTGTCCAGAGGACTTGTGGTTTTTAAAGCATGTTGAAAAGGTCAGAAACAAGGAATTTTATTTCCAAGATGCCTGTCAGGATTGAGTGCTTTTAAAATGTCAGAATACACCAGACATCTCACAGTAAGCTCCCTTCCTGGCTTTCAGGTGGCACTGACAACATTTGCTGTGTATGTCTCTGTGGATGAGAAGAATATCCTGGATGCAGAAACAGCTTTTGTCTCCCTGTCCTTGTTCAACATCTTGAAGTTTCCTCTCAGTATGCTTCCACAAGTCATTAGCAACATTGCACAGGTAAGGAGGGCCTGGAGCACAGGTTGTTCTGAAAAACTTGAACAGAAAGAACATATTCTTGCTTTCTGGAATGCAGAGATCCCTTGCATCTGCCTGTTAGCTGGTTATCCTTTTAATATCCTTCCTGTCCTGCTATCCTGCATTGGAAAGCCTGGCATGTTCTGAGTGAGCCTGTCTGTGTGCATTTTGCTTCATTCAATAAACTCAGCTTGATGAGAGAAATTTCACAGTTAAGAGCTGGAATCTCAACATAATGACTCACTTCTCAGGAAGCCCATGGGGGGAAACTCAAGGTTTTCAGTAGTAAGAGCACTAAGTCCTCATTAAAAGAATGATGAAATAATGCCATATTCTTTTTTTAGACAAGCATTTCCTTGAAGAGAATTCAGCAGTTCCTGAGTCATGATGAACTTGACCCAAATTGTGTGGAAACGAAAGTGATTGCACCAGGTAAAGATGTTATTTTTCTAAACTATGCAAATGCAGCAGACTAATTTCTTTTGGACTGGTTGAGCTATGAAAAAAGGCAAAAAGAAAATAACAGTGGTAATCGTGGGTTAAAAAGAAAAAAAAAGGGAAGAAACTGCTGCTCTGAAAAGTGTTTGGTTTTCGGGCTGTGTGAAAATCAGGAAAGTTTCTGGCCATATTTTTGAGCTTTGCATCTGCCATGTCCTGGATGCTGATAGCACTGAAAATGGAGTGCTTCCACTGACTGTGGGCAGCAAAAATGTTCAAACCTTTCACTCTGCACAAATGCTCAAGAGCTTTGTGAACAGTTTTGATTACTTCTGTTCACAACAATATCCCCAGACAATTGAGCCAGCCAGGTGTAGCAAGCAGAAAGCTGCAGAGTGTCAAGGTTAATCTGATAGTCAAAGTCAACAGCATGCAGTGATCTCCTCCTGATTGAAAGGAGTTTCTGGAGTAAAGTTTGGGTGATGCTGAGCAGCACATGCTGGGAGCACCCCAGCAGGGCAGGGTGAAGCAGGGCATTTTTCACCCTGGATCTGTCAGGTCACAGCCCACGGCTGAAGCTGCAGTTACTTCCACTCTGAACCAGCCTGTCTTGTGACCCACACACATGAGCCAGAAAAGGGAAGGGCAGGGTGTGTGAATAGAGCTGCCTCTGTCAGCCTGTTCTCAGTCGTGCTGTTGTGAGTAACACGTTTCCTGCCCCTCTGTTGTGTTTTTGCCACACAGGCAATGCCATCCGTGTCAGAAATGGGACCTTCAGCTGGGGAAAGGAGCTTAAGCCAACGCTGAAAGAGTAAGATTTCCTTGTGCAATACAACATCTGCCAGGTCTCTGGCTCTTGGGAGGCCTTTTTGAAAGGTGTCTGGTAAAAACCTTGCATCACATGTCAGCATCTCCTCTGCCTTTAAAGCATGGAGCTTGTGCCTCGTGGTCTTTAGGCTTTAGAGAACAGGGCTGTAATGCTTTGACTCCACAGCAACCAGCATAAAATAATTACCTGTTGAAAGACAGGCTCCATAAATCCCTTAAATAGGCATTTTTAACTGAAGCATTGGACTAATCAAATTAATCTGATGGATTTTAAAGACAGTTGAGATGTCTGTGTTTGGACCTAGGTGTGCCAGCAGTGGTCTCTTCCTTTCAGGGGCTTGTGGCAGGTTCATCCCTGTGGCAGTGGAAAGGCCCAGATTGTGGGGTGAAGGTTTTGTGCATTTGCCTGTTTGGATGAACAGAAACAAAATTTGCCTAGAACCATATATACCTTCTGTTATGCATCAGGATCCATGTAAACAGAATTTTGGCTTGATTTCATTAGTGAAAAGCACTTTGGCAGCAAAGAGACTGTGTCCATCAGTCATTTTTGTATCAGTTCACCTTCAGGAGCCTACAGTAGTACCTTTAAAAACAAAACAATAAAGGATTTTAATTGGGGAAATCCTGTTCTTCTTGTGTCATTGTGAACCCTATTTACCAGCACAGGAAATACAGTTTTAAAGTGGTTTTGAACATTTTTAGATGGGATGTATTCACCCACTACTTTCATACAATTGCTTTTGGTTTTAAAATTAAACCCAAAAATACAATCTGGAAAATTGTCTGCTTTCAAAATGCTTATTAACCCAATTCGACTTGCTAATACAACACAGCAAAGAGTCTTAAAATGCTTGTTAACAATCCTACTGTTTTAGCCACCAGCAAGATCAATTATGCTGGGATTTTGTTTGCTCCTCAAGTTCTGGTTACAGTTAATTGTGTGCAAGAAAGGGAGGAGAAAACCAGTGACCAAGCTTTGCTTATTATATCAAGTCAGGCTGTGACTGTGTATTTCAGCCCTGGTTTAAAGACCCCTGATGTCTTTAGTAAACTAATGTTTAATTAATTTCCAGCCTATTTCCTCCACAGTATAAATCTGTTGATCCCCAGTGGTTCTTTGGTTGCCATTGTTGGCCATGTGGGCTGTGGAAAGTCTTCTCTGGTGTCTGCTCTCCTGGGTGAGATGGAAAAGCTGGAAGGAGAAGTGGCTGTGAAGGTTGGTGTTTTTTATGAAACCATTTAATGGTGGAAGGGAAATGTGCTGCTCATGCCTGCTCAGAATGCACCTCAGGCTCCAGAGGGAATCCTGGTTGCTTGTCTGCATGTTTGAGTTTTGCCCACTTTATATGAGATTACTTTCCTGATTTGATCAACAATACATGAGCAGTTAGCACACATAAAGACACAGTGTGAATGTACAGGAACCAGGAGCTGCATGTGCTGAAGGTCATTCACTCAGAGATCAATTCCTGCTTGTTATGAGTCACAGGTTTTCTCTCTCTCTCCTGTTTCCAGGGTTCTGTTTCTTACGTGCCTCAACAAGCCTGGATCCAGAATGCTACACTGAAAGATAACATTTTGTTTGGCCAAGCTTTTAACGAGGAAAAATACCAAAATGCCCTGGAGGCCTGTGCTTTAAAAACTGACCTGGAGGTGCTGCCAGGAGGAGATCAAACTGAGATAGGAGAGAAGGTAAAGTTTTTAGGCAGATTTTTTTTTTTTCCAAGTCAGACCTGCCTGGTGATTCCTGCTCTAGCTAAAGAGAGAATACTGTAAAGTCAGAACTTAATTTGGTTTGGTCTTAATGATACCTCTGCTACAGTCAACACCAAAACATGCAGGGCAGCTCTCCAGAAAGCAACTGAGTTGAACTTTTTCTTAACTTTAGGCTTGTGTGTGTATTGTGATGCAGAATCACACATGCAGCCCTGGAAGATCAGAGTACCCTCTGTTTGCCATGATTTGTAAAGGTGCATCTGTCCAGAATCACTGAAGGCCTCCCTTTTCCTGTAGGGATAAAAAAGAAGGGGACATATGGTTGTGCTTCAAGTGAAAAAAAAATTATTTGATCATCCCTTAACACATTTTAGTGAGAAACATTTACATCTGTGTTTACCAACAAAGATATTCTTTCCTCATAGGCCGCTAAGTGTGAGCTAGATTTCATGAAATGACGTGGAGATGGGGATTTGTGTGTAAAATGAAAGATGTGGAAGATGTTCCAGGTGCCACAGCCCTGCTTTGAAATTTGCATTTTACGTCCTGCTTGACAGTTTGGCTTTTTATAGTTCTGTGTTTTAACAGCTCCCTTCAGGAGCCTATTAAAAAGAGCCTCCATCTCCAGTTTGCTGGGGGAGTGGGAGATTTGGCAGTGAACAGGCAGCTCTAGAGGCACTCTGTGCCTGCCTCTGGGTGCGTTATTCTCTTTAACGCCCTGTGGTTCAATTCAGTATTGAGTGCTGGGCCGGGTGAGAGCCGTGAGCAGGCAGAGCTGCTGTGTGACACGGAGGTTTTGTCCTGTACTGTCACCACAAGCCTAGCCAGAAAGACACTCGGAGAGAGAGTTCTGGGTTCATCAGAGCAGCAGGGCCGAAGCACCTGCCCCTTGTTTATTTTCCTATTACCTACTTCTAACAAGGTGACCATGGATTGGAGAGTGGTTATTCCCACCTCTCACCACATTGGTCAAGGGGACTGTCACACAGTCGTGTTTGTCCCAGCATGGAATGTAAAACAATGGCTATGTTTATAGAACATAGCTGGTGTTTACATGAAAAGAGCCTGAGAAGGTACAAACTTCTACTTTATATGAAATGCTCAGCTGGCTAGGAAAACTCATGGCAACACTGCTGTGTCCCTGCAGGGCATCAACCTGTCCGGGGGGCAGCGGCAGCGCGTGAGCCTGGCCCGGGCCGTGTACAGCGCCGCGGACGTCGTCCTGCTCGACGACCCCCTGTCCGCCGTGGACTCGCACGTGGCCGCCCACATCTTCAGCAGGGTCATCGGCCCCGAAGGGCTCCTCAAGGGAAAGGTAAGCTGGGCTTTAGAGCCTCCTAAAAACCCACACAAGCCCGGGACATGGGGCTGTTTCAGCGCCCAGCCCGTTTCTATGTGTGGCAGTGTGGGTGCCTGTCCTCACAGCCCAGGCTGCCGGGAAACGCTGCCCGTGCATGCCCAGGAACGCTGTGGGCTGGGCACAACATGCAGAGGCAGAAACCTGCCCTGCCTTTTGAAAACCCTCCTCTGTGAGATCTCCAAAAATGCTGGAGCGTGCACAGGCTGGTGGTGGTGTTGTTTCTCAGAGGCAGCACAGCCAGGAAGCTGCACCAAATCCAGATGTTACACAGGACTTTGGCAACAACAACAACAACCCCAACTGCAGTGGCTTTACTGCACCTTCCACTCCTCCTGCCATCTGCTCAGATCATCTCAGAGCTCCAAAGGGAAGGGCTGCAAAGAAGATCAGCATAAGGGAAGGAGGGAATGATAACTCAGTGTGTTTACTCTCCTGTTTTTGTCAGCAGTAGGAGCAAAGTGAGTTCAGGTACATAATTCCAAGCTGATTTACCTAATGTGGGCAGTGCTATTTCACCTTGATACAAGAATTAATTCCTTGTCCCAAAAATGTGATAGTATTTGGCTTGCTGAGTGCAAATGAGGGATATGTGGTTTTTTCCTTTTTCCCTATCCAGACTCGAATCCTGGTGACCCACGGCATTAGTTTCCTACCTCAGGTAGATCATATAATTGTCCTGGTAGATGGCAAAATCTCTGAAATGGGATCTTACCAAGAGCTTCTGAAACAAAACAAGGCCTTTGCAGAGTTCCTGCGGAATTATGCACTGGATGAAGACATTGAAGAGGATGAACCAACAAGTACAGTATTGTTTTTGTTTCAAATATGTCTTTTTCTGTCAAAAGGATTACAGATATTTTCTCTGTAAAGTGTCCCCTGGTTCTTCATGGCAACCTGGCATTTGCTTTTCTGTACTACCATGAAAATTACTGTCTGTGGCCAGGTCTGTATTACTGACAAATCTTTTCACAAATTTCTTCCAAAATTTCATGTGGTTTGTCCTGGAAGAAAGCAATTCTTGTCCTCAAAATTATTTTAAACTTGGGAATTTATTTTACAATTAGAAAAGTCAAGCTCAGCAGGAAGACACAGCAGCCAAGAACAAACAGGGCTTGCTATCAAAGGGGCAACCCATAGTCTGCTGTGTTTTCTCTTTATATGTAGTTGGGGTATTTTTCATGTAGCAAAGTTCAAATGACATTTTAATCTTGGGTTCCTTTTCAGCTTGTTTTGATTCTGACAAAATGATGCAAGATAAAATCACTCTGGTGGAAGTTTCCCCTGTGTTCCCACACTCTGTTAATACAGCACTGCTGCTCTCCAGCCACGCAGAGGAACAGGCACAGCACCTGTCAGACACAGCAGAGGCTTGCAGGACTCCTGATGGGACTCCCCCAGCCCAGGATCATGCCTAGAACGTGCCCTATAAGTGAATTTAGCTAGAACCACCTCTAGCACTACTGCCTAGCATTCTGATGGGTTAAAGGGATGTGATATAAATGCATTTGGCAGCCAGCCTGCCTCACAAGATCTTTGCAATTTTGTTAGGAGAAGTGATGCACAGAAGAGATGTAAGTAAAGCTAGGAGGGAGCTCATGCACTGTGACTTTTCTGCAGGGTTCTGTTTCTCATGGCTCTTCCTTGGTATAGCCACCTTTCTCTGGGCTCTCTGTGCTTTCCTGTGGCAGAAAATTGAGGTGTGCTCTTGTCTTGCAGTGCTGGAGGAGGAGGAAGTGCTGCTGGCTGAAGACACGCTGAGCATCCACACAGACCTGGCCGACAACGAGCCGGTGACAAACGAGGTCCGCAAACAGTTCCTGAGGTAAACACAGGGTCCTTGCATGTCTGGTCTGTGTCTGGGTGTCTTGGTTTGGAAAGACAGGTGTCTGTCAGGGAAAACTGGAGTTTCCCTTAGAATGGAGAATATAAAACCCCCTCCCTCCAAATTATTTCAATTTTGCAATTAGGAGCCTTCAGGCAAAAATATGGGAATAGGAATAACAGTTGTTTACTAGGAATATTAAAAAATACAAATGCAGTAGTACAAAAAACAAACAAACAAAAGTCCTAGAAAACCCTGACAGAGTCAGAGGTACAACCTGACGCCCTGTTGTCAGGGTTGGAAGCAGTCCCAATAAATCCTCCTGGAGTGACAGATGTTGTGAACAGATGTGAAGTAAAGATGATCCTGTAGGGGAAAAAAAAAAAAAAAGGGGTCCAGTGCTGGAGAGATGGGGTCCAGTCTTCCTCCAAGAATTCAGTGGAAAACTGGCTAAATTGGTGTTTGGGATTGCTGGTTTTATCCCAGTGGAAAGGCTTTGGCTCCTCCCGCTTGGTGGAGCATCTCCCAATGGATGAGGTGATGTTATCAGTCCTGTGAGAGGCCTTCAATGGCCCATTCACAGGGGATGTCCCTCGGAGGAGGATGGGTGGAGGAAGAGATAAGGAGGCCCTGCCTTATCTGGTGTTATCAGGTGTCCCATTAACAGAATGCATCCACCCTCTTCCCCCCCTAGAGTTACAAGAGATAAAGAACAATATCTCCCAACTGGTTTCAACAGATGAAAATAGAATACACATTTTTGGTTACATTTTTCAACCCAAGACACTGGGGTAAAAAACATCTTTCAGGTGTCAATCACATGCTGCTTCTCCATCTGGGCTTCAGTGTCCTCAATTTCCTCTCATAAAAAAATTTGTTTAATATCCTTTTAATATGTGAACACACAAAGATCGAATGTCTATTCCTTCAGTCTTCTTTTCAGTCTGGACTGAACCAATTTCTAAAAGCAGCTCTCTGTTTCTCAGGTAATATCACTGTGTGTATTTACCCACACAACAGTGAACTGCTGCCAGATGTGTGATAAATAAACCCCTTGCATTGCACCTTTCCATTGGGAGCCTTGGAGATCTTTGAAGGTTTTTATAATCACACCCATAGGTGCTGTCCGGCTACTGCTGATACAAAAACAGAGAGGCTCAGGGTTTAGTTTGAAATGTCTGCTTTGCCATGAAGCCTCTAAAGGCCTTTCCCAACGAGCTCAGGCTCAGCCTTTCTTAGATCCTGTATTTCTGGCATCCCTGAACATGCAGAGAGGTGGTAGAAGCCCCCACAGCTGTGAGTGAGGCTGGCATGGGAACTTAGTGGAAGAGCTGGGAATAAATCCAATTCACTGCATCCCAGCCTGGCCTTAGCACTGCCACAATATGCCCTTTTTCTCCTAATGACTCTTTTGTTTTAACTAGGCAACTTAGTGTAGTGTCTTCTGAGGGAGGAGAATGTCCCAAGAGAATGTCAGCGAAACGAAGAGTCTCTGAGAAGAAGCTGGCAGAGCCTCCTCCTCCAAGAAAAAATGCCAACGAGAAACTTATTCAGGCTGAAACCACTGAAACAGGCACGGTATGGTTTTATTCCCCCCCTCCCCTTTTTTACCTTTTTTTTTTGTGTTTGAAAAAGAAAATCCCCTTTATTCTAACATTTGATCCAGTTCTGTTAAGTGTGTTGTATAAATCACAACTGCAGGCTTTAGGCATTAATCTGGTGGCCACTGATCATTCAGATTAGGGATTTTGTCAGGGATTTTGGCACCTAGTTTGCCCTATATTCTTAGGAGAACAAAAAAAAGGAAAAAAAAGATCTCTTCCAGCTCCCTCCACAGTCACCCGGTACTGCAGAGCCCTGCACTCCATCAGCCCTGCCTTTGCCTCACAGAGCTTTCAGCACTGTTGGTTTTTAAACTGTTTGGCTGCTGCTGAGTCCAGCTGCAGCACTGGGTGCTGCCAGGAGGAGATCAAACTGAGATAGGAGAGAAGGTGATGTTTTTAGGTAGAGTTTTTTTTTTTTTTCCCAAGTCAGACCTGCCTGGTGATTCCTGCTCTAGCTAAAGAGGGAATACAGGACTTAATTTGGTTTGGTCTTCACAGTGGCACCCCTGCTACAGTCAACACCAAAACATGCAGGGCAGTTCTCTGGAAAGCACCTGAGTTGAACTTTTTCTTAACTTTAGGCTTGTGTGTGTATTGTGATGCAGAATTACGCATGCAGCCCTGGAAGATCAGAGTACCCTCTGTTTATCATGAATTTTAAAGGTGCATCTGTCCAGTGGGTTACAGGATCCAGCTGCCTCTGGGTGCCAGTGTTGCTGTTCTGCCTGAATAGCAGCCAACCCAGCTGCAGAGCACTTTGTGCTTGTAGGTACAAAAGGGCTGTATTCCTCCTGAGCAGGGCCAGGGAGAGAAAAAAGAACAAGAAAAAAGAGAAGATGGGAACACAAAAGTAAAAGAGAGGAACAGAAAGGAGCAGCAGATGGAAGAGGAGCAGGGAGGTTTGATCAAAAAAAGCCCCTTCCCTCCACTTCAGAAGGTTCAGTGTGTCCTGTTAAGTCTGATATATGTGGTCCATGGCACAGACCAGCTTTTTCTGGGGATTATTTTAGCATTCAAAGTCCCTAATCAACAACACTTGTTCTTTTAATTATTCCTTCTTAGGCTTTTTTCTAAGGATTGAGTTTTGTCCTGAATCTCTGTCTCTTTTTGCTTCTCTGCTTTTTTGCACTACCTTAGAGACATCACTTTTACTTATTGCCATAAGTATCACCTGTTTATGTTCTTGTGGGGGTGCATTAGCAGTTGGTACCTCATTTAAGTTGCTGTGAAGACACAGAGTGGAGGCATGTTCAACACTTTTCCTTGAATAGGCCATTTAAAGTAGTCTGGAGTATGATACTCCTGCCAAGTTGCTGCTTGTGCCTGAAAATCTTGGTTCCTGTTCTTATTACCCATCTTTTGCTGCTATTTGATCTGGCTTCTTTATTTCCCTTTTTTTTTTGTCTTCCCCCTCTGGCATAGTTTTAAAAACTGAAACCCCACAAAAGTAATGAAATACAGATCCTCAACATGGAGGAGAAGAATATTTCAGAGAGGTTTCTGACATGTTTTGAAAGCCAGCACCTTGCCAGGGAGCTCAGGCAGATGAACCTTTCTCTGTGGTGTTCAGGAGTTTGGGCACTTTTGAGTTAGGCTGGTGTCAGAGTGTGTTAAAGTTTTGTCAGCAGCTCCTCTCACAAAGAAGTTTTCGATCTCGTAATTCTCTCTAAACTCCTTCTTGTGTGGGTTGTGCAAACCAGCGTTGGTGTGTGATTTTGCAGGTGAAGCTGGCAGTGTTCTGGCAGTACATGAAGGCTGTCAGCCCTGTCATTTCTTTGGTGATCTGTTTCCTGTACTGCTGTCAAAACGCTGCTGCCATCGGGGCCAACGTGTGGCTCAGTGACTGGACCAACGAGCCGGTGGTGAACGGGACTCAGCACAACATGGCCATGAGGATCGGGGTCTACGCTGCCCTGGGCCTCCTGCAGGGTGAGGGCAAGAAAAATCATCATGCCCCAATGCTTGGGAATGAGGTATCAGGTCAGAAAGCTGTGGCACCAGGTCCAAGAGGATGGCAGGTTTAGATTTTGTATTATTTACTGTGCTGGAGGTGAGGCCCTGGCACAGGGTGCCCAGAGAAGCTGGGGCTGCCCCATTTCTGGAAGTGTCCAAGGCCAGGTTGGATGGAGCTCTGAGCAACCTGGGACGGTGGTGATGGGGTTTGAAGTGGGTGATCTTAAAGGCCCCTTCCAACCCAACCCATTCTGTGTTTTTATGATTCTATGAAAATTGCCCGACTCCTATCCTAAGCAAGGGAACTCATGTAACCTGGAGCTACAGCCTGAGCTCAGCCCGACACTTCTAATTTTGTTGTGAAGCTCTGGAGGTGGTTGGGAGGTGGTGTTGAACAGGTGATATGGAAACTTGAGAGAGGAAAATTGGAAAGAAAACATGAAAACTTCAATGCAGAAGGGGATGAAGGGTTGAAGTTGCAGCATTAGGACTTCATGGAGGCTTGTGGAAAACAGCAGGAAGATGTTTGTGTGCCTGTTTTCCATAGCCAGGGTGGTGAATGCTGTGGATATTCCTGTGCCTTAGGCAGCAGTGGATGCAGTGCTGATGCACATAGGAAGGGAGGGTGGGCAGGGGATAAAGTGAAGCAAAACAAGCTTGGAGCACAAGGAACTGCCAAGGGTGAGGGAGCTGTGAACCGTGGACATCACAGGGTGACACCTGCTCCTCACCTGGCAGGGCTCATCGTGCTGATCTCCTCCTTCACCCTGGCCATGGGGGGCATCAGCGCTGCCCGTTCCCTGCACGCCGCACTGCTGGAGAACAAACTCCGCACCCCACAGTCCTTCTACGACACCACCCCGACAGGGAGGATCATCAACCGCTTCTCCAAGGACATCTACGTCATCGACGAGGTCATCCCACCCACCATCCTCATGTTCCTGGGGACGTTCTTCACCTCCCTGTCCACCATGATCGTCATCATCGCCAGCACGCCGCTCTTCGCCGTGGTCATAGTCCCACTGGCAATCCTCTACTTCTTTGTGCAGGTAACTGGAAATGTGTAACAGCTACTGCAGTTACTCCATTCCTTTTCATTTTAGTAAAAACAACATTGATCTGGGGGAAAATGGAAATACCTGAAGTAGCTGTGTGTTTGTATAAACAAAACGTTATGTACTTTTTCCAGAAAAAGAAATTTCTTGCAAGGTGTGGCCGTGAAATAGATAGACATAAACTTTTTTAGCTTTTAAGCAATAAAAAATAAGCCTACTGCTAGAGGCAGCACTGCAGTGCATGTCAATATATTAAAGTGTGGATATATCTGACATACTGATAAGTTTTCAAGGTAGTGAAGAATTAAAATGTCAAAAATAGAAAGCATCAATTTTGTTGATTTCTGAGCAATAATCAAGCTTATTTTACAGACTGTAAATAGAGACCTGAAAATGGAGATGCAAATGCACAATTTGTTTTCTTGGAAAATGAGACTTCTACAAATAGATTCATTCCACTAGATTATATTAATTAAATTTAAAGGGAGTTAGATAAATTCAGCTTTCAGTCTACAGAAATTGCAGTTACCAATACTCTTTTGTGGGATGAAGTAAAGGTAACTTTCTTGATATTCTTCTTGGTAACAGACAGTATTTCAGAGGGTTGAAGAGCATTAGTAGCACTCTCCTTTAAATCCTTAACCTAAGAAATTTTTCACTGTTAATTTAAAAAGTGCAATTATTTCATGATCCTTTCCATTTCCCGTGAAAAATGGCAGCGATTCTACGTCGCAACCTCGCGCCAGCTGAAGCGCCTGGAGTCTGTGAGCAGATCCCCCATCTACTCCCACTTCTCCGAGACCCTGTCAGGGGCCAGTGTCATCAGAGCCTACAGGAAGGTGAACGCCTTCGTGGCCACCAGTGACCTGAGGGTCGATGAAAATCAGAAGAGTTATTATCCTGGCATAGTGTCAAATAGGTAAAACACCATTTCTTCTTCCACTTCGATAACCCTGCTTGCAGAACTGGTCCCAGGCAACTTCTTGCCCCTCTGCATTCTCCGCAGGTGGCTGGGCATCCGAGTGGAGTTTGTGGGGAACTGCGTTGTCCTTTTTGCTGCCCTTTTTGCTGTGATTGGTAGGAGCAGCCTGAATGCTGGCCTGGTGGGACTGTCAGTGTCCTACGCATTGCAGGTACGTGTTACAGCTTTATTGGGGGGGTGTTACATTTTTGTAGATGATGTGGATGTATTAGCAATAATCTTAAGTGCTTGCTGAAGCTGGAGTTAATAAGGAAATAATTAAAATGAGGAGTGGGATGTTTGGAAAACAGAGATTCACACTGAGTGCTGAAATCATCAGCGAGCTCACATGAAGGAGGATGTCAGGGCACTTCAGGGCCATCAAGGCTGTGCTGCACCCCAGCACCCTCAGAGGTGGCACAGGGGAGACCCAGGAAGTGTCAGAACATCAAGAACAAACCATTTGAGCAGCATGCTCTTAATATGTAGTGCACCAGTCCTGCTGTGCAGCACACTGGTGTGGCCAGGTAATTACAGGCAGATCAGTAGGATTTATAATCAGACAAGGCAAGCTGTACTGACCCAGGCTGTGGAGAATTTAGCAGATTTAATGGTCTCACTCTTGCCAGAAGCATTTAGATACCATCAGTGTGCAAAGTTGCTGTTAGCAGTTTTCCAGTGAAACACATCATTTGGGGAATGACTCCCATCCAACTTTTTTTGAGAGGGCCAAATGTTTAATCAGCAAGAAGCATCATCATATGCTTCTTCATGTGAACACTTGATAATCTATATATTTCTTGTCCCAGTAACTGCATTAACTTTAATGCAAATTAAAGTAATTTTCTCCTTTGTAACATTAATGTGAAACCATGTCTTAATAGCAGTGTCTGCTGTTGTCAGGGTTTTTTGAGGTTAGCTTTTTCTGAGGTTTTTGCGGGGCATTTTTGGTGTTTTGTTCTTGTTGGGTTTTTGTTTGTTTTGGGGGAGGTGGTTGTTTTTGTGGGGGTTGTTTTGGTTTTGTTTGGGGGGGTTGTTTGGTTTGCAGTTTTGTTTTCAGTTGTGTGGTTTTTATTATATGTGTTGTTCCTCTGTGGGTGATATTTTGTCCCTTGTCTCCCCCAAGGTGACCATGTCTCTGAACTGGATGGTCCGAATGACTTCTGAACTTGAAACCAATATTGTGGCTGTGGAAAGGATAAAAGAGTACTCAGAAACTGAAACAGAGGTCAGCTACCACAAGTCCAGCATGCTCAGCAACAAGCTGAAAATTTTAATGCACACATTTACATGGTCTGTCTTGAGGCTCTTGAGAGATGGTTCCTGCTCTGAGAGTTATCATTTAACCTGAACAAATGTCATGCTCTGAACTGTAATTTATGCTATCACAGCTCCAAATTGTTATTGCTGTCATGCAGCATCTCATTTTCTGCTGCTGTAAGTGGCTATAGCACAGGAGATGAGTTTCACATCAGAATATTGGTCCCTTTGTGTTTGAAGTGTTTGATGCACAGTCTCAGCTGTGTGCCTGGTGCCATGGCCCTGCCCACGAGTAGAGCTGCAGTACAATTACCAGGCCTTACACGTGTTTTCAATAGTACTTCTATTTAATCAGCTTAATCAGTCCTCACCTCCCATGAGAGAACATCTCCAGGAACATGTACTGCTAATCCAGGAAGTCATCCAATCGCCTGCCTCTGCTGCCAAAGACTTTTGAAGGTGGCAGGAGCTGTGCCAGGGGAGCTGCTCTCTGGACACACTGGTTTGTCAGTCCTGTGTACACACCAGGAATTAGCAAATGGAGGAGAGCTGCAGTAAACGGTTCTGGAGATCAAACATTTTACCTGGAAGGAAAAAGTTAGACAAGATGTGTGATATGTGTTATAAACCAGAACTCGAGCTGGTAGAGAACTGGCAGTGTTCTGTTAAAGTTGATGGGGAAAATATTCATATCCATTGAAGATTCATCCCTCTGTGCTCAGAGATTTTTGCTGTTAACATCACAACAACGATAAATGGGTGAATACCTAAGACCCCATGTTTTTTCCCCATTATTATAAATTTATTTGATCACGGAGATTTCATTTATCCGATAAAATGCTTCTATCTGAGCTTGAATTATTTTTTCTCAAACCTGTGTGAGGCATTTCTGATTTCTGTTTTCCTCAGGCTCCCTGGATCATTGAGGGCAAGAGTCCCCCAGAAAACTGGCCATCCAAGGGAGAGCTGGAGTTTGTGAATTATTCAGTGAGGTACAGGAAGGGCCTGGATCTGGTGCTGAAGGGTCTAAACCTCCGAGTGCACGGTGGGGAAAAGGTGAGTTACCAGCTATAAATGTTTGCTTTGGGCCTCCAGTGACAGCTGTGGAGTAGAGGAGAGCTCTGGTGGAACAGGATGTCACTGCAGGAGCCAGCAGTGACACCTGTCCATGTGCCAGCATCCTCCTGGCTGCAAAGCAGTGAATTGCTTGGGACTTTCTGGACTTCCCATTTCATTTGGCAACAGGCTCTGTACCCCACGTAGGAGGCACCAACACAAGTAACAAAAATTCAGTGACAAGAGTGCTTTTCTGAAGCAATGCAGATGGGAGAAGGAATTCCAGCTTTTTCTGCTCTTTGACTTCCCCTGTGAAATTTTTGGCATGAAAAGAAATTACATTCTTTGTTTCCTTAATCAGCAAATTGTCTTCATTCTGGGAGATTCATTTCTTCATGCTTTGTTGGAAAGTTCTGAGGTTTACCTGCTGAAGACAGAATAAATAGCATGGGAAAGTCCTTTCCTGAACAGTCTGTTGCTAAAAAATAGAATTGCCCTTACTCTAAGCAGACAGGATGACAGCATCCTTCTGCCATGGAGATACACGTGCTTACCATGAAGTAGGAATCACCCTTAGAGAGCCTCTATTTCTTGTCCTGGAGTGACTGGACCTACCATGGGTGTTCCAATCACCCAGAGTTCTGTAGGATGGCTCTAGGCCTGTGTTATTCATTATATTTATGTGATATTTATGGGGAATATCATTCCAATGACAGGAATGGCAATAAGTACATTACAGTGTACCCAGGGTTTCCAGGAAGGGTGGGACATTCTTTCTCAGATTCAGATCTTCAGTCAAACCCCTTAGAGGACTCTCAGAAGGTTGTTTGAGAGTTTTTTTGTTGGGTGTTATTGTCTTCTTAACGATGTGCTTTGTTGTTAAACCTGCAATTTGTTGTAGATTGGAATTGTTGGCAGAACCGGAGCAGGGAAGTCCTCCATGACACTCTGCCTCTTCAGGATCCTGGAAGCTGTAAAAGGGGAAATTAAAATTGATGGTGTGAACATTTCAGAAATTGGTCTCCATGACCTTCGATCGAGGCTAACAATTATTCCTCAGGTACTGTTTCTGTGTGTCACAATGAAGGAATGTTTTCTAGCAACTTAACAAACCATAAATAATGGTTTATCCAAAGAGGAAAATATTTTGTTACACTCAGAAAATTGTTTCAGATAAACAAATTATTTATATTTTAACTGGTCCTATCCTGCCACCTTATGAGCTGGGTGATAAAACAGGATTTAGGATTAACCAACTTTAGAACTGAAAGTTGATTTTGCATTGTATAATGTAATGTATTTTCAGAGAGGATGGGAGTGGGAGGTGGCCTGCCTGCAGTGCAATGGAAACCTCGAAGCAGCAGCCCATAATATCTATACTTAAAACAGCTAAAGCACTTGTCTAATGGAAATTGGTTTTATATCCAGGATCCTGTTCTCTTTTCTGGAACACTGAGGATGAACCTGGATCCATTTAATAAGTATTCAGATGAAGAAATATGGAAAGCACTTGAACTGTCCCATTTGAAAAGGTTTGTCAGCAGTCAGCCATCCATGCTGGACTACGAGTGCTCCGAGGGCGGAGAGAACCTCAGGTAGGAATGCTTGGACTGGAACACACTGGGCTGCCTCAGCTGTGACACTGGGTGACACATGAGCTCAGGCTGACACTGGTCTGTCATATCCAAAATGATTTGGCCATCTGTTTCTGTTCCAAGAAAGCCACCAATGTCCAAACATTTGCCTCCTCTTCTGCCTCTGCCACAAATGATCTGATTCTTCTCCCAGACCCAAATCCCATCTTGTCAGAAAGAAGTTGTAGGATGACAGGATATTAGGGACAGGCAGTCCCTTAAACACATTTTGGTAGGAGGGGAAATGCCATGATAACATTACTGCTGTGCTGAGTAAGAGTTCTCTGCCTGACACTTTAGCAATGTTTATTTTCCATTACTGTTTGGAAGGCCCATAAAGACATGACTGGGGATGATAAAATGCTGTGTTTTGATATGCTTCATTGGCTTCTGAGGCTGTGGTGTCACCAGATGGTCTGTGATGAATGTTCAGCTCCTTCCTCATCCTGCAGACACTCAGAGACTGAGTCTGGGCTATGTTTGTGGCAGATATATGGATGTGCTCAGATAGATGTATATATTTTATTTTTTATGGTAGAAAGGAATTGCAGCCTCATAACGTTTTCTTTTCCTTTTTATTTTTTTGTCCTAAGTTTGCATCTGCTCAGTGTTGTCAGAACTGTGAGAGTTTCTGAAAGCCTGGGCAGAAATGTTTTCATTAAGTAAATCTCAGTAAGCGATCCTATCGCTGTCAGTGTTGGCATGTGAGAGCTGCAGGGCTGACAAACCAGGCAGCCTGCAAAATATTTCAGGGTTTTTGGGTAACCCAGTGGGTGAGCAGCTGAGCAGGGGTAGCTGGAGCAGTGAAGGCTCTCTGTGCTTGCAGCGTTGGGCAGAGGCAGCTCGTGTGCCTGGCCAGAGCCCTCCTGCGCAAAAGCAGGATCCTGATCCTGGACGAGGCCACGGCTGCCATCGACCTGGAGACAGATGACCTCATCCAGATGACCATCCGGACACAGTTTGTGGACTGCACGGTGCTGACCATTGCCCACAGGCTGAACACAATCATGGATTACACCAGGTGAAGTCTCTGAGGAGAGCAGGGCGGGTTCGTGGGTTTGCTGGGGGTGTGGAGCAGCACTTGCAGGGCTCTGGTTTGTCTCTGGTTCTCCTGTCCAGCAGTGTGTAAGCAGTCGTGTGCTACCTAATCCCAGAATTTCCAGCCCTGACTGGAAATTTGCCTCTGCTGGCGTAGGAAACAGGTTCTATCTTCAGAAACCAGAGCTGTGCAGTGGCCCAGGGCCACTCCTGGCCCTGTCTGGAAGCTGATGGAGCCTTGTTAAACCAACAGCTGCTGTGACTTCTTCACTAACAGCATGTCATTTTAATTACTTGAAAATACATTAATATTCTTCATGAGCTTTTATCTCCTTGGCTTTCTGGAACTATAGCTTCAATTCCAGATGCCTTTTTCCTCTCTTCTTGCCCCTGGGAGACAGTGACTGCCCTGTAACTTTTGTAGTCAAGCAGCAACTCAGGGAGAATGTTTATCATCTGTTGTGTTTTAACATGTGTAAATAATTGGGGAAAACAAAAGCAAGGCAAAGATTAGAGAAGTTTGCTTCATGACACAACCACATTCCTTTTGAGGAATTTTCTGACACATCTTTCCCCCCACACCATCTTTTGTTTTGTGCAGGGTTCTTGTTCTAGACAACGGGACCATAGCTGAATTTGACACACCTGCAAACCTTATAGCAGCAAAGGGTATTTTCCACAGTATGGCCAAAGATGCTGGACTTGCATGAAGAGAAGATCCCTTGGGTTTTGATTTGGTGTTTTTTTAATATTACTTACTTGCCTCAAAAGTGACTTGTGAATGTACTGTAATTTACAAAACAATTTTTGTAGTAGACTCAACTTGTGATATGTGAAGGAAGTATTTTGCAATTATAAGGACCAGGAAATGAATTTTATATTTTAAAATATTTTCTATATACATGAAGTATTTTATTACATGCTTTTTTTTCCCAAAGAATGACAAATATCCTGCCAAGAAAATGTATGTACCACAGCGCAATTATGTACTGCATTCAGGTTTGTAATTAGTAAATTATATTAATGGTACAAAATCCACCTGATTTGTGTGTTTGCTGCATAAAAATTCATGGGTGTTGGAGTGAAAAGCTACAGCAACTGAGCTGTGACTCAGGTGAGTAACAGTGAAATGCTGTGCAATCTCTGAGTGGTTCCAACCTCTTCCCTTCAATATTTCCCCCAGGACAGGGGAGTCCTGGGACCTTTGGGATCCCTGTCCAGGGCAACTTCAGCCCTATAAAATTCCTCTTCAGCCTAAGAAGCAACATGTGTTTAAAGCTAAACCTACAAATGGCTTCATATAAAACATTAACTACATAGTTTTTTTCCAATTCAGTAGACCCCACAGGGACACGACTGGACCAGAAGTATCAGAATTTTGCTGTATGTCTTTGGGTAGGAAGTCACTAAGAATAAGTCTCCACTTAAGCTGCATGTGCATGCTGAGACAGGTGTGCATTTAGTTTATCTTGTTCAACACTTAGCCATCTGAAATAAGGGATGGTTTGTTTTGCAGAAATAATTATCTATTTTATTATTGATAACCAGGTCTCCTCAGATAAAAGGAGGCCTGTGGTCAAACAGCATTTGCTGCTAGAATCTGCTAAAACCTCTTTTGCTTTAGTTTGTGTTTTACACTAAGCACTCCAGAAAACCACCCAGCAAGACATTCCTATGTTTTACCAGAAGGAAAGCGCAGAAAAAATTTGAGAAGACAAAAATAATAATTTATTAATTCTTACAAATTATACTTCTTAAATAGAAACCCAAATTTGCAGCCAAGCACTTATTAGACATTAACATTTCATGCAGCAGAGGACAAAGTAATGAATTATTTATCAGACACAGAATGTATTGGTTATACACTGATGGGATTGTGCAGTTTTAATAGTACCTTCCTGGTATAAACTGCACAAGGTATAAAAATATTCCTGGGAATGCATGGATAGGGATCAGCATCTGTGCCAGGCTGCTGCCCCAACAGCTGAGCTTTTCTCTAGGGGGTCTTAGTGGTTAACCCTGAATCCTGCTGGATTCAGCCAATGCCTGAACCATCCTGTGCTGGGGAGAAGGCAGCAACCAGGCTGACAGGAGGAATGACAATTTTATTATTCCATTACAGAGAACTTCATAAAAAACAGATATAAAAACAGATACCGCCAGTGACCAGGACTATGTTTGACCTCTGGCACTTTGTAGAAGAGGCTTTTTCAGTGTGACAAAACCTTCTGTATTCACCTGGGGAAACTGAGCTTCAGTGTGGTGACTGGGCACAAAGAGAATTTGGGTGTTAGCAGGGATCAGTGCTGGCAGCTCCTGCCGGCAGCGTGGGAGCTCCCTCTGGTGTGCTCAGTCCCTGTGCTCCCTGCGCTTCCAGAGAGCAGCGAGCCCAGGGCGCTTTGGGGACAGCTCCTCTTGGAATTTCCCTTCCAAGATCCCCTAATTAGAGGTATTCTCTTCTGAAAGTCCTGTACCAGGGTTTGAGAGGATGGACAGAACTTGCAGCTTTGGTGTTCTGAGGTGTTTATTCAGTTTAGCTCAAGGCCTGCGCGCCGACTGCCGCAAGCTGAACTCGCTGAAGAAACACCTCTGGCAAACCCCCCAGACAGAAAATTCAAGGTCTTTTAAAGGTCTCTAGTCCAATGAGCTCTTAAAACGTACTGTATTTACAATTTTGTGCCAGTAATCACTGCCTGTTCTAGACACACGATTTCTGCCTCAAACCCATTGCACCAATGTCTCTGTGCCACCGTCACAGCAGAGGATGGAGGCGAAGAAGAAGAAGATGAGACACTGCCCAAAATTCTCCACCTTGCTCTCATCAACTTCCATTCTAAAAACCTGAAACTACACATTTTCCCCCTGTGACAAACTAAACTCCTATTTATTTCAAATCTTTGTTGTTGGTGGTTCATCTCTGAGTGTTGGAGGTTTTTCCCATGGAGGTCAAAGGCAGCGCCTTCCTGGGGTCCCAGCAGGGTCTCGGACCCCTGGGGCAGCCCCAGGGGTTCTCCACGTGCCCTGGACTCCAGCAGTTCCCACTGGACTGGTGGTGACACCGCTGTCCCTGCTGTCCCTCACCAGCTGCAGCCCCCACGACAGCCTGGAGGCTCTATTGGTCCCCAGCTCCAGGCACAGGGACTTGATAAAATCTTTTGCACGTGGCCAGAATGGAAATAAGCCACGTGAAGGTTTTATCAAATCTCTGAGAGTGTCCAGCACTTCTCAAAATGGCTTAATAATAGCGAGACAACTTCTCTGGACATGCTTGGTAAAATAAAAGGTTTTAATAATGACAGAAATAATAAACATCGTAGAACTAAGAAATACAAGTCAAACACAGTGTAGAAAACACTCTTACACTGGGTAAGGCAGTCCAGAAAAGCACAGAGCACCTCTGTGCTGTCCCTTTAGTACTCGATTGTCTAGGTGGGCTGTCGCCCTGGTTTGAAGACTTTTCTAAGCTTTCTGTATTGTTCTTCATATTGGAGTCAGAATTTTTGCTTTATCACACTTTGTGCTATAAACAATGGCCATGTTTTGCTGTCTTTCATAGTTTACATATATTTAGGTGGGAGGAGAAAGTTGACTGACAGTTCGCTTGACCAATGTGGTTTGAGAGGTGGAATTCCATCCTCCAATGCACGGGCACATAGGAAATGCATAAAAGTGAGTTTTGTAAATAACCTCGCCCCTTTTCCTGCCTTGCTCACCAGTGTGTCCTCGTGCAGTTCTTTTTGTGCCATCTGTGACAGGGGCAGTGAAACTGTCACCAGGCTTTGAGGTACATTTCCAAAACCCAACAGTGCCCCTGTGCTGGCACTGAGCCAGTCACAATGAGCAGGCTGTAGGAAATTCTAGTTTAGTTTCCTTACATGTGCCAAGGTGAGCTGAAACTCCGTCCCTTATCCAGAAACACCTGCTCAGGTTGGAAATGCATTCCCCCAGGGGCTCAGCCCAGGGCTGCCCCAGCAGCTTCACAGACACTGCACAGCCTGCCCAGGCTCTGAACTTGAGACAGGACAAAAGATAAATTCCTCTGGCAGCTGCAGTTTCCAAATAAATTGGGGGGAGAGAGGGGGGAGGTGAAGAAACAGGAAAGTTCAGACTAGCTTGGTACATTCTGTTTACCTGTTACATCTCATACTTTAGTTTATTCCTCTAATCCACAGCGCCTGCTTTTCACATGGCCTACCAGAGTAGAGCTCTTCCTCAAATTGAAGTGACTAAACACTAAAATCCTAAAAAAATCAGGTAAAATCCAGCACTTAAATACTTTTCAATTTCTTTATTTGAGAATTTCACAGCAAAAGTAGTCAAATTCTGAATTTTAAGTAATTGTGATTTTCTTTTCAGTAAACTACATGGATAAACACAAATCACAGTGAGAAAAAAATACATTGCATAGGAACATCAAGGTTGGCTATCAGCCCAGAAAACCCTGGGTACTTGACTAGTTTGTTTTTACACAGATAACTTTATAGGTTCAAGATGCAATTTTTCTCAGGAATGTAGAGGTCAAAGGAAAATAAAATGACACTTTTTGTGCTTTTAAAAGGGGAAATTAAAGCAGCATTGAAGAAATGTCAACACAGTAAAAAAATAATATATTAAATTGCACATCATTACATGTCAATTGCTCATATATATATTGACACACAACACTAAAAGGGATTTTGGTTGAGAGCATATTTATTATTTGGATAATTAATGTCACTTTTATTTTCCACCTGAGAAATAGGGCAAAGTGTAAACAGGGATTAAGAAATCACAGGTAATAAGTCACTTGATAGAATTTAAAATTGTCATAGTTTTGTGCTTCCACAGATGTAAACCCTTCTGGTTTTTTTCCCTCTAAGTAAGATAGGACTTAATAAACATGATGTAAAAAGAGAACATTGATGGTAATAGACTCAGTACAAATATTAAATGGGCTTCATGGCAGGTTCTTTAGCTTGATTACCTCTGCTATTTTATAGCAAACAAATTATTAGAACAGCTTAAGGTAAGCCTTTCCCTGAGAGCTGCTAACTCTGCAGTATTTCATTATCTTTTTGTAAGGAAGTCTTGCATTAACAGGTAGTTCTACCCCTACTTCCTGTGCATTGAGTTACTTTTACACCAGACTCACTGTTCTCAGATTAACTAGAAGCTGTAAATGTGCATAACCACTTCAGTTTATTTCACCATTAACAAAATAGATTTTTTCACATCATTAGCCCTTATAGATACTGCTTTTCAAACATAATTGTAAAACGAAAGATAAAAATATTTTGTTTTATTCCTTAATTAGTACGTAAGTTCTGATGCCTTCTTGTTATACCCACTCTGTTCAGAAAGTGTTGGGACTCTGAAAAGTAAGTTTTTGTCGCTCACTGTTAGAACAAGCTCCAGTTCTTGGAAATCCTGTAGCCTTGCAACATCCTTGTCCTTTAAAGAAATACAATAAGGAGTGAGGTGATAATGTCTGTTAATTTTGCAGAAGTAATTAAAATAATAAGCTCATGCTAACACAAGGCAAGTATTTATTCATAACTATGACAGTTCTTTACAGAACTGGAAGGCAGATATCCTGTTGCATCTTGTATTTACTCTGGGGTCTTACTCAGCTATTCCCTTAAGTCTATTTTTGGAAGGATGGTGAGTACAAGTGATTAGTGGGATTACACTTGTCAAGACCTACTGCATGCCACCCAAGTCCTCTTTTTTTTTCCCCTTGCTAATTCTTGGAAGCTGATGAATTGATATTTGCATCTCCCCAAGGAGGTCATGCCTGTGGCTGGCTTCCTTCAGGGCTTACAGCAAGGCCAGCTCTGAGCCCCTGCAGCAGCACACACAGTCAGGTTTGTGTCACTGCAGGAACAGGAGGAGTCCTACCAGAGCCTGAAGTGATCAGGGATCAAAATCAAAAGTTCCTTCAACAATAACCGACTTGGAAAGTGACAGAATTGCTTATATCGTTTTTTTTTCCCTCCACTTCTTGACTAACACAGAGTAAGACATCCTGTAGACAGTGGAGATGCAGCAGAGTGAAGTCTGTTAATCTGTTCCTAATCAGATTTGCCCCATGAGTGTCACCAACAATGCTCTACAAGGATTTGAGAGTGAAAGAAAAGTCAGTGGTGAGGTGTGAAAGAGGTCAGCAGGTTCCTCCTCTGCTGGCTGCAGGGTAAATATCCTGAAGGAAGGACAGTTATGTTCAGAGCCCTGCACTCAGAATAACCCTAAAAACCACTATGCAAGGACTGCAGCCAGTCTTGCTGAACTCACAGAGCTTGCTTGAACTCTACAGGCCTTTTAAATGCTGTTGGCAGCTCATTGTGGTGTTGTGTTGTACTGAATTTTACAATGGAGTCATAAAATCAGGTATTAACTGGGTCCAGCACCAAATGGTTATGAAAGGAGGTGATCAAGAAATTTGAGAACCTTTTTACTTAAGCAATCCCAAGGAAGTGCTGAGTGTTGCAAGTTGAGCAGATTTTTCTTTTTTTTTCTTCCCCCAACATGGGCCTATGCAGGTGACCAACAAACTATTCCTTTATGACAGTAAAAGTAACCTAAAAATCTCTTCTATAAGTTGCTGCACTTCAAAAGGTAGAGCTCTTACCTTTCTTAACATTGTATTTGGCAATTTTCTGATCTTCTGGACGTGCTCAGGGTTCACACCCAGCTCACGGCAACTCACTCGGAGCAGCTCCTTGTAGGTCAGTTCTTGTCTGTCCAGTTCAATTTCAATGAAGTCATTTTCTCTAAGATTAGGGGTTTGTATTCTCACTTTAAGCACCAGTTCTATTAGAAATAAAAAGTCACATTAATAGGCAGAGGTATAAAAGAACTTGAAACAATGTCTCTATAACGACTTCCAGGTATTTTTATGTTCTATTAACCTCGTTTATGTCACTGGTAAGAATACATGAATCCTCAGAAGGCAAAACCTGGAACTGTATGACCACAGTTTTAATGAGATTGCTTTTCATCCATTTATATGAAAAATTCATAGCAAATATAATGCAATATATGTCTGCATATCTGAACCATTGCATGAATACTCTTTAATTAAGCTGATTTAACAGCAGCTTATACTGGTTATCAATTTCCTGAGCAATCCAAGATTGCTTTTATTGGTATTTCTTGCTCTCAGTTCACTTCTCATTGCTACCCCACGGTATCAGAATGCCTTTTACTTGAAGAACAAAATTCTGAGTGGTAACTGAAATTCCAGGTTTCCCTCTCTGGGCAGGCAAAGTTTCCCTGAGAACAGGCAGATCCTGGAACAGCTCAGTGCACATGAGCTATGTGAGCTTCTCTAGAGCCCACTGGCTGCTTGCTGATGATCTGTATTTCCAGCTTGGACTATGCTATCTAGAGAATTAGATTACCCTGGTGTCTGTATGCTTTTATAACAATTGAGACAGAAAATGTTTACATCAATATTTTAATAACAGCAGAAACAGGCTATCTGCCTACTTCATTCCCTCCAAATGTTTCCTGAATGCCTAAGTGTGGTAATCTGAAAGTCTCTAGAAACATGTGATTAGTCTGCACTGCCCAAGGTGACAGAAGATCAACAAAAAGCCAGAAGAGATTTTTGGTTTTACCTTGCATGTTGAGTGGAAAAGCTCCTGTGAAGAAAAGGGGCTGAAAGGCTGGCACAGGCCCCACGCAGGAGCCGTTCCCTTGCTGGGGTAGGGACTGGCTGGAGCCTGCTGGTGAGGGGCTCCTGCCCCAGGAGACTGAACCAGGGTAGGCAGGAGCTCTCTGCAGGGCAGGATTGGGGTGTGAGGGCCCAGCAGCTCCTCGGGGCACGGGTGGGATGTCCCTGCTGGGAGGCGCCTCAGGAGCCCGGGCCCGTCTGTAGGTGTCCGAGTCAGGGACTGAGGGAGAGCTGGGGTCTGGTGGGTCCAAGTGTGAGAGATTCCCATTCAGAGCAGGATCTGGAATGTGGCTACTTGAGGTGTTGTAAACATATGGGAAAGGTGGGTTAGCCAGGTAGTTGGGGATGATTGGCAGATCTGAATCTTGCTTTACGTCTGTGAGTTCATCTTCCACTGTGAAAAAAAAAAAACAACAAAACATTCTCCAAGACTGATTTTGGTTTTGTTTTCTTTTCTTTTCTTTTTTTCCTTTTTTTCCCCTACTTTTACACAGAGGGAATGCAGTGCTAAAAGCATTAGAGGTTAGATGATGCATCAGGCAGCACCATGTCTTTTTTTCCTATTATAAACAGAATGCTTGGATGTTGCCATACAAATATAAAAGCTGAGTCTGATTCTAATAATTCTGGGGGTGCTAATTCCTTCTAAACACTGCAGTACTTCTGTTTTGGTTTGTTTTCATCTGTTGCAGCACATTGTAACATGGTCTCTGGTGGAATAATGCTCTCATCTTCATAATGTATCAGGCAACAAAAAACAAAGGGTGGTATGTTGTTTGATATTAAGGCAGAAGATAAAGGGAAGAGAACATGCAGTACTGGGAGAGCTGCAGTATTAGCCATTCAACAGCTGGGAGAGACAACAATGAAAACAAAACCAGACACAAAGGAGAGACAAGAGGTTGTTAATCGACCACCTTTCAAATTACTTATCACCTCCAGCAGCAAAACCTGCTCTGTTCCAGCAGTTACAAAACACGATAGAGATGCTCAACCAATGTCCTTTAATGAGCCATTTATCTGGGCTGCTAATTTTTGATTATTCAGCACAGAACATAAGGAAAATTATGTGAATTATACAAGAGGTTCCTACAAATTCGAGAGATTTCTCTCCTGCTGTCCTTCTGAAAACTGGAAACTGCATCTACCTGGCACATAGCATTCCTCAAAATACAGTTTTTCTAAATTTCTAGTGTTTCAAAAAAAGTCTAGCTATCTGGGTATGGAATTTATTGGTAATCCCCTTTAATTAAACTTTGTTTTCTTACCATGTAAACACTCTAGAAATCACGTCCTAATACTAAAATCCAAACACAGTATCTTCACATGCAAAACAAAGATTGGAGCACACACGCTTTGAACACCCCTTTACTAATATTTGATGATCATATGGCACGATCACTGTAGGTTACCTCCCAACATCTTCCTGATCTCTCTCTTGGATGTCAGCTGGGCTGGCCTCTCCCCTTTCTTGGTCAGGATGTCCTTATCAGCCCCAGCGTGCAGCAGATAAGCCACAACAGCCGCGTGGTTGCGCTTGCAGGCCCAGTGCAAGCAGGTCCTGCACATGGAAAACACCAATGCTGTGTCAGACCAGAGTGATGGCACATTCCTTCCCACTCACTCCTGCTGCCCGTGAGAAGAACACTCTGCACATGTAACACAGGTTGGAGCTGCAAACCTCCTTGGAAATTCACCCTGGATTGGGAGTGTGCAATGGCACCTGCTGATCTCATTTTCTCTTTGCTCCAATGCTCGTTATTGCAGTAAATTTTACTACAGTAGTATTTTTAAAGTTCAGGATCTTTTCAGTTTGTAATTTCTTAGGCTACAGCTTTTAGGCCACTGGAAAAATAAGTATGTGTATGATTTTAATCTTTTCAAGAATCAGGTGTGCTTGGAATATTTGTGTTTTTGTGTGTGTACATGCGATCTGTTACTGGTATCTCCCTAGGATGCTATGTGTACTCTTTAATTAATGCTGCCAGCATAAGTACTTGCATTTTCTGGCAAGCAAATTACATTTTAAATATTGTAAGCATAGTTTCTAAGAACAGTTCTTTGCCCAGTTGCCATTTGCTGCATCAGTAATTACTCAGATCTGCAGACAATTAATTTTCTGCAATTTGTGATGCACAGAACTAATCCCTTTTCTGTATTTTCAGATGATTATTTGCAGTTGCTAACTAGAGAAATATATTAAAAAACATCCTAAAAGCTGCTTAGTCCTCAGATCTTATTTAGTGTGTGTATTAAGGACTTACAGACTCACACATGTAAATTGCTATAGAGTTGTACCATTCTTTCCTATCCCAGGTTCTAGTGGTGTTTGACCTTTCTCTAGCTCTTTTATAGCAATTCTCTAGCTCCAGCTGAAGGAGATACTTCAGAACAATGAACATGCTCAACCCTTCTCCAAGTGTGTTCATTTATTTTTAAAGAATTATATAAAATAAAGCAGAGACAAATAAACTTAGAAGAGAAAAACTTCCAGTTGGAAGTCCAGCTCCAAAAAGCTTTTTCTACTTCAGGTGGTTTGGTTTGATTTGATTTGAAGGGATTTGTTTACAGGAGACTGAAAAGTCAGACAGACAAGGTATTTGTATTGAGTATTTGCACTGAGCACCAAATTTGCTGGTTTAGTTTTTTAGAGAAGATATGTAAGGCTCAACAGCACAGCCTCATTTTGGTACCCATCCTGGCCATTCCACATGGCCTGTGCATCTACCCACAGATCTGAAATGTACCAAAATGTACTGCAAAAAAATTAATTGTACAAACTTAAACAATGAAGATCCATTTATTGCCATGGTTAAAAATTACCAGATCATTCTTTTTAAAAAGAATTAATTTTATTACAAGACTTATTTAATCGATTCCAGTTTTAGATACAAACTCATTCTGATGACAGCTTGCTTTTTATCTCACTAAGATCATCCAGCGTCCTGCAAATCAGTTACTTTAAATTTTTACAAGCTTTAATTTTAATCACAATTTAAAGTTCAAGTTGTTAGGTGTTCCATGTTTCTCAAAACTGCTGATTGAACTTTCATCTTTAGAAGAGTCTTGCTCCTTTCCTAATTTTATTTTTCCTCTTTTTAATTATAATGTCATGGAATCCTAGAATGGTTTGAGTTGTAAGGGATCTTAAAGTTCATCTCACTCTACCCCCTGCCAAGGGCAGGGACACTTTCCACTGTCCCAGGCTGCTCCAAGCCCTGTCCAACCCTGCCTTGAACATTTGCAGGGATGGGGCAGCCACAGCTTCTCTGGGCACCCTGTGCCAGGGCATCATCACCCTCACAGGGAAGAATTTTTTCCTTACATCTAATGGAAATCTCTTTTAATTTAAAATTGTTCCCCCTTGTCTTATAACCATCTGTGTGTGTAAAAAGTTTTTGAAAACAAGTTTATAATTTCAAGCACAAAGCAGCACAGTAAATACAGGCTGAATTCTGAACCTGCAGAAAACAGTCTCCAAAAATGCCTGAGCATTCCCTGTAAAATCCTCCTTCAAATAAAATCGTGTGTTTATGTCTACAGTGTTACTTGTACATGGGTCTATTACAGAACAGCCTTTGCTTTCGTGTCCTCAGGTGGATCTGGACGAGATGCCAAATCCCAATGTTTCTATACATCACTGGAATAAGTTCCCTGTTTGAAAGAGAAAGTAATTTTCTAACTTGAGTTAATAATAAATATTTCTGCTCAGGCAAGAGCCTGTAAAGCTGAGGTTTGTGTTCTGATACACCAAGCTGTCTCAGGCTGGGAAAAAAAAAATCAAAACCAACACTACAAAGTAAGTGCACGGTGACCTGGAGAAGGGGCACACAGGGCAGGAGGTGGAGTGGGCGCGCATGTTCCTGACTCCGGTTATCCTCTCTGGAATAGGAACAGCTCCATTGCGGAGGATTCGGCGGCGGATCGACCTTTTCCTTCCTCCTCAGTCCACCCCGCCTTGCCTTTCACGTGCGGAGCGAACCGGCGGCAGCCCCCGCGCGGGCCCGCCGGGCCGGGCTCCCCGGCAGCCCCGGGTCGGGGAGCGCCCTGGGTCGGGGGAGCGCCCTTACCATCCGTTGACTTCGTTCTGGGAGTTGAGGCCGACCCCCAGCTCCACGAGCCGCCGCACCTCCTCCGCATCGCCGAGCGCCGCCGCCTCCCGCAGCCGCTCCTGCCGCTCCCGCTCCGCCATGTCCCCGCAGCCGCCGCCCGCCTCCCGCATCGCCCCCCGCGCCCGCGGCCGCCTCTCCGCGGCTCCCCGCGCCCCGCTCCGGCGTGGGGGACGCTATTGCCGGTGACAACCCGGCCCCCGCAGCCGGTTCCGGGGCGCGGCCGCTGCCCGGGGCCGGGCCGGACGGCGCAGCCCCGGCTGGATGTTGTTTAATGGACATGGAAGTGTATCGTATGCGCTGTCTCCTGCTCCGCTGATTGTTTTTGCGGGCTCTCGCTTTATCATACAGTGAATTATGGAATCATCGAGTGTTAACTGTTGGGAGGGACCGTAAAGATCATCTCGTTCCACCCCCCTGCCATGGGCAGGGACACTTTCTTTCTAGACAACGTTTTTTAAAGGCCCCATGCAGCCTGGCATTGGACACTTCCAGGGGTGGGCCATATTTCTAGCTCGCGGACTGTTTGTAGTAATTTAATTAAGATTAATGTTATCCAATCAAGGAAGGAAGAACCTTATGATAACCACCGTTACGCAAAAACCTGCTGCTAAAGAGGCTACATAGAGGGATTCAGAAAAACTGAGTTTGCCTGGTAAATGCATGAGGAGGTACTGAAGAGATGTTTAGAATTAGGATGATTTGGGTTGGGAAGGAACATAACACTCATCTGGTTCCATCCGCCTGCCTTGGGCAGGGACACCTTCCACTAGACCAGGCTGCTCCAAGCCCCATCCAGCCTGGCCTTGAACACTTCAGGGACGGGGCATCCTCTTAACCTGCATAGGAAACTCTCATCATCTTTGTGCGTTCTCAGCAGAATCAAAAAAAAAAACCCCAAAACCCTAAAAACATAACTAAAGATCACTATCTGTCTGCAAAGCAATTGGAAAGATTGGAAAGATTATAGGTAGTTCCTGCCATTTGCATGGTTTGGCTTGAAAAGCTATTTTTTGCATTGTGGATTTGTCCTAAACCAAGTTAGAGAGTAGTCAGTAAAAGCTTGACCACTATAAAAAGTCAAAATAGTAATTTCAAACTCCACTCAAACTTTTGTATTCCGGCTTGCTCTGTGCAGCCACAGCAGCATGCCAAGGAATTCTGCAGTAGTCAGGCTCCAGTGTACCTGTTTGCTTCCTCAGTGCAACCAGAGCATTACACAGAAACTGAGACAGCTCAGTTCCTCCTCAGTTCCCAGCATTAGCACCCTGCCTTCCCTCCCATCCCCAAACCCAGACTGCAGGACACTGACCGAAAACTCATACCATAACTTGTATTGTGTTGATTTCAGCCTTCTGTTCCAACCATTCCATTTGGTTCTTAAATCATTACAATATTGCAAACCTTGAAAGACATTCACAGGCTCACAGTGCTGCATTAGGGAGAGATTTCCAAAAGGAAACCCCTCAGGTAACAACTGGTGCTTGCATGAAAGCCCCCAGTGATGCTGAACAAAGCTGGTGTCAGTCTGAACGGGTTTTACAAGATCAGCATAAACACTGGCTTAAAGGTTTTTTAAAAATATTATCTAATTAATATTTTAATTATTGTATGTACTTATGATGTTCAAAACAATGTTGAGTAATTGGGAAATAGTTGGCAATTGCTATGTGAAATTCAGTATATATTAAGTACAAAGTCACATCTAGAAAGGAAAACAAAGTGGGCTGGTTCCAAGGTCAAAGAGTAAGATTTATTTTACATATGCAGGACTTCTATTCTCCCTCAACCTGTCAAGCATGGGGACAGGCTTTCCAGGGAAGTGGTGGAGTCATCATCCCTAGAAGCATTCAAAAAACTTGTGGATAACGGCCCTTGAGGACGTGGTTTATTGGTGAGTGTGGTGATGGTTGGACTGGATGATCTTAGAGGCCTTTTCCAACCATAACAATCCTACAATTCCCTGAATTCCTGCAGGACTCAGTAGCTGTGCATCAGGAGTGGTTTGGGCGAGTTTCTTCTGCCAGGGTGCAGAGGGGACCATGACACTGCTTCAGCTATGCCCAGGGCCATGTCCTTGGCCTCTAGCCATGACCAGCAAGGCCAGCACAGAATTACAGAGTCACAGAATCACACAGAATCACCAGGCTGGAAGAGACCTCCAGGATCATCGAGTCCAACCCAGCCCTAACACCTCAACTAAACCATGGCACCAGTGCCACATCCAGTCTGTCTTTAAACACATCCAGGGATGGTGACTCCACCACCTCCCCAGGCAGATCATTCCAGTACTTTATTACTTTTTCTGTGAAAAATTTTTCCTAATATCCAACCTGTATTTCCCTTGGTGCAGTTTGAGACTGTGTCCTCTTGTTCTGTCAGTGCTGCCTGGAGAAAGAGACCAACCCCACCTGACACAGCCCCTTTCAGGGAGTTCTAGAGAGTTATAAGGTCACCTCTGAGTCTCCTTTTCTCCATTGTGTGCGCTCTGACACCGCACCAGGCTGGACACTGTCGTGACAGGTCACCGTCCGCAGTGATGACACCTCGCTGGGCACGACACCGTCTGTGTGGCACCCGCTGCCCCTCACGCGGAGCCACAGGCGGCTGCGGTCGCTCCGCGTTCTGGTGTTTGCCGGGACTCCCCGGTCCGCTATTTGCCGGGACTCCCGGGTCCGGTGTTTGCCGGGACTCCCCGGTCCGCTATTTGCCGGGACTCCTGGGTCCGGTGTTTGCCGGGACTCCCGGTGCGGCTTTTACCGGGACTCCCCGGTCCGGTGTTTGCCGGGACTCCCGGGTCCGGTGTTTGCCGGGACTCCCGGGTCCGCTATTTGCCGGGACTCCCCGGTCCGGTGTTTGCCGGGACTCCCGGTGCGGCCCGCCCGCCCCGCCGCTGCCCGGGCCGGGCCCGGAGGCGCCGGGAGGGAGCGGAGCACGGCGGGCTCGGCCCGCGCGGTGCATTGTGGGCAGGGCAGCCGCCGTCGCCATTTTGTCTCTGTCAGGCGCGGCGCGGGCGGTCGGGGCGAGGAGGCCGAGCTGGTGTCTGGCGAGGGGGATTCGGCCCGCAGCTCACGATGATATCGGCCGCCCAGCTCCTCGATGAGCTCATGGGCCGGGACAGGAACCTGGCCCCGGATGAAAAGCGCAGCAACGTGCGGTGGGACCACGAGAGCGTGAGTGCAGCGCGGCCGCCTCTCTCCTCCCTCCTTTTCTGCTCTCGCACACTGCGCGTGGCCGGGGGTTTGTCGGAGCGACGCGGGCGGTTTCTCTCGGCCGGGGACAACTGCGGGGAGGGGGCAGAGGGAAGGGGTGAGGCGCCGGCCAGAGCGGGGATTCCCCGTGGTTTGTCGGGGTGCGGGTCGGGCCCTCCGCGCCGGGCCCTGCATGGCGGCCTGGGGCGGGCCGGGCCTGGCCGTGCGCGGGAACAGCGCCGGCTCTCACGGAGGAGAGCAAGATTCCTGCACGGCCGGGCTGTTGTTGGGCTGCAGGAGGGACAGCCCCGGTGTTGGGGTGCCTGCGGGGGAAGGCTGTGCCCGCCGGTCCGGCTGTTAACGGGAACGGGAGTTTTCCAAAGGGCTTGTGGTGGCGGAGGTCTCCCGTAGTGAAACACAAAAACAAGGCGCCGGAGCGGTTAAAGGAATTCAGCACTTCTGAGTAGATGCTGCTGACTTACACGAAGAGGGATGAGACAGATGTTCTGGTTTGGGAGATAAATGTCTCAGGATCTCTTCCTGAGGGTGGTGCTGGGGGAGGAAAAAGAAGGGCACGCGCCTACCGCCTGTAATGTTTGGAGGTTGTACTACTACAAGGAAAAGCCGTAAGACTGTGCAGAGTGAGGATTTGGGTAAGGAAAGCTTGATTCTTTCCGTATTTCCTCACTCAGAGCAATCTGCTTTGGGGTGGGGGGACGGACACTAACATAAACAAGACTGTTGCGTAGGAGCACTTACGGACTTTTGTTGATGTGGTGTTCATTCATTTTCTGTAATAAGTAGCCCAAACAAGACAACGTCGTTGTTGTTGTTGTTGTTATTATTATTATTATTAATTGAGGTTTCTCCACTGCCTGAGCTTTAATGAATGATGAGTTAGTTTTGGCCGTCATAGTTGAATTGTAAGTTACTTGAGGAAAGCTCAGTGGTACCTACAGAGTTCCTATAGCTGCTGCTTTGGGAGACATGAACACTGATGAATTTTAAAATTGTATTTTCTGTCGTTCATGTTGCCTTTTTTGAGTTACGGCATATGTTAAAAGAAAATCTCACAGTTACAATAATTTATCACTTAAGTGATAGGAATTTCTGTGGTTTAAGCTGCACAAAGCATTTAGCTCCCCTCCCTTTAGCATTAGGATGTTGTTTATTTGCGAGGAGGGAGAAATGCTTGGGTTTGGCTGTTCTAAATTGCATCTTAATCAATGACATTGCATGTTTTTATATGGGATTTAGGTCATTATTTAGGAGGATAATACTTGTTTGAATTGGTTGAATTTGCATGATCTAAGGACCAATACCTATCTTACCTTAGATTTTTGAAGTGTGAGGAACCACTCCCCCCCTTGAAAAATGCTGCTCTATAGGTAAGCAGTGCATGTCAGGAAAAATTGTGAGTTGAGGAAGTTTTCATGAGCTTGTTTATGTGTTTCTAGACTTACTTTATTAAGAAAAGAATTCAATTAGGTGTTCAGTTAAATATTTTCTTTTGATTGTGAATTTTTAAAAGGGACCAGTTAGGTGAAATATATGAAATACAAGGTGAATGACTTGAGCCATGTTCATCCAGGTAGAACAGATAAGGGGATTGGTTTGGTTTATTCATTAAGGTGAGAAAAACTTCTTTCTTTGCTGACTCTTGTTTTCCCCATCATTCACTTTTAATAAGTTTAGATTACTTTCATCATCTTCAAATGAGCAAATCACAGAATATTTTCAATTTTTCTTTTCACTTGCAACTTCATGCTGGAGAGTTTGACTCTAACCAAAGCACTCCGTCTCTAAGCTGTTCAGGTTTGTTGTTGTAGAAACAGGCCCTTGTCTCTCCTTCCTGTCCTGGGACAGTTCAGAAAGTGAGAGCTGTCCTGTGACTGAGAGCACTGGGAAGGTGACAGTTCAGGCTTGAGCCTTCAGTCCTGCACGATCTGCTGCTGTTGGCTCTGCTTCTGCTTTTATTTAGGATTAAGTACAACCTTTCTGCAAGGAATGTTGTCCTAGGTTCCTATAGTCAACTGATGAGTTCATAAAACCCAACAATTACTCCTGTTAAACACGTGTTTCTGTTTGACTTTCTTTGTCACCTAAAGATTAAATTTGCAGTGCTGACATGTTTTAAAAGACAGGAAATGCAGGTGAGGCTCAAATGGTAACATTAATTCCTGTGCCTGCTGTCCTGCTTTTCAGGTGAAATACCTGTGCTAATGTAGTTTCTTTTGAGATTAGGCATAGATCAACATGCAGCCTGCTCAGTGCCAGCATGATGTTGTATTGATCCCAAAGTGTGGGATTTTATCGCATTTCATCAGTTTTGAACGTGGAAGGTTGTCACAAGAAGCTCATCTGTATTTTGCTTATCATTTGGAGATTGCATCGATGTGGCTATCAAACTGGAAGGTGCAGTAAATACAGGATGGAAGTGGAAAGTGTGGAAGCAGAGGGTGTGATAGCTCAGCGTTTGATTTATTTGCTGTGCCAATGATGCATGTCAATTATATTATAAAAGCTTTTGTAGAGCTTAAGTTCTTACTTTAAAACTTTGACATTATTGAAGCCTTGAATTTTTAAAAATTGGAATTCCACTTGTGAGATATTTCAGTATGATGGCATGTCCTTAGGTGTTTAATCATGGTTTTGGCAAAAAGCTTTGTTTTGTGTGCAAGAAGAAGTCACTAGTATCATATATTTTGGTCTTTCTGCTTACTATCATATCTGCAGACAAAAGTGTGTTTCTTTATGGATTCACACCTTCCTGCTTTACTATGCCACCTGCAGAAAGTAAATTCTTATGGGAACAGTGATTGCATACGAGTTCTGAGACAGCCCAGCATGGGCTGCCCGTGCTCCTGTGGGATTTGAAATTTTGATGCTTCTTCAAGGCAAACTCGGGGCTTTCAGAAAGCAGAGAGGCACAAGGAGCTGTTCGAGACAAATGGCTGTGGGCAATCATCTCTGATAATGCAGTTTCTCGAAGTGTAGGTTTGTATTCAGTCTGATGGGATGGTTTTAGCTATTTATGATGTGTTATGCTTTTACTTTTATAATGCCAGCGACCTAAACTGCTTTGTGTCTAGGTAGAATTTAAGGACTTAATCCTCTGGGGCATGGAGGGAGAGCACCTAGCCTGCCATTACCAATACTCTTCTGAAGACAAGTAACATTTGTCTTTAAGAGTGGGTTCGGGAGAAGGGCTGATGTTTGTTTGGGTTTGGGTGGGCGGGCATTGCTCTTAAAATGTTCCCTGCATGTGAGCTTTAATGAATTCAAAGAACTCAACTATGAGAAGGAATTTACTAGGTTTTGATGTGTAAGACAGTCTGCTGCATTTTATTCTCAGCCTTTTTACTAGGAATTGTCTCCTTAAAGGAATTTGCTTATGTAATTGTTTATTACCGTTAGAGAGAGACTTCTCCATCAGTAAATAAATTTCCTGCAGAAGAGAAACATGTTAATGTAGAAGCATTAACAATATAGAGCTGTCAATAACTTCTTTTTATGACAAAGCTTTGAGCTGCTTCCCAAACTCCAGTTGAGCTTGCAATTCTTGCTATTAACTCAGTGGACTTGGATGTAGAGGATGCTGCTTTCCCACCTCCAAGAGATTTCAGGGATTAGTGAATTTGTGATGAAGAAGTGGAAAGTTCCAGGCATCCCTGTTTGTTACAGTGTAGTAGTGTCTTACCAAAATGTGAGCACTCAGGGGCTTTGAAACCCACGCTGTGCTTTGTACTGCAGCAGCAGTTTGACAGGGGCACTTCTCTTTGCACCTTCTTGCTGGCAGAGTTGTCAGAATAATTCTGCAAAAAGGAATAAATGCTCTTTACCTGCACAGGGAATTCTGCTTTCCAAACTGCCTGTTATGGAATGTGTTTTCATATTTTCATATTACTTGTGATTAACCTGATAAACCATGGGTGGGTGATGCCAGTTGAAATTCATCTCAGTCCTTTAGTGGTGCTGTGATGCTAAGCCATTCCTTGGCCCTTACTGTTCCCATCACCACTAATTACTTAGGATGATTAGAAGTGCAGTTGGTGTCCAGCCTGGGAAGGCAGATGTTGCACTTAGTGAGGCTGAGCTGCAATGATAACTGCAAGGTTCTGCAGGATTCCAGCAAGCTGTGTTTTCCTGTTGAAACAAATTCAGTTGAAGAGCACAATGAAATAGGAACGAGAGGGGAAGAAAATCGCTTCAGCCACACTGCTCTGAACCACTCTGAAGTGAGTGTTTCTCTGCAGGCTGCTTCCCAGGAGGGAATGTCAGATAATTGACTGAGTGCCATCCTAGTGCTAGAGCTGGTAGGAGAAAATTATGGCAGCATTTTAGTAAATGTATGTCATTATTTTCGATTTGAGTTTTTTGTTTGTTTGATATGGCTTGTGATATTTTGAGGTTTTTAATATATAAATAATTAATGCCGTGTATGGTGTGTTTTAAACCTCATATGTTAGTATTGGTTGCTGCAACTTTTGGGTGTAACCATCAGTTCATAAAAAGAGGATTTTCCTAGTAGTGCTGTTACATAATAATTGTAATTCTTTCTGGTTTTGGTTGAGGGTGGGTTGTTTTGTTTTGTTCATCATACTTCTAATTACTTTTCCTTTCCTTCTTTTCTTACTAGTAGTTTCTAAACTGTTACAGGCCAGTTTGCCTAATTTTTTGGTTGACAGAAGATATTCTATAACCCTCTTAACAGTATGGTGTGGTCAGACTGTCACTACTGTGCTCTCTGTGTCTTAGGAAATTGTCTAATCCTTCTCTGAATTTTTTTGGGAAGTGTCTTTCCACTGATCCTTATACCTGGATGTGAGTATGAGAAAATGGAAGGAGAGAATGTATAGAGAAATTACATTTCTGTGGACTAGTACAGAAATCCATCCCAGAAACTGCTCCTTTGAAGCAACTCTGTAGTAAAACAAGGGATATTGCAGCTTTCAGAAAAGGGCAGATTCTGAAATCAGATTTTGTCCAGTAACTTTCTCTTTCCTTCTGAGGAAAAAAAAAAAGTCATTTCACATGTTTTCGTAACTATTCTTGGTAAATTGCTTTGGATAGGTACCAGTGTCCAGACCTGGATCATGGGAGAGGTATTCAAATTACGCAATAAGAGATTTGTTTGTTTGTGGTTCTTGTCCATGATTTGTTAATAGAAAGCCTGATTGTTTTTCTGAGGAATCTGTGAAGCAGTCAGCAGAGTTTGAACTTCTGTAGCCTGATTTGCAGTCTGGCAGTTAGCTTGGGAAAAGAAATCGGGCTGACCAAAATAAATCAATTTGATCAACGGGTATCACAGGCTTTTTAGTGAGGTGGTGGGTTTGGGACCTCTCTCCTCACCCCTGTTTCTTCAGATGCTGCAGTCTGTGTCTTGGGAGATAAAATACAGCAAGTGTTTGTCCTCAGGGTATGTGAGAGGATTAGAACTAGGCTGTCATGCATTCACAGGCATTAGATCTGACAAAAATAAGAAACTGGTGTAATGTAAAGGAGGTGCTGGAACAACGTGCAGGCTGGTTTGGGATTTATACCTTAATTAATGGCAGGCACATCTGTGGGAAGGGTCTAGTGAAAAGTTAATTATTGAAGGTGGTTTATGAAGTTAGGGATGGAAGTATTTCTGAGTCTACCCCTCTGGCTGTTCAGATTTCTGTGTTATGAACTTCAGGAATTGACCAACTTGATTAGCTAAGCCCATGCTCATGGATAAAGGTGAATCATTTTTTAACAAAAGCTGGTTTTATCCCATCATGTGTTAAGTACTTACTGACTAAAGTAACAGGTTTGTGGGTTTTTGAACTTTCTGGTGGTCAGTAATGAACCTGAGTCAATAATGTAAAGCCAGACTGTGCAGAAACAAACCGAACCCTCTGTAGCTGGCAGGAGACCAGGTTAAAATGAATGTCTTCTCTGCCTGAAAAACTGTGTTTTAGAAATAAAAGTGATTACATAAAATTTTCAGTTCAAGAGGCAAAAAATGATGCCTGTTTCTTTTCTTCTCTGTCAGGTTTGCAAATACTACCTTTGTGGCTTTTGTCCAGCTGAATTATTTACAAATACCCGTTCTGATTTAGGTAAGTTTATAAGTCATGACATTTTTATTCACTTAAATGTAGTTATAGTTGAGCTTTTGTTTGCAAACTATGTTTTTAGCGTTTATAAACTATGTTAATTGCTTGGTCAGAACTTTTTTTTTTTTAAATTAATTTCTAGGGTTACCAGTGCTATACTATGCTAAACGTAATCTTAATTCCAGATCCTACTTTGTCTAAGTGAAAAAAACTTCTTAAATTTTCTTTTTCTTACTTTGTAAGCTAAATTACTGGATGATGTGGGGTGCTTTTTTCCTGTTCAAGTGTCAGTGTCTAATTTAGGTTATTCTGCCTGGGCAGGCTTTCAACCTATTTTTCAAACCCAGGTGTTTAGGATATTACATTGTTTGTATTTACTGAGGTAAAACTTGATCTGGAAATTCTGTTTTTATGAAGACTTCATATTTAGAGTCTCTTTTAGTTTTATAATTATTAAGTGATGTTGGAGGTTTTTTTCTTTAATGTATCTTTTAAGCTCCAAGCAAAGGAAGCAGAAAGGCAGAAGCATGAAAGTCCGTGTGAAATGCCTGTAGCCCTTAGTGGTGCACAAACAAATGCTGGTGGAATATGAATACAACATTTAGGAATGCAGACTTAAGTTTTTTGTGTTGTGTTCTTAGGTCCGTGTGAAAAAATTCATGATGAAAATCTACGCAAACAGTAAGTTTGTTGTTTGATACGTTAAAGCACATAGAGTTTCTGGTATCTTTGGAATTTGTTAATAGCAATCCAAACATTACCAATTACTTGCTCTTTTTATTTGCAAAAATTTACTTATTTAAATATATAATATTCTCTTGCTGTGAGCAAGAATTTATAATTGTGTGTCTTGTTACCTAGTTTCCATCTGTTACAGCCTGATGTGAGCTCTGGTTTTAAATCTTTTCTCAGGTATGAGAAGAGCTCTCGGTTCATGAAGGTGGGCTATGAGCGAGACTTCCTGCGCTATTTGCAGAGCTTGCTCGCAGAGGTGGAGCGCAGGATCCGGAGGGGCCACGCTCGCTTGGCACTGTCACAGAACCAGCAGTCCTCTGGGGTGAGTCTGCAGCAGTCACTGAGGCAGCTTTTCCTGTAGCTGGCATCTTCAGGGTCGTATCTATTCAGGTAAAACTTAACTGTTACCCAGAAGATTCCTGATCAATAAGAGTTTCATCTGTTAGCCAGCAGATCACATCCGGTACTCATGGACGAGCCAGGTGCTCCACAGTCAGCAAGGGCCCTCTCTGTCCTTGCTATCTCTTGTTTCCCCAGAATGAGTTCTGTTCTCTGCCTGTCAAGTGTTGTCTTTACCCTGACAACTTCAGTTTCCCTTCTCTCCCCTAGCTGCACATTGCTCCCTCCCAGCTCTAGCAAGGAGTATCTTGTCCCCTGATGAATTGGAGCAGTGACTGTGGCCTGTGCTCTGTGAGTTGTGTGACTGCCAGGACAGCCTTGCTCCTTTCTGCTGCCCCACCTCACTGTTGTGTGCAAAGTCCAGTTCCTTCAGAAGGAGCTGTGCACAGTATCCAGTCTGAGATATCACTTGTGGAGCAGAGCAGAGAGAGCAGCAATAAGTCTGTTCTGGCAGCCTGCAGAGAGGACACTGCTGGCAAATATATCTTTGAAGTGAGATTCTTTTTGCATTTTACGCTCAGAATTTGAAATTCAAAGCCCACAGAACTTCAAGTCATACTTGAATGTCTGCAAAGAAATGTAGTAGCTGCGTGGGAGTGTCCGAGTTTAAAGTTAGGACTTTGAATACAGTTTTCTTACCTTTTATGGGCCAGGACCTTGAACATTTTTGTTGATTTGGGAGAAATTAGTGTGACTAGACTTAACTCCACTTAAGGGTGGAGTAAATTGAGTCAAGGAGTGTTTTATATTAGACTGGACTCTTATTAGTAGCTTCTCGTGGGAGAAGATGCCAGGGGGAGATTATTCCCAAAGTGTCTTTGGAATATATGAAGACATGCATTTGTGTGATTAAGCTATTTTAACAAAAGAAGAAAAAAACTCAACAAAGAAAGGAAAAAACCCCATCTCACTCTTGTACTTTTTACAGGGAGCAGGACCTACCGGTAAAAATGAGGAGAAGATTCAGGTGTTAACTGACAAAATTGATGTACTGCTTCAACAGGTGAGGGGATTTTAACCCCCATAAGAGAGATCTCTTGCTTTTGTTACTTGATCAAAAATTAAACTTTAATTTCTTTATTGCCTTTTAGATTGAAGAGCTAGGTTCAGAAGGAAAGGTGGAAGAAGCACAAGGAATGATGAAACTGGTTGAACAGTTAAAGGAGGAGAGAGAACTGCTGAGGTCTACAACTTCAGTAAGTAATGTGTTCATAGATCTGTGAGACAAATCAAAATGTGGTGCACAGGACATTCTGAATAACCTTGTCCTTCCACTGGAGACATGCAAGGTCTGTGCAGAATTTATTACATAGTAACAGGACATTTGGCTTTGTTAATCCAGTGTGTTGATTAGGCATTCTACCTTGAGAGTGGGCTTCTTGCACACAGATTATGGAATTACTCACCCAGCAGTCCTGGAGGAGAGCTTGCACCTTCCTCTGGTTGAGGTCTCAGTTAAAATTTGCCCTGTAGCCTCTGCAGTATAATCCTACTGAACTACCAGAGTGGCTGTTACAGAGAGCCCTTGAGTCAGGGCTGTGACTAGACAGGCATTTGTCTGACTCTGAGAGCTACAGAAGCCAGAGGGGATGTGTGAAATATCAAGTTCCTGTTAATAAAAAGGAGCCTAAGTTTAAAGATATTATTTTGGTGTTTAATGAAATGCTCAAATTGAGATTCCTGTTTTATTTTTAAGAGCTCATAACTGTTACAGGCAGGGTGTTTATGTCCATGCTGTTTGATTCATGAATATTGCACAGCAATAATCACCTGGGTTTATGTTGAAATTCCAGTGTACTTCTCACATCTGTTGAAACAGTGGTTTAATTTGACCACCATGCTTTTAAACAGAAGCCAGTATTTCTTTTTGTTTTTCTTCTATTGTATTCTAGCCTTTTGATTCCTTGAGGTATATTCCATGATAATTCTGCAGCTCCTGACATTTCAGTTGATCCCAAAGAAATCTTAAAACTGAAAAAGAAAGCTTTAAAAGAAAAACTTAAAACTTTTAATTTTTCTGATACTGCAAGGAAGTTGCAGATATGACTGTGTACATGTTAATGCAGTGAGTAATGGTTCTGTGGTTTCTCAAGGACTCCTTCCATGTGGGAGTGGACACAGGGTTGCCTCTTTCCTCCCTATTTACCGTGTTGGGGTGCAGTGCTCCAAAGATAAAGCAGGCAGATGTGATTTCAGCTCTCAGTAGAGCCTGGGATTTGGCAGCAGTAGCATAGAGTTACAAACCTGTTCACTGACTAAAACTTCTCTTTTGCCTTATCAAATATTTATCTTTTTCAGACAATTGAGAGCTTTGCAGCCCAGGAAAAACAAATGGAAGTTTGTGAAGTTTGTGGAGCCTTTTTAATTGTTGGAGATGCACAGTCCAGGGTAGATGACCACTTGATGGGAAAGCAGCACATGGGTTATGCCAAAATAAAAGCTACTGTAGAAGATTTAAAAGTAAGTCTTCCTCCAGTTATTGAAATGAAAAATGCTTGGAGGCTTCCTAATGTACATAAAAAGCTGTCCAGTGGATTTTCTCAGGAGGGTGAAACACTCCAAGAAATGGAATCCTGCACTGATGTAATTTGTTGTGACTTTAGATACAGGCAAAGATACTGATTCAGATGGGAATTTTTATGGCCTTTTTAAAGAAGTGTAGCGTGGCCTCTTTTCTTGTGAGAGTGACAAGCAAAAAACAGTTCTGGAAGGGAAAGGATTTTCATTTCAGGGATTTTAGGAAGCACTGTCCTTTGTTTGGAAAATAACACTGAACTATTTTAAAAGTTTAGGCTTTTAAATCCTCAGAATCTATAATTTTAAGTATCTTGAATAATCTTTATTTCTTCCTGTGAACTTGTTTTTTAAGGAAAAGCTACGAAAAAGAACAGAAGAGCCTGACCGTGATGAAAGGTTGAAAAAAGAGAAGCTAGAACGGGAAGAGAGGGAGAAAGAGAGGGAGCGGGAAAGAGAAGAGCGGGAACGGAAGAGACGACGCGAGGAGGAGGAGAAGGAGAAAGAGAGGGCTCGGGACAGGGAGAGACGCAAAAGGAGCCGCTCCCGGAGCAGGCACTCAAGCAGGACATCTGACAGGAGGTGCAGCCGCTCACGAGACCACAAAAGGTCAAGAAGCAGAGAAAGAAGGCGAAGCAGGTACCTCTGTGTGTCCCTTAAGTGTTTTCATGTAACTTCCCAAAAGGCAAAAATCCTGTGGGGACTTGATCTGTCAGCCTGAGTCACATCACTGATACATTAGCTTCACTTGGGTCTTGCTTCTGAAGTGAAGACACACTGGTTCTATGGATAAATAAGTTTTTGATGAGTATCACTGTCTTCTCTGCATTTTTGGAAGATGACCCCATAGTGGTGGAAGTGGCTTTATGAGGGAGCTTTCAGCAGACAAAGAGTACTCCCAAAAATTAAAGTCTTGTATCTTCCTTCAGTTGGTCTTTATTTCATGGTGGTAGATAGTTTTAAGCTGTGGAGGTGTGTCAGTAAATTAGGAGGGCAATATGAAACCAGTTCTTACGTACTGGGAAATACCTATATGCAAGATAAGATTTTCTGCAGATAATCACTATATTTGAAAGTGCTACTGTTTTACTGTGTTATATTCTGAGTTAGAAAACAGCAGTTGAGATTAACATTTTTGAAATTCTCTCTGAATGTTAAGGAGTCGTGACCGGAGGAGAAGCAGAAGCCATGATAGATCAGAAAGGAAACACAGGTCTCGTAGTAGGGACAGGAGACGGTCAAAAAGCAGGGATCGGAAATCCTACAAGCACAGAAGCAAAAGCAGAGAGAGAGAACAAGACAGGAAGTCAAAAGAAAAAGGTATGTTCGTATAAAGATTGAGTTCTTAGCAAGCTCTGAAACGAATCTTTTCTAAGAGTCTCAAAAGCTGTTAGTCTTTCAGTGAGCAGCTGAAAGTTCTTAGTACCAAATCAGAGCTCGTTCTGAAAGCTGTGTGTGTTGCTGTAAGCAATTTGAGGCATTTTGTTCTTTCCAGTTACTGCACATGTGTGCATACCTACACCCAGTGTCCTTCTCTTACCTGTTGCACTTTGTCTGCAGATGAAGTGTCCAAGGATTTTTATGTATTTTAAGACCTGTTTGCCTTTAGAAAAACATAAGCCTATAATCATTATTTCCTAAGAGTGAATGTCTTATATTCCTACTCTTAGTGGATATTTGCAGTTACCCTTTGCAGGCACATGTTTTGTGGGAGATCGGTACTTGGCTTCTCACCTGTACCATGTATTACTTCTCAACACTATCATGCTTCCTTTATTATCCTTTTAACAGTGCTTTTAAGTTTTTTTCCCAATCTGTAAATGCAGTCCAAGATAAATATTGCAGAATCTCTGTGATGCTCTAAATGACAATTTATGCCTTCTCCCCAGTCTCCTGCTTTTCCCCCCACCTTTCTCCCTTTTTTTTTGATTTTGTTTGTTTGTTGTTTAAACGCAGTGAGTTTTGCTTGTCAGTATTCAGGTGAGTCTCAGGAGAAAGCTGTGTTAGTCCTTGGAACGGTTTTGTAGCTGTCCATGCCATGTAGCACAGCATTCCTGGTGACTCACTGCTTCACCAGAGGCTGAAGCTCAGAAACTTAGTGGGATTACAAAGAGCTACAGTGAGAACACTGTAGATTCACATTTTGTGAGAAGATACTAATTCACTGTTATTGCTAAATTTCCCCCTTTAAAAGTCTTTTGGAACTTCTGTAGGAACGTAATACTTCTGGCTCTGGTGGGGAGCTGACTAATGGCAAGTCCGAAACAGCCACCCCACTTCATGGGCTGATCATCAGTAATGGATGAAACAATTGTGTTTCTAAGGTACTTTTGAGGTTCTCTGGAATGAAAGGTGCTCTGTGCATGTGTCTGGGTTGCATAGGCCTGTCTGCTTGACCCTTCTCCGTATTTATCCAGTGGATTGGTTGCCAAAATGTTGGTAATGCTTCATGTATTTCTCTTCCGTGACTTCCTTAGACTGTTTCAATTATTCTGGTTTATACTGTGGGGCATCTTTAGTATTGATTCTTCTCTCATTTTCCTTTGCCGTGTAAGAGAGGGGGTTTTGTTGCTTGCTTGTTGGCAGTGGAAATGATGTGCAGGCTTTAAACTCAGATTCAGTTTTGTAGCCTAAATCTGTCCACTTGTTACTATTCCTACCTGATACTGTGCCTTTTTTGCCTGCTTTATGAACAGATTTCTGGTACTTGGTCAAAGAATGTCCTATTCTCCTGAATGTGTGTATCTATGCATATAAATAACTGTTTTCTTGTTTATTCAAATTTGGTCTGGTTTTGAGCTTTTCAGTTCTTTCCTTCCCATAAATAGAGGAGCTAGTGAACTTTCTTCAGCATCTCAAGTATTTTTAGTTTTAACTTGACTGATTTCCTTGCTGGCTGTTTTATTTGCTGCTTGCTACTTTCTTCCACCAGAAATGAGAACAGTGAGGTGATGCTATCAGCTGCGATGAAAATCCCACCTGGGAAAATCAGTTACTTTTTTTGACCGTGCCATCTGTAAAAACACAAATAGGCCTTAGACCAGGACTGTAATGCTGAAGAAGTTAGTGATTTTCCCTTCGTTGGGAAAATCCTTTAACAGAAAACAATACAAAAGAGGAGGGGAAGAAGGAAAAATCTAAATCCAATAGTAGTTAATAAGGCAACATTGAATTTCTGTGCTGAAGCTGTAAGCACCATTGCATCCTCATACTTGCAATGTGGCACTGTAGGTAGGAAGTTAAGAAGAAAGCTTTAGAGAATCATATATTTAAAGTATGTGGCTTTTGCACAACAGTAACTTAAAAGTTAAATCTTAACTTAGTACATTGGGAATCTTGGCTTCAGAATCTACTTGACTTTATAGCCACCACTGATCTGCAGGTGTAAAAGTAAGCAGCAAAGGCTGTAACTACTCATGGTAGTGCCTTTCATGTGTAAATCTCAGACTGCTTTATAAAAGTGAATATTAACACCAAAAAACCCCAGAGGAACAGTTTCCCAAGACTTGCATACAGTTGCACATTAAATTAGTGCCACACTTTGAAAATTCAGAAGTCCTGGCTTCTTGTTCACTAAGATACTGTAGAAGATGGCAACAAAGGTTATAACAAAAAAGTATGTGTAAAAATGGGGACACTTGATTTGTGACTTGGATTTCAGGGTCAGGGATACCTTTGCTGAAGAAAGGAGGCACCAGCCATAAACACCAGCTGAGCATTAGCTTAATATAAACCAGTAGAATGCACCTGCTGTTCAAGTTAGCAAACTTCAGAGCAGATGGAATGAGTAGGGGATTTTAATAAAAAATATTTTCCAAGTATCTTCATTTCACAAAGGGTTAATACTGGAATAGGCCTCCAGACCACTTTGGCTTGGCTCTGTCTCTTCCCTAATCTGGATTCTGATACTTACATAAGAATAATTATGATCATGTTTTACTGTTAGTGATTAAACATCAGTAAATACTGCCAGAGCAGCTCAGTAATGCTGGCTATTATGTTTGATTTTCTGAACAGTAAAGGGATTCACTTGGTCGTGATAAGAATTCTCACAAAACACATCTCAGGTGCCCACATAAACTCGATCAGAAGAATATGTCTGTGTTTAATCTGGAAGCAAAGGCAATATTACATCACTATACCTAATAGGTCACAGCTGAAATATTACACCCAGTTTCAGCAGTAAACTAATTTTATGTACTTTCTCTGTTACTGATTAAAAATACAGTGGAGGAACTTAACTTGCAGATACTCTAGAGGTTGAAATGTTATTGGGCTATTTGTTGAGTACACTTCTTCAGTTCTGCTTGGCAAACTGGAGGTTTGCTGTAGTAAACCTATTTTAATACTGAATTTTTTAGAAGAGTTTGCTATTTCATACCACAGTTCATTAGGTTTTTTAACCTGAAACAAAATTATCCTTCCTGACCACATTCAAGACACAAACAAGACAGAACAAAACCCTGCACACTGCACATCCATAGGGCTATTAAGATCTACCATATCTACATAGGACAGAAGATAAGATTATTGGACTGACTACTAGTCCTCTGCGGGGAAACAAGACTACTATTCCTCAGTGGATCCACGTGTGCACCGGAGATACCTTTAAGGCACAAAAAGAAGACTTTTTAACAAGGTTAGTTAGAGTGCAATCTACCTGCGGAGTTGCCAACCGAGGGCAGACAGACCCAAAGTGACTTTAGTCCTTCAGTGAGCTGGGTGACGTTGCCGTGTGCTTTCCTCAAGCACCCTGCACTGGATGTGCTGCTGCAGGTGAATCCTCACTCCTGGTGCTCATTAGGCAGTTGCCCTCATTTCTCTGCGAGGGCTTTACCCTATCCTTTGCTAGTCTGTTATGAAACAAAGAAGTTGGGATGTCACTGCTCTTTTAAAGCTTAATTTCTTGCTTTGTCTCCTGGAATATAAAAGTGTGTTCTGCCAGTCTAGGTGATAATGTTACTTAAAATAGCTTTTTCAGAGTGTTTGATCTGTGTGCTCCTGTGTTGGGGATGTATCTATCTATTTATATTACTTACTTTGATTGCCCGGATAGCAGGGAATATTCAGAAAGAAAGAGCATGAATGTTTTCTGTATGATGACATCTGAGAGGTTGGTTTTTTGGATTTTTTTTTTCTCTCCAGAGTGTCTTTACTGATCAAGAGTTGAATATTATGGTGTGAAATAATACAGCAGGAATTGGTATTTTTATTAAATTTGCAAATACTGAATTTACAGATAAGGCACGCAGCTCTAATACTGAATGTTTTTCTTCCCATGGAAATATTTTTACTTCTGGCTTCCTTCCTTCCTTGAAGATTGAGGTTTTAGTGTAGCAAATGCTTCAGTGAGCTTCACAATTATGATGAAATTGTGGGCTCCTTCCCGCACATCTTGCTGTTTCTTTGCCTTTGAAAAAAATTGCTTTTTATATATCTTCTAAGCTATCTCCCCAAGCCCTTTAAAGAGTTGTTTATAAATGACTACTGTTTTTATAAAATTCAGAATTAACAACACTGACAAATGTGCAGCTTCAAATTTAATTTTGGTTGTCAGTGATCTCCACCTTCAAAGCTGTCAGTGCTTAATATTGTTTCCCAAAGGATTTGATAGTTTGAGATTGCTGGTTTTTAATTGGCAAGTATCAATTTCTTTGATTATGCAGTCAGGCATTGTCCCACCACTCTTTTCTGATTTCTCTGTCAAGAACCATAATTAACGAGAGTTGTAAGCCAAAGCAAGCCCATACACAATGAGAAATCAAAACTTGGGGACCAGAGGAGTCCCATAATAAGTAAGGAAGCCATGCACCATAATTACACATTTGCCTAACCTCTTTACCCCAGTTTGTTCATTTTGGCAGAGAGCTGAGTAGCTGCCTCTGTTAGGAGGTCTGACCTTTCTCCTCTTCCCCCACCCTCTACTGTCCCCTTGTACCTTTATTTTGTCCCCTCTCCATTCCAGCATGGTAGTCTGAAGCCTGTTTCTGTAACTTTTTGGGTATTACTGTTACTGCTGTAGAAAGTAATTGTTCAATCCGAATTGTATGCAATATATATCTCACATGTGCAATGTTTGTTTTTACTTTGAAATCCATGGTCAATGTCTTCTTTCATGGCAGAAAAGAGGGGATCTGATGATAAAAAAAGTAGTGTGAAGTCCAGTAGTCGAGAAAAACAGAGTGAAGACACAAATACAGACTCGAAGGAGAGTGAGACTAAGAATGAGGTCAATGGGACCAATGAAGACATTAAATCTGAAGGTGACACTCAGTCCAATTAAAACTGATCTGATATGACCTCAGATCAGACAGAGGTAAGTGCATTATTTCAAACTTTGATTAGGGCTTTTTGTTACTGTTTAACAGTGCAGCGTAAGTATGCACAGATGAAGATGGAACTAAGTCAAGTAAGAAGACAAACTAAAGCACCTTCTGAAGGAAATGACAGTGTAGTCCTGCAAAACATTTTGAGGTACATTGTTTTGTCTCAGCTATTTTGTAGCAGACTCGTGCCCCCATTAGTGTGCCTCTTTGGGACATATTTGTAATATAGTCACCATAGAAAAATTAATTATCTTTTTTTTTTTTTTTTAGGGATTTTGTTATCTTTTTTTAAAAAAAAAAGTTGAATTGGTTTTGTATTTAAGTCCATATTGTGTTGGTACATCAGCAGAAACTTTTGCTTAAATACTTAATATTTGAGGCACATGTTGGACTACTTTGTTTTCATATAAACTGCTAGTATTTCTTTGTCAAGGATGTTTCTAGTTTTTTTGCTTTATTGCCTTGCATTCTAATGCAGTTTGTTCTGTAACTCGAGAGCCAGTAGCATTGGATTGATGGAAGTGTAGGGTTTATGAATTATTGCAGCTGACTACCATACCTCACACAGCGTTGGTGTTGTGAGCGGCCCATGAAAAGCCAAATTAAAAATCAAGGATTCAGTCAAACTAAGCAGGTACTCATGCCAGGTACTCCTTTCTCTACCCACATCCATGTTTGAATGCTGTTGCCTGTAATCTTTAAGCTTACTGTTGTGTTTTTGATTTTGAAGCTAGTGAAAAGGACTTTTTGTGTATTGTGTGAATACTGTAAATCTGATGTTAACAGAATGGAATTTTCTTTCAACTGTGTGTAGGGATGCAGTGCTGCCCAGAATTAGATATCTTTAAAGAGTTTAAAATGCAATAAACACTACATAATATTCGCCTTGTTACTTTCAATGCAATTCAAGTCTTTAAGAGGTATGTGCTTAATATTTCCTACTGTGTAGGAGACTTTGAGTCAGCCATAGCACAGAACAGTGGAATGGCTGGTACCAGGCTTGTAAGATGTAAATGCAGACAGATGTCACCAAATGATGACAGTGGTGATGGCAGGAATGTATGCTGGAAACTGTTTGTGGGAAATGAAGCAGTTAAGCAGTAGGCAATTACAATACTGTATTGAAAGGACAACTTGAAGTTTTCTCCCCACTCTTGACATAGCTTTCTTACAGAAGGTCTTTAGTTGTATTCCTGAAATACGGCACTAACAGTGGAGATGACAGCTGATAAATGAGCTTCTTGCAACATAAATTTGTTACTGTAGTTGCATTATGTATGCTAGGAACTCTTAAACATTTAATGTTGATATTAAACCATTAATGCCACGTCATTGCTTCTAAAGCCAGTCATGTTCAATGGTGATGTTTTTGTAGAGTTAAGATGACAGCTAACAACTGGGTGAGTGTATAGGAGCTGTGAACAAAATGCTCCTAATGCTGTCTAATCGTCTGTTCTCCCAAAATTTTGCATTATAGGACTACTACGTGAAGAGTCTGCGAAGACAGCGGAACACAGCTTAAACTGAAGATCTGCTTTAAAATGAGGTGAAAGAAAGCTGTAGTGGCGTAGAAAAATATAAAGTTGAGTTAGAATTTTTTTTATAAAATTTAATTCAGGACTGGTGTTTCCTCCCAGAGTTCAGAAAGATGTGTTGATAATAGCACATATGCTACTGAGAATATAAGTCCTGTATCCTTTTTTTCTTTAAGACTTTTTAAGATAAGAAACAACATAACCTAAACACATGGCTTGCTCAGTGTTTAATTGCAAGTTTTCATTCTTGGACTTTAAAACACAAGAATAAATGTTTAGTATTTGTGTGAATCGAACTAAAACGAAATCCCATTTTTACAACTAAGCAGTTCCTAGCTTCTTGATATATGAGAAATGGAAATAAAGTATCTTTGAATTTCTGTTACAAATTTGATTGTCTCTGTCATTGAACATTTAATATTAAATAAGCTTCTTTCCTAATAAATTACTCATGTCTTCATGCTTAGTTCATTAATTTGAATGCTTAGTTATTCTGTGCTGTTTCTGGGTTTGAGTATTTTTGGTGCCATCAGGATTTAGTTTCAGGCTTACTTTTACAGCAGTTAGATACTGTTGGATTCAGCATCTCCCCAAAAAATGCCTTTTGCTGCAGTTGGTTAAGAAACTACAGAAATCTTGCAATAAAAATATAGAAATTAACTCTTTATAAAATGGTTCAACTTTGACAGCACATTTAGAGTGGTGCCAGTACTGAGACTGGCGTTCAGACTGCTTCATATTTGCATTGCATATTGGTGTGTGATATTGAACAGACACTCTGGCAGGGAGATGTGCCTCACGCTTCCCTGTGAAGCTGCAGGGCAGGCACGAGTGGTTCTTGTTGGAAAAGAGCTGCAGTGTGCACTGGTCAGTGCTGTGGCTGTAAGGCAATGAATCCACATTCTTTAGAAAGGGCATTGTCTTTGCCATTAGTATTCAGGCGTGGACAGTGCATGGAACCAGAGTCAGAGATGGACAGAACACCACTGTAACCTGTGCTGATTTTGTGACCTGTGGGTGGAAGTGCACTCGAGAGGAATCTGCATCTCGGTCCCTCTGCTCGGTAGCGACAGGTTTTGATGCCAAATGCAGCCAGCCATGTTCCTTTTAGGACTCTTGTTGTTCTAAAGTAGACACATGTGCATAGGGGCATAGGGCATGGGGAGTGGGTGTGGTGGTGTTTTTGGGGAAAACTGAAGTGAAATAATAGCTAAATTCTAATTGGAGACGTTGGATACACACCTCCTTTTGAAAGGTGTGAGACAGGACTCTTCCTGGATGTGTTACTTTCAGCAGTGCAGATGTTTGTCTGGCACGTTCCACTGCACATACTTTTTACAGGATTTGCATTTCCCCTTACTTTGCAAAAGTAAAAATGATTAAATGAGGTACCTTATAGCAGATTAGGCTGGGATTCAGATTCTGATATGTATCATAGGGAAGTCTTCAAGGCTGTAAAGATGGAAGGAAAATTCTGTTTTCCAGAGCATAGGAAACACGGTACCTTTCTGCCTCCAGATTTGATTGTACAAACATCTCCACAGAGATTCATCTTGGTGAGAAGTATCTTCAGAGCTCAAGGCCAGGATAAATACCATCCCAGATTTTCTAGGAATGCTAGGCAAAAGGCAAGTAGCTGATTTCAGTAAGCACCTCTTACATGCTTTCTCCATACTGGTTTTGACAGCCTGACAGTCTTTTATTAGGTGTTGAAAATGAACTGCCCTATGATTTTCCAAAGTTGTATTAAAATTTTAAGTGTCCTGTCCACTCTAGAGTAATCTTCATTACCCCCACCCTAAAAAGGAAGAGATTAAGGTACATGAAATGACTCCTTTCATATAAGTGAAGAGTAGCAATGTCAGTTCAGTACAAGTTTGTAGTGCAAACAAAAGTGGTCCTTGGAAGAACAGTAAGTTTTGTAAACTTAGTCTCAGTTGTCATTCCAACAGTTTATTGTTCAAAGAAAAAGCCCAACAAAAAACAGTTAACATAACTAGTGTGCCTTAGAATTTATCAAACTGCATAAAACATACAAAAATATTTCTCTGAATGCATAGATTTACTGTTATTACAGTCAGATTATGAGTAGAGTTTAGGTCTTAACACATTAACTATTATTCTTGGTGAAAACTAGAGAAATAAAGCTTTTTAAACCAGCTGCCCTCTAGCAGAACACTCAGTAATTAGTGGAGACAGTCCTTACACTGACTTCCTAAGTAAAGGAACTGGAAAGAAATTAGATACTCTTAATTAATTTTGAGCCATTTAACCACTACTGTTTCAGACAGTTATTGCACACAATCTGAGTTAGCCTCCAAGTTATGCTGGAAAGGTAAATACACAATTGTTAAAATAAAACCTTCTTTGCTGTCCTACAAGAAAAACAAAGCAGGACCCTTAGTTAAGAAGTTTTACTTCATACTATGTCACAGTCTTAAGCTTCCCAGGAGTTTAATCTGGCACTAAAGTAGTTCAGCTAAATTTTGATACAGTGGCTGGAGAAAACCAGGATTGAGAATGGGAAGTTGGCAGGGTTGAGGTGATGTGGATGGAGGAAAGAAATTTAATTATTTTGACTGCAGCAAGCAAGAATTTTAAGTCTAAGTAACTCAGTGAAATCCTGAGCCAAGAGTCTAGCATCTCCTGTGCTGGCAGAAGGGGTTTGTGTTCTCTTGGTGTGCAGCAGCTTGAAGGAGTCTTCCCGGGTAAAGCGGGACACAGGGGAGGGTGCAGCCATGCTGCTTCTACCAGAACCTGGTGCTGTGCTAGAGTTGAGTGTCAACACTGCAGTCCAGACCAACAACAAACAGAAACTCTGCTCTAGTGCAGCTTCATAAAGCAGAGATGGAAGGAAAGTCAATACAGTTTGGGGCAGGGGGAGAAGGGGGGAATGGAGGGTAGAAAAAGCGGCTCATGCAGAATTAAGTCCCTCACCCCTCCACCCACCTCAGGGCCCAGTTAAGGTTTTTGGTGCAAAGGTCAGCATCATATTTTTTGGTAAAAAAGAAAACAGCCTCCAAAAGTGTAACTTTCCAGGGTGCTTTGTTGATCCGGAAAAGCATCAGGTTGTTTATACTTCAGCACTGCTGTGACTTTAACCCACAGTTGATTTTTTTCACTAGTGATTTACTTTAATGCAAGTTAAACAGTCTGTAGCTTAACCAGAGTTGGTTTTTTTTTTCACTCCTCACAAAGAGGAGAAAAAAAAAAAAAGTTGAAAGCACCCAAAGGCATTCAGCCCTTTCAGTACTCACCTGGCTAAAGCAAGGTATGTAACAGGGACAGTAGACCGTGCATGATGTAAAGTTACAAGTTAAATGGTTGCTGGTGGTGTGTTTCCCATCTAGTGGCTCAGAAAAGCATGCTGTGTTCCTCGGAGCTGAGATCCCTCATGAGAACACTGCTGTGCTTCTCCTCACACAGCAGAAACCACCACCCCCCTTGGAACGGGTGTACGAGGGAGGGCCACGGAGAGCTTTGCTGTCCTGACAGTCCTGACACCCGGTGTGAGTAATGCACAGGCTCACACTGGTCAGAAAGTAAACCACAGACACAGACTGGGCTCTCCTCCCCATCTCCTGAAACAAGGGCTTTCTCTTGAAAGGGCACTTCAACTCAATTGAGACTTGATTAAGGGACATTTACAAGAGGCTTTTCTATTTTTTTGGTGGAGGTACAATATTCTCACAGGGGAAGTTAACATTTAAATATGGACATACTTATTCCACTTATTCCATATTCTGCCACTTCTGAGCATTAAGTGTCTAGGTAACCCATCTTGGTGAGTGTTTGTGAGGGGCAAGAGATTAAGGATTTGCACATTGACATCTTTAGAGAGCAACTATTCATTGTGTGTCTCTTTTGTTTAATTTAATGAGGAAGTTTAAAATACATATCTACACACAGAGGCACACAATTTCCTGAATCTTTCCATGAGTCTTACTTGATCGGAGTGGGTGTACTTAACATAATTTTCATATCAATAATTACATCTTTCGTGCTCCCTGCTGCCAGATACAACCAATAAACTACCCTGAAATACACTGGAAGCATGTGATATTACTAGACCAATGAGGTATCCCTTTGCTGAATACTGTATCAAAAAATAAAAGCAAATAGGATATTAATTATAAAATACAAAATATTAGTTAAAATAGTAACCCTAATAATAACTTAAGGTTTACACACGTAAGTCACTGCTTTCCAGAGGCAGCAGCTGTCAGTGCCAGGTGCCCAGGCTGCAGTCCGGGGTCAGTAGGTGAGCTTGGCCGCAGCGCTGCGGAACGGAGAGCTCTCACTCCTCCACAGGACCAGCTCCAGCTCCTGGAAGTCCTGGAGTCTGGCAACATCCTTGTCCTTGTAAGGAACAGAACAACATACTACTCCTGAACATGGCTGGTTGTTATTATTTATGAAGTAACTATAGGAAGTAAAAAACTAAAATTCTGGGGACATCACACCCAATAATAAAGAATGAAAAAATCCTACCAGCATATACTCATTAAAAGTATGGCAGGTTTGCTTGGTTGGTTCCTCTCCTCAGACTTTTTCTTCCCCTTTAATCTCATGATTTGGCCGTATTTGTGCATTTCACTTAAGCAAGAGTTGTGACCACTTGCATTTACAGACCTCCGGAATAGATATTTTTGGAACAGAAGGGCAGGTTCGTTTGTTAACAGTGTGCCTTTAAATTGATATGCCAGTTTGTTGAGGTTTTTTCCCTTACTGTTTGTTCTTTTTAGGCAAGCAAATAGTGTAGTAGTACTTGGCAATTATGTTAAAAGCACTCTAAATACCTCGTTTCTGATACATTTTTTAAAAGTCAAGCTATAATAGTTCCAAATGCTTTAGGAGCTGAAATACGCTGCCTATTTTGACAAGAATATTTTTAAACAAGTTATGATGAAGTTTTAAGATGAAAGGTCTGACGTCCCTTTGAATCCGTCAGTTTTTATGTTACAAAGGTGACATTTTGCCAATCTTTTTACAAAAATACAAGGTAATCTCTCATTTCCATTCTTACCTTTCTTAGAAGTGTATTGGGTAGTTTTCTGATCTTCTCTACTTGCTCTGGATTAACGCCCAGTTCACAGCAGCTCACTCTGAGCAGATCTTGATAGGTCAATTCTTGTCTGTCCAGTTCAATCTCAATGAAGTCATTGTCTCTCAGGTTCTGGACTCTGACCTTGAGCACAATTTCTGACAGAGAAACAGTTAAAAGGTTAACAACAAAAAAGACAACCAACTCAAACCTAACACTACAGTATTTACCATTATCATCTGAATTCAGGTTTTCTAACACAATCCCTGTGATCTCCCTGAGAAATACTGTGCAATTAACAGAAGCTTCCAGCAAAAATACACAGGAGAACCGTGTTAACACTGTTGAAACTGATCCATCCAGTCACAAAGTCGAGTTGTTACTGAACTACCAGAGCTGCATTTGATGCAGATGTAGTGCAGGATTTAATTTTTCATGTTACATGAATTGATCTTTCCATTGGTTCACAGAGTATTACCATGGTTAAAATACGGTATAACAGACATTTAACTGATCTGAGCAGAAGAAAGTTCAAGGCACTTTTGGCCACAGAATTCCAACATCTCTATTCTACTAGATTCTGAAGTGAAATGATTACTTTACTTCATTGTTCACCCAGTAACTGTAACAGAACTGGGAGGCACGGCGCCTCTTTACCTTGCACGTTGTAGGGGAATGTCCCGGTGAAGAAGAAGGGCTGGAAGGCGGGTGCAGGGCCGCTGGGGGCGGTGTCTGCCTGCAGAGGCACAGCCCGGCCGGACACTCCCGGGGAGCAGAGCCCCAGGCTGGGGGCCGTGGCCAGGGGGCAGCCGGGGCCGTAGGGCACCCCTGGGCTGGCGCCCGCTGAGGCTGCAGCCACGGCGGGCACCGGGGCTGGCCTGGCTGCAGCGCCCGGGGCGGGGAGAGTCTCGCTGCTGCTGCTGCTGCATGACACGGGCACGCAGGTGCTTTCGGCCTGAGCTGCTGACGGACAAGGGCTCGTTTCACTCTGGGAAGCAGAAGAGATGGAAGCACTTTCATTCTGGGATTCTGCCAAGCTGCCTGGAATGCTTTCTTCAGTGTAAACGTTAGGCAGTGGTGGGCTGGCCAAGTAGTTCGCAACAATGGGTAAATTTAAATCCTTCACTCCTTGGCATTCAGTTTGTTCCGCTGTTGATGAAGTTCAAAAGTGAGGGGTAGGGGATGGAGAGAGAGAAAACCCCATCATGTTACTGGATAGATCTTTCTCATTTTGAATATAGTTAGTTTTCCTATTGTGTCTTGAAACTACATCACATTCCAATGTCATCAAAGAATGACACTAATGTTCCAGAAGCATGTAACACTTGGAGGCCAGTAGCTGTAAAGTGAAAGAAAAACCTATAAATGTCTTCAGTATATTCTGTTTTGTAAAAACAAAGTGAAAGGAAAAAATAACCTTTGAAAGACACATATTTTCTAACACTGTTATTCCAGCACTTTCAAATGAATTGGATGACCAGTAGTTCTTTATTGATTCTCATTTTTAAATGCTTTTAATAGCACTGCTGTAAATAGTTTATTATGACCTAGGCCTGCAAATTTAACCCAGTATTTCTTCAGGGAAGTGACTACTTGCTGTAATACCCAACAAACTGAACTCTTGCATAAAAGCACTGCAGTAAGTGACATTCCTGCGTGAGGATTACAGAACATAAATAGTGATGTCAAGCAGTTCAGAAAGATCTGCTCAATGATACCACACTCCCAGAATAAAAACTAGGAGAGAAGGTAAATGATCCGTTTATTTCCCAAGAAACACAGGAAAGCTTAACAGACAGAAAAATAAGATGACTGAGAACAAAGTTCATCCACATATGCTTGACAGTTTAGATGTTAAAAACAGGTGAGTCATTTCCCAAAAACTAAGCCAAAGAGATGAGCACCTTGCCCAAAAGAAAGCAAAAGTATCATGTAAGAACATGCCACCCCTTCAGGCTTAACTGTTGGAACCTGAGTCATCATTTATCCTTGTGAAGGATAACCCCTCACTGTTGATGTAAGAGCAGATTGTAGAGAGCAACTGAAGTGCAACTGCAGAAGACAGCGCATTTCCAAAGGTAAACCATTTTAGAATTTGAATTTGGAGCACAGTAGATGCTGATGGCACTTGCTCTTGTTCAGGAGTGTCACACACATCTAACTGGGTTTGCTGGGCATATGAAAAGTGTAAGATGGCAGAATTACAGGGCAAAAATTTAACATATCAGCAAATCACACTATAACAAGGTGCTCAGAAGGCATAACTTCCTGAGTGATAAAGTTGTTTTGAGGGGATTTGTAATACTGATCATGGTCAGACCACAGCAAATTGTACAATTGTGAAAGCCCCCATTTACAGCCTGCCTGCCAACTTTAGCTGAATGATAGCAAACAGGAGTGCAGCAGCACAATTCCCAAAGCATACAGCTCTTCCACTTCTTGGTGACACAGCTCAGAACACAAGACCTTCCTACCTGAAATCCCCACGTCTATTTGCCCAAATATGAATTCCAGTTATAAATAAGAGATATCTAATGAGACACAATGGTCTTAGACAAGGTTTTGCCTATTACTGCCTCAGATAAAAGCAATACAAACGTTTTAGTGTTCAGACCAAGAATTCTACATTACTTTTAAGACTGGAACAGTACCTCCCAAAATCCTGAGGATGTCTGGTTTCGACGTTAGCTGTGCCGCCAGCTCTCCCGTAGCGGTGAGGAGCTGCTTGTCTGCGCCAGCCTCCAGCAGGCAGGACACCACCTGGGCATGGTTCCGCTTACAGGCCCAGTGCAGGCACGTCCTGCGGGAAGGAAGAAGGGTTGGGATTCATCGCCCGGCTCCTCCTCACCAGCCCCGTCCTACTTATGCATGAAGTGATAACTGGGAATAAAGTTTCCTTCACTGCGGCACTTTTTAAAGTTCTGATTCTGTAAGTTGTGCAGCACAGGGCCCTCCTTTGCCTTGCAGAGTGACTCCCACTACTGTCCCACACAAGCGACTGGACTGGGACCTTGAGCAAACACGCAGTGGCAGGTGAAAGGAGCGTGACCTGCTTTTATCGTGATCCTCTTTAGCAATAAATCTCCGAGCCTCCCGAGATTAGCTTTTCTGTATTTGCAAATGGGAAAACTAAGAAACACAAGACCTGCGTCCCCGGAGTACTCCCTCACCCCGTGCCTGATGATGGTTTGGGGTTAGCCCCGAGCCCAACCACCCCGAACACCGCCGCTGAGAAGGGCAGCGGGGGAGGAGCCGGGCCCCGCAGTGACCCCGGCCCAGCCCTCGCTCCCCGCAGCGCCGGGACCCTCCGCCACGCCGCCGCCCCTCACCAGCCATTGATCTCGTTGCGGGAGTCGATGTCCACCCCCGCGCCCAGCAGCCGCCGCACCTCCGCCACGTCCCCCAGGGCCGCCGCCTCTCGCAGCCGCTCCTCCAGCTCCCGCGCCTCCGCCGCGCCGCTCATGGCCGGGCCCGGCCCCTCCCCGCCGCTCCGGAGCCCGTCGGGAGGGGCCGGGCGGCCTCAGCGCGGCGGAGCCGAGCCCTGCCCGCCCCGAGGCCCGGGCCGGCCCTCACGGCCGCCGCCATCTTGAGCGCAAGGAGGGTGGGAACGGCCCTGGGCTGAGCTCTGTGCCGGGTTCTGGGCTCCTCAGCACGGGAAGAACGGGGAGATGCTGGAGAGCGTCCAGCCAAGGCCACAAAGACAATGAGGGGTCTGGAGCATCTCTCTGATGCACAGACACTGCGGGAGCTGGGCCTGTTTGGTCTGGAGAAGACTGAGAGGGAATCTCATCAATGTATTTAAATATATCCAAGGGGTGTTGGAGGATGCTGTCAGACTCTTTTCATTGGTATCCAGCGACAGGACGAGGGGCAGTGACCATAAACTAAAACACAAAATGTTCCGTGTTAGCATTGGGAAGAACTCCTTTACATTAAGGGTGATAGAGCTCTGGAACAGCTGCCCAGGGAGGCCGTGGAGTCTCTCACACTCCAAAGGCAGACATTCCAAACCCACCTGTACACATTCCTGTGTCGCCTGCTCCAGGTGACCCTGCCTTGGCAGAGGCCTGGGTGACTGATTCAGTATTTCCCCCCCTCAGGCGCTGAGATGGGTGCCTGGACAGGGTGAGAATCCAGGACTGGAGTGTTTCCTCTGATGGGTTCATCCTGCCCTACCTGACATCCAGAGCCCTGTGTGGGGCTTGAGGGGAGAGAGCTCCTGGGAAGAGGGGAAAAGCTGCAGGTAAAAACTGCCTGCCAGCAAAAGCACATAATAGAATTAATTAGGTTGTAAAAGACCTTCAAGGTCTTTGAGTCTAACCCATCATCTATCACAGTGGCCTTGGCTTTTTGGGAGTGTATTTTAACCAGCAGCCTGGCTCCTGCCTTGGAGCTGTGAGGCTGCCATGGGCTGGGAAAGGACCACAAGGTTGGGTTCAAATCCATGGGTTTCCCCAGACACTTCCAGCCCTGGCACCCCCAGTTCCCAGCCCTTCCCTCTCCAGTGTGTTGCTCACACTCTTAATTAAATCACTGCAGCATGTATTGGGGCTCATTTAACTCCAGGCTTTCTGTTTTGGCATCAGTGTCTGCCACCAAGGAGAAATTTTCACTAAGCTGTTTTTTCATTTCATTGCCTCTCTTTTATTGCTTATTTATTAGCAACATTATTTTTAACCTACCATTTAATTTAGGACTTGGGTTGCTGTTGCTTTGCTCTGCTGTTCCTTCTCTGGTAGTTGTGGCCATTTGTGCACAATTACCCAAACAGTTCCTGAATATCTGTCCATATAAATGAAGCTTCAAAGCACAAACACTCATCTTCCTTTTAATCAGTCAGGGGAGGCAAAGGCCCACAGGCCAAATGTTTCTCTAAAAGAGAAGCAGCCCTGCAAACCACCCTCATAAAAGCAGGAGGGAGAAGCAAGCAGTGACATTTTTAACTACTATGGCAAAGGTTACATGGTGATTCAGTGGCAAGTTTTTCATACCAGATCACATGTTTTGATCCCATGCAACAGATCGAACAAAAATTCTGCCCAGCTGCTACCAAAGACTCAACAAACTGTATGAAAAACAACTGGATTTGTTTGCAAACAAGATTTACCTTGATGACAACTGCAAATTCAAACCTTAGAGACCTGGAAGATCAGCCCTCAACTGGACACTGCGCAAAACCAGCCCTCAACTGGACACAAAACACAAATATTCACTGACCTGAATATTTGTGTTTTAACCCATTTGCTTTTTCAGAAAAAGCATCTTAAATGATCACTCTTTAACCCACTATCCCTTTTGTCTTTTTTCAATGTCTGTGCCATAAAGCTGTAAAGCAAACACAAGGCACACACAAGTGGAGACTTAGTGATACCTTCTTGCCTTCTTGCACACTGAAAACTTTAAATCCTGATTTTTTTAGATCTGCAAAAATCCAATTAGTGGCAAAAGAGCTTTTTCCAAAATAATACAAGACAGCTCAGATGGGGATGAGGATGGGGAAAAGCTACTCAGGAGGCGAGTGCAGGGACAGGCTAAAACCAGAAACACCATTCCTGTGGTGTTCTTGAGTGCCACTGCCACTAGATGTCACAGTGGAACAGCAAGAGGAGGCTTCATGCGTCTTGCTGTAATTGCGAAATGCCTTTAAATTTGTCTTGGCACATCCGTGGTGTCTCCATACAGCTTTGATCCTGCAGATTTCAAAGCTCTGTGTAGTGAAAAGGGACATTATGCAACATTTCCATACAAGCGCAGGGAAACCCAGTGGAGGGAGCTGCTTTCTAGGGGGTTGTGGGCGCCTTTTTTTTTTTTTTTTTTTTTTTTTCTTTTCCCTCTGCTTGAGCTCCTCTCCCAAAGCCACACAGGGCTTTTAAGGACTCGGAGCCGGCGGGTGATGCACTGGGATGCTCTCTCTCACGCTCTCTTGGGATGAGGATCCTACTCTGTTGTGCCTGTGCCAAGCCCTGTTAAATGGAGCTTGGGTTCACCATTGCTTAGTTACACAATGTGCTTCTCCCTGGAGTCATGAGATCTCCTTCTGCAAGGAAGGCTGTGGAAGAGAATTAGCAGCGAGTTCGCTTTACTCAAACCTCGCCACTGCCACCATGAGCCTCCTGCTCGTGCCCTGCACACGGAGGGAGCCTCAGACCCCTGGTACAAGTGTCCCCTCCCCATTTATTGGCACTGATGTCACACTCACCAGCTCCCAGCAGAGCCAAGAGCTTGTCCTTTCCCTGCTCCTCTCCCACATGACAGCTGGGTTTGTGCCTGTACCTGTGCGGGGCACACAGGCACACCCTCCCTGCCGAGAGCAGAATCTGGAGGTGATGGCCAAGCGCTGGCCATCGCCTTTGGAAGCTGCTGGGAATTGCACATGGTGCCCGTGGCTGGAGAGCCACTTCACCTCCCAAATGTTAAATGACCTTGGCCTTCAGTGGGAACACGCTGAGCTCTGAGCCTGTGTCTAGAGCCCATATTGGTGATGTTTTGTTTTCTCTGTGATTTACTCAGTGCTCCTTGTTCACCAGCCCTGGGCACAGCCCTGAGCCCGCAGCATCACCTGGCAGAGCCAGCACCTCGCTATCACAGCCTTGCAGAAACCACAGGGGAGGCTTGGGACTGTCTTTGTCCCCACAGCAAGTTTTCCAGATTTTATTGGTTAAGTGTTAATATCTGTCTTTATGCAAGCTTCTAACTGTGTCTGATCCTCTGGATTGGCTCTTTTCTGCTTTTTTGGAGAAACCGTGGTCTATCTGTTTCCTATTTGCTCCTGGTTTTTTTAAGACTTATGAAGTTTTTTATTCCCCACGTAACTCCATTCCTCCCCATTAAACCAACTTCTTAGTCACTGAAAGTTATGATTAAACATCTTTTTAAGGACTTAATTCCCAGTTACACGGTGATACTGACAGGTGTACAATCATATTTGAAACACTCAGTCCCCACCCAACCCACCAAAATAATGTTTCTGGCAATTTAAACCAACACTGCAGTTGTGGACTTGTGAGAAATGAGATTTAGGGATAGTCAGAAACCTTAAATATGATACTTAATGCACACACAGATTTAAAGCTGTTATGGGATTAAGGCTCAGGGAAGGAAATGGAAGGACTTGTAGAGAATAAAGATGGAATTAAAAGTCAAACCCAGTATTCACTTAGTTTTAACTAATCTGTGCTGCTCACACTGGGCCTTTCAATGAGAGTTTGAAGGCAGAAGAGACAATTTCAAAGGAGGAAGCCAGAGTCACATGGGAGAAGCAGTTTATCTGTACCAGTTTTTGTGCTGACCCCATGGAAGCCCCCTGGGACAGTCTGTAGGTGAATTAGGTTAAATTCAAACCTCCATGTGATCAACTCTGAGCCTGTGTCACCCAACACTCCCTTCGTGTCCATGGGGGGAAATAAGCAGCACAGAGGCAGATTCATCTCCTCCCAGGGCAAGGGCTAAAATAGCACAGCAAAATAATCCTCTGGAGATGTCCCTTGTGTTATGTCCCTTGACAAAGGATCCAAAGAGAATGAGCTTTGAACCAAAAAACTTCCAGCTGCCTACTCCCAGGCAAGATGAGCACTGAGGCAGGGTAGATAGGGCTCTACTCAAGAATAGTTCCTCTATTTTTGATAAAAAAAAATCCTTCCAGTGATTCCCAGAATTGCAGGAAACTCAGCCATCATCTTTCTTTTGACCATAAAATGACAGCTTTTTCACTGAATCACCCAGCAGGAATTGCTACGCTGATAGTGGTACAGAGGACTGGGATTCAGGACAGGTTTTAGCACCCTGGAGCATCCCTGAATCACAGTACAATCAGTTATCTCATGGATTTTCAGCCCTGCTGAGCATCCTGCAGGGGCTCACGGGGAGCTGAGTGTCTAAAGAGGGACATTTAAGCAGGTGTGAGCACACACTCATGCACACAGCTGCACATGCCTGCAGCATGGAGTGAAGTTTGACAGGTTTGGAAAATGGCATTTATATTTGGGAGAATGGGGGTCTGCAAGGGAAGGATCTGCTGAGGCAGCCAAGTCCCTTTAGAAGTCAGGCATGGTGTGCGGCTGTTGTTGTTGTTGTTTTTTTTTTTTTTTCAGTTGTTAATTTAACACTGTTTCTATTTGTAGAACAAATAAACAATTTCTGAACAAACAAATCAGGGAGCTGGAACCTGAGGGGTTTGGTACATCAGCTCAGGGATTCGTGGTTAAGAAGTCCAATAGATTTTGATAACAACTGGAAATTGTTCAGTGGATTAGTGCCTAAAGCCAGTTTGGCTTCAAGTAATGACAAGCCTGATCTGCAGTGCCATGGAGCCAGATTTCTCCCCCTGAGGATGGTTGTTGCTTGTGTTGGGATTGTGGCATTGTTCCCAGGTGTCAGCCCAGTCCCTTCTGAGCTCAGAGAGATCCTAACCCAGAAAACTGTACAGAAAAGGGACTGCCTTTTCTTTTTCTCCAGACTTTTGGCTGCATTCCTCTCTGCCCATGTCTGTAGCCCCTCCCTTTGCTCTACTAATCCATGAAACATGTTTTTCCTGTGGATAAGGGGCAAATATAACTCATTGCCTGAATCCTGTATAGGGGCATGTCCTGTCTAGGCATTTGGCTTCAAATGGCTTCTGTGGATCTTGTCCCACTTCATCTCCTGCAGGAGCTGACTCCTGGGGAAATTCACAAGATGACAAATATGTTTCACTTGCATGCCTGAGAAAAAAAATAATTTTGCTAAGACAAGATATACATTTATTTCTCCAGAGCTCTTTTCTTTAGAAGAAGCTGGCCTCATGCAGAAGATCAGATGAAGGTGTTTGGATTCTCCTTAGGCTATGTTTGCTCATCAAGAAGAAAGCCCCCCAGGGCAAATTATAACTGGTTACCCCGAGGGGCTGTGCCCTGTGCATCCCTCATGGGCACAACACACAGCCAGTCACTTTGGAACTCTCCATTGACTTGGCCAGGCTTTCAAGCAGGCACTATACAATTCATCAGAGTAATTAGCAAAGCTGTAACTAAAGAGGTCTCCATGGAGATTGACAGCATCACCTCCCAGCTGGTACATTCTCTGCCTCCTATTCTAAATTTGTCCTTGTTGTTTCCCTGGCTCTAATCCAAAAGGTTAGTGAAATCTTCCAACATTTGTGACACATTACAGCAGTGGAAAGAAGGACAAAGGTTGCTGGGAGGGGGCTGAGAAAGAAAGAACCTGGTTGGTGCCTCAAGGAAAGCAGCAGAAACTGTTCAGACATATATAACCAGAGTTTTGAGAATGGGATTAGGCAGAACAGCACCTCTGCCTGCCTGTCACTTGCAAATTCTTGCTAATACTTTGGGAGCTTATTGGAGGTCAGCACCAAACACCCAAACAGACTAATCTGTATTATAGACACATAATCAAAGTCACAAGGTTTTACATAATATATATCAGTGACACAAGAAGTGTTTGTTCGAATAATTTTGTCATCAAGATTAGTGGCCATGAAAGCCTCTACTGTGCACTAACCTGGTTTTTGTGGCCATGGGTACACCAGATTCCTCAGACAAATCAAAAAGGGGCTGAGAAAGTACAAATATATGTCCTGAAACAATTACAGTATTAGGTTTCTGGCCATGGCAAAGTTTAAAAAAAAGTAAGTGTTTGTGTGTATGTATTAGAAGGGGCTGTGCTTAAACTTCAGCTTAAGAGATGTGAACAAATGTCTGGAGATACAATTTCTGCATTTGCCATTTTTTCCCAACAGTTTTGCAATTGCAGCAGATCACACCTCACACTCACACACGGCTCTGTGGGAATGGCAAGAAGTTGGGATTTCAAAGATAAATGGATGCCACTTGACCCACTTGAGAGCTTTATAGTTCTCTTCAGGGAGGTGGAAGCTGTAATGCAGAGAGCAAGTGATCTGGGCATACTAAGTCAGTGGCAAAGACAGGAATGGTTCCTGTAGAGATAACAATTCCAAACTGACAAATCTGAGTAACTTCAAAAGGAAATTAGTTAATAGAAATATTTGGAAATGTATAGAAAAGTATGATTTTTCCACTCTCATAGAGCTTTTAAAGTATGATGTTACACAAACACAAAAGCAAATGTGTAAAATTATGAAAGAAAAAACACCGCTCCCTGGAAAAAAAAAAAAAGAAAAAGGAGAAAAAGCATTCAAGGCCATTTTCTCTGTGCTGGGAAGAGACAAAGCCACAGCACATGCTACATTGTAAAGATTTTCCAGGCATTTTGACCAGCTTGTTCTTCTGGCTGAGGCACAGCAAAGCCAAAGGTCTTTTGAGGGTAGCCCACATTCTGCTGCCCCACTGCAGGAGTTCCCCTCCAAACTGAAGTGCCTCCGTGAGAATCACACTGCCCTAAACTCCCGCACAGTCAGTGAGGAGAGAGCAAGAGTGATGCCAGCCAGACATCTGCAGAAGTGGAGTCAGAACTTGGGAGGGCTAAATTGGCCTCTAGATTTGCTGCAATTCACATGCTGCTACCATGTGAACCCAGGGCTAAAAGCACTCCGGCAGCTTTTCCAGGACTCCTGAAAGCTCCTTTGTGGAGGCAGAGCTGACTGAACTGCCATTCAGGTCAAGAAAAATCAAGCACTGGGTGGGATTTCCAAAAGTACTTGGCCGTAACCTCACCCCATTCCCCTTTGAAGTCAGCAGAATATTTACATTGACTTCAACTGGAGGAAAATCAGGCCACTACAGCGCATTTGAAACTCTCACCGCTAATGATGCTCTGGTTCCTTTGTACCCCCCAGCTCAAAGACTGTCTGCTGTGTCTGTCATTAAACACACTCCCAGCAACTGGTGAGACAGAGCACTGAGCCCAACGTGCTGGCCCTAAAGGCTCAGGGAAGTTGTAACAATTAAACCACGTGAATTTCTTAAATGTTACCTAGGACTGCTCTTCCAGCCACCATCGTGCCAGGCAGAACCCGTTATGTCCAAAACTGCCATGGAAAGAAAGTGCTGCATCTCAGCAGACCTATGCTGTGGGCTGCAGGTGGACTCTGAAAAAAAAATAAAGATCAAAATAAGAATGTATATGTTGAATTAGCTGGAATCAGAAAGAGCAGCAGTGAAAAAAGCTATGAAATGCAGACAAACATCCCATTGCTGGGGCAGGAAGGATGGGTTAGCTGCTCAAAGGACCAATGGGAGTGGTTCATCACTGGTTTGCAGACATCACTTGCACATCCAGCCTGTGGTGCTGAATGAGAAGGAGAAGAGCACCTTTACAAACCAGACCTGCACTTTGGCTCCTTTGGGTGCTTCCAGTAAGGGCATCAGTAGCCCCAAAGAGCTGCTCTGTCTCCTTCTGCTGGCCGCTGTCTGGGTCCAGCCAGTGCAGACTGTGTGATGCCTTGCATCTGGTGGTACACAGGGCAACCTAAAAATAGTTCACCTCTTGGAAAGTCTCTTAATGTGCCCAGCTTAGAAGGCAGGGACTGCTCCTGGCAGAGGTCACCCTGTGGGCATGGGCAGAGGATGTGCTGTGTAACAGCCAGGGCTGCTAACAGCCAGCAACGCCAAACCAGGGCAAGAACTCTTCAGTTAAAAAGGAATTTTTTTTCCTAATTTAGATTTAAATTCCAAGAAGACAGAATTGTTGCTAAAGGGATTTCATGGTATCTGCAGAAATGGAAATAGTTCCATTTTGTGAAAATGAGTCTGTTTATAGGGAAGTTTTGGATACCAAACCTTCGGAGGAGCTCTGGAACTTCCAGATTGTCTGGAGCAGCCAACACTCATTGCCTGATGAAAAGCCCCGTTGCTGGAGCTGCTCTGCATCTCCTGGAGAGGCTCCCAGCCACAAGGAGAGTTCCAAACTTCCACAGATTCTGGGTTTTGGTAAAGTCTCACAGTGGAGCACAAAATCATGCAAATATGCAGCAGTTTAATCTCACCTCACAAACTGTCCTCCAGTGAAAGGTTCATAATCTTTCTAAAAAATGATCAGCCCTGAGTGACAAAGAGATGGCTCCTTCATGCTGAAGTCACAGGGAATTAAGGCTTGGGGTTAAATTAAATTAGTAGAGCAGGTTAAAACCTTACTGTTTATAAAGATTGAATCACATCACAAACAAAAGCAATGTGATTTTTCTATACTGAACCTGCATTTTGAGAAGGAAATGGTGCCCATGGGTTTGGAAGCAGGGTCTTGGGACTCCAACCTTTCGTGGCTGTTGCTGTGTGACACTCAGCAAGTGATTTCCTCCCAGCTTCAAATTCCTAAAAGTAAATAAGGGAGGTTAAATTAGGGTCATTTGTAGATTGAAGTGAATCTATGCGATGGGTTCTGTAATATTCATTAGTTTTACATGGGAAACTAAATTAACCGACGTTCTGTGAGAAACACCACCAGCTCTGGTGAAAGGTGCTGAGCACTCAGCCTGAGCATGTGCCAGGCCTGCACCTCACTTTTATTCTGAACTTTGGTTTAAACCGAGCTAGAACCAAGCAGAACAACTGAAAGTCATAAAGAACAACAACAAATATATCAGTTCAATCCCAAGGATTTTTATGCTATGGCTCACACAGCCACAGCAGTGCTGCAAGCCATGGGAACATCTCCATTTGCACGCCACAGGTTTGGTGCCAGATCCTAAAGTGCTGTTGTTCAAGCTTGCTATAAAACTAACTATGAACTCCTAAAACCTGCAACAAAACAAGGTGCTCAAGCTTCCATGCTGCAGCTGTGTGTCCATGGCATCTGTATTTGCCACACTCAGCAGGAGACAGGACCTGGGCCAGCCTGTACACCAGAGAGCTGAGGGGGCCTAACATGGAAAGTGCTGGCCCTGCACTGATGCTACTGTGGCTGTGATTTCTGTTTCTTGGCATTCCAGGTTGCATTAGAGACCTCAGAATTCCCTAACTCAAAGCTTAATTGAGGGAACAGGTCTCGCTCAGCATTGACAGTGACAGTGAACAGAGCTGGAGGGGACTTTAGGAAGTGATTTAGATCATCCTGCTCTAAGGCAGGATGAACCCATTCCCAACATTTCATCTTTGCAATCTTGACAATCCAAAGATACCAACATGACTCCTCTGAATTATCCATGGGATATCTTAGGCTTTGTCTCTGTAACAGAGACACAAAGAGATGGGTTGGTAAAATAGAAGCCTCTGAGCTCAGCTTTTCCCCCTGTCTCGCTGATAACAGATATATTGTTGATTATCTTCCTTTGTATCCTTGGTGCCTCTTGCTGAGCTGTTTCAGACAGAATAAACCAAACAACAAATAAATAAATAAACCAATGAACCATCATCAAACTGGCAATTGCTTCCTGCCCAGCTTACGTTAGCAGAGAAAGAGAAAGCAAATGATGATTAGTTGTATGTCTGCACTCAAAGATAAAACCCCTGAGCAGAAGCCATCTGCTGAGGCATAAAATAATAATTCTGGCACTAGCCCTGTCTGAGTGCAGTGCCATCAGCTCTTCCCGAAACACAATGCAACACAGGCCTAATGCTGAGTTCTAGCAGGTGGCCCATAACCCTGTAATAAACTCCCAGACATTACTGATTTCCCCCCAAAATGAGCCCTTTTGTCCAACCACATTAACTCCTGCCTACTGAGCAGCTGCACGTGAGGCAGCGTGCACATCCACAGCAGCTCCTCTCGGTGAGCAATCACCGTGCCAAATGTGCCCTTCCCTGCTCCCTGGGATCTGCTCAGATATCTTATTTCAGAAGTCAAAACCAGCACTTGTTAGTTCTGGGTGCTTACAGGGAGATTTCTGTCTTAACTTGGGGAAAACTGAACTATGCCTCTGCTGCTAATTATGCATATGAAGAGAGCCAAAATAGGACCCAGACAGGCTGTTCCCATTGTGCACCTTCAGCCCAAATCTGCCTGGCCCATGTGCATGTGCTCCCAAAGCATGTGGCCACCACAGCAGCCTTTGCCTGCACTTTGATGTTCAGAGTGCTTCTCATGCTGCCAAAAATCCTCCTCGCTCAGTCAGCCATCCTGCCAGCAGGAGATGTGGTCTTCTGAGGGCTGTGGAAAGGCATCCAAGCTGGGATCCCCAGCCATCCCCTGAGCAGGCTCTGCCGAGGTTCAGGATACCACTCAGAGGGGAAGGTTTGACTCTGCAGCCCAAAGCGAGATAAAGCTGAGGTCCCAAGGCATTATCTGTATTTCTTTGTGGAAGCAATGTCCTGCTTGAGACAAGCAGTTGGCAGCTGTGCACCAAAAGAGATCTGGCAGTGACATTCTGTTTCCAATGTCTGGCTATCAGCTTTAAGTGCAATAAGCTTTACATATAGCCTGGAATGTTGTTACTGTCTAAATGAAACAGGATTTTAAGAGTACAGGCATCATATTTTCAGCTGTGCTTGGACAAGGAGCCACCTACAGAGGGTGCATGGTGATGGTGGGGCTGAAGGAGAGCATGTCCTTGGAGCTGCCTGCAAGAGCAGGGTCCCTGTGGGCAGGGCACATTTGGGTGTCCCGTTTGGAGGAAGGGGCTGATTGGTGCTGTGGGCAGTGCAGGGAGCTGGCATCAGGCCCTGCTGTCCTGTGAGAGGAGGAGGAGCACGGCCTTAAGAACCAGACAGAGTCTTTGCTTTACGCTGCTCTTTTGTTTTTCCCCGGTAGCTTCAGTCGGTCTCGGCTGCCTTGGTTGTTCCTTGATGGGGGTGCATTTACGCACCTCCTGCCCAAGCAACTCCGGCAAAGCTCCCAGGCACAGGCGACACTTAGCAAGCTTAGTTATAGTGATATTCAGCTCTTAGCAGTGACCAGCTCTTTTGCAGTGATTCTCAGCTCATAAGCTTGCTAAGGTTCCTTGGCAGACAAAGAGAGAGAGAGGAGAAGTGCTGTATGAAGTTCTACAGATGAATCTTTATTGGCATCCTCCGTGAAGGGTTTCAGGGACAGTTCTTCCACTGAGCTGGGCAAAAAGTGGGGTTTTTATAGAGTACCGAGGTTTTGAGAAATGGTCCAATAGTATGGGTCAGGGTAGAAAGTGACCTATTGTCTTACAGGGAGATAAGAGAGGGTCCGAGCACGGAAGAGGGGTTATTTGGCCTAGTCACCATGACCAGGCATTTCTGTGCCTTTAGGCGACTGACCGCCAGAGAGGCCTGCTAGGCCTCACGGCTGCAACGCTGCTCTCAGAGGCAGAGCAGGTCCAGCATCCAACCTTGGATCCAACCTTGCAAATCTGCAGCATTTGCTGGGGACACCCATGGCCCCGCTGCTGCAGCCCTCGGCAGGGTCTCAGTGCCTCAGGCAGCAGAGTGCCCCAGCAGTGATGAGTCACAGCCTGTCTGGAGAGGGAGGGGAGGTGTTTGTGGTGTTTGTGTTGGCAAACCTGGCTGCCAGTGGCTGCAGGCCCAGGGAGCACGAGAGGCTGGGGCTGCAAGGGCCCCTGTGCCGAGGAGATCAATGGGAGTTGGAGTTTGAACATCTCAGGGTGATGGATCCTGCCAAGAGCCTTCCACAGTAAAACCAACAAATCAATCCACCCTCCGCTGAGTAACTCCAGATGAGAACTGCTGGCCTACTAAATCTGATCAGCAGTTGGCTGCTCCTTTAGCAGTGGCTTAAGGAAAAATACCCAAATAAAATTATACTTTTCTGTGCACCAGAGAATCCTGTTTCCATCCTCAGCTAAAAGGTGTCACACCACACACTGGGTCAACACTTGGCACATAAGGGGAGGGCTGGAAAAAGGACAAAGAAATTATAATTTACAAACAAAACAACAACAGTTAAGCCAGTTCTAGATTAACAACTTTAACCAGGACCTTGGGCACCCTAGGAGGGCTTTTCAGGACTGGGGCTGGTCACACACCGATGTCTGCACTCCTGGGAGCAGACCCAGGATGTCTCTTTGTGCCATCAGGGCTCAGGTTTGTCCCTCTCAGATCCAGAGAAGTTCGTCCCAGTTCCCCATCCAGCAGACTCATTCCAGCATCTTGATCAGAAAGAGGGATTTTGGGGTAGTAATAAGGTTGCTTCTAAGGTTTGATCTCTTTTGGGAAGACCTTTATCACATCAATATCTGACATGGCTGACATAAGGAAAGCCATAAAATCAGCTTTCATAATGCATTTTTTCATAGCAGTGGAGAATGGGGATTACTTTATTGCTTATATTAAAGAAAAAATGCACAGTGCTTGTATACACAAGGAGGAACAGAAAAACTGGGCCCAGGGATTTTGACAGAGACCCCAGTTCACAACCGGCATTAACTGGTGGAGTTCTGGAGTCTCCAGTCAGATCCACTGAGGTCACTGGAGTTAAATTAACTTAAACTGGGCATGCAAACAGCCCTTAATGAAACCCAGGAGACAGTGAATGAGTTAGAGCTTGACTGTCCGTGCTGGGGCAATCAGGGTCCCTGCTGTCCCTGGGGCAGCCTGTACAGTGGTTTCCCTCCTGGATGTGCTCCTCAGGCTGGGTAACAGCATCTCTGGGATGTCCTGGCAGGAACAGGGCAGCTATCAAGGGTTGTTTGGAGCACTCACTGCTTCCTGTGCCCTCTGGAGCTGTCTGCCCACATTCACAGGGAGATTTATGGCAATGTTTTCCTTTCTCCTGGCGGAGCTCAAGTGGCCAAGGGACTGATCCAGGAACATGATCCCTCAGAGCTGAAAGCAGAAAGCTGCAGTGGGACTTACCTGTCACTGGAGAATATCCCTGTGGATGGAGAAGGGCACAGCAAAGCAGAAGGCTGCTCTGTCTGTCTGATGCAAACCAGTATCTGATTTTTCAGAGCCCCACCCTGCTTCCCCACAGCTGAAATGTGCCTCTGGGCAAGGGATCCCTGGTCAGGGACAGTTAGAAATAAGATAGTGCTGTTTTTTTCTGTTTGGGACAGAGTTCCACCTACAGTGGCCCACATTAGTGCGTCTCTCACTCACCAAAGCTAGCAAGGACGTGGCTGTCTGGAACCAGGAGAGGAGGTGGAGGCTGTAAGATCCCCCTCTGGCCCAGCAGGTAAGGGGGTAAAATGTCCATAAAAGATTAAGGCTGGCAGGGGAAAATCACATCTGTGGCTACTCTGTGGCCATGCCAAGGATTGAGGGAAAACTCCCTGCATGTGCAGTGGCTGTTGAAGCCAAGGCAGCTTCCCCAGCACTCTGGATACCTGCACTCCTCAAGACCCACATACAGCTGCTTTCAAAGCTTATCTGTAGCCAGTTTTACAATATAAAGTGTCTTTGTTTAGTCAACAGAACCACTAATACATGTGATTTTGTTGTTAATAGAGCTGTAAGAATTTTAAGTACCTCTTGGGAATGTGTCATTTTTGGTTGGCTTTTTTAAGGCATCACAGGGTGCTGCGTTTCTCTTTGTAAACAAGTACTGAATAAAACATTTAGCGCACAGCCGCACTTTGTACAAGTGTCATGCAGGTTTCTAAAGTTTCAGAATGAATAAATCAACTGCAAACTGCTGCCTGGCAGTTGACTTCGCTCCTTATAAATAGCTAATTTGGACAACTTCGCTCTGCACGTCCCATGAAATTCAAATACTGTGCATATGGTTAATGCAGGCACACAAATCAGAGCTGCAACAGCGCCTTTTGTAAGCCTGGGTTGCTACAGAAATGCCACAGCCTGGGGCAGGTCGGCTCCAGGTTGCCCTCCCTTTCTCCCGGAGGTGATCCCGGGAAACACCAGCAGGTCACTGTGCTCTGCTGCCTGGCCCCAGGGGAGGAGCAGGAGCCCCATGGTGACCCAGTTCACTGCCGGTTGTACTGGTTGGCAGCCGTCATCGCTCTGGGGAGAATTAGGTCCAAACTCAGCCATGAAAAACAACCCTGGATTTATAAACCCAATGGAAAAGAGTAAGGGCTGACTCTGCCTGGCTTTGCAGCTCTCAGCACTGGGCACGGGGTGAATGCACACCCTTCCCTCCAACCCAGGCACAGCACTGCTGGGCCAGCCCTGCAGAACCTCCACGTGAGGTGCAAACTTACCTGATCATCTCAGCAGGCTCTTAGCAACCTGCAGAATCCACCCAAGTGAGCCCAAAACTCAGCCCAGAGCCCTAATCCTGGAAGGTGCTGAGCAACTCAGACTTCTGCCACTCACCTCTGGATTTTGGCACACGTTCAGCACGAGCAGGATTAGCCCCTTGCTGTAATAATCAGGGAATGAGGAACTCAGCTTGAATGAGTTTCCCTCCCACCTCCCAATGCAAAAATGCTGTACATTCCTTTATGCAGGTTTCCATAGAGTTGAACTTCTACTATTTTTTTGTTGTTGCTGTTAAAGGGGTCAGCAATGCACTGTACAATGGGATCTGGCTGTCAGGAAATGTGGAGGAATTCAGAGACACTTTTAACATCTTCCTGGTGGGACTGGAAGGCAGCATTAAACTTAGCATCATAGAAATCTCCTAACCAAAAAGAAGAAAAAAGCCCGGAGGAGCCCCGGGAGAAGTTATGAAGACATTCTGCTTTGCTGATCCTAAATTTAAATAAGTTATTTCTTCCCTACTTCCTTTGTTAAAATATGATATTCTGGCTTTAATTGCTTCAATCCTATTATTTGTTCCTTTTAGCAAGTGATTGTGTAGCCTCTTGCCGTGGGGAAATCCCCTGACTGCGGTCCTGTTACTTAGACAAGTCCCCTTTCAGAAGTAAATGCCATTCTTAGCATAGGGAAGTACTTTAGGTTTAAAGGGGTTAAGAAGGCCTCCCTGCATTCAGAAACATGCAGGGGTCCCACCATGCCAGTTCCAGCCTTTTGAACTCTTTCCAGCTTTTTTTTCTTGCAACAAATCTGTCTGACTGCCACCAGGACATAGGAAGCGTGTGCCTGTCAAAGAAATCAAGTTTACTTTTTCTGACTTGTTAACAGAGGCAGGGTATAAATAGAGCTAACTCTGCTCACACAAGTAGTGTTTCTCTTAAAATAAGGGGGTGACTTCCTAAGACCTTTAATCCAATGAGGTCCAGACCAAACTGCACTATCGACAGAGGCAGCAGAGGAGCTTGCTGAAGCTTTTACCAAAGTCAGGTGCATCTTAGTTCCTCAAAAACTTAAGGCTTACAAAAAAAAAAAAAAAAAGAAAAAAAAAAAAAAAGAAAAAAAAGAAAGGAAAAAAGCAACCCCAAGCAAACAAGAACTACTTGCAGCTTGGACACTGCCACTGCCTTGGAGAAGTTCTGAGATGTTGTTGGTGCTGTTCACTCGGTGGATGTGGATCTTGCTGGGGAAGAGCAGTGTCCTCTTGCTTCTGGAGGTGTCTCTGAAAGGGAGAGCCCTGCCTCCGGTGCGCTACTCGCACGCCGGGATATGCCCCAATGACATGAACCCCAACCTGTGGGTCGACGCGCAGAGCACTTGCAAGAGGGAGTGCACCGCTGACCTGGTGAGTGATGCTCATTTCGGTGTCTGTGCGTCACGGGCGCTGCGGGGGCTCCTGGGGGCTTTGGTGGGAGCCTTCTGCCCCAGCTGGAAGGGCGCTGGCACCAGTGCAGACAGCGCATGTATTGCCTTGACCCGTGACCCATTTAACATAGAAAGGTTTGATGAGTTATCAGTGAAGAAGGGGGGTGCGTGCCAGCGGTCATTTTTGTGGGTGTGGGTAAAGTGCTTTGATCCTTTTCCTTGTTTCCATGTCAAAAGAAACATCTGAATTTGATACTCCAGAACTCAGCATGCCCTGGGGCCAATCTGTAGTACTTTAACAGTGTCATCGTGCTCTTTGTTGTTGGTGGCCATCATCAATGTTTTATATTCCTGGGAGGAATCCTGTATGAAATAGTTTAATTTAACATGTAAATCATCAGCCTTTGCTGCATTTGAAGTGCAAAGCTTGCTTGGGGTGCAGAATAGGGCATGGCTAAAATGACCACGCAGATGTTCTGTGGGATGCTCCCAGCTGAAAATGTGTTTAGCTTACTACCCTAAAATTCATTTTTCAACCTGTCAGCACTGCCAGCTCAAGCTGGCATCTGAAAATACCTGCTTGTCCTACCTCTTACATCATGTCCCATGACAAAGCTTCTGCAGCCCAAACCTGGCTGACAGGAACATTTACTGTGCTGAAAAAAAGTGTTTGGGTTTGTGCTCTGTAGCCAGGTTGTTTCTGCAATGCTAAAAAGGGGGGAGAAAACCAGACAAAAATTCTGGCCATAAGTAAACAAAGTCATTTACTCAGATGGATCCCATGTATTAGGAATGAAGGTGCTCTTTTTACTTTTGCCATTCCCAAATAAGCTGCCTCTGTTCCAGCTACCAGGTGCAGCAATGAACACTAAAACACTTTCAAAACCCCAGCAGCAGCAGCAGACAATGCTGTTTTAATAATTTACTGGTCAAAACCTGAAAGCCAGAAGCCACTGGCTACAAATACTCCTTTTGCCTAGTGTGGCAGCACAGAGTCCTGGGACTTTGGATGGAGTGAGTGTACTGCAGGCATCCAAGGACTGTGCCAAGCCACACTCCTTAACCCCAGCTGAAAACCTCCCCAGTCCTGGTTTCTAGCTTTGCTTCTGAAACCTAATGTGCTGCAGCTGGAAATGGGGAAGGAGTTTTGGTATTAGGTCATCTTTTTCCCAATAAGGAAAGGATACTGGACTAAGGAGAAGCTCTTCAGCTTGGGAGCTTAAAAACCATTTTGTTCTCACTTGCAGAGAAAGCTGATGGATTTTAGGGGGCTTGTAGAGGTTTAGCACACCGTGGAAGTGCGCCCTGTTGGGCACATGGTAGCAGTTTTCCTGGTCCCTTGAAGTAATCCACCCAGCAACCCTGATCACACATATCAAATACCTTTACTGCACAGAAGATGAAGATTCTGCTAAAATTAACCACAATTTAGAGCTGACTGTAGCCGAGGCGGGGTGTAATAAATCACTAGAAGAGTGATGCTGCATTTGAAAATAGGACTAAAATAGGACAGAGAAGCCATAATGAGCTGTTTGGGGTTTGTTTTTCTAAATACCATAGAAAAATTAATTTTGGAGCAAGTATTACCTTACTTTTGAGCTATTCTATTATTTTCTCTACAATGTGAACAATTACAAAGCCTTGGCAGTTTCACCTCCAAGAGTCGGCTGTTAGTCTTAGGGAATTCAAATAATACTTTACATACTTCTGTGGAAAATAAGAAGGATTACTGCCTACAGCCATATGATAAGACTTTCCATCTGCTCTTGTTTCTCAGGGCTTGTCCTCAGGCATTTCAGAGAGCATGGAAGGGGGGTCGTTGGTTCATAGTCAAGCAGTCCATGTGACTCTGGGGTAAAGACTTGTGAGGAGGTTTGTGTTTAAGGAACAGAATACATTTTCCTTCCCAAGAGTCTTCTCCTTCAGCACTTCAGACCCCCCTGGGAAATGCTGAAGGGTTATTTCTATTCACTGACAGTGGGGACACTGAGTTTCAGACCATGGGTGTCTGTGGCAGAGCTGAGTTTCTGGGCTTTCTGCTTGCTGAGTCTCCAAAAAGGCCTTTACTGTGTTCCCAGTAATGATCAGGTTATTTTCCTTCCCCGCAGGAGTGTGAGACCTTCGAGAAGTGCTGCCCCAATGTCTGTGGAACCAAGAGCTGTGTGGCCGCTCGGTACATGGACATCAAGGGGAAAAAGGGGCCCGTGGGGATGCCCAAAGAGGCAACCTGTGACCGCTTCATGTGCATCCAGCAAGGCTCAGAGTGCGACATCTGGGATGGGCAGCCCGTCTGCAAGTGCAAGGACAGGTGTGAGAAGGAGCCGAGCTTCACTTGCGCCTCTGATGGGCTCACCTACTACAACAAGTGCTACATGGACGCAGAGGCCTGCATCAAAGGCATTACTCTGAGCGTGGTCACCTGTAGGTACCACCTCACCTGGCCTAACACCAGCCCTATCCCCCCAGAAACAACAGCTCGCCCTACCACCGTCTACTCTGAGACAACGGTCGTTGATATCCTGCCGCCGGCGCTGGTGAACAACCCCGTCCATCAGTCCGTCTACGTGGGAGAGACCGTCAGCTTCCTCTGCGACGTCACAGGGAGACCCAAGCCAGAAATCACGTGGGAGAAGCAGGTCGATGGGAAGGACAAAGTCATCATGAAGCCAAACCACGTCAGAGGGAACGTCGTGGTCACCAACATCGCCCAGCTGGTCATCTACAACACGCAGCTGCAGGATGCAGGAATCTACACCTGCACCGCCCAGAACAGCGGCGGCCTCCTGCGGGCGGATTTCCCTTTGTCAGTCGTCAGAGGAGAGCCCACATCCAAGGAAGCTTCCCAGAACAAAACACATTTTCCGACCGACGAGTGCCTGAAGCAGCCAGACAGTGAAGACTGTGGGGAGGAGCAGACCAGGTGGTACTACGATGCCAAGAAAAACAACTGCTTTACTTTCATCTATGGGAACTGCAACAGCAACCTCAACCACTTTGAGACCTACGAGAGTTGCATGTTAACCTGCATGAACGGCCCCATCAACATCTGCAACCTGCCAGCCCTTCAAGGCCACTGCAAGGCCTACGAGCCCAGGTGGGCCTACAACAGCTTGACAAAGCAGTGCCAGTCCTTCATCTACGGCGGCTGTGGAGGCAATGAGAACAACTTTGAGAGCCGGGAGGCCTGTGAGGAGATGTGTCCCTTCCCAAAGAACACGCACTGCAAGGCCTGCAAACCCCGCCAGAAGCTGGTGACCAGCTTCTGCAAAAGCGACTTTGTCATCCTGGGCCGCATCACGGAGCTGACCGAAGACCAAGACTCAGGACACGCCCTGGTGACAGTGGAGGAGATCCTCAAGGATGAAAAAATGGGATTAAAATTCTTGGGGAAGGAACCACTAGAAATCACGCTTTTGAACATGGACTGGAGCTGCCCGTGTCCCAACATGACCACAGTGGATGGCCAGCTCATCATCATGGGGGATGTCCACAACGGCATGGCCGTCCTGCAGCCAGACAGCTTTGTGGGCACCTCCAGCGTCCGGCGCGTGCGCAAGCTCCGTGAGGTCATCCACAAGAAAACCTGTGAGCTTTTGAAAGAATTCCTGGGATTGCATTAACCTCCCTCACCCGTGCGAACCGCCCCGATCCGTGTGTTAGTAGGGCTAACAAGTGCTAGGCTAGTGCCAAACTAAACACACTGTTTGAAGCTACACTGTAGGAATTATGCAGAACCCCTATTTTAATCCATTAATGATGCTTAGCAACAACATAGTTTGGTCTTTGGCAGGCATGTAAACCAGCAGCAAAAGGCCATTAATCTTGCATTGAAATCAATTTGTCCATATAGGAGTGCCATTTAACTAGGTGACTCACTTCAGTAATTATACAATTTTTATCTAGCTTCCATCATAAATGACAGAATTCATAGCATTTGTTTGGCTAGTTGGTACACACAGCTAAGAAATATATAATGTCAATTTAATCTGTCTCATTTTCAGCCTGGTTCATCATTGTAGGTCATGTGCTTGGCTCCTTATAGCAGCACTAATATTTCAAGAGAAAAGCCTGTAAATTATTGTCTATATTTACAATTGTGCACATTTAACTAACCTATGCATTATGAGTTTGCTTCTTTTAATTGCAATTTTCCTTTTTTTCCTTTTCAAAAATTTATTTTTAAATGACAACTACTACCTATCTTGCAATCCTTACTGGAGGAGAAACTCCCTTGATCTTCTGCCCAGGACAACAGGTCTCTGTAAAAGCCCAAGGCACAGTCTCACCCTGAAATGACATTTCTGTCACCAGAACAAGGTCAGCAAACACCTTTGTTCCCTGTTTAGGTTTCAATCAATATATTGTCTATCACAAAAAGCCCAAGCCAGAAGGACAGCAGTGTGCTGCCAGCTATCTTGCTTTTGAGAAGCCTTTCCATCTGAGCATACACAGCGTTTTATTGCTTATTTTCAGGAGCAATCCTGCTTTTATAGATGAGAAGCAAAGAGGAGTCAGAACAAAATTCAGTGTAGGAAAGTGTGATACACAGTCTGCAAACTGCATTAGGCAGACACAAAGCTCCTGAATCTGAACTGCACAAACACAAGCAGTCAAAGTGGACACTTTAAAGGCTTTTATCAGTGTCACCCTTTTAGAACCTTTTTAGAGTCGTTTAAACCTCAGAACACACTTTCCACCAGGTCACTGTATATAGGTGTATGAATGAATTCCCTGAGACAGCCAGCACAGGCTGTGGGTGGGAGCAGGTGAGTACACACAGGATCAATCATTTTGACATTTGTGTGTCCAAAAAATGTAACACTTGCCTATACAAAATCCTTAAATAAAGAAGAGGCTGATCCTGGAAACCTCCTGCCTTGCTGAGGACTGTGATTGCAGGGAAGAGGGTGAACATGGCAGAGTGAGCCCTGTCCCTGCTCCTTGTTCCTTGTGGGCTCAGCCAAGGGACTGTGGCAGAGCTCAGAGCTTGCTGCCCTGCATAAAGGGCCAGTTCAGGGCTGGAGCAGTGTCAATTCATGTCTGGGTGAGGAGAAGGAAGGGAGGAAGGGAGGCAGGAAGGTGCAGGCAGCGCTGCCCCATGGTGCCATCTAACGGGCTGACTGCAGGGCGGCCGAGGCTGGCAGCGGGCACACGCGTGCTGCTGCAGGCCTGTGCTGGGGCTGGGCAGGCAGGGGCTGGGGAGGGAGATGTGGGACATCTGCACCCCCCAAAGCCTGTGCACCTCGAGTGTTTGGTTGTTGCAGGGAGGAAAACTCAAAGCCAGAGAAACAGCATCAGGTGTGAGTGCAGCTCTGCCTGCCCTGATACCACGCTCTGCACCAGCAGCCAAGGCATGGGTAGGGACCACTGCAGGATGGAGTGCAATGGAGATGGGAGGGAGATGGGCATGAAAAACTGGGCTCCTCTCCAGTGGTTTGGGCTTGGGTTATTACTGAAATGTTCCTGCAACATAAACGGATCTAAATCTCCAGTTATTTGGATAATTTCACAAGAAGCTGCATGAGAGGGAGAGAGAAGAGTCTGGACCAGGCATTGCTGACCAAGAAAATACCTGCTGGGTTTTTTGTTGTACCTTCTCTAAGTGTATGTGAAAAAACCTTCCAATTAAAGGCCCATGATGTTTGTGTATGTTCTTGTGGAGACCATTTTCTGCAGATGGGAGATGCTGGCCCTGCTGCCCTCTGAAGCAGCCAGCAGGTCCATCAGATCATCCCTGGCTGTGGCAGCCACTACTGACCCATGACTCATCTGCCATTGTTTGAACAACCTGTAGGAAGTGGTGTGTTCTTGCCATACTAACACAAAGGTTTTGGAGGATGAAGGTTTAATAAAGACAGGGTTTATATGGCTTCTTTTTTTCTAAGGTTAGGGAATTTTGCAAGTGTGGGAGTGTTGCAGTGACTGGGGAGTGTGGAATGACTCGGGAGACATGGAGCTGCTTGTTCAGAATGGCTGGGATGCAAAGGTGGCTGGGAGCAGAAAGCAGAGGATTCATTGCTGCTCCAGCCAGCACAGTGCAGTGCTGAAACCTTGGCTCTGAAGTGCTTTTTGGCTTTCCCTCCTGGTGAATCCCCTGGGAAGGCAATAGGCACCTAAAACACGCAGCGTGCAAGTGCTCTGATGCTCTGGGAGCCAGTGCGAGGTGTAGGAGATCTGCCAGGCCCCTTGGGGCACACAGGCCTGGTGTGCGAGGGTTTTCCTGCACAGGGGATCCCGGGGGACACTCTGGGTCAGTTTTCCAATGTGGTGGGGTGAGATGGACACTGAACACACCAGCCCAACTCCCTAACACAGCACAGCCACTCTGATGTAGCCCCTGCCCAAATCTGCAGACATGACCAGTCCTCTGAGCCCCTCAGGGTGCCCCTGGCTGTGCCTCACTGCACAGAACCATCCCAGATAACCTGAGGCAGAATGAGCAGTGCTACAGGCATCCCTCACATGCTCATGAGGAAAAAAAACATTCCTGGCAGTGCTGGGAACACCACACCTCTCCATGGCATGGGACTGACCCCAACCCAAGCCTCTCCACCTCCTGACCTTGAAGAATTCAGCACTCCATTCAGAGCTAGTATTTTAGTTCAGCCTCTTATTAAACCCTTAAGAAGCCTAAAATTCAAGCCTGACCAGTCCAGCAGCCCGGGGATGCTGTTGCTGTGTGCTAGAGGATGTTGCTCCATCTTTCAGGACTAATGACCGTGTGCATGTGGCTCCTCACCAGGAAGTCCCTTTTGTGTTGCTCATGAGCTCAGGTTCCATTCTGCTCCGTGGGGTCCTTCTCTCAGGCTGTCAGAAAGCTGGAAGGAAATGGAGTATTTAAAGTTTATATAAAATGTATGAAAGGAGAGAGAGAAAGGGAAAAACCTCCTTGAGTCCTTTCCCTGCATGGCTGTGGGCTCAGAAGGAGCACCAGTGCCTGTGTGAGGCTCCAGGGAAGAGCTGGGGAATTGATGCCACCTCCAAAGCCACATGGCTGTGGGCAGTGACTGATGTCAAAGCTTTCCTCCACATGCAGGCAGGAGGGAAACAGCTCAGGAAGCAACACAGAATCATAGAATCATTAAGGTCAGGAAATACCTCCTAAGATCATTGAGTCCAACCAAGGAGCTGAGAACAGACCCACACTGCCTGGTCTGAGCCCTGCAGGATTCCCCAGGGCTCAGGGATGGATTTGATGGATACCTGACAGCCCTGAACCAGCACGAGGTGCCTCCCTCCCTCCCAGCCTGGAGTGAGGGTGAGAAGTGCAGCCCCCAAACCTGCAAACCCTGCAGCTGGACAGACACCACCCAGCCCTAGATCCCCACAGGAGTCTTGGTGGCTGTGTCTCACTCTGTTAACAGGGGACAAACAGCCACAGCAGCAAAGGGATGGCTCTGCACACAGGTTCTGTGTGGGGCTGGTGCCACACAGGGCTGGTGTCACAGGGCTGGTGCCACGCAGCTGGCAGGGCACAGGGCGTGAGGAGCTGCACACACACAGAGCTGGCTGGGTGATTACTCAGAGACAGGTCCTGCATCACCCACAGCGCCCAGAGCTGCTGAGCTCAAAGGAAAGAGGCAATTGAGCATGTTTGCATTGCAGGGGTTCCAGATGAGGTCAGGCAGAAGATTTAATGGGCAACCAGTTCCAGAACAAGGAGCAAACAGCGGTGATGACGCCACTGGGATATGATTCAGACAGCAAAGGTATTTAAGAGCTCAGTTGCCACTTGTTTTAAAAGAAATTAGGGGCTCCTGCAAGAACTCTCCCCCACCATGGGTCTCAGTTCCTGAGGGAGGTGGTTGTGATGAAGGTCATACACGACTTCAGTCAACACATAACGATTTCCTGCAAAAAGGAGGATTAATTCAGCTGGCACCAAATGAGCACCTTGCACCACAAGAGCCACTTCCTCCACCTGAAGCACCTCGTGCCCCAGTTGGCTGTAATCTGTGCACGTGCTGGGAAATTCTCCCTGTGGATAATTACCAGGAAAAGATCATGGCCAGGCTGGTACCTCCAATGACTCTGGATGGAGCCAGATTTTAAAGGCACGACTGTGAAAATGTCAGCCTGAGCAAGAACATCCAGTTTAGATCCTGGTTTAATACCAAGTATTTAGTGTTTTCCCCTCCACCAGGACTGGTTACTGATTGACTACAAGTGACCTCCAGCTGCTGTATTGATTTACAGCAGCTGTCAAAGGGCAAAAAATGAGCCCCATGTCTCAGACCTGAGAACCTCAGAATGGAGGTTGCACAACTGAATGAATGTTCTGCCAGCACTTTAAATCTTGGAAAGAAAAAGTCAGCTTGAGGTCCTGATCTCCAACGCAAACAGCAGTGGGATTTGAAGATAAGGTTCCAGCACTAGAAGACGTATCTATTAGCCAAAAAAAAAAAAAAACCAGCACAGACTGTTTAATTCTCAGCTATTTATGGCTGAGCAAATGATAGGACATTTGGGCCTAAGAGTTTAGAAAGCAAATGGAAAGTCTTCCAAGGGCTGATAGGTGGGTCAGGTCTCAGTGAGGAAACTCTAACTCTGGTATTTTCCTCTGTGCCCATCCCTACATTCACACCTTTCTTCCCACCCAGCTGTCCCTGGTGCAAGCCCAGCCAAGAGGTGTTGGGGGTCTCCTTCAAGCCTCTGGCTCATTGGTGGGCACAGACCTGCATGTGCCAAGGAGCAGCTCTGACAAGGGCAATGAGAGCTGAATGTGCATGTTTCAGAATTACAGGGACACTCTGTGGGGTGGGGACAAGGCTCCCCAGACCCCTGGCACTGTTCCCTGGGGCAAGAGATGAGTGACCCTAGGATGGAAAGGGCCACTGGGCTTGTCCCACCTGGCAATTCCTAACCCCTCTCATGTGTCCCAGACATGCAGGAGGGAAGGAGAAGGACAAGGGGGCAAGATTCCTCCAGAGGAGGGAGGGGGGAACATTTTTTCACCTTAAGTTGGTCTTACAACATGACAGTAAGTCTGAATTACCTGGCATAAAAAGAATTACCATTAAGGGCTTTGTGCCTTCTCTTTCTCCTTTGCTCTGCTCCTCCCACCCCCGAGCCAAGGGGGGACTCTAACACGTGTAAAGGACATTGCTTCCTCTGCTGCTTGAAATCAACAGGAAAACAACAGCCATAAATCTCTAGGATCAGATGGTTTTCACCCAAGGGTAAAAGTACTTACATAAAACATTGCTTAACCATTAACTGCAGCAGATAACCTTTGCTTCAGTGCATGGCAGGACCAGAACATGGAAGGTGGAAAACATGAGGCTAATTTTAGAGGAGGGTTCCCAAGAGCGGGGTATGAAAACTCAGCAAGTCTGGGAGAAACTGTAAGAGAGGCTAAAACTCACATCTGGGTGGTTAATAGGATGTGAGAAGGAAGAGTGTGTGAACTTCAACAGAGGGGAGTGATGCTCTGTGACGCTTCCTTTGAAGCAATCACAGGGACAGGGATGGTCCTGCTGAGGGAACTGACTTGGATCAGTGCTTTAGAGCTCCAGCTCTCTCACCCAAGGCCTTTAAAGTCATTTAAAAATTCATTTAGCTGTCCTGAGTCTGGGAGAGGTGCGACAACCTCCTGAGCCAACTGGTTGAAACAGGAAGTAAGGATGAGACCAAAAGTGTTCAGTGTGAAGCGAAGTCATCATCAGTGTCCCAGGGAACCTTGGAGATGATCTGGGAGAGGGATGGGAGAGGCAGGATATGAAGGTTGTTGTTGAGATCAAGTTATTCAGGGCTGCAAAACCACGAGCTGACTATGAAGAGCTGCATAATACCAAGTGACAGGATGATAAAATAGCAAATGAAATGTGATATTGATTAATATACACAGGGGAGATCGAGCCCTGGCTCTGCATTCCCATGACAACTTCAAGAAAGCTGCTCCCATTCCAGACCTGGATGATCCAGACGTGGGTCTGACCAGAGGGTCCAGCCTGGTTCTTGTGTGCAGGCAGCCCCCAGAGAAGATCCTCCACATCACACGTCTCAAAACTACACCAGCAGCTTGGCAACCTGCAACATTCCCATTCACAGGCACGAAAAGCCCGTGGACATCCCAAAATCCCAGCAGCACTGGCACACGTTCAGGCTGGACAGGTTACTGCCCTGCTAAGAGAATGCTCCTTGCTATTGGGAATGTGCTCCTGGGATCCCCAGATAAATCTCAGCCCCATCCCAGCCTGACAATGTCAGGTCTTGCTAAAAGCAGGAGTCTCACCTGCATCTGCCCCCACAACAGGCACAGACCCAACCCAGCCCTGCAGCCCTGGGCTCTTCAGAAGATCCCCACAATTCCTGCATCTCTGGTGCTGGGAGAAGACACTGGAAATCACATGGCTCCTTCCAGAAATGCCTCCAAGGCTGGCCTTGGCCAAATCCCTCCATTCCTGAACAGAGAGCAAGAGGCAACCAGGATATCCCAGGGGAGCTGTGGGGCAGAGGGGTCTCACCAGCCTCAGCAGGACTCACCATGTCCTGAACTGTACAATCATCAAAGGGTTTGGGTTGGAAGGGACCTTTACAGACCTTCTCTTTCCATGCCCTGCCATGTGCAGGGACATTTCACCAGCCCAGGTTGCTCCAAGCCCTGTCCAAGCTGACCTTGAAGGTTTCTGGGGAGCATCCACCACCTCCCTGGGCAGGCTGTGCCCTCTCCACCCTCACTGCACAGGCAGGGCAGGTTCTCCATCCTGCACTGCCCAACACAAACTTTAATGACAGAGGCAGGGAGGAGCAGGTGGGCAGAAAGTGTCAAACGTGCTGCCCTGGCAGGGGAGTGGATTTTCTGCTAAGCAATAGAACCAGCCAAAGTGAGGAGAGAGGGCTCTCTCAACTCTGACAAGGACCAGCCTGAGAAACAGCTCCAGCCTCCCAGACTTCCCTCAGCTGAGCTGGGCAGACTGAACCCACCCAAAGGAGATTTCCTCTTCCTTCTTTCCCCTCGTAATCCCAGCACAAAGCTCTCAGCTTTTGTTTTTCTGGCGGGTGTTTCTGTGGGTTAGCAGGTGAGCTGAAGACACTCAGTGCTCTGAGCTGAAGGCTGTGCTGACATTCACCTCGCAGCTGCAAATTGTTGGATCAGCACAGCCCCGCCCCTTCGGTTTTGCCTCCTGTTTCTAACCTTAGGCTTAAACACCCTAAAAGTTCATAGCTCAGGACTTGTTTTCAAGGGCTGTCCTGCAGTGTGACAGAGTGACACTGTCACTGCACCCACCACGGCCCGGAGTGACCCAGAGTCTTCCTCACATGGTCTCAGCTTCCTGCTTTGGCGATATCAGAGAGCAAATAATAAAATAAAATAAAATAAAATAAAATAAAATAAAATAAAATAAAATAAAATAAAATAAAATAAAATAAAATATAAAATTTAAAATAAATAAAACAAAACAAAATAAATAAAACAAAAATAAAATAAAATTAAGAATAAAATATAAAATAAAAATAAAATAAAATAAAATAAAATATAAAAAACCCTCATCTCTCAGCACTGACATGATGTCAGGTGGCTGGAAATGGGGACAGGAGGCTCCAGCCGCTCCCGGCGCCCGACACGAGGTGGCGCGAAGCGACATCGGCGGTGCCATCGGCGGCGACATCGGCGGCGACATCGGCGGCGACATCGGCGCTCGCAGCCTCGCAGGTTCCTCCCGCTGAGGCCGGGCCGGCCTCGCCCTGCCTCACTGAACTGTTTCACCGACACCTGGCCGCATAATTTGTATTATTCATTAATAAAATGATTAATCTCTCCAAGTGGGGAGCAGCACCACCCTGCCAAGCCGGGTCCTGCCTCACTGATTTCGTCACTGTCTTGTTAGCAGAAGAGGAGGAGAAATTTTAGGTTTATCAGGGGAAAAAATAAATCTGGTAGGGAGTGTGATAAGGCAATTAAATCCATTTCCAGAGCTCCTGGGAAAAGCCACAATATATAATTTATCTGAGACTTTCTCTCTGCCTGTTTGCAAATTGCAGTTTCTAAACATGTTTGTCCCGTTATTCAAAATTATTCATGAATCTCTTCAGTGGATAATACTCCACCAGCAGATCATCCAAAAAGTGAGTATTGCAGTAGCATTACCACTAAATTCTCCATTTCTGCTGTAATTTATTCTCACTAACAGATGCAGACGATTCAGGTAATTAACCCGGGATAAAATTAAAGTTATGTATTTGGTTATAATATTTGCAATCTTCCATTTTTACTGTGCTAGCCAGCTCCAAAGATCACCTCATCAAGAGGTGGGAGAAAGTATCTGATCTCTGACATCATGGAATTGCTGCTTTTATTGGGAGTTTGGATTTTGGTGATGGAGCAGTCAGTGAGCACAGAGAGTCAGCAGAAAATAAATATAGATTAAAAGGAAAAAGTTAGTGGCCTTCTCAGACCTACTAATCTAACAGGTGTTATCAGCAAGACTTACTCCAAAATCTCTTTATCTGTTGGGTCTCTGATGGTGCTTTTCCCCTGAAATACCAGGTGTGACAACCCAAAGCATTTAGGAATCATGAGTCACATCTCCCAGCATCACAAAATTGAATTTAAATTCCTGTTATTTCTTCTAAATAAATAAATAGGTGGGTTTTGGTCATTCTTTTAGTTTGCCTTCAGATGGCAGAGCCTTCCAGCAGTCACAGGTTTACACTTTGCCACCACTAGCATGAAACAAATCATCTTTTCCTCGGTTTTATTTGTGAATGGAAGTTTAGGGTCTCTCTCAGCCACAGACTGTCCAAAGCCGGGGCTGGAGCTCAGGACAAGGCTCCCAGGAGGGTCTGGAGGAGCAGTGTTGCCACCTAGGGACTCCCGAGAGCTCCAGAACACTTTTCTCCAAGCTGAGATGCTCTGCCGCGTTCCTGTCGGGTCCTGGCTCTTTGCCTGCTCGCTGCAGGAGTCCTGCGAGGGAAGCAGGGCTTGAAGATGTTTTTTTTCGTCTTGGCTTTTGTTTTCCTACAAAATTATTAGCCCTTGTGGCTCAGCACTGTGTGCCAGCCAGAAATCCCCCAGCAGCTGCCTGGTGAAGGCTGCCACAGCCCCTCCACTGCTGGCTCCAGGAGCACATCCATGCCCAAAATGCACCCCTACATCTTTCACTTATCAATCCAATTCTTCATGTTTATCTCTAGAAGTTTTTCAGCAGACAAAAACCGGAGGAGGATTTGCAGCTCCTGCCTTGACAGGAAGATTAACACACGAGCAAATGATTTGTAACAAACACTGTGTAAGATAGATGGAGCTGCTCCTCTTGTTCACAAATTATTCACAGACCACGGGCTTGAAGAGGAAGAAATTTTTTACTTGCTTTGTGAAGTACACCCAGATGCATTTCTTTATTATTATTTATAACCACTTTCACAGTAAAAAACACTCCTGAGAGCATCTTTTGCAGAATTATTGCAGCTTACAGGTTATTTAGTTAGCAATCTGACAACAGGTTTGTTTGGTTGGGTTTTTTTTCCTTTCCCCGTTTTTTTAGCAATTGTCTTGACCAGCAAGATTTTTGTCCCAGGCTTGAGCCTCTGGGCATTACAAGGTCATTCAGCTGAAGTTCCTGGCCTCTGCTTTTCTCACCAGTCTGCTCAAAGGAGAGGATTGCCAAATCAGGCCCTGGGTTTTGCTGGGTGAGCACAGGGCTTAAATCAGGCTCTGGGACAAATGCTCTGGCCCAGCCCTCAGAGATGGAGCTCTGCAAGTGCTCTCCAGCATCATGGAAAAAGTGCTGCTTCCAGAACTGTGTCTGGAAAGTTGGGGATCTTCTGGAGCCTCTGGAAGCTGTGAGAGGTGGACAGGTAACCAGAAAGAAGAGCTATGGGCACCCTGAAGGGCTCAGGAGGTTTCTAGGTACAGACTTGGGGTTTTCTCCCATTTCATATTTCCCATATAAAGAACTAGTTTTTTTCTTTGTTGATAAAGCTTTCTTTTCCCTACTTCCATAGCCAGAATTAAAAAGCATTGCCATGTCCTTGGCAGTGCTGTGAGCAGGGGCAGGTCCTTGATCCAGCGTTGTGATCCTTGTCCTGTGCTACATTCACGTGGAATTTGGAGTTTTCCTTCTTGGCCAGCCAGGGGAGGGAGGCAGCTCCCAGCTTTGCTCTGTGGTAGAGCTGCACTCTGCAGGAGTCGTGCAATGAAATGGGCACTGCCTCATTAAAAATAAATACAAATATATTTTTACCTTGAAATCCAGACAGTGCCAGGTGCTAGCAAGATCACTGTTCAATCCCTGCCTTCATGGCTCATCTGTTCCAGATGTGAATGTGTCCACGTTCTGTACTGACTGCTGCAAATCATGTAACATATGTAAAACCTGCCGGCCTGTGAGCTGAGCAAACACACAATTGCTCTGTGAATCCATTACTGGTGGGCACAGATGGGTTCCTGGCCTAAATAAACGCAGTTCAGACTCCTCTGGGTCTGCTTTCAAAACCAGCACTTTGTTTATATAACACAGACTCCTACCTGTGTTATATAAACAAAGTGTTAATGCAGCCAGGCTCCTGCCCCTTCTGCTCACCAAACCCTCCCTGCCCTGGAGTTCAGGTACTTTCATTTCTGCATAAAGGAAATCAGAACATGAATATATTTTTGTAAATATTATTATTATTATTAATAATAATAATAATATCTTGCTTTGTAAAGAAGAGTAAAGCATTGTTTACATTCAGGCACTGTTAACTGGAAGCATCCAGAACACGTCACTCTCAGGCACACCAAAATAGGCACAGAATAAAAATATCTTTAGGGACTTGGACCTGTAAATGCTGAGTAACTTTATACTCTGGAGCAGAAGTGCCTTCAAACACAATAATTTTATCCCTCCCTGCTGGAGCTGCACACGGAGGATGGCCAGAGTCAGAAATAAAAAGCTGCTTTACCTTATCCTGCTGCTGCCAAAAAAAAAAAAAAAACCCCAAAAAAACCCAAAACAACAACAAGACAGTCAATGAGGTGGGGAAAGCACGTTTTTGTTTGCTTTGTAGGTGCTTGGGTGGGCGCTGCTCATTCACCTGGGGGAGCCTATTTCTGACACGACCCCAGGGCCCAGCTCCACACACAAAGAGAGAAAATCTGTGCGGAGGAGGAGGAGGAGGAGGAGGAGGAAGAGAAGGAGAAGGAGAAGGAGAAGGAGAAGGAGAAGGAGAAGGAGAAGGAGAAGGAGAAGGAGAAGGAGAAGGAGAAGGAGAAGGAGAAGGAGAAGGAGAAGGAGAAGGAGAAGGAGAAGGAGAAGGAGAAGGAGAAGGAGAAGGAGAAGGAGAAGGAGAAGGAGAAGGAGAAGGAGAAGGAGAAGGAGAAGGAGAAGGAGAAGGAGAAGGAGGAGATGCTCCGGTGCTCATCGGCTGCGGAGCCGCGGCAGTGCCAGCGCTCGCTCTCGGGGCTCCCGGTGCCACTTCTGCCGGCAGCAGCTGACGTGGCACTGCCCGTGTCACTCTCGGTGTCACCTTGTCCTGTCTCCTGTGCCGGGCCTTCCGCAGGGGCCGCGGGCCACCCCCTTCTCATTTTTGTATTGGCTTTTACGGCTTCGAAAGAAAACGAAAGGAAGAGAGCCCTGCCGGGCAGGGGGGAGGTGGAGACATTGCTCCTTCCATAGGTTTTCCCCGTTCATTTCCTTGTTTTCCCCCTTGCAGTCTCTTCCCCGACCTGTTGAAACGTGGCTACCGCGGCGTGATGAGGGAAAAGCTGCATTTTTAACGCGTGAAGCTGCTAGAATTTTAAAGAAGTGCTTTTTAAAATATCCCCAAGGGTATTCCCCAGAGGAAGAGAGCGAGTGCCCCTCTGTGCTGTGCCGCCTGCAGCCGTCCCTGGCACCTCTCTGCAGACACCCTTCCACCCTGGCACAAGGCGCTGTTTACACTTGGCACTTGTATTTTTAGTGCATCCTGGCCCCAGCCGTGCCTCGGCACATCCTCGTGGGCCAGCTGCCACTGGGGAAGGCACCTCCCTGCAAATGTTACTTCATTTCTGGAAGGACTGAAGAAAGAACAATCTGCGAGTGAATCCTGGCAGGAGCTGGCTGCAGGTCCCCATTTTACCAGTCCTGCAGGTTCTTCCAGCTCACCAGGACAAGGTGCACAGCAAAGGCATTTGCTCTGCAAGTGGCCTCCCAGCACCTGACCTTTGTGAACGCAAACAACGCTTCAAGCAGCTCAGGGCAACAGAGACCCCTCACCCCGGCCTTGCAGCACCGCAGAGGGACCAGCAGGGCAAATCCATTGAGGTTTGCTGGCCCTGTGGGGTCTGTTTCTAAAAAGACCTCAAAGAGTTACAAGTAACAGTGACCAATGTCTAATTTTCCTTCATTTTTGTCTCAGTTGGCTTGTCCCTGGACTGCTGGGATGCTGCTGAGTTTGCACCTCTGCCTGCAGTGACAGTCACTGCTGTTTAGTCCCACTCAACATCAGCTCCCTTGAAAACACCCCGTGATCTGCTGTCCCCAGTTTAAGCACGTTCAGACCGAGCACAGGACGTTGAATGGGTGGAAACAAATCATACTTTCCCTTTCCCCTGCTGGGGGAGGGATCGTGCATTTCACAGGGGAAAAAGGCCAAAGTCAAAGTGGTGCCAAAGTCCAGGGCGCACCTCAGCAGGGGAAGCAATGCCACAGGGGGATTTTCTGAGGATAAAAGCCTGTGGGTCATTAGGAGGTGCTTTACAACAGCAATGGTATCATAAGCTGGGGTCAGCCAGAGCTCTCAGGCAAGAAGGAAACCTTAGAGCTCCTCTCCAAAACACAGAAATGGGGTTACACCACGTCCTGACAGGGAATGGGAGCCCAGACAAACCAGAGCTGCTGCTGGAAGGCAGGAGTAGGAGAGCAGATCATATGCTCCCATTCCCAGCTCTCTATTGCATGATTTATCAAGTGGTTATGAAAAAAAACCCAAGAAAAAACAAGTAAAGAAAGAAATATCTGGATAGAGGTTGTACAGCCTGGGCTCCTCTTTGTCTTCTGGGTAAATGTCTTTCTGGGAAAGGCTGGAGATCAGACACAGCCCTCAAAAAAGGCTCTGGATGAAGATAACTGCAACAGTTATATGACTAATCCCAACATCTTCAGACATTTCCCCCTCTGCCTGTAAGAGTTATGTGATCCTAAACATCCTCAAGGGAAACAAACCCATTCTGGCTAGCAGATGACTAACTGCTTGCAAATAACACAGATATCTTATTATACATGACAAAAGACCAAAATATCCAAGATGACAGTGCCCTGCAGGAGGGCTCAACCCAGGCACTCCAGCACTGCTCTTTCCAAAAAGCAATTGGGAGCCAGGCAACTGCTGGCCAGAGAGCCTGGCCACAGCCAGAATGAGCCTTCTGCTCCAGCAGGCCACTTGTCACCTTGCAGCAATGCCCCCAGCAGCAGGGTTGGGCCAGACAGCCCCAGAGCTCTCTGGAAAAGGGGCAAAGTCAAAATTCCATCTGTGTAACCACTCTGGCTTTTGGAGGGAGGCATCTCCCAGCTGGGCTCAGAGCTGATTGTCATCACCTACAGAGCACTTGTTCTCCAGTTCCACCAGGGAGATGTTTATGTGCAGAGCCCATTTGTGCAGGCAGCAAAAAGTCCAACTCACTGGAGATCACTGGTCAAAATGCATTTTAAAGTGCATTATTAGCCAGATATTACCCCCAGCACATGTGCAGAGGGACGTTTCAGTGGAAGTTTCAGTTTTCTAAAGGCAGAGCTCTGTCCTGCATGCCTGAGGTTTCACCCCTCTGTGAGTAGGGTCATCCTGCTCCATCCTCCTTTTCTGGTCCTGCCATAGTGGAAGAGCCAAGTGAGTGGGACCCTTCCAACAGCAGCAGCAGAGGCCAAGGAAATCAGCCTTGAAAGGGATGCTGCAGAGAAGGAAAGGGATAAAATTAAGATATTACTACAGCAGGACTAGTTAAAAGGTTTTAGGCCTGTGTTGCCATTGACAGTTTACTCTAAATCAGCAGAGGAACACTGTTCTCTAATATGAGCCCTTGTATTTTTAGATATATACATTCCACAAATGTTTTGTAAAGGTTTCTTTGCCTAAGGATCTACTTCTTCCTAAGCCTCAGTGGTACAGCATAAACCACGTTACTGGTAACAATTGTTCCTGCATTTGTTTCTGGGACACAGATCACAAAACACAGTTTATTTCTATTTCTCTCCTTATTCAGCCTCATAGAGTAAAACAGGCAACTGTGAGTCTGGGGCAGGACACAGCCTTGGCCTGGAGAGATTACAGTCTCCCATCAGATAATACACTGCAAATTACACGTGGTGGGGGCCTCTATTCAGACAAGCAGGAGGGAAGAACAGCTTGATTTGGGAAGGAAACTAAGAAAAGCAAGTTTTAAGGGAGACATTGAAGGAAAACAAAAAGAAAAATCAGGAGGGGGAAGCCTAGAAATTTCAAGGACTAAACAAGGTGGGAGAGAGGCTGTACAGCAGAACACTGGAAAAAGGATTGATGTATACAGATGAGATTCAGATGATGAATTTAATCAGATCTTCTGGTATCTTGCTTTGGGCAGGTCAGAGACTCTAAACACTGAATACTTAAAACCATAGAGATTCCAAGAAAAAATGAAAGACAGTTTTACTGACCTCCAGAAGTCCATCACCCCCAAATGAGTGGTGTCTAACGAAACAATCAGCCAGGCAGCCTTGCTCCCAGCTCTCCAGTGGCACCAGCAGCTTCCCTTACCTGCAGCCAGCCCCTGGCAGGCAGCACTGGGGGCAGGTGGGGTGGGCAGTGCACACAGTGCCTGTGCTTCCCCACCAGCTGGGCCAGCAGAGCAGCTCCCAGGGCAGCTCCTTGAGGCTGTGCCTTCCTTGGCATGCTCAGCCCAGCAGGAACCAGCCTGGAGGTGCAGCAGAGGCCTCAGAGCAAGGACAGGGCAAGAGGGAAGTGAGGCAAGGGCAGGGACAGGGGACATCGTTTATTGGGTCAATGGGCACACTCAGAAAAACTACACAGGACTGCAGGCACATCAGGCTGCTTCAGATCTGATATAGAAGGAATAACCTTAGAGCTAAACACAGCTTGGGAATAGTTGTTCTGTGTTAAACGTCATTATATTAATGAATTAGGCAATTTGAGAGAAAGGGTGATTGGTTCCTGTTGATCAAAGGGAGGATGCTAGCCAGAGGACAGCTGGTGATGTAATTTATGGCACAAAGAGAGAGTAAGAGAGATAGGAATAATTATTGCCTAGGAATGTCTGGTGGTAGCAAAAACCATAATGTAATATACAATATCAGTATCTATGTGATTTTCTATCCTGGAGTCAGGAATTTTAGTACTTGGATTGCCTTTTGAAGCAGTTCTGGAGACCTTCCTTGCAGGTCAGGAGTGTCAGGTTGGAGATGCAGTGGTTGATCTCTTCACTGACTGTTTCTGTCCCTTATCAGTTTGTACAAGTTAATTTGAGGGGCTGCCTGCAGTTGTTGCCACCAGTCTGTCAAATCTGTCATGCAAGGCACACAGGCAGGAGGGTGGGAGCAGGTCTCAGTCCTTCTGTGCCACTTAGAAATCTGATTCCATTAGGTAGATGTGGTTAATTGCCAGCACTTCTGAGCTCATCACTATCCCTTCGATGTTTCCTGTGCAGTGACAGTTCCAGGGAAACTGTGATTTCCTAAGGACCTACATTTTCACATAAATCTAAGTTCTTAGTGGACTTGTAAAGAGAAGAAAACTCTGAAATCTATTTAACTCTGCATCCAGAAGATAAATTAATGTGATGTGAGATGGATTATTATTTATGATTACCTCATAATTTCTAAAATATTCTTGGAAGACTGAATCACAATTTCTCAAGTGATTTGGTTTAGCAGTGCTGAAATGAATCTTTAAGGACAGCACTGTAACAGTCTAAAGGCAAAAGAGCAGAACATCCATACCCATTACTAAAAAATGAAATAGCAATTTTCTCAAGTAAAATATGAGCTATGTCTCGAAGCAGTTAATAAATACAACATGAAATTCAATATGTAGTATTCATATACCTGCAAACTAGGTAATTGCCCCAGGTGTTCATATTTTCAACAGTAATTGGAATTTTGCACTCTTCCACTCAGTTGCAGAGGTGGTCTATGTACCTGGTTAACCCTAAAAGGCACAGATCCCTGGGCTTCAAAAACACACTGCAGGTACCTACAACAGCTGAGACTCAGCAGGGAGTTAAAGGTTCAAACATGGGCTTAAAATCACCAAATCTACTCTTGCCCAGTTGATCTGTGGAAGATTCACACCTCTGAGCAGAGCTGTGGCAGAGCCCAGCAGCCCTGTCTCTCTGCTGGCACGTGGGATGTATAACATGAGGGTCTAACAAAAAACAAAGGGGAATTTGTTTTAGTTTGTAAAATCTGTTTGCAAATCTAATTTTGACCAGCAGCAACTTCAGTGGGTAGGCTGTTGCAAATTTTTCCCATGATTTGTACTGGAGGAATATATACTTCCATATCTATAGAAATATCCATAGACATTCTTTTAGAGAATCACAATAGTCAGTGTGTGAGATTGCACTGCTCCAAAGGCCTTCTGCTCTGGCAGGGATGACTCAGACTCCACACACCACGGACAGTGAGAACCCAGTGCCTCACTTTTATAGGCATGCTTTGTTTCAAAACACAAAGGTCACCTAATCCAGGTTAAGAGAGCTGTGTGACAAAGGAGATGCTCCAAGGTCACAGAGATTAAACGCAATAAACGGAGGGAATGGCAGGTCAGCCTGAGGATGTTCCTGTGGCACAAAGAAATGGGATGAAGTTCTTACAGCAAACAGCCAGGGAGAGTCTGACACTTACTGACAGTGGATTCCAATGGAGACAGGAGCAGAAACAACATAGAAAAGGGCAGTGGCTTGCCCAGAGTCAGCTCTGGACCGCGGTGCCTGAGCTATCACCTATGACACCATGCTCCTCTCCACCTGCCACCTCTGGTTTCCATCAGTGTGGCTGAAAACTCCTGGGCTGTTGCATTACTGAGGCTGCCCAAGCAGCAAATCCACCCCATTCCCTGCGCCTGAGAGCAGCTCCTGCAACCCTTCCCTGTGTTCTGACATTCCCACACTGCATCTCTGAAGTGAAGCCAAGCAGAGCCTGAGGCCAGGAGGTGCTGGGAGAGGGCACCTCTCTGGCTGGAGCCTGGAGTGCAGCGTCTCCCCTGGCTCCAGCACAGGTCAGAGCTGAGGCCAGGCAGAGGTGGAGGCTGGGTGAAGACAGGAGCAGCATGAAAGCCTGGAGCAGCACAGCAAGGAGCAAGAGGTGCTGGACAAAGGGAGCAACACAGAACTGAGTCCTGCTGAGGATGCTGTGGGAGGCAGAAAAGCCGTGGTTTGGGTATAGCAGGGAATGAACACGTTCTGCCAATGAAAGAAGGTGGATTTCCAGGCCTGGTTTTGAAGGCATTAGCCAGTTAATAAAAAATTCTCAGAGAAGTTCATGGGGGCATTAAATAACAATAATTAAGGCTTTACATTCCCAGAGTCACCTTTTCATTTATGCCCTTGGTAATCCTGAAGCCAGGGGGCCAAGGGACTGCAGCACATTGAGCTCCATGGCTGCCAGACTGTAAATGTAAAAGTGTCCCAAAACTCAGAGCAAAGGAGCTCTGATTCCAGGCCTCTCAATCACCAAATGGAAACTACAGCAAGTTCCACCAAAACTGCAGCCATCGATACTATAGGTTGTTTATAACAAACCAAAGCTGACAGAATAAAGGATGGGTGTTGAGGGATGTCTGCACTGCATGCCAAGGTTTTTCTAAAAATATTTTACACCTGCCATTTGTTCTGCACACTGATCATATTTTGTCTATGAGGTAGAGAACTCGTAGTACCAAAGGGAATGTGGTTTATGTTCCCGAGTCCTAATGCTTTTTCCCTTCTGTAAGGCAAAGCTCCTTACTACTGTCACTAAAATAAAACCAAGAGAAAAAAAGTCACACAGGCACTGCCATGGTAACAGTTTAACTGTTCCTCTTGCTGATCTTTGGAAACAGTCCCTTCAGCAGGATTTTACAGCTCCAGCACTTCGATTTAGCAAACTTTTTATGCAATTCATGAGGGGAATGCAGCCAACTCTGTACACTCAATTTAAATCAACTTGCTGATGATATAAAAAAGAGTGCTGAACCACTGGTTTGCTTCATCTGCTCCAAAACTACCAACACAAACCCTGAGGTATTTATTCCTGAAACGCTAATAGAACAGTCTGGGGCATCAGATCAGTACATGAACCCTGCTTTGATCCCATGTCAGTCCAAAGAGCTGATTTAACAACTCATTGTTTGGTTACTTGACTGTTCAGAATGCAGCTGGGCTTTTTGCTCCCACCAGGCTTTTGCAGGTTGGGATGCAGTGGAAGCAGAGAGTGCAGCACTGGGGGATAATCTGTCCTGGCCGTGCACCAAGAGATTGTACAAGCAATGTTCAGCAGCTTTCTAATTCTGCATGATCAAGGAAGGATGATCCTTCCGTGGCTTACAGAACCATAGGATGGTTTGGGTGGGAAGGGACCTTGATAGCTCACCCAGTCCAACTCCCTCCAATAAAGCTCAGAGCACCATCCTCAATGTTTATCAGTTCCCTGAGCCAAAGTTGAGAACTGCAGAACTTGTCCTCACCCAGCTGCAGTGCCAGGCCACAGCGAGAGAACAGGACACAGCAAAGAGGCACTGCTCTGTGAACTCCACGATTCAGCTTCCCACGGCAGAAATAACCAGAGCAGTTTAATTTTGGTGGCCAGTACCAGACCCCTGGTAAGGAGAGAGGTCTGTTCCCTACCCCCAGAATGAACACAGCACAGACTGTAGCTGTCCCCTGAACCTTCTGTGCAGCCTTGCTGGAGCCTCTGAGAAGATTCAAGCATCCTAGACTGCAATTTTGAAGTTACTGACTTGTGCTGAATTAAGTGAGCCCTACAGACCAAAAGTACTTTGAACTCATGCTTGGGTGGGGACCTGGGGTGAGGTGATAGGGGGCACTAAGCAGCGTTGAAGGGGTCAGATATTTCTACCCTTTCCTTCACTGTAAATTAAAATCACCTTCCAAGGTTTAACTCACACTGACAATTCTAAGGAAGCATTCTGCATGTTCCCATGAGAAAATACAAAATAACTTGCACACCTTTTCCCAGGTTCTATGTCCTTTCTATCCAAGCAAGTGCATTCACCTGACAGCTGAGTACTGGGTGTGCACAAGTGACCCCAGCGATTGACCTGGCACCCAGTGAGAACAGAATGTTGCAATGTAAATGTTTGGTCTCAGAAATTCAGCACCAAACTTCAGAAGATAAATAACTGGGTGAAGCAGGAGAACACAAAGCAGGCATCTCTCATTCCTCTCAGAAGATTAAAAAATCATTCATACTTAAACGTTAAAAATCATTAAAACAAAAAAATCTCCACACTTGCATTGAGAGAACTTGAAACTCTGACTTCTTTCAGAGTACCAGAACCAAACCCTGCTTGTCAAATATTTATATTGAAAGGTGCTGCAAAAAACGTGAGTTCCAAAAGATTTTTCCTTGCATGGCCCTTCAGACACAGAGCTAGTTACAGTAGGAAGGAGCAAACCAGCCTGGGAGGAGGATAAGCTCACTGACCTTTAAACAAATGATCTCAGTTTAAATCATAGGAATAGAAATATTACAGAACACATGAAGAGTCTCAACTGTCAGAGTTGCTCAACCTCTTGGTAGGTATTAGTATCGTGCTGTAAATAGTAAACCAGTAGTAAATCTTACATCTAGGCATTCAAATAGGAATAATACAGAGCTGGCATTCCCTGCTTTCCAGCAATTGATCCAGCCTTTTTCTAATTCCTCTTAAAAGCAAAATCACCCAGTTAAAATGAGGTACCAAATGATGCGTGTTTAGGGCCAGTGCTGTCCACGGCCGTGCCGTGAGGGGAAAGATAAACCAGATGGCAAACTCAATAAAAGGGAGCCAGTTAAACAGAGACAGATGAACGCTGAGAAAACCCTTCGCTCCATTCTTGCTTTTGAACTGGTTGTCATGGCACTGGAAATGGATACCACTGTCAGCCTCCCACCTCTGCCCAGCCAGCTCTTCCCAGAGCAGGCAGCTCGCACTGCTGTGACAGGCACGGGCTGCTCCCACCACAGCTCCGCTCCCACCAAGGACGGGGCTGTGCACGGAGTCACAGCTTTTGTCACACCAACAGGAAAAGAGTGACCCTTGCTCTCAAATTCCAGCGTCAGGACACTGAGGGTCAGCTCATTTTAACCCTGTGCTCTGTCTGTAGCTCACAGCTCGCTGCCAAGAGCCAAGGAGTATCCATCCACTCAGCACTGGGTCTGTATGGCTGGAGCTGCCACGAACATAAACTGACCTTTGTCAGATTTACACATTAAAGCAGTTTCTCTTCCCCTTGACAATGTCCATTAGCAAGGAACCCTATTTGCTGAGCAGATGGAAAAGAGTAAGGGATGCAACTTCAAAATAGCCCTGGAAAAACTGAGTTGTTGTGTCAGCCTCTGAATTCTTTCCCCTCCCACTTCCATTTGATTTTGAGAATATATTCAGTTAAAATTGGTAAAATCTGCTAAAATAAATACCTTAGAATGTCACAGTGTAGTTGCATTACATTTCTCTTTTTAATAGAGCGTATAAAATGTGAGTTTACAATGGGTTTAGTAAGCTGTAAATCAGCACTTTTATTCAGTTTATTTCTGAGCTATTAATCCCTAATACAGAGGCAGAATGCTGACTTGCTGGTCTAGGACTTCCCAAGAGAAAAGTTCCAGTAATTCCAATGACATGGAAAGGAGATGTTACTGAGTCACCTGAGTCCCTGCTCGACACATCCCATCACCCTGTAACTCAATGTTCACAGAGCTTCAAAGTCTTATTATCATGGAAAAAAAAATAGAATTCCATTTTGGCTTCAGTGAGCTGCAGTCAAAAAAAACCGAGTGGAATTTGTTCAAATAAAAGCAGGCAAGTCCCTAACGGGGTTCTGTGATCTGTCAGGGGTGTTTTGGGTCAGGAACCCCCCGTGAGGAGCAGCCACAGAGGCACCTTCCCTCCCTTTGCTCCTCAGTCAGGCCCTGGTGCACCCCGGGCGCTGCCGGCACAGGGAACACGGTGCTCAATCCGGGACACGAAGAACACACACACCACCACAGGCAGGTAATTTTAAAGAATTTTAATACAAACTTAATATAAACTATTTCAGTCCCTCTTAACATGTAAGACACTGACTCAAAATACTTTTATACCTTTTTTCAAGTATTGCACAATGTAGGTACAAAATTAATATTTACGATTACATTTTCTTCCATAATATATAGCAAAAATCTTTAAACTTTTAACAGAAAATACAATTTGTGTTTCTTTTGAAAAAAGCAAATATTTCGTACATTTTAATTCCACCACTAAGGAATATTCTGTACACAACTTTTTAACTTTTTTTTTAGAATTGATGTCTTTAAGATGGATATCTTACAATTTCAGTAAAAAAAATACAACATGAAGCTGCTGCAGCTGTCACAGATCACTGTAGTAAAAAGATATAAATGCAATACCATGTTGTAGAAACAATATATATACTCTGATATTTTACAAACTTTGTACTAAATTAAATTATACAATTAGAAAAAGACCAATAAACCCACCTATTAGTGCCAATTTTTGTATATATATACATATATGTCTGAGCACATATATATATAGACACGTGAAAAAATTAGCCACTTCCTTGCTATATCTTAAATACTGTAAGAGGCCATATTTTTGAGAGTATATTTTTGTAATGCACAGTCAGTATAAAATAATTTTGTGCTTGGTTGGCAAATGAAAAAATGATGCATGTTGTATTTATCTAACCAAGCCTGAATGTATTCATACTACAAGCCTTAAAAAAAATCTCAAGAGGTGGAAAAAAAGATACACCCTTGGGTACGTGCATTTTAACTTGTACAATAGTATTTACTTGGATTTCACTTTCGGTTTATTTTTAGTTAGCCATAACTGGCTGAAATTGCTGGTTAGAATACTGCATGTTGTTTAAACTAAAATTCAAGCCATCCACAAAAGACTTCTCATTTAGACCGCCATAGGCTGCAAACATATCAAAGGCATTACTGTACTGGAGAGGACTGAGGTTGAGGGAGCTGTCACCAGGAAAGATGCTACTGGTACTACCTTGGCCCTGCATGTTGGGGAAAATGAACTCCTTAGCGTTAGGAGACAGGGCAGAAGTCTTCTGCTGCTGCTGCTGCTGACTGCCTAGGCCGAGCCCGTAGAGAGAGTGCATGGAGGAGGAGAGGGATTTCTGCTTCAACAGGTCGTTGACATTCAAGCCCAGGTTGGTGGGAGAGGTGCGGGCGACCTTGTTGCCACGGCCGCTGTTCTTCATTTTGGTTGAGCCGAACTTGGTGGCAGCAAATGTGGCAGTGGTGAAGGTCAAAGGCTGAGTGGAGCGGGGCATGAAGGTCGGGCTGACAGCAGCTGAGTGACCAAAGGGAGGAGAAGGAGAACTAGACACTGAAGATGCTGGGTCATTAATAGGCATGAACACCTGGGCCTCGGGGTTAAAGCTGTTCTTGATTTCCTTATCCAACTCACATCCGTTTTCATTATCATCCACATAAAGCACTTTCACTGGTCCCTTTTCACCGATTTGGTATGAAACCTCAAACGGGTCAATCCAAACGCTAAGATCCTGAGGCAAGTTGCCACGAACATCATCAATGTCCAAACCACTCTCTTTGGATGCTTGTTCAATGACCGGGTCCACTTTCTCCCCTATATGAATACATCTAAACCCTGATCCTTTGTATGGCTTTTCTGGATACCAGTGCCCTTCATACTTCTTTTTCAGAAGTCTTTCAAGCTCTTCACCAAAAATGTTGACACGTCGTCTGGGAAGCTTATTGTACAAATATGAAATAATAAAATTGAGTGCTACTTGGATTTCAAGCTGCATAGCTGCTGTGCCACAGAGTTATAAGTCTGTTTCAAAATCCAAAGAAGAAAGTGTTCAAGATGCCACAGGGAATCACAATTTCATTCAAAGTGCTGATTCGAGTTGATTATTATCCTTCACCTTGAGTGCTCTTGTTCCTTTAAGAAAAAACAAAAGCAAACACATCCAAATAAGAACAGCGTAAGATCAAGGTCCGAGGCCTAGTCTCTTAGCTTCACTTTCTGCAGAAAATAGGTTACTTTTTAAGTGAAAAAATGTGCATCAAACTATTTCTGTTCCTGCCTGCGGAAGGTGAGGATGCCAGCTCCATTCAGCGTGACTTAAAAACAACACTAGAGAGGATGGGCTTGTGTTTACATATACAGCATGGGGCACTTCCAAATCACAAGAGCTGGGTGTTTAGTTATTCACAAAGCAGCAAGGATAATTTTTAAGACATCACAGAACTGCCAAGCCTGCCAAGGGTTCAATTACCAACCTGTATTTGGATGATTTATAGTACTCAGCTGCAAAATTTAGTACCAGACCATTAGTTTAGCCTGAAAGGTCCAAGGGTCCATTTATTACTTTAAAGTTTGGAAACATATTGACTGCAACTGCAGGCTGCAGAATTTTAAAAATGTTAGCAATTGCTTTATACGGTTTCATACAAATAGCTAAAATGATGCAACATTTATTTTAAGTCCAAGCAAATTTTCTCCCTAAACTCTGCACGGGTGAAATGATGCAAACCGAGGAGAAAATGTCCGCTGTGCACATCCAACAGTTCACACTGAAATGCAGTCAGCACATACAGAATAGCTGCACGTTTGTTCTGTCAGAAGGGTGGCCAAGACTGATAAATTAATTCACAATTTTTTTGCTTCTACAAATTATTCTCTATTTTCAGATGCAAGATACAATTATATACCCAGTTATTGTATGGCACTGTCTGTAGCTCAGATTTCAAAAAGTTCCTGGGCTAACAGGGCTTTTGACAGCCTCACACCAGACTGCCTTTCTCCTTACCCAAGACTCCATTTTATATTTAATGTAGTTGTCACTCCTTCACAAAGGACAAAAGAGAAATAAGCTGTCTAAAGTTAGAGGAGGGACGAGAATCAGGTATTAGCACACAAACTGCTAACACAAATCCTGCAGTATCTTGGTATAAACATACACAAAACACCACACAGCTTTGTCAAAAACTTCCAATACAACAAAATATGGGGATTTTTTTTTTGCTCCAGCTAAAAGCCCAAAGAGAATTTCAACTAACGGTGGACTTTTCTGCACTGCATTACTGAGAACAAAATTCAGTGTAGCTGTCACTAAAGATTAAAAGAATCAAAGTTAAATTAACAATGTGACTAAACGGCTTTTTTAATTCTTGCTCCAAATAATCTCCTTTTAAAGTCTGGAACCTTATTTCCAAGCCATTCGTGTTCTCCCCAACATGGTATGGGAATAGTTTGAAAGGCTGTATGATAAGGCGACCTTTAAACGTTTGCTGGATCAGCACCGGGTGGGGATAAGGAAAAGATCAAGGGCAAACAGAAGATATTTACAAAAGGGGCACAATCAGTACCGAAAAGCTGATTGGGTGGTTAAACGGGACATTTAAAAATGATTTATTAATCCATCTGTGCTGCTTCCCTTCCCCCATGTCCTTTAAGAAAGGAATGTTCCTTTCAGAGTGCACCAGGCTGACGCTGTAAATTTCTCTACGCGAAGCGGATCCACGGTACAAAAGCAGCTGATCAAACATATTGGCTTGATCGTTTAGAACTTGTTCTTTTTACGTATTTATGGGAAGACGGCAGTGTTTCTGGGGGATCCGAGCCCATACGTGGCCCGGCAGCAGCGCCCTGGCAGGAGCCTTAAGCGGTGGGAGTTACATAACCAGGCAGTTGGGTCTCATTAGATTTCTGCTCACAGCCCCGGAGCTCCGGCGGCAGCGGGCGGAGGAGGAAGAGCATTTTCTGAGCCCGTAAGAAAGCGAAGGAGGAAAAGGAAGGGGTATAACTGGAGGGCGGGTGGGGGTTGCAGGGCCCCTCTCCGGCGCGCAGTCGGGCAGGTCCCGCAGGGCGCTGCCGGCGCTCCCGGGGCGGCCCAGCGCCGATTACTCAGCCGGCACCGCTCCGTCCTCCCCGCCCGAGCGCGGCCAGGGCGGCCGGGGGGAGCGACTCCTCACAGCCCCGCCGTGCTCCCTCCCCTAGCCCCTTCCCCGAGGAGCCCCCGCACCCACCGAGTGCCCCCCGGCACCACGGGGTCGTGACCGCCTCAGCACACTCCGCCCAGGGGCCGGGGCCGGGCGGTGCTGCCTCAGCCCCTCGCCCGCGCTCCCCCGCGCCTCACGGCCGGTACTCACCCAGGGGTGCGGGGGTAGTGCAAACAGTCTCGGCGGGGGTGTGAGGCCGGGGGGGGCGGCTCAGCACCCAACCCCCATCTCCGAGCGCCGGCTCCCTCGGCGAGGATAGGAGGGGAGAGGAAAGAGAAGAAAAAAAAAAAGGGAGGGGGAAGGGTCGGAAAAAAAAAGGGGGGGAGGGGAGGGGGGGAGGGCAGCGCTGCTCACACCCCCACGACGGGCGCGCTCGGCGGCCGCAGCTGCACTCCTCTGCTTCTGCCCCACCGCCCGCCGCGCCTCTACTTATACCCTCCCTTGCCCCGCCCACAGCCGCACCCCTACGCCCCGCGCGGCCACACTGCCCAGGCCCCGCCCCCCCACAGCGTCCGCGTGGCCCCGCCCCCCGCTGCCGAGGCCCCGCCCCCCGCCCGGGGCCCTCCTCTGTCTCCTCTCCCCCCCCCCGGCGCGGCGCGCGGGGCCGCTCTGACGTCAACGCGCAGCCCCGTTGCGTCACTGTCGACGTCAAACCGTGCCCTTGCGCCCCTCAGCCCCGCGGGGAAGGGAAGGGGGGAGCGCCGAACTACATCTCCCATGAACACCGTGGCCCATGGGGGCCTCGGCAGCGGAGATGGCGGGGCCGGCAGGGGCGGCCTGCACGGCTGGCACCCCTCGGGCTCTGGGGTGATCCGGGCGGGCTCCTTCCTGCGGGAGGCGCGGGACGGCCCCGCACACCACCACCAGCCCCCCTCCGCCCGCGCCCGACGGCTAAAAATACTCGCCACAGGTAGCAACGCCCGGCGATTGGCTGCCTGCCCGAACCGCCGCCGCTGATTGGGCACTGGAGCCGGGGGGCGGAGCCAGGCCGGGTTTGGGGGACCAAGCCTGAGCAGCCGCCGGGAGTAGTGGCGGTGTCTGAGCGCCGGCGGGGCCGGGTGCGGGGCCGGGTGCGAGGCCGGGGACCCGGCTGTGGTGGATCCGTTTGGGATGGGACCCACCCAAATATTCCTTAAAACATCCTCGAGTTTCTCTTAAACACCCCTCGGGGTGTTCAGGATTGGCGCTGGGGCAGTTTCCCTCACAAAGCCAGCAGGACCCAGTTCTGGAGGACAAACTGTGAAGGGCTTTCTTCTCTCTCTCTCTCTCTCTTTTTTTTTTTTTTTTTTTTTTTTTTTTTTTTTTTTTAAATCTCCACCTCTTGTTCTGTCTGTATAATAATAAAGCATTTTTGCATAAGCGCTACATGGGCCCCAGGAGAGATTTGGAAATGCCAGGCGGAAAAAATGCCAGGACTTTTAACCCTTTGCAGCTGAGAGTATATATGAGAACGGGAGGTGGTAACCCAAAAGCTGAAATATTTAAGGGAAAGAAGAGGGTAATATTTAGGATTTTCCACAGCTTAACATTTCTGATGAAAGGCTCGATTCCTTGAAAAACATAGTTTTTATTCAGATGTATCAATGTTGGTGCTACTGGAATTGTGGTATTGCAAACAACTTTAAAATCTTGATTAAGACTCAAAATATTTACAATTTCCCCCTGTATTTCTCACCCATTTTTAAATCTAGAGGGTTGAACATGCCTTCAAGGAAAACTGGGTCACTTGTCGCTATGTACGCCAAATGGAAAATCAAATGTGAAGATTATAACATTCCAAGCACTGGCAACTGGGAGACTACTGGGAACTGCTGTAGCATCTCCGGGTATTTGAAAGAGAGCCCTGGGTATTTGTTTTGATCGAAAAGAGACAAAGTGAAACAACTCCCTGAGCAGAAGGTGAAAAGACAAGCAGAGGGGGTGATTTGGTTTTGTTTTGGCATTAGAGCTCGGGAGCCTCCGTGGAATAACAAGCACACGTTGGCAGGTGACATCAGCCAGCGGTGACCGTTCAGCTCTCGCTGTGCTCAGCTCTGGGGTGGCAGCAGCAGATTTCCCTTTGAAGCCAGCAAAACTGCACAGCGCCGCAGATGAATGTTTTCAGGTGAGATTTCATAAGGAGCTTTACAAACCCGGTAACTGCTGCTGAGCTGCTAAAAAAAGCCAGGTTTTAAAAGCAGAGACTTTCTTTTAAATGGCTTTAGTGCTACATGAGAAGCATTAGGAAGTGAATTAAATGTACAGAGCTAAGGCATTGGTAATCAAGGCAACCATGGGATCCTTTAAAGCTGTAAAAATCGGGATGTGCTTTTCTGGGGCTTATAGAAAGGAAACTTCTCATGCAATCTATGCTGTAGAAAGATTGGGTGTTAAATGCAACTAGACCAATTGCTAGCTTACTACCACCCCATCATTCTATGATTCTAAACGTTAATGACAGGTCATTGGCCCAGGAATAACCTCTTCAAGGATCAATCCCAGTTCTAGTGTTCCAGTGAAAGTTTCTTTATCCTTGTTTGTCTGAAAAAAATACCTTTTAAACTGCAGTGATCACAGTGTGGTCCACATCCAGCATGTCATAAGTAGGTGGCCAGACTCTAGTAGTGATAAATTATTAACACCTAAAACCAGAGCTTAATCCAGGATCATTTGGATTCTCAAAACCTAGACTGGCTTTTTCATCCACAAGGGTCAGAGTAGGGCCTGTAGTGTTTTTCAGCCCTTTTGATTAATACACGGCAATAACAAAATGTCTGCCTTCTGCTAGAAAAATCTTTAGAAATGCAATCAAAGACAAAATAACTCCAGCAGCAAAATTTTACACATGTTGCCAATTCTGTTCAGCTAGAAGATTAATCTTAAAAGAAAAACTATATATTCTCATCTCTCCTGACAGACCTTGACAAGTCTTCTCCCCAGCAGAGCAAATCAACACAAGTATTTCAGAGCAAGGCAGGAGGCAGGAGTGAGATTAGAAGTAAGAAGACTTTCTTAATCTATATTAAATAAGAAGGGTTTGGTCTCAAGCCCTGTTCATAGCCAGATCCTGCATTGCTGGCCAGCAGACAGCCATCAGCAACTGAGCTACAATTTCCACAGTCTGGGTGTCTGCAGAATAATCTCTAAATCTAAGATCTCTGCATTGTAAAACAACTACATTACCACAAAACCTTGCAGAGACTGCACAGATGTGACAGAGAGACCTTTTCTGCTGAAGAAATCTAAATTTGGTTCCTCAAATAGTAACTAGCAGTCTTTAAAAATCTAAATTAGTATTGTTCATTGGTCAACACAATGTCCAAATCCAAAATACAGTTTGTTAATCTTAAAAGTTGTTTAAAACAATTATATATAACCAAGAAAATTTTTAGTAATGATGTCAACGAGGACAAGCATTTTAAAGCTGCAGGAAGACAGGCTCAGAATTTCTACCACCCATCCTTTTAATAGAATCCTCTTCTCTGCTAAATGAATGTTGCTGTACAGAATATATAAGATTTATCCTGACGGTGGACATGGAGCTTTGTATCATACATTCCCAAATAGAGTGCTGTGTCTTTTTTAACGTTTTCCTATTTAGGATCACAATTCTCCTTTTAGCGTGGGAGCCTGGGCTTTGATCTTGAAAAAATGGAAAGCTTTCTCTATTCATCCCTCTCTAGCCCAATTTTATCCATTTGCTGATTTTAACATGTGTTCCTTTTCGCCACCATCTCTCAGTGTGAGCAACCAGGCCCGGCTGCTCTCCAGCAGATATCTTAGCACTGAGTTTGAAGTGGAATGGAGATTCTCTTACAGTTCACTTTACCAGCAGTGATTTTTCCATAAATGCTGATTAGAAAGGGGGTCTGGACTTCTCAGGCGTTGCCCAGTACCAAGAGCTCTCTGACCACAAAGAGAAGCCACAAAATCACCCTGTAAGTGACGTTGTTTCAATGGAGTGAAAAATCAGCAGGAGCAGAATTCAGGCAAAACAGCCAGGTGACCTTCTAGGAGAGCCCCGAGCTTGTCCCTGATCCTGTGACGGTGCACGTGTTCATTCCCAGAGATGGAGAGCGCAGCTGGCGGGCAGGGGCTGGCTCAGCTCGAGCTGCCAAGGAATGCCCAGGAATCCTGCACGTGGCAGGATGTGTGCCATGACTTTGTGCAACCTCCTGCCCCTGGGCCAAGCAGCCCAGGCCGTGTCCGTGCTTGGCCCTCTGCTGCTCGGGGGCCTGAGGAGTGGGAGCAGCGTCCTGGGAACTGGCAGGGAAGGGATGGGGGCAGGAGGACCTGGCAGTGTCTGTCAGCTTGGGCAGAGGTACAGTTGTGACAGAGGGGGAAGGACAGCCCTTGAAATGGAAGGAGGGAAATATTGCAGTAAAAGGGGGAGAAAGGAGGACAGAGGGTACAGTAGTGGTGGGCTGAGAACAGCCCAGCATTGATCACCCCATCCTGGAAACCCTGGAAGTTTGGGTATCAATTTCCATGGAATGCTCTGGGTCTGGTCTGCCCCACAGCCTAGCTGGGCAGGCAGATCCAAGCACCAGCAGCAGGACTTGCTCTGCTGTTACAGTGTGTGATGTTATGTCTCTGGTAGTGCCAAGGTTTTAGAAAGTTGGCTACCAAGAGCTGGAGCTTGAATGCCACAGATTGAAAGACAAGTTCCAGATGTGGATATCTACAGCTTTGTGTAGGGAGTACACTGAAAAAAACCTTCTAAGTTGGTACTTTCTTAGATATTAGTGACTCTTCTTAATTAAAAAAACACACACACTCTTTATATATATATATATATATATATAGATATAGATATAGATATAGATATATATATATATAATTTTTCTGGGCCAACATCTGTAGAAGAAACTGATCTGCAGGAGATTAGAGCTTAGAGCTCACAAAGATATCACTCTCTCCTAAATGGAATGCTACCAATATTATAGCTTACCTGGGAAAAGTTGATAGAGTCCTGAGCAAGACACAGAAAGCAGCTGCTGGGTAAGAAGGAGAAATAAAACCAGGAGAAATAAAGATTTTGCACCAAGGCTTTTTTCTTCCCAAAGTTTTCATCCACCTTCAAGGATGAAGCTTCCAGGAAAACTTCAAGGAAACTTCAAGTAAAAATGTGAGGGTTTTGTTTTGCCTGAAGATGTTATAAGGTATGACCTGTTCTTGAAGAGGAGCCTGATAAGGAACATTTTCGGAATGAGGTACAGATTCTGGGAAGGCCTGTAAAAAAGAGTGAAATGAGGAGTGAGTAATCTAAAACTGCTGTGAAAAGTAATAGTCACAAATACATAGAAACAGTGATAGGAAGGGGAGGGAATGGGAAATATTTTATGAGCATCAGAATTTCCTATAGCTGTGAATAAATGGGCTGAAGAAGGAGGAAGGAAGATTGATTTCATACATTAGAGAGGTTGACCTTTGAAGAAAGTTTTATTAAAATCCAATATAATTTTTTCCTCGAGTTCACCTTTGCGCTGGGATCCTGCCAGTTTAATGTCAGTTAGTTGTGCAGTATCTGTTAATAGATAAAATTATGAGGTGAGGACTGTCCTAGCTGATAGCCATGGAACTTCTAAGTTAATCACCTTCAAGTGCTTTACTATGCTCATTCCAAAAAATGATTCATAAACAGTTTTAAAGAGTCAGAAAGCTGATTTTTAAACTGCTAGTGCTTTCATGAGGATCAAAAATAAACACTGAAGATGAAGGGCTGATCTTTTGCCCTTTCAGTTGCTGAATAGAGGAAGGTAGCTTGAAAATGTCTCACTAGGAATTTACTTAAGAATTTTGTGTACGTGGCATTTTCCAGGAAGGCATGTAAATCTTTTTTTTTCCTGAAAAAGGAATTCCAGGAAAACTGTTCAGTCTTATTCAAGAGAGATACTGAATGTGAGAAAAATAGGTAATAAAGGGGAAAAAAGTCAGTTCAAAGAAATAGCTTTCATTCAGTCCATTTAAACTGAAAGAAGGAGCAATGGAGGAGTGACTGTTTACCAAAATGGTCCAATAAACACAAAAATTCTGCTACTTTTTTGACATTCTGATTATCATCAGCAAGGGTAAAAAAATATAATCTGAGAATTTCCAGGGGTCTCTTTTTGAAATAAATGGAAACTCAACTTTATTTAGGCAAAGATCCCACCAATACCATCTTTCCTGACTAACCACAATGTCCTCTAAGCCAAATCTGCAAGCTTTGGCTCTCCCAGCCATGCTTTTTCTTTTCTTAGGAAGGATCAGTGAATCCTTCACTGTTTTCTAGTTCTTCAACAAAGTGATGTAGATGCATCTTGAATGAGAAGGGGAGGAAGGATGTTTCCCTGCACTTTATTTATTATTTTCCCTGCACTTTATTTATATCAATTTATTATTGAGATTGGAAGGTGCCTCATTTTTTTTGCAGTAAAATCTAGACCAAAATATAGTTTTAGTATCCCCAGAATATCTCCCTTGGTTCTTTCTTAAGAATTTAAGGCCACCAAGAGCAGTGCAGCTCAGTAAGAAGCCATCCATATTTTAAGCCTTTCACCATGTGGCTGTTGGCTGGGTTTCTTATGCCGTTCTGCACACTTTTTCTATCAGTAACAATGTTTTTTTCTGAGCCCAGGACTTGCAGAGTTTAATTAGGGACTACCTGGTGACAGGCACTGGTTAGAGGTGTTGATACTGGGTCTGAAGGCAGTCGGATTTGAGAAGTGCTGACTTAACCTGCTGTGCTGTCACGCTGTGACAGTGTGAGTGATGGTGACTTCAAAGTAAATGAGTTCAAATGTCTGTGTCTTGATAAATACAGTCTGAAATTTGTCCTCATGAGAAGATCATGAAAACTATCTTCATTAAAAAAAATCAACCAAACAAACCCCAACAGGAGTGTTTCTTTTCAGCTGAACAGGAACCTAGTTCTTGTGTGGACATGAAGAGCTAGTTGAGTGGGAAGATGTCAGGATATGACAGCTGAAGGTTTGACCCTGAATCTTTAAGGGTATTATCCATGAGGGAAAAAAAAGTAATGGAAATTTCTCTTTGAGCTTGCTGTGCCACAGATCTGGTCCTTACTCAGCTCCTATTAAAGTCCACTGAGTCATGGAGACAGAGTAACAGACGGGAATGAAGATTCAAGTTGTGTGTTTGCTCCTGAGACGTACAAAGTGGATTTTACAGTTTGTGCATCCTGTTATGTAAGGAGCAGTTCATGGGAGACTCAATCTGTCAATGGCATTGAAATGATCACTTGGTTCAGACAGTAAATCACTCATTTCCTCTCCAACTTCTGATTCCTAAAGGTGTTATTCCCAACATAATATAATAAGTGCCTTAAAAGATTAAGCAAAAGGTCATAATTAGCAAAACATCTTTCCTGAACTGATGTTAAAATGCTGTATAAAGCCACACCTTGAAATCCCCCAGGACAGTGCTCATGGGATTTGCCAATAACACAATTTCACAGAGATTCCTCTGTTTCACAAGTCATAGCTCTTTACCCTGTGATGGATAGACTGAGCCACCCTCGTGTACCTACATATATATGACCCACTTCATTGGAACAGAATGTTTTCTCTAGAACACACTACCCAGTAGGAGCCATTATCTCATGTGCTATTATTAATGCAAAGCCTTCAGACAGCCCCTGCACACAGCAGTGGATCTGTGCAGTCTCAAGAGTAGCTGCAACTAAGATCTTCAGAAGCAGGGACAAAACAGCCATGGCACACAATTACATTGAGTTTGGAAATGGGAAGAAGAGATTTCTTCTTGATCCCACATGACAATTATCTTCCATGCTGGGGAAATGAGCACTTGGAGTGACATACTTTTTATTGTAGCTAATGGAACTCAGATTTGTAAAGAAAGTGATTCTGCGGTGTGACCATATTATCTAAATTGCTTTGTCACCAACGCATAAAAAACTGAATATAAAATTGCCTGAGCATAATTGAGTGCTGACTCATCTCCCGATTAGGGTAAATGGTGCAGTGTTCCAGGGTGCCTTGGAGCTTTCTATAGTCTCACAATCCTGTGTGAAATCTCCTGATTGATTTTTTTCCTCCTCCAAGCAAACTTATGTTTCATGCTCCTATTTGAGGCTAGATGCTACAAATCCAGCTGCTGTCACAAGACATCTTCCCCCTACTTTGTTATCTTGATCAATTTTCTGCTGAAACTCTCATCTTTCATCTTGGCTGGTGCAGTTGCCTCCCTTGTGATTATTCCAACTCCTGGCTCTCCATATTCATAGCCACTCTCTGAGCTCCAACTCTAACTATCTAGTTTCTAAGGCTACACAGTGAGGATGTTTTCTCACAAAAAGCTTTTCCATAAATTCTCACAATTTCATTTCAGTCTAATCCAAGGCTGCATACACACCTGACATGGCTCAGAACAGACTTTTAATAAAAGTACCTGCATACATGAGCAAGAAAGTACAGACCCAAGTATTTTAAATGGATTTTTTTTTCCTTGAAAATAGCCTCATATGCACTGGGAGGTCTAACTGTGTGATTATGTTTAAAACCAGAAGAATTCTCTGGTTTTGAAATTTAGGTATAAGAAGGGCAATTGTAAGAAGCAATGCCAGAGACCCGAGGTGAACTGAGCCATGGATCCTGGGCAGAGAGCTCAGATTTAGCTGACTGTGGCAATAAGTCAAACCAGCACTTGTGCCTTGGGTGATCTCTGTTTCAGCTCTCCCTCAGGTAGTGAAAAGAAAGAAGACGGTCTATGACTTAAATGAATTACAGCAATTATTCACCAGCAATCCATCCTATGAGGATTTGCAAACGACGCCAGCCCTGAGCTGGAGGATCTGGAAGTGAAACCAGTCATGGAAACGGCAGAAATTGGTTTTGTTTCCAGTTATCTATGAACATCTTCTTTCTGGCTGGCTGAAATATTGCATGAGCAGCTGTTGAAAACCGAGTAAGGAAGAGGCTGAAATTTGTTTCCTTTATATGTGGGACTGGTTTCATATCAGAAAATAAACAGTAATTTCAGCACATGCGTCGGACCTAGATTCTTCAGAAGCACTTGTCGCTGCACAGCCCAACCTTGTTCCTTACCAGGAATTGCAACTTTTGTTGTCTGATAAATGCTTTGCCTCAAAGGGGATAAATCCCATTTATCTCCAGCTCCAGAGAGATAACAATGCAATTGTTCCTTCATACCAGGAGATCTGCTCCCTGGAAGTTCTCTTCTGAGTTGGATAATATTTTCTCCAAGAGCTTCCTTCAGTAGAATAAAAAGAAATTTTTTAAAATTTGTTTCCAGAGACAGGCCCTGAAGAATAAAACTAATTGTAAAAAAACACCATAAATATGGTAAGGAGGAGTAAATCTAGAATTCAGAGCTGATCTAAAGCTGAGTCAGAATCCAGCCAGAGTTAAGGATGTGGTTGATCAGCACAAAGCCTGTACCTTTGCAAAATAAAGGCACATTTAAAAGATACAATGGGAAAAAAAAAAAAAAAAAGGAATCTCTAATGATAAAGAAAGCAACACATTCTGAGATTTAAAAAAAGCTGTCTGAACCCTTCAAAGATAGAAGAGAAATACAAAAAGCATCCATGGCTTCCCCAGACAGGTTAGTGTTGATTGTTACTCCCAGCCCAGGCAGCATTTGACAGCTCTCTCTCACTTATTTTGCCAGAAGTGTGTTATGAAAGCCCAATATTCCTATCCAGGTTCTTGCTAAATGTTTGACAGCAGCCTGCCCAAGTGACATCCAAATGGGCACAATTAATTAACATTCCTGATTCAGCTGAATCAGGGAAGTGCCTAGATGACAAGGAAGAACATCACTGGGAAGACTCAAGGGAGGCACAAGGGATTTGCCGAGGGGAGTGATGGATTCAATGTCTGCAGCCACTTCAACATTTAACCTCTTCATTTACAGCAACTGGTGGGTGACTCAGCTGCCATTTACTGTTACCCTGGCAGGAGGAGTGTGGGCAGAGCAGGGAGCAGAGCACCCTTGGCTGGACGTCCTTGCTCATTCTGCAGCAAAGATAAGCCCTTGGATGGAAATTCTTCAAATGATGAGGCCAAATTGTCACCATGGGCGTCATGGAGCAGGCAATCAGCCCTCTCTGTAATAAATAGAGATACAAGATGGTCAGGCAAGAGCATGCTTCTTAAATGTGTTGGAAAAACGATGCTGGGACATCTGTCACCCCTGACCCACAAAGCGATGGAGGTTCCTGAAGAAGCAGCAACACCTGCACAATCAAACAGGAGCAACTCTGCTGGTCCTGCCCTGCAGCTCGTGCTCTAAACTATAACTAATGAGTGTAAAGGCCCTGACAAAAAAAGCTTCCACTGAATCCGTTTTCTAAGGCCTTTGATTTTGCTGGAACATGCACGGCAGTAAAATTCATATAGCCAATGGGAAAGCCATGTCCTGGCCTGACCCTGCCACAAAACAGCAAAATGAAAGGGCAGGGATTTGGGGTCACGTTTGGGGAGGATCCATGATTCAGCATGTCTGTTTACTAAATCTCCTCTAATTTGTCATGTAATGAAGGTGTGGAGCAAACACCTGCAGCTCCAGGCTGCTGCTTCATTGTGAAAAGATACAGCCTGGGCAATGACAAGCATCTGAGGAATAAATGAGTTTCAATTAGGACAGTAGGTCAGAAAGAGCAAGATGATTCATATCCAAGATGTACTCCAGCTCTTCACAATAACACTCAGCAATTCTGTTCAGCTTTGCTGCTTCAAAGTGCCCGCAAACACCCTGTCCTTTCCATGGCACTGGCAGGTAAAGGCTGAGAGGCTTGGGTGTGCACTGAGACCTGCTGATTCCTGGAATAATTGAGCTAAGCTGGGAAAAAAAATGCCTTCCACAGCAACAGGAAGGAATGAGACAGCTCTGTCCTAGTCACAGCATGCCACTGTTTGTTTAGAAATCAGGGGATATAAAGATTCACACCCCAAAATTATTAAATAAGGTACGCAGAATTAATAGCGTCTTTTAGGGAGCCGTCTGCATGCAGTTTTCCCAGGAGTAAGGAACAGGTCGTGACAGATGGGGTTTAGGCATGCTTGGCTCCTAGGTTAGTGCCCTGACAATGCCTCTGCTCAGCTGTGCAAATCATATTTTACTTGCTTGACTGTGAGTTGCTGGGCAGTGGGATGTAATTTTCCATGCTTGCTGTTGGCACTGGGTTTTATCTTGACTTGCATCTGACAATGCAAGGTCTGTCAACATTGTTTCGCCTCTTGGAAAATAATAATTAAGAAGCCTGGCGGGTAGGCATTTATTTGTACTCAAGAATTCATGGCCAGCTCCACTTTAACCTAGTCACCATAGTTTACTACTCTGCCACAAAATGTCTTTTCCAGTTTTACCTGAAGACTGGGATGGAAGAAAACCTTAGAGATGCCAGACATACGTTGGGTTGACTTTGATCTCTCTGAAGACAAATCTGTTAAAGTTTAGATCAAGGAATCTTTTAAGGAAACAAAGAAATTGTGCCACTTATATCAATTCCAGATATAAATAAGTCTACTAGAAATAAGCAGGAGCAAGGCAGAAGGAGACAGCCACACTCTGCAATGTCAGTGCAAAGTGACTGTCTGATGGATGATGATATGGCTGGCTGGAAAAAAAGTCAATCTAAAAGTCTTGCCAGCCATCTGGCAAATCTTCCAAAAGATATTGCTGTACAATGGCACTGAATTGGTACCTGCTTTGCATCTCCTGCTATCAAGAAAGGCTTTTTACTCCTTTAATGAAGTGAGGATTTTGAAATTTCTACTATGACTCTCACCCTAGGGACTCATTGTAGCCCTCCCCACAGCCAGTTCTCTGTTCCCTCCCCCCAGCAGTGTGCCATGGATGCAGAATCTTAACCCAGGATCCTTTAGGAGGCAAAGATCAAGTCCAGCTGTAACCCAGCATTGCCAGGCCCACCACTGAACCATGTCCCCAGCTCCACACCTGCAAGTCTTTTAGATACCTCCAGGGATGGTGACTCCACCACTGCCCAGGGAAGCCTGTTCCAATTCTTGGTGGAACAGCCCTTCACAACCCTTTAGGTGAAGAAATTTTTCCTAACATCGTCACAGGATCATGGAACTGTTGGGGTTGGAAGGGATCTCTGGAGATGTCTGATCCAACTCCCTGCTAATTCTGGCTTACCCAGAGCAGGTTGCACAAAGTAAAGATGCTTTTTAAAAAGATCTTTCCATAGTAAAGATGATCTCGGACATTTAGGGCGTCACTAAAACACAGAGCACACCTGACTCCATCAAGGCTATTCCAGACTCTCTACCTGCTCACAGCTCAAGGTTCTGTTCCCTTGTCCTGCAGGAGAGGCAGAAGTTCACAGCACCAGGATTTGCAGCACATCCACCCTCCTGATCCAGAAGCATCATTACTTCCTGCTTGGAGCTGAAGGGCCACATTTCATACTTCTGAACAGTATGCTTATTTTCATAACTGAGTCATTTGGACTCTGTACTGCAGAAGGCAACAGTAAATATCACCATTGGCCTTCTAATGAACATAAGGTGGCAACAATCTAATGTCACTTCAAAAAAAACCCCAAAAAACTTTCCATGAAAACAAAAAATCTCTAAAAAACAGGTTGTCTGGATGAATATTAATGATTTTTTCCTGTTTCTTCAGCTCCTCCCAGGTGTCCATAATCAGCTGTAACTGAGTTCACAGCCCTCCCGAGCTGTGGTGAGGTGCACTGGCTTGAGACCATGGAACTGGGAGTACTGGCACATGGATAACCCTGAGTGAGGAGCAGCTGGGCAAGTGGTGACCAGACACTTCTGGGTTTTAACATGGGCCCAGTAAAAGCTATTTTCAGCCTAAATGATCTTTGATACTGAAACTGGAGTTAACTTGGATGGTGAGCGGAGGAGATCATCTGTTCTGAGAAATAAACCAAGGGAGAAGGGGGTGGGAGAAGAGTGGGAAGATAACAAAGGAGAGGGACTCTTTAGGGACAGGAATTAATTTGGAAACATGCAGTGATGGAAAAAGGAACACAGGAAAAACTGATATTGCATCTCTCCATCACTCCCTCTCAGGTCCCTGTTCCTGCTCAGTTGCCAGCCACATTTGTCATTTGTAATTCTCAGCCTTCTTAAATAGATGGGGATAAGAAGCAAAAGCTGTCTCAAAGCAGCTCCTCTCACCTTTGCTACTGTCAATTTTAGCAATTCTTAGTCAGTTTGGTTTGGTTGTTAATAAGGACTTGATTCTAATTTCACCATGTGCAGCAGTAACCTGCTAACAAGCTGCTCCAGGAGATCTTTATAGGACAGTGGAAACCAGGGAGAGGAAATAATTACAGCGTTTCCACCTATGGTAGTCTGCTTCAGGGCAGGTATAAATAGATCCATAAGTGTTTGTTCACTTAAAAGTTCAGCCCAACTGCTTTCTCAATTGCCAGTAGCAGAATTAATGGATGGGATTTTTTTTCTTAAAAAAATGAGGGCAAAGGTCATCTACTAAATATCACCCTTCCTTCCCTCTAGACTGCAAATAGTTTCTAAAAAGTTACAGAATTTTTACCAAAACCAGATGTTGGGTGTATAAAAGTACAGGCAGTTTTTCAAAGGCATTCTATTTGGAAAGGGAAGGACAATTAGATCAGAAAACTCAATTCAGCTTCAGAACAGAGCAACTTAGTGGGGGGAAAAAGTACATTTCATTCACTTGGTGCATCCAAAAAGCTCTGGACTGGTGCTTGCAAAGAGTAACTCCCTTTGGAGCAGCACCACAAACTTTGAGAAAGCAATTACTAAAGTGTCTTAAAGCACCCTGTTTCTTCTCCTCTGCTTTCTGAGGAGCAGAGGGAGCACAACACAACGCCCAGATGGGGTGGAACAGGGGTCCCAGCAGGTCATGGGGGCATTGATCTGTGAGCTGGGCAGTGGGACACTTGCATCCAGTTTGAGCATCCCAGAAATAACCTGCCTGACTCCAAGAAGGTTTGGAAGCCTCTCCTCAGGGCCCAGCACACCTTGGTGCAGGAGGAAGAAGAGCCCAGTGGGGGTGGCCTGGACGTCTCTCTGGGAGCAGCACTCCCACAGCTCCATCTACTTGTGGCTGGAACCCAAAGCCCTGCCAACATTCATTTCTCCCTGCACCAAGTCATTTAAATAAGCTTCCCCAGTGTGGGCTCAAAGAAATGCAATAAACAAGGTTTGTATGGCTCCTTGGGAGCTCAGCTAATGGGCAGCCTGGAAGGACTTGCTAGGCAAACATCTACCTCTGGCCTCCCACACTGAAACCTCACCCTGCACTCCAGAACAGCCCATCAGTGCTTCTGCCTGTTGTTCAAGCTGCAGGTACCATATTTAACCAAACAACAGCTAAGAAACAAAAGACATTTTAAGTGACTTGTGGTGTCTGCTGAGCACCAACTGCCCTTTCTGTATTCTGCTGTATCTTTGGCCCTGGCTCAGGTGTCCTGGGTCCCCTGCAGCTGCAAAAGCCCAAAGTGAGAGGAACAATCTAATCTGGTAGGGAAATAAAACAGTTGATTTCTCACAAATGCAAAGGGGGCAGATATTTGAAAAGGAAAATAGCAGAACAGATACAAATGGGAGTCCTACCACAGGAGTGCCTGGAGAAGTAGTGAGTCCTTCTGCGTTTTTCCACTGAGCCCCCAGCCAGCTTCAGTGGAGCCAGGACTCAAACCTGTGGTTCCAGGTAGCCTTAAATAAGCTTGGATCTGAATTAAACCACTCTTCTTCAAGCCTGGGGATGTGGTGGCATGTGGCAGCCCTGGCTGCTTCAGACTGCCCTGGAGCATCTGGAGGAACAGCTCATGAGTGACAGCCCAAAGCAGCGGGACAGAGCTGTGTGCAGCCACAGGAGCTGGGGCTCTGCTGGAGTCTGAGATAGCCTGAGGGAGAAGGAGCTGTTTGCAGGTTTGCCATGGGGAGCTGACTCCAAAATCAGTTCTTTGAAGGCAGCAACAGAACACCCTGGGCAGCACAGGGATGCACAAGTGGCTCTAGGAGAGGAGGATGGGGGCTGAGTCCACTCACCTGAACATCCACTGTCCCCTGAAGGAGCAGCAAGTGGAGTCAGTGGCTGCTCTTCAGGGGAAGAGGGACCCCAGACTGGCTCAGACACCCCTGTGATGGGCAGGGGTGGGGTATCATCCCTGGGACTGATGGGACCCCCTCATGGCCCAGCTGTAGCACTTGGGGCTGTCACCTCTCTGGTCCCTTCTCTCTCCCCAGCACAGCGTAACAAGCCTAGTGGAAATCTGAAGAAGAGAGATTTCCTTTACTCAAGGATTCCTATTCAAAGCTACAGCTATTGACAGATATTTTCTATTCCTACACTTGGCAGAAGCTGATAGTATTAAACTGATCTCAGGCACCAGAGCTGGATCCTGACTCTTGATACGCAGGCAATCATCAGAGCCTGTTGTGTTTGCATAAATGTTCTAATCCTGCCTCTGCTTCCTGAATGCATAAAGTGATGTATGGGACCACTCAGCTCTGAGAGACTTGGAGATGGCTGCAGAGGGCGAGACAATGTTTTTAATATGGAGAACTCCAAGGCAAGCTATTTTGGTACCTCAGAATCATTAACATTTTTGAATGTCTGAGAAGCTGCTAACATTTATAAGACATTACAACCAAGATTCATTCTCCCAAATGGAGAAAAAGCTCCTATTTTTCACATGCACTCTAGATATTGATAATTTTCTCATTTTCTGATATGACAGGGCTTGGGGATTTTTTTCCCTACTGAGACAAGATGACTGACAGATGGAGATAAGAATTTCTCATAAAGAGAAGCAATGAATTTTTACACAGCTGAGGCTGGAAGAAAGCAGTAATTGTCCTAATACATAGGTACAACTCTCCAGAATGGCTGATTATTTACTTCAAGAGTCAGTCATTGCTGACCAGAATGCCAGGCCTGCCTTCCCAAGCCAAGAGGTGAGCTGAGATCAGTGCAAACAAACCCTCCCCCCTCTGCCCACCTGCCGTGCTGCTGTTGGGTGCTGAAGGCTGGTCCTGGGTGGTGATGTCAGCCAGGGATACCCCAACCATGGTGGGTCAGACCAGCAGAGATTCACCAGCACCTCTGTCATGGTGAGCCCAAGCCACTGTCACAGGGGTGGCACTTGGCACAGGTTTAGGTCAGTTTTAGGGTCATTCTCAGCAAATGCTGGGGTGCTTGGAGAGCCCAGGGAACTTGGGGCAGGAGTTGGAGCTGCCACTGCAGAACCCATCTGGAATCTGCCTTAAAAAAAATAACAACAAAAAACACCAAAACCCCCTCAAAACCACAACAGTAGTGAAAAGAAAAATCAAAACAAACGAACAACCCCCCAACCCCCCAGCAAACTCCCCAAAAGAAAGCCAGAGAAACTGCCTCCAACTCTTGGGCCAGGACAAAGCCTTGGAGCAGCAGGAGAGCAGGAGTGCCCATTCTCCGTGTTACCACCACTTCTGTCCTCCTAGAGCAGCTTAGCAGTTTTACTTCCTTCAGGGATCCTCTGTAACCATCTGGTTTTTCCCCTGCTAGACCACATCTTGCAGGGTTGTAGTTGTTGTACTGGTACACATAAGCCAAAATTTATACCCATTTACCTGCTTTCCTCCCAGCCTCCTCTTCCAGCTATTCTCCCCTCTCACTATCTGCATATTCTGTTCTTCTCTGCTGTTTCTAATACCTTCTATCTATGCCAAGTCCCATCCTACTCGGCTCCTGTTAAACCTCAGACCTTGGGCAGAGCTTTTCTGCATTGATCTCCCAGCCAGCTTTTGTTTCTTTGACATCTAGGTTTGCTTTGTTTGTGCTTTTCTCTCTGGATCTGGGAATTATTCTGCCTCAGCTGATGCATGGATCCCGGCCCTGATATTTTGTTGAACTCTGTGGGATGTTTTCTGCTTGGCAGGTGCAGTGGTGGGTACAACTGCTCCTGGCATCAGCAGCACCCATGGTGTTGCAAAAGCCTCGAGAGGCTGATGGTATCTCAAGCAGTAGGAAGCTTATCCTGTGCTAGACATTTGCTTGAGAGAGATATTATCCCTGGCAGACACCAGCTCCAGGGAGACATTTTCCATGGCATCCCTGCCCAGGAATAGATCCTGACTTCATCTAACAGAGGAATGGCTGTACAGGACTGTGCTGCTCACTGGAGGATGGCATGGCCAGAGTGAATGGCAGGGGGTCACCCCTGCGTGTTTTGCTCTCCTGGTGCCTCAGATTAGGATCTCGTTAAAAAGCTTCGGATCTGAGCAGCCCCTGCCGGCAGCAAGTGCTCCCCCTGGAGCACGACGGGCCCGGAATATGTGCACCAAGCGGATCTTTTGTTTGGAAAACAAATGGTATTGACTATAAACCTCGGCTTAGAGCAAGGCAAGGCCGGCAGGGAAAAAGGCCACCATGGGTGAGTGAAGGTGCTTAGTGAGGAGTAGGTCAGCCCCGAATCATAGGGCAGTAGTGAGCAGGTGACTTTGCCTTTTCTTTTTTGCCTCCTACTGTTTTATTCTTGAAGTATTTCAGCAGGCACTTTGTCCTGTTATATGGCGATAAACCCCTGGACTCAATAACTGAGATCTGCTGTCTGGCATCAGAGCAATACAAATAACAAAAAAAGAAACAAAATAGAGGTGAGTCAGGCTGGTTTTCACTCGTAAAAATATCAGGTATCATTATTACTCACCAACTCTACTCCAGGGTACTCTGTTCGCCACCATTGAGGCTGCAGTTGTAGGGAGGCTGTATTTTGCTCAGGTCCTCCTAAAAAAGGTTCTCCCTGGGGTTTTGGAGGGTTGGTGGTTGCATATCCACATCAACAGGACCATGAGTATATAGAGACCTTTTGCAGAGCAAAAACCTTTTAGCAGCTGAGCCCCATGGAACAAGGCTGAAGAATCAACACAGCATGGAGAGGTCCATGGTGGGACAGACAATCCTTGAGGTCCAGGTCTTCATCTAGGGGGAAAAAAGGAGGGAGGGAGCCTGGAGGGGGTGACCCTGGCCCTGAGGCTGGCTGAGCTCACCCATGGGCTCCTGAGCTGTGGCTCTGTTGTGCCCCACAGAGCATCATCACAACAGCCCTGATGCATCCAAAACACAGACAAGCGGCCAAGTCCAGCTGGAAGTTGATTCCTGCTATTGAGATTTGTATTCATTAATTTGTAGCCCACTTGCTTTCTTTTGGCACCATTCTCTGCAAGTGAAAAATTTCCCCTGAATCACTGCGTCTTATTTCCACTTGTCAAGATAAAGGTTAATGAAATACCAGAAACTGCATCACAAATCTAGCTCCATATCTATCCAGGATTTTATATGGCAAGTTATACTGCACAGACTGTTCTTAGAAAAGGCTGTGATTAAAAAAACTAAAACTGTCAGAGGTCAAGAAATTCATAGTTAGAGCAGCATAGCCTCTGCCCTTCACTCCTCGCATCTCACCTGCAGGACAAGGAATAAAAAAACTCCTAGAACTGGTACAAACAAGTGTGGGATGAGGTTTCCTCCAGCACACAAGATTCTGCAGAACTGTGGTATTTAAATAGCATTTTCGTTTGCAAATGTTGCCTGCATCTGGATAATGGTTACTTGGATATTTATGCACTACGTAAATAATATATAAATACACAAATACCATAGAATCATAGAGTATCTTGAGTTGGAAAAGACCATCAAGTTCTATAAATATATGTAGAATTTAGAAGCAACATGATGCTATAATTGACATATATCTATCTTCAAAGAGATTTGCACCAGAGGCACAAGGAGAATTTGACATACTTGCTGCAAGGAGGTTTTCATGCCCTGAATGTGAAACCACCAGGACTGGCTGAAGGACACTCTGTGTCCAGGGGCTGGGGAGCTGAGACCAATTTTACAGCTGCAAACACCCCTTCAAGATCCACTGGCACAGCCTCAAACTCCCCAAGTTAAACCCTTGGAAACACAGGAGATGCCCCTGTCCAGCAGCAGCTGGGGCACGTGAGGTTTCAGGAAGGAAGGGAGGACCTGCCTTGTTTTCTTCCTAGGGAAGGCCAGCAATGGGATGAGTGTCGGGACTGCCATTTGGGGTGAGTCAGGAGATTGGCATGGAGTGGTTTGCTTTAATACCGGCTTGAGCACATGCCAGAGAGGCTTTCCGAAATTCACAGCCAGTTATTTCTTGTCATAGAGTTAAGAGATCCTGTAGCCTGTTCCTCCACTCTGAGGCATGTGATCAAAAGCCTGCAGAAATTATTCTGAGAAGGTTTGTTTGTTCTGTAAATATGTATTTAAAATCTTGAATAAAGATGACTAAGTTTGAAGGAAACAAAACAAAACAAAACAAAAAAACTTCTAACAGAGCAAACCCTCTCGCAGAGAATCTTACCCCTCCTTGGAGGTGGATTAAAAAGCATTGTTATGAAATCCCAGTGCAGATTTTATTATGGGCTAAATCAAAATGCTTTGGAGTTTTTGGAAGTTCAGTGTTTCAGCCCATATGCTCCATATAAAAGTAAGATAAATGAAAGGATGTACTTTTTCTTCCTTTTGATATGCAAAGATTCAGATGAAATGCTTATTTTCCAATTTGCTTTTTCAGTAGAAATTCACTAGAGATCCTATCAACATGAAATACTCTGTGAAGCCCAAGGAGCTCCTGAAATGATGGATGACATCAAGAGCCAAAAGAACATGTACAAAGCGTCTGCAGAAAGAGGTCCTTAATGACTCTGTGAAGCCTGTTGATTTGTTGCCAACTACTTAACTTAAAGCTTGTGTTGTCATATATCTAACTTTAAAGTTTAATGAATGAGTTGGAGAGAGGAAATCTCTGTTAAAAAATTCAGTCCCATCCCTTCAGCTGCAGTGTGAGCAATAACACACTTCATTGGATACTCTCAGCAAGTCCTTTGTTAAAACAGTAGCACCAGATGAGATCTAATATTCCTCATATTTGTGGACTACAATGCAAGAAGGAAAATATTTGAGATTTTATGTATTCCTGAAGAATAGGTTTAAAAAAACCCAAACAAACAATGAAAGCTGCTCCCCAGGTTATATGCTAGACCTATTTCATTTACAAATATTTTACTACTGAAATTAAATATCAACATTATTTTTATTTTTAAAAAATGCCCACTAGATGGCTGTAATTGTTATGGCCATGCTTAATTTTTGGTATCAAATTCCCATCTTTAAAAAAATCTGTTCTTCCTTTTTGTAATTCTTCAGCACATGCTCTCACTCTCCACTGCAGTTTGCAATGATGGGATCCTCACCTTGGAAATTTCAGCTGTTTGTAGAAAGTTTAGGTGTTCAAAATGGCCACTGCAATGGGCTTGTATCACATCTAAGGCATAGAAATCCACCACCATTTTGAAGAATAAGGTGGGAATTATTTTTTCATTATTCAAAGAAATACTTTGTTTTCTGCTGTTACATGGAACGATCACAGACTAGGAGTCCTTTGGAAAGAGTTTCCAATAGCGTGGCATTTAATGCGAGCAGCTTGTGATTACTGTTGGAGCACAAAAACATTGTAAATCTGATGAAGGAGAGCCCAGAAGGGAGGATTGAGCATCTCCTGTGTCCTAGATTCAGCAGAGGAGCTGATGTGAAAAAGAAGCAGGATCTGCTGGAAGGAAAGCTCAAATGATGTATCACAGGAAATACAATTTTCCTGCTGTTTGCACGGGCTCTAGTCCAGGAGCAGCAGTGCGTCTGGGTAGTGGATTTGCAAAGTGTTTGCTGGCTGTGGTTCCTCCTGCAGTTTTCCAGAAGATCCACCCAAAGGGAGTAGGCTCAGGTGCAGAGGGACGCTTTCCCCACTCAGCCAGCAAGCAGGGCACCGATGCTTCCTCAGAACAGAAATACCTGAATATAAACATCTACATATCTTTGGCAGCTCTTGATTACAAGATATGAAAGGGAACTGCCAGTCTTCTGTTTTAAGCCAAACACAAGTTTTAAGCAGCATGCAGAGACATTTATAGGAGTTCTCCACCAAGCATGAGCCAGTGCAGAATCACCAAGGCATCGCTGCTGACCCTTGGGCGTGGTGCATGGTCCTGCCAGCAACACACAAATCTGCCCTTAATGGGAATCATTTCATTTCTGTTGAGGAGTTTGCCCACTAGTTCAGCACTGCACTGAAGGGGTTATCAGGGACCATCAGGTTTCATAAGACTTAAGTGCAACTTCATTAATTGTCTTTAAAAGAGGGTTTGTTCAGCTGGAGCAAGAGCAGCTTGGTCAGGGCAGTGCCTGTGGCTCACCTTAAAACACCCCCCAGCAGAGCACTGAGCTCTGCAGATCATCTGGAAGAGAAGAGAGAGCACCTCTGGCAAGGGAAGTGCTGTGATAAGATTTAATTCTGAGAAATTCATGACTGCTATAGTGCGCCAGTTTAGTACCAGTCAAGTAGATAATTTCACTTATTGCTCGCTCTTGCAAAAATACCACACCGAGGTGCTCAGAGGGCCCAGCTGCAGTCAGACCAGAGCAGGCTGCTGTTCTACCTGGTTTTCTTCCTAATTCAGTAGGACTGAGCACTCTCTCTCTGTGTAGGCACAAGTATATTCATGTCAGTACATGAGTCCCATGTGCTGTGGGTTTGTCAGCCAGAGGCTGGGCATGGTCTCTGTCCCTCCAGATCAGCTCCAGGCTTTGTCCCCAGCCCTACCATGACCCAGCTGTCTTATCATGGTGGGTGTGGGGTCTGGTTTGCCTTCAGTCTTTTCCTGACACATGCAAATCCAGGCTACCTGGATATTTAAATCAAGTTCATTGTCATGCTAGCTGAACACCTTATAAAGGGATGTTAATCAAGAAAGAATAATGAGCCTTCAAATTCCCCTAAGTTGTAAGTAAGGACAAAGTGTTCAAGTAAAACATCCCTCATTCTAAATGGGTCCTTACTTTTAAGTCTTCTGCATCCACAAAACAGGGTAAGGTAAATACTGAGACAAATGGATAAAAAAAGCTAAGGATTCTTCAGGAAGATGGGCATTTGTTTTACCCTCCCTTCCTGTTCCCTTCAAAGCAATTCATGCCATCATCCTGTGAAACAATCTGAATAGGTTCCTGGAACTCAAAACACATCTCTGAGATCCTCTGACTCCTTGGCTTTTCTGTCTTCCTGTGTCTACAGTGAATCCTGCTGAACAGGTTGAACCAAAATGATCTTGCAAACATTCTGCAAATAGATCAATGCCATATCTTGTATCAAACACCCTACCTGGAGCCCGTTGAATAAATGGATGTCTCTGCTGTGAAATAATAAACCAGAACTTCATGTGGCATCATACCCATATAGATTTGAAATAATTTAGCTTTCAGCAGAGTTTTGAGCAGTGCAATAAGAGCAGTATAAATAGCCACAGCCTCTGAGCATTGTAAAGGACAGGGATTAAGGTCAGCAGCCACACTGCAGTGGCTGGCCTTTGAAGACTGTCTGGAGCAGACTACAGAAGGTGCAGGGTACCTGGGGCTCCCATTCAACTGTGATGGGGTTGTGGATGCCTTGTATTTCCTGATAATCACTCTGGAGGGATTTGAACAAGAAACATGTGTGGAAACCTGCAAGATACTTTTGAATAACAGAAGGTCTCTTCCAGAGAGGACAAGGCTGGTTCAAGACCACAGCACCTGCTCCTGCAGGGAGCCAAGTGCCCTCCTTGCTCCATGTTGTCTTGGTGGAGCACAGCTTCCTACCAGCTCACTTGCTCAAAGGAAACCCCACACCACAGGGGTTTGCTGGGTAAACAACATCACCCCTGAGTCACCCCTGAGATATCAGCACTGGAGAGAAACAGAGGAAGAGCTGCAATGGGTGCTCCTCACCTCATGTGATTCACCCCAGGAAGATGTTTGCGTGTTGAGTATTTTTGAAGCTGACAGAGGTCAGGTTAAATTAGGTACAAGGAAGAAATTCTTCCCGGTGAGGCTGGTGATGTCCTGACATGGATTGCCCAGAGAAGCTGGAAGTATCCCAGGCCAGCTTGGATGCAGCTTGGAGCAACCTGTTCTGGTGGAAAGCTGTGCCTGCCCATAGCAGGGGTTTGGAACTGGATGAGTGGTAAGGTCCCTCCCAGCCCAAGCCATTTTATGAGTCTGTTTGGAAGAGTGACACACATAAGATGCTGAAATACATTTAAGTGCCCCAGAGAGTCATCTGAATTGGGCTAGAGATATACAGCTCAGAGTCAGAGGTGGAGGAAACCATGAAGGCTGAGAGCAGCCCTGCTGGGTCGGATGGCCGCTCACTTTCTCAGGCTGAGCTGTTCTCGCTCCAGAGCCAGAACCCCATGGCCAGGGGGAGGCTCTGGACAACATACCTAGCATCAGACGGGCCTCGGGGTGGCTCACACTTTCCGAGAGGGCACTCTGTCACCTTCATTAGTCTTATTTGGGAATTGCTCTGAAACAAAGCATTTTGTGAACAAAAACACCGGGGAGCACTCGGCAGCGCATTCTTTTGCATGCTGCCTTTTTGTTTTGTATGATTTCCAACGTTTCTGGCAAAAACATTTCCTCTGACTGTTTCCCTTCTAGAAACAGCCTTCTTCCAGACAGGGGTACTCTGCCACTGTTTAGCTGGGTAGACGCAGGGCTATTTAAATCACAGAGCTGGAACATTAGCAAAACACTTGTCTCATTCCAAGATGAGCAGGGGAGGGGAGGGTGCGCATCGCCGAGTGCAACCTTGCTCGTCCCGGGGAGGTCTGTGCCTGCGTCATGCTATTTGTGCTGAATTTATGGCTTCTGGGGATGAAGTCTGTGGCAAAATCTGACAAGATTTTTTAGAAGCTGCTAGTTCACAGCCTTGAGTATTTATGATTTTTGGCTGCCGGCTCTCACACGCGGTGCGGTCAGCAGTTTAATTATTTACCAGGCTCTGTGCAGTACCGTTCGAGCAGCAACCATCAAATCTGACGTTTGGATAATGCGAGGGTAATTGGGTAAATTTTTTTTTTTTTCCTTCCCCTCCCACCAGCTCCAACCCCCTATTCTGCTGGGAGATGCAGAGTCATAGCTCTGCTGGCTTGGCTTCCCGCCACCTCACTGCTCCTTTAAAACCCCATACCTCCCATTGAAGGAACTCAGTGTCCTGTTCACCAGGAGGACGTCAATGTTTCTATGGAAACTCTTCCCAAAGATTCTTGCTCCACGCTGCCGCTGCTGCGTATTGTATGACTGGCTTTGTACACTGCAATTCATTATCCAGGCTGTGACGAAAAGGGAGCAGCTTTCTGCCCAACGGGAAAAAGCATTAAAGGGAAAAAAAGACCCAAAACACTAACCTCCCCTGCTCCACCACCTTAATATTAATAAAATAAGCCACTAAAACCAAAGGTGCTAAAGTCGTTTGGCATTTGAGCTATGAATGGAATCTGCTCCCCTGTGCTCGTTGCAGTGAAAAATACCCTTTCCTGAATAATTAACTCAGCTGAAGAAGCTTATAAATTCTTTGTAAGGAGCTTTTTCCTTCTGAATAGTGAGAAGAAAATTTTCCACCCCTCACGATTACAATCCCGATGATGGATGAGTGTCACGTAGGTAACAAATGTGCCTGAGCAGGAACCCTGCGCATGAACTGCGTGGAGAACAGGGGAGGCTCAAACCCAGGCTCAGATTTTGCATTTGAATTAATGTCTGCAAAGGGGATGCAGAATTAATAGGCTGAAGGACAATTCACATTAATTTCTCATTTGCCTCAATAACAGGAAATCTCTGGGACCAGCAGAGAACGTGGTGACATGTTTACATACATGTCCCCTACTAATGACGTCCAGAGTTGGCTGGATTACTCACCCCTCTGCAGATGAGCTCCAGGTATTGTATACTTGACAGGTAAAACAGTACAGATTTTGTTCCTACCTCTGTCACAGATTTGCTGTTATTTTGTATTCAGACATCACTGTTAACTTTGAAAATCTGAATTTCTAGGTGCTGCTCTGAAGGAGCCCAGAACGTGATTTTCTTGACTTCCACTGGATCACTGATGGGCTCTTGGCACCTCAGGCAATCAGATTTCAGGTGTCCCAAAGCAGGTACCTAAAACCTGAGGTACTCAACTCGTGACACTTGCAGGAAGACAACTCCTTAACCCAGCAGAACTTTGAGATCTGAAGAAAAACATTACACTCTTCTACTATGCTGGGAACCAGCACTGAGTAAAAACCCGAGTAAAGACAAGGATGAGAGGAGACAAGTATTTTATTTTTAAACCTTATGAATTTCTGAGTAGTTCTGCTTTGTCGCTTTCCTAGAGAGGAAGATCAGAATTTCAGACTCTGCTCCCTCCCTGATACCACGCTAAAGACTTGTATTACCTTTAATTGAGGTTTCTGAGTGCATCTTCATTGATTTACTCCAGCCGTGCTCTTTATGCAGGGAACATTCTATTCTCAGAGCATAATCTAGACCCATACGAACAATATAGATGTTTCCTGATAACATAATTTAGAAACAGGAGATATAATTACTGCCTGTGCTGAATGCACAGCATCTCTCTGCTTGCCAGAGCACTGCAAACCCGTGACCCCTTTTGGAATCCATATAGGGAGAAAAGTCCCAAATCCTTCAATGTGGTTCTCATTTTGCCATTTCCATCTTATTAAATATGCTGGTCCTTGTGCCTTTGATTTTAACTTCCTAGGGATAGCTCATGCTGAAATTATTTAGAAGGCTCTCAGAGGCTCTTAGATGAGATTCAGGGATCATTCCTGCTGAAATGTGTCTGTCTGTGGGATGTGGGACAGCAGCAACCTGGGTATCTGCTGCAGAAAAATGGGGAGGGGACCCAGCAAGTTCTCCCTCAGGTAACTTGTTCTTTTAAGAAGTGCAACAAAGCAGGTTCTTGTTGTTAAGGACTTCCCTTAAATACTTGAAGAGGAGGTTGGAACTCACCTGACCTGCTCCAAAACCAGCTGGCTATGCATAATTGGCTGTGCATAGTCCAATTGCTGTGGTTTAAAATGAGTAGTTGGAGTGTTTTTGTCTTCTAAATCATCCCACAAGCACTGTGCTTCACTGTCTTCTCTCTGATGGAAGGATATCCAGGGTGAGACCTTACAATTCAAATTTTCATCTTTAGGGTCAAATCTGTCTCAGTTCAGTAGCACCTGCAAAGCCCTGCTGTGCAGTGGGGTTTGATGTGAGGTAAGCACAGGTCCCTCCACGGCACAGTCAGTCGAGATCCACAGCACAGAAAAATCACCACTGTGATTGCTCTCTGTATCAGCTGCCTCAGGAAAAAATAAACTGAAATAATAAATAAATAAAAATCAGTGACTGAATTAGCCCCGGAGACTGAGTCACTCTCCTCTGATATAGAGTGGTCCCTACTGAACACTTTTCCACATTGCAAAGCCACCACATAATGGAACAATTCCATTCCAGTGACAGCCCTGGCTAAAATAGCCCTGGAGCAAAGATAGGGAAGGTGTTGTAGGTCACTGCTGAGGTGCTTGGCAGGGCTGGCAGTGGGAACCATGCCCACACTAAGAGTTTTCAATACTTCAGCGAGACCAGACTTAGCAATGGTTCAGAGAGAAACAGTTTCGTATTTTGGATTCATATTCATCAGGTATCAGCGTCTCCCTGTGTTCTGCAGCAGCAGCTTCCCTCGTGACATACATGGTTAATGGTCAGGTACAGGCTGGCCCTGTGAGCCCTTGTCAGAGGAGAGGACTCAGCTCTCCTGCCTGTTTCTTTCCTGGGATCTAATGGAGCCTGAATTTAATTTGCCTTGTGGTCCTGGCTAAAGTCCCGCTACACATAAAAATCATTTACTGCTTTAAACTCTTTAAGCATGGCCCTCAATAGGCCTTAAGAACAAGAAATATCCATTATAATTATTTATCATTATCTGATTTGGACATGAGAGGAGCAGGAGTTGAGTTCAGCCACCACTGGGATTAAGAGAGAGCAAGGAGACCACCTTTAAGGAAAATAACAGCAGCCAAACACGTATTGAGCAAGCAGAAAACACAATCAAAGAGGAACCAGCGACAAAAATGAGGCTAAATATCACTGGTGTTTAGCACTAATATTTTTGTCTTTGTCTTTCTGTGCATCCTTCCAAATCTTATGTCTGGTGGGACTGGACAACCCAGAGGGTTTGGTTTAAAACCAGTTCAGGTTAATTCTGCAGAATGAACATGGGTGAGACTAAACCATATAGCTCATGTCATAACAATGTCACTCTATTCATGATAAGAAATCAAAGTGAAGTTCAATTAGTTCAAAAAAGCACCATTTCTAAGGCAGAAAAGCAGCCAAATCAATGACTGAGAGGAACTAGAGATGAAAATTGAGAAAAGAGATGTAAATACACTTACTTTTAAACATTTTATTTTCAAGTCACAGAAAAACCATTCAATGTGTGTCCTGGGGTTTCTTTAAAGAGGGAAAGAAGATTAAAATACTAATCTCTGCCGATTTCCCTGTGCAGCAGCAAAAATAAATGTGGCTAAAAAGACTGACCTATGAGCAAAGACTAGGAGCAGCTAAATTTGTATAGCTCAGCTAATCAGCAACCATGAGGGACACACTGGCAGAGTGCAAAACCAGAGAAAATGGAGAATTATCTGGAAAGACAACAGAGTCAGGGGATGAAAACTAAAGAAAGATCAGGCAGAATGGTGAAGTGTCTAAGACCTTGGCCTGTATTTTAAGGAATGAAAGCCAGAATACTCCGAGCGTCCAAGGATGAACTAGACACTGGTGTGAGGATTGTTGGATGCGACCAGTGACTTTAAGCACTTCTATTCCTGAGTTTCCAAAGAAAATCACCTTTAGAAAAGGGACAGGTCAGGTCATACTATAAATCATTTCTTCTCAAGCTCAGCACCCAGCAGCCACCAATCAGTTCTTAAAATCTTGAGCGAAAAATAAATCACAAGGAACAATCCTGTGCTCTGAGGGAATGGACAAGCTAATCTAATACATCTTTGTCATCTGTGGTTTCCATGACAGTTGCATAATCAGACATTTATATAAGTAGAGGTTTCCTCCTTAAATAGCAGCCTATGATCTCATCTGCACCTACGGTATAACCCATTTGAATGGAAATGATGTGCCAGTCATGTGTACAACTAATTTTTTAATGCTCCTCTCTTATTTTTATTTATTTATAGTGGCACATCAGTCTGCAGAGTGCTGCTCACACATGACTGACTCCTCTAGCTGTGGTCTTCTTGTGATCCAGAAATAACCACAGTCCCCAAATCTGATTAATGGTTGGGCTCACACTTGCTCAGCAATTCAGTGTGAAAAGTGATGGTGTATCCACAAACCCCAGTGCAGCCTCCTAGAAACACAGAAGGGTTTGGATTGGAAGGGACCTTGAAGACAATGTAGTTCCAAACCCCTGCCATGGGCAGGGACACCTTCCACCAGAACAGGTTGCTCAGAGCCACATCCAACCTGGCTTGGGACATTTCCAGGGATGGGGCAGCCACAGCTTCTCTGGGAAACCTGTGCCAGGGCCTCCTCACCGTCACAGGGACAAATTCCTTGCTGACATCTAAACTAAAACTTCTCTGTGTCAATTTGAAGACACTCCCTCTTGTCCTGCCACTCCAGGCCCCTGTCCATAGTCCTCTCCAGGTCTCTGGCACTGGAAGGGGCTCTAAGGTCTCCTCTGAGCCTTCTCTTTCCACTCTGAACACCCCCAGCTTTCCCAGCCTGGCTCCAGAGCAAAGGGGCTCCCTGGTCATCTCTGTGGCCTCCTCTGATCTGAAGCAGGTCCACATCCTCCTTGTGGTGGGGACCCCAGACAAAGCATTTTGGGTGGGTGATTCAGCAGAGTCACTTCCCTCAACCTGCTGGTGAAGCTTCTTGTGGTGCACCCAAGACGTGGTTGGCTTTTGGGGCTGCCAATGCACATTTAGGGTCATGCCCAGCCTCTCATCCACCTGCAGCCCAAATCCCCCTCACAGCTGCTCTAACCCAGAGGTTATGGGCTGCCCTCAGACCCTGCTACAGATTTCCCAGGAGGTTGGGATTTCCATGCTATACCTTTCCCCAAGGGGCTGGGGTGAGGACCATAGGAGAGCTCCAGGGATTTGTCTTGGCTAATTTGGGATTTCTCAGGGTTGGGGGAAATCTCCCAGACACTTCTACTCCTGCTGCAGAGACTGCCTGGAGACTCCTCTGAACTCATGCAGAGTAACAACATAAAGCAAAGCCAAAAATGCAGATCTCTTCCTATATGCCGTATTAATTGAAATTAGGAAAAGCAGACCCAGTCCATGAAATCTCACTCCTACTCCCATCTAAGTTCATGTAACAAGAGTGAAGGCAAGCAAAATTAACTGCAGTTAAATCTGCATGCAGAAATTCTCAAAAACATCTAAGAAAAAAGAAAAAAATCAGCTACCTGGAGGGAGTGACTTTTATTTAAAGGCTGCAGACATCAGTAGTCTAGGCAGCTGATCCCAGTAGGTAAATAGTTCTTAATATTGATGTTCAGGGGTATGAGACACTCTTCAAAATCTGTCCAGAAGCCGTGTCCAGTGAGTTGATCCTGAAATGTAAGTGGTTCTATTTAGACCATCCTCTTAATGCTTTTTTTGCATCACTCTGCATCAACCCCTGTGCACAAAAATATGCCCCAAGCAGAGGAAAACAGGCAAGAACAGAAACCTAATCCAATCTGGCAGCCTCTGCAGCCTCAAATTTGCAGGACTCTTGCCAGCCTTTGGATGTTGTAGCACCTTCTCTCAAAGATCCCACTATTAGAACAAGAAGTATATTATGCACTATTGTTCCCAAACAATCGGCAAAAATATCTCCTCTTGCTCTTCAGCCCGATCTCTCTTCTCCCACTGAAGCTGATTTAGCGACAAAGATAGAGAGAAATAGAGTGGATTGGGGTTTGCAAGTGATTGTCAATTGGATTTTGTGAGCCCAGCAGTACCTCAGAGCAGGCTTTAATTTTCCCTGAACCCCCTGCAGCTCCTATTAGCCTCGATAACTGCTTCTAATTTTGGCCAGGACATTTGCCCAGATTTTTGGAGGAAGGGGGGTGAGGTGAGGGGGGTGTCTTTCCCTGCTGCAGAGAGACTCCCACCTCCCTGCAGCAAACGTGGGCTGGGTAATGACTTAATGAGAGTGAGAATTCCTGCCCTGTCCAGCCGGGCTCTGACGCACGTTACGTAACTGGATTGTTAATGCTTTTTATATGTTGGCGGAACTGAAATTAAAAGAGGAAATTATTCTCCTGATGCTCAACTCTAATCCCCATCTGTCTGTGTTTTTACTTTTCTGCACTTGCAAAGCTCCCTGATCAAAAGGTCTTGAATAGATTCCAGATTTCCAATTTAGTTTGCTTATGCAACCCAAAATATTATGGCAGTCTTTCCTGGGGGCGATTAAGCATATATTTTCAGATCCTCCAATTCTCTCTGTTCCAAAAGTGCTAAAAATGGCATAAATCTTTAGCTCATTCCATACCATTAGCACCACAAACAACTTTTTTTTTTTTAAGACTTTTTAAGAAGATAGGAATAGCCAAGAGCTTTGCAGGGAAGGAATATGTTCTGAAAAAAAAAAAAAAAAAAGAGGAGGGACTTCTTGTTCAATGTCCCCTGTGCCTTGGTGAAAACAAGCAGAGGGTCTGTACTGATAGAGCTTTGCAAGGCTTACAGAGGAGCACCAGACAGGCGAGGAGGGAGCTACATCTTCAGCCAGGGTGGATTCCTGAATCCAGAAATCCTCAAGAGCTCTCTGGATCCAAACTTTTGCTTTGTCCCATCCAAAGGATGAGCTTCAGCTGGACAGCTTGGAACAGGTCTGATCTTTCCAATGTTACTTGGATCATCCACATCTGAAAACTGACACCATTTTTTTTTATCCAGTTGCTCTTTCCTAGTCCTTCCCCTGGAGCTGGAACTATGTGATCAGCAGCTGGTTTTATTAGTGGGAACAAGGAGGCTCCTTATGTTGGAAAATGAAACTTTTACCCAAATCACCAACAAATAAACCCAAAATGCTGCTGTAACAGTTGTGTTTCATCACTCCTTTGTTTTCTGAGTGCAGGATGGGATCCAGTGCTCTCCTGGATCCTGATCACTGCCATGATGTCACACTGGAGAGAGCAGTGGGGAGAACACTTGAGACCATTGGTGTTGGGCTCTCTTAAAGAGATTTTTTTTTAAAATAGAGAACAAAAGTCTTTATTTACCCACAGCTGATGTGTACCTGCTCTCATGGAGCAGGCAGCAACACACAGGATGGGGCCACCCCTTCTGGTGCTGTGTTTGTGGCAGCTACAGGACAATGACATCATGGCACGGCTCTGGGTCAAAAATCTGAAAATTTTTCCAAATTTGGATTAGGGAAGCTATGATTTAAGGGAGTTGCTGAGTCCCAGAAAATACCGTGTTCTGGCTCAGCCAAGGCTTGGAGCCTTTCTGCTTTCCAGGATAATTTGATTTGAGAGTCCAAGGGTTGTCAATCTCCCACGTTTCAGAGAAACTCAGCACAGGAACCAAACGGGTGATTCTGGGGAAGGTCCTGCTGATCCCACCCTGCCTGGTTCTGCTAAAGAACCCAGCATCAGACCAAGTGCCAAACCCTACCCTGAACATCTGAGCTTCCCCAGGCTTAGTTTTCCTTTCAGTGAGGTCCAGTCTTAAATACACCAACACACTTGAAGCCTTGGAGCAGAAAGGGTGTTGGAGAACCCCCATCACATCCAGGAAAGGCAACAGGCCTTGGATGTACTCAGCAAAGTGGCTTCTGTCAAATCACACGAGCCATTTATTATCTGTGTTTCAGCAACACCCACAGGCTTCAGGCAGGGACCTGCACTGCTCCTGTACAACAACATCCAAATATAGAGCAAGACAACAGCACAGGCACAAAGCTTCACTCCCTCCAAGGCATCACCCCCTTCCCTGCCCTTACCAAAGTCCCTGCAGCCCCAAACTGGGGAGCAGCTGCTCTTGCTTTTACCAGAAACAGCACATTATAAGGTGCTTGGGTTTTTTCAAAGTTTTTAGCAGTGTGACAGATCCACCAAAGGCAGGAGGGTAATCATCTGCCAGGGCTGCTCAGGTCTGAGGTGTGAGGGATATTTAAGCACATGCTCAAACTCCCTTGTCTCTCGTTAAACCAAAGCACATGTTTAAATGCTTTGCTGAGCAGAGGTGGACTTAAGGACATACCTTGCTGTAGGCATGTGCTTAACTACTTTGTAAAATTAAACTGAAGATAATCAAGTGCTTTTGCTGAATCAGGCCCAAGTGCTCTGCAAACCCCCATCCTCTTAAGCAAGGCAGCTTTCAGCAACATTTAATTTGAGAACACGCTCAGAAAACACCATTAAAAAATGTTAAAGAGCCAAGAGCCTATAGAGAGTGGAAATAAATAACTAAAAAGATATCTAAGGAAATCATTAAACTGCACAAACCAGCACTGGGCTTTAAAAAAAGAAACTTTGCCTCATGCCAGTTTAGCATTTGCACATAGATGAGAGATGCTTCATCTGCAGGGACCTGAATTGTGTTGGATTTTCCCCCCAGCTCATGCCACCAACGCTGATACCAAGCCAGGCAGGCTCAGCCTCACACATTTGCCCTTCAGCCCAGCCCCAAAGATTGTTATTTTTGAGAGGATGGGAGAAACCCTGCTGGCAACAGACACACAGTGGGCCAGGCTGTGTGTGTGTCCCTGAGTGCTGAGGGTCCCCAGTCAGACACTGCTGCTCTCAGCCACGACCCCCCCATGTATAAATAACCCCACACTCCCTTTCTCCCTGACCTTCATGCCTCAGCCCTGCCAAACCAGTCCTGTGCAAACCCAAACTTATCACAGTCACACACACAGCCTGGCCCACAGTGTGTCTGTTGCCAGCAGGGTTTCTCCCATCCTCTCCAAAATATCCCAAACCCCAGGGATGCCTGTCTGGGACAGAGGGGTGACTGTGATAAGTTTTGGGCTCCCATCCCAGCTTGGGGTGATGGTGATGTCCCCTACACAGGAAGCAGCTCCCACCAGTGACAACGTGGCAGAGTCGTCCTCAAATGACCACAGCTCAATTGGATTTGGCACCTGTGCCTTTGGGGTGGTTTGCCAGATTTTTCATGGAAAAAGGAGGGGTTTCATGGAAAAGGTTTGATAAAGGTGTTTGCACATTCTCAGATGTCTTAATACAAACCAGCAAAGTTTGGGTAGAAATGGAATGGTAGGTAGAAATTTAGGTAGAAATTAAAGTACCTGTGCTTTGCAAACCTTTACCTTTTTTTAAAGTATGCCTTTTGAATGCAAAACTCACTGCAGATAGAATTGTTGGAGCTCATATAACACAGAGATCCTGTCCTCTCCCCCTCCCGAGACTTTCATCAAGAGGAGATTTCCTGGTTAGACTTAGACTTGCAAATCTTAGGCCAGATTGGCAGCATTTCAAGTCAACTTGGGCTGATTTGGAGCTTGGGTACATAAACTCAGTGACCTGAAACAGGAGGAAACGTGGCTGTTCCTGCCTTGGTCCCAGCCTAAAACTACTGATCTGGCCATGGAGCTTTGGATCAAACTCCCCCTGAATAAACCAGCCCCCGTAGCCAAATACCTTCCTGAGCACACACAGCCTTCTTGTCATTTAGGGTTCGTGCAGAATTCCCCAATGCCTCAAAAATAAAACGTCATTTCTTTAGGAAAGTTACATTTCCTATTAAATCTAGTGGCCTAAATAAACCTCAGATACTTGCACATCTGCTCTGGGCTTTTTCCTTGCCATAAAGTGTCTATAACCTTGTGCTTTCCTCCACGTTTGATTTTGGAATTTTATCAGCAATGAAAAAGAATGACAAAGAATTCCTTCCTGAGGGACTTGGTATAAATATTTAAAGAGTTAAAAAAACCAAATCCAAGTCACCACTGATATTGCTGAAGCTCACTGCTGCCCCACTGCTGGAGTGACATAATTTGTTTTCTGTAGGGTTTTTTTTCCACAGGTGCTTGGGGGAATGCAAATTTTTATTGCCAGCAGCACAAGGTTTTGCAGAAGGCAAGTGAGAGGGAGCCCTGTGCTGCCACTTCCCAACACCCTCCGGGCTGCTGATCCCTTCCTGCTGGGACTGGGGGTCTCTGTGAGCAGCAGAGCAAATGCTGGAGTGCATTTTCACATTTCCCACTGCAGAAAACCCTGTTTTGAAGTCTCAGTGGTGCCTCGTGGAAAACCTTTGAGAAATGTGCTGGATGAAGACAACCCTGCTTATTTTGGGATAATAGACCTGTGCTTAAGTGGCTTTTTCCCTACAGAACATGGGCTTAAACATCAAGTCTCTGGTAAACCCACCAGCCATCAGCCCTTCAGCACCCAAATAAATAATAAATGTGCTGGTAACACCCTTCTGAGTACATGGAGAAGTGAAGTAGCCAAAAAATGGCCTTGAGAAGTTGATGGAGTTTTGGGTTTGCACCTCCAGACCCAGACTGTCAGGCACACCAGGATCAGGGTCTGGCATGGGGCTGGTCCAGGAGCAGGGTGAAGCCAGCTGGGCAAGGTGGGAATCTCCACATCCTTCAGGGGGACTTAAGTTAAACCCTAACACTAAAATCTGGAGGAAGAGCAGATGCCAGAGTTTTCTCCCTGTCAGCGCTTCTTGAAGGCTTAAAAGCTTTACTTTGTTTTTATAATGCTTCTTTCAGCACTGACAATGCCCAGAGATGGTTTTAAATATAAATAAATAAATAAATAAAATATTTTAAAAGTTAGGGCAGAAATTCCCTTCCTTCGTGCACTTTTTTATTATTTTATGCCTTTTTTAATTTTTTTTTTCTTTTTAAATGGAATGCTCTAAGCACACCAAACTTTTCAGAGGCTGTTTGCTCACAGCCAGAGCTTTAGGGCTTGGCCTGTTTAAGAAACCAAAGCATTTGGATGAAGCCTGGGTTGCTCACTATTTATTTGGAGAAGTAAGTTTCAAAAACAGGAGTTTTGCAACTCTTTGTCACCATCAGTACAGGGCTGAAGCTGTGCTGTGGCTTTGCTGTACAAGAAACACCAAATGGGTCTGGACAAGCTCCAGCAGGATTTTAAACTCAAACTCATCTTTGTGGGGCTCTGAATTTCCATATAATTGACAAAACCTTTAATCCTGACACTGCTGAGCTGCAGCTGGATCGGGAGCAGCCAGGGGGGCTGAATGGGTTTTTGCTCTGCAGTGTCAAATTCGTTTTAAATAGCGACACTGCCTGTGCTGTTTGGGAGTGCAGAGGGAATCCCAGCTCATCCCAAAAATATTTCCATCGTTGGCTCTTCCTGACCACCCTGGGAACCCATGAGATCTGCTAGTCCAAAGGGGTTTGTGCTGGTGCCAAAGCAGAGCAAGCTCAGCTCAGCGATACCTGCCCAGAGACTGGGTATCAGGCAGCAATATTTAGGATTTTTTAGCAGTATTGTCCCTTTTTTTCCCCTTCCAAGGTAGATATTGAAAGATCTACTAAATTGGAAGCTGTGGCCATGCTTGCTGGCTCAACTGTTCTGGTTTTAAAACAGCACCATAATATTAATAATATTACAAAAACCAAACAAACAAAACAATTGAATCCAAATGGCTATTAAGTATAACCTCACTTTAGGGATCTTGCATCATTATTAAAAAGTGCAAACCAGTGATATCTCAGGTCAGACTGTGACAGCCAGAAATAGTGTGCAACTGCATCTCAGGTAATTTAAAAATGCTTCTAGAAGTCAATATATAGGATACTGAAACAAGCTATGAAACTTCCCATCAAAAAACTTCCTTTGGTTTCCCTTTTGCTCATGATACCAGCCCTGCCCCAAAACCACAGTGAGGACAAACTCAGCTGTCGGTGTGCCATGGGCACCTCTGCATTTCCCAGCAGGGGAAACCCCATCACATCCCCCAGGGAGCTGCCTTGGCAATTCTGTGTTTGAAATGGAGCCCTGCAGCAGTGCAACCCCTCGGGTAAACACAGTTGTGTAAAGCAGTTTATTCCTCTCAAGAGTAGGCAAAGCAAAGCTGCCCTGGGGACTTTTCATGGATTTCAGCTCTGGATCAGCCCTGTGGATCTGGTTGGAGGGAACAGCACTCCAGTGCCTGGGGAAAATCTGTTATTTCCCACAGGAGAAGCACTGATCTCTCTAGAAGAAGCTGATCTGCTTCATACACACCTTTTCTATCAGTAGAAACCATCAGAGCTGAACAAGAGATATTTGTCACTGGTTACAATACAGACCCTCCCATGCAGATAAAACAAATTCCACACTGCCCTTCCCTGCTGCAAAATAAATATGTTTCTACAAGTCTCTCCCCTTTCTCCCAATGCTCACTGCCATTGGCACACAAGGGTTAGCAAGAATAGCTAATATGGAAGAACAACAAACTTTTCTCTTCCTTTCTTCTGGAATTAATTTCCAGTGAATTGGCATTTTAAATTTCTTGATAGCAAAGCCTTAAAGAAATATGTCTTCAGTATGGCCTCAGGGCAATCCAATGGCATAGTAAATCTATCAAAAACCATATAAACGGTCACTTGTAATTTTTGGTGTTCACAGGAAAAAATATTATATAGTTACCATTCTCTTTGAACCTTCCCTTTGTTTGAGTTAAATACTCTGGAAGTCACCAAGTTAATTATACTGCAAAACCCATCAGGTTTGCAAGCTTAGATTATTTTTTTTTTTAATGAGCAAGTGTTCTTTGTGATAACTTGAATTACACTTTCTGAATAGTGGGAAAATACACAATTGTGTCACATCCCCCAAACTAAACACACTATTCAGGAAACAACAAATAATTCTTCTTCTTTGCTTCTGTGCTGGAGAACTTCATTTGGGGATTATATATCCTTTTGAAATGTTCCTTTTTAATGATGTCACTCCTATTCATGTTCCTTTTACAGCATTTTCTGAATTGTTTTCAGTGTTTGGATCTGATTACTTGACTTGAAAAATGTATTTTCCTGCTTCTAGAGTAACACTAGATCTAAACCCCTTCCTGTTCTGATGTTATGAACTAGGTGCTCACAATATTACTTGTAATGCAATTAATCATCTTGTTTTATTTCCAAGGATAATTGTTATTTCTGCTACAGTAAATCACTCGTTTCCATTGAGTGGCAAGTCTTGGGGGAGTTGCAGGTTTCTGCTCTCCAGTCCAAGGCCCAGCACCACAAAATTGGCCTCACATCCCCTGAGCTGTGCAGAGGGGTCCAGAACAGTGAGTCCAACCTCTTCAAGTGCCTCTGCCCTCAGTTTGTACCCTTCAGGCAATTTCCTACGGAAATTTTCCTCCCTGAAAGCCTCAGGAACAATGCAAGGTACACATAACCTGATAATTGGCAACCACTGTGGCCTGAGTGGGGCTGTGGGAAACAGGCGAGCATCCTCTGCACAGCTCCCTGCACAGCAGCACTTCTGTTCAGCTTTCAATCTCTCGGATTAAATTTTCCAGCAAAATTTATTTTGATGGGGATTTTTTTTCCTGTTGCAACAAAAAAGCCTTGCCAACTTCAGGAGAAGCCAGCCTCCTCCTATTGGAGGAGCAAAAAAACAACGACCATGTGCAAATTCCAAAACATGGCAAGTTTTCCGGGATGGAACGAGCCCAGATGGATTCTCCCGTTCCCTTTGCCAGAAGCAGAAGTGACTCAGAGCTTATATGTTTCATGGAGTTTCACATTTCATGGTGGAGGCTCAGCACCCTGCAATGCCCCAGGAAAAAGCCAGGCACAAGAGAGTGAAGGCAGCTTGAAAAATCAGACCCTTTTCAATTAGGGGGCACCAAAGAACAGACCCCAAACATGCGAGCTGAAGGACGTGCATAGTGCTTGTTGCTCATCAGGAATGGCTGTGTTTTTCCCAGAAATTTGTCTCCCTGTTTCCTTAGTAACCCCCCTTGGTAGAAGTAAATGCACCTGAGCACAGGTTAGCAATTGGAATATTCTCCATCCATCCCCTCCCACCCCCTCACAGAGTCTGTGTCGGCCCCAGAGTACAGACTGAGGGCTGGAGGAGGAGCTGCACTGAGAGAATCAGGAGCCTGCTCACCAAAAAGTCTTAGCAAAGAACAAAAATAAACCCTCACCAGTCACTTCTTGCAAATGTTGCTCCCAAGGGATTGGGGGGGGTGAAAGATTTGTACTCCAAGATGTACACGAAGGAGCTGCCTACGCCGCTGCGTGGGAAGGGGTTTAATAGGGAGCCGAGAAAGAGCCTGCGTGGGAGGAGAAAAGAGCAGATGTTAGCAGTGCCTTTTTGTTTTCCTGGATGGCATGGGAGGCAGGGAAGATGGAAAGAAAAGCTCCCCTTCTGCAGAAATAGAAGCTGAAGATGGGTAAGGCTTTTTCCACTTGTCCAGGCTGGGCTCAGAGGTGGCTGCAACATCTGTAAGAAGCGGATCAGGGGCTCACTTCCAGCAGCACAAAAAGAAAGAACCTTAGTGTGAGACATCAGACTTGGAAATTACTCCACTGTGCTTGTGAAGGCTGGAACAGGTCCCCTTCATCCTCCCCCAGGCACTCTGGAGCTGGAGACAGCCAAAGGCTGCCAGGGGCATCTCCCATCAGGAACACACTGACAGGTTTCTGAATAATCAACGATTCCAGCTCCACTACAAAAACTTCAGTGACTTTCTGAAGAATCATCTCTCTCCCCAAAATAGCCCTGTGGCATGCAAGTACATGTAATGTGATGTGTAACACTCCAAGCAAGGGAGGGCTGGGTAATTCACCACATCAGACATGCACGTTCCGTTCCCAGGCCATGTTATTGCATTTAATATCTTGAATTTTTATACCAGGCAATTTGATAATCTCCAATGCAGATTCCAGTGAATGACAGTGCCTGGTGAGCTACTGGACATACACAAAACCTGTGTGAGCAGAGAGGCTTCTTCTCAGAAGAAAGGACTTGCAGGTAAGATAGGAAGTGCAAAAGGAAGCCAGAAGAGGAGCAAACATCTGTACTCACCACAAATATCCTCTGTTTCTTGCTTTGCACTGTCATAGGTTTTAGAAGCTCTGAAGTTAACCTCTGGCACTGCACTACACAGAAGATGCCTTCTTGGAAGATTTTTTTCTCAAATATTTGACAGAATTTGTTTTTCTGTAACTCAGAGAAGGGCTGGGACTGCATAGATCTGCCAGAAGTGCCTCAGCTCTGCATGCAGAGGCCATTTCAGTGTCCAGTTGGCTGGTTTGGGTGGTTTTTATGTAGTTTTGTTCACTGGCAGAAGCTGCAGGGACTGCTCATCCCATCTCCCCACATCTCCCCATTCTGAGCAGGGCACAGAGACAGGGGCCATTTAAACCCTGCATGGATGAGGCTCTCATAAATTCCATATCTGAGGGACTCTGGCTGTATCCTTTGGTCAGAAAAAGAAATTAAAGCTGCATATAACACACAGCACCCTGTAATCCTGCTGCACAGCCTTGTGCCTCTCATGAATATTGCACTGTACCTGCAACTGCCTGACCCAGGAGTTTAAAAAGGATAAATTAAAGGGAAACAAAGTGGCAGTCACAGAAAGGTTTTACAAACAGCACCTGCTTTCTGACAGCCTTGGAGGTCACAAAAAGCAATCTGAGAAGTGCAAAGACTTCAGGGACCCAATCAAAGCTGCAAAAGGAAGAGAGAGCAGATATTTTTCCTCCTCTCTTGCCACAGTGAAGCAAACCTTGGAATACACAGCAAATCCTCTGGTATGGGGAGGGACAAGCTGTGGAACACCTGGAGTGTGGAGAGGAGCAAGGAAGAAAAGCTATTTTATAAACCTTGGAGGGGGAGGAAGACCTGAGCTTCAACACTGCTTTTCTACCAGAAATAACTCACAAAAACTTAGGATTTCAAATTCTGTCTTGGTTAAATATAATTAACTACTCTATGTATTTTTTTTAATTCAAAAACTTAAAATAAGAAAAAGTCTGTCTTGTCCAGCTCAAAAAACAGAGAGCAGCAACAGCTTTTGTTAACAACTTCCTCAGAGACCTAGAAAACACATCACAGTGTTCAGGGATTTTTTTAATCACTGAAATCTTCAGTGATAGGCAAGAAAAAAATTCAGCCAAGACGTCTCCCTCTGTCCCCTCCATCTTTCCCAGTTTATTTGCAGCCCAGGAGGTCACCCCTCACAGAATTTGTGCACAGGAACAGCAGGGTCAGGAAAGGGACAGGGAAAAATACAGTGTGAGTCCACCTTCTGTGAGAGGATTCAGAGCCCATGGGCCAAGATTGTCACTCCCTGGCCATTAACTTGCTTTGCAACCTTTGCCAAGTGAAGCACTCTGCCTCAGTTTCCCCACTTGGGAATAGTAAAGTTTTGTATTTCAAGCTCTGTGGTGTCCACCAAGCGCTTTATGAGAAGCCACTTGAGCTTTGACCTGCAGAATTTTCCCCAGGAGTCTGCACAGCTTTGCTGTTTGCCACCTTCCCTCCAAACTGTGGAGTTTTTCTTTCACAGCAGCCCCCCTCTTCCAGCTCCTCAGCACTATTCATGCCAGCCAGAAACACAACACACCTCGTGCTCCCTGTTCCTGTGCCTCAAAATCCTGCATCTTAAGGCATTCAGAAAAGGTTTGTATTGCAGCCAACAAACATTGTTAAAGGGTATTAAAAGCTCCTTCCATTGCCATTAATTGAGTGAAGAGAAAACAGATTCTGCTGCTGTCATAGCACATCAAAATAACTAGTTCAGCTATAAATAGCTTCGCTTACTCACTTTTTTCTGTTCCTCTTTTTAAGGTCAAGGCTGCAGCCAAAAGGAGGAGCAGCACATCCCAGAGGAGCATCCCTCTCTTCTGCTTGGATTCAGGCAAAACAGCAAGACAAGAAGTGCATCTGTAATCAATGATCCCAGGGCTACACAATTACATCATAATTAGAGGAATAATTAGTCCCATTTAGGTAGGAAGAGGGGGGAAAGAGTGCTAGCAAGCCCACACATACACAAATTTACCTTAGGCTAATTAATGAGTATTTTCAAACCCATTTTAGCCTTTATTTTTGTTGGATGATGCTTCTGTATGGACTTGGCTTTATCATTAATCATTTCTGCATTAAGCAGAGCTTCTACACGAGAAAAGCCAGTGGAACAAGCTCTTACACCAAGGTATTTTCTTCACCTTAATGAAGGTGAAGAAACCATATTTTCCAACCTCCCCTTGTGCAAGCCCTGCTCTTGCATTTGCTGCAGTTGACCCTGTCCCATCTGCTGCCTGTTAGAGGTGATAACCCGAATATCCAGGCACCCTGACAGCACTGGATCAAGATACCATAAAGATCAATAAGAAGCAGTTGTGTCAACTCTGCTGCCCGTGCAGGTCAGGTGAGCAGATCTGCTCTGCTCCTGGATGTTTGTAATGGACACTGCTTTAGGAAGATGTGCACACAAACAGCAGCCACACCTTGTCTCTTCACCTTTCCTGCAGGATGAGCTTTGCCATCATTCCAGAATTGTCACAGTGTCCCAGCAGTTAACATCTTCAGTATACCACAAATCAAACCTACACTAGGTGAATGTATTTTATAGTTGCATTAATTAGATCTCTGAATTTCTACAAGAATGCTCTAACAGAGCTGTTTGTGTGAGGTTATTGTTATCCCAGGGAGTATTCCCCTGGTGCTCGAGGATGCATTTAGGAATTTAGCTACTTTTGGTTCTGTTTATTTTGTGTCAGTCGCAGCCTCAGTTCCAGACCATGAGCTGCACAATGGTGCATTTAGATCCATCTCTAGTGACTGCATGAGACCCAAAATATTCCTTTTCCTCCTTCCCAGTTTCTCAACTCTTTGCAGCATCATCAGTCACAGAATCCTCTTTCCCCATGCTCACTCAGGCCTGTGCAAGTGGGGACTGGAGCCTCTCTCCACTGTTGAAAGCAGAAGAAGATTTTCTGCAATTGTTGAGTTTTCACAGGAGCCAGTGGGAGTTAAAATCCAGCTTGAAAAATGTATTTGCACTCAGGCAGGTCTGGCAGGTCTTCAAGTGGATCCTGACCTACTCACAGATATTTTTTTCCTGCCTAGTCTCACATGCAGCCATATTTTCCAGGTACACTTATCTACCTGTCACACACAATGATGCATAACCCTGGAGAAAGCAAAGCAGGTGATTACCTTTCCCCAGTCAAGTGCAGTGGAAAGGTCAGATTTAATATGAAGCTGAGGGGCAATGAAATGACACAGAGAATGTACAAAAATAGAGTGTGCCATGCTGGGAGGGAAGTGAGTCTGCCCATCCCTGTGGAACAGCCAGCAGCACAGACACACCATTCATCTCCTCACAGGCTCTCCATTGCTCCCTGCTCTTTGATTTGGGACTTGGCTCCACTGTCGTGGAAGATGAATTTTTGGGAAGATGTGAATTAGGCAGGTGAGTAATTTCCTTCTGCATGGCCCCTGTGGTGGCTGCCCAGGCTCTGCACAGAGCCACTGACATTCAGCACCCACCAGATCCTTGAGTCCCCCCAGAGAAACGGGATGGTTCCAGGCTTTTATGATGGAAAATATATTTTTCCTCAATCCCGCCCTTCCAATGCCTGGGGAGCTGCTATGTGTTGTATACACAGTCCTGCAGTTACTTATTTTAATCTTGGTGGTGTCTTTAAGCATTGCTGGACCCCTACAAAATCAGCACCTAAATGGAAATAAATGCACAATGCTGCAGCTCCCTGCAATCAGGGGAATTCACTGTAGCCCCTTCCCATGTCCTAAACACAACTGGGTGTTTCACAACTTCTGTATCTAAATTCCATGCACATTTTTGTCCTCTTTTCCTGCCTAAAATTCCAGGGAGAATTTCTCCTTAGACCACTCACTAGGGCTTGAGCTCCACATCCAAAGCCCTGAGACTGAAAATCAGCTGCAGGAAACAGAAGTTTCATAGTTCCACTGTTGAAAACAAGCTGCTGCTTTTACTCTCCCACATCATTTTGAGTTCAGGATCCCAAGAGCCTTTCTGCACTCAGGTCCATGCAGACCTGTTTGGATGGGTGAATGCCTTTGAAGGTTATGGGTGAGACCTCAAACCTGGAGGTGATTATTCTCAAAGCTGAGAAAGGAAAATTCCTGAAGGTCTCCATGATAAGTTGATAAGAAATAATGGAGAATTGTTTCATTTAAACACAAAGAACAATTCAGCCATAGCATGACTTGTGACAGAGACATTGTAAAAGTTATCAGATGAATGTCTGCATGCTAAATCTTTTTAATATTGAAGAGAAATGTAACTATTTACTGTCCATGATGAAGCCTGGGCTTCCTGGAGGGTACCCTGCCTTGCTGCTTCTTCGTGTTCCCCATGTCTGCCTCAAATGAGTGCCATGAATCACAGTCTAATAGCAACGTTTTAAAGAACTACTTCTTTCCTAGGAAGTCAGAACAATCCCACTTAAAAGTGAAGTCTGTGAATGTGCCAAATATTTAGAGACTAAAACTCAAACCCAGGAGTGATCTGCTTCCTTTACCTGCAGACCCTGGCTGTGATGCTGATACCAGGATCGCAGCATCTCTTACAGGTCCATGGAGTGAGTTCATGGGGGGAACTAAGAACTAAGAAAAATCATATATAGAATCAAGAATAGATTCAGAAAACCCCACCAACAGCTAATTCTGGCCAGCTAAAAAAGTCAGTATATCATCTAAACTAGTCACCAAGACCTTTCCTGTTGGAAGTTTGTTTTGCTCACAGGGCCCCTTTGAGCCACCCTCTCCATCTGAAATGCAGCAGCACTGACTGAAGAGCTGGTTTCAAACCTCTCTAAGACCCATATGAAGAGTCTATGCCCTGCAGCAAGTTTGGCAGTCAGCACTTTAAAAAATAAACTCAGCTCCAGAATGATGATTTGCATAGTGCATGGGGACTAAAATTAGCCTGCCTCGACTCCATGGCAGGAGGAAGTCTGAGTTGCCACTGCAGTTTCAGGTTTCTTGGCTTTCAGAGGAATTTGTGGCATCCGAGGAACACAGACGTGTCTTCTGTGCAGCCCTGCTCCTCTTGGCACTGCTCTCTCAGGCTGCAGCTCAAAGCTGTCCTACAGCAACAGCCTCACATGGGAAACCAGAGTGTGCTGAAACCTGTGAAAGCCTTTTTATCAGTATGAAAATGTTTGGGAGATGAATTAGTAAGGAGAGAAGGCACTGCAGGTCACAAATGGTCTGTCCTGGGTGTAGGAAGGGTAAAACCTCCTTGAGAGTTAATTACCACAAAAGGCAGAGGGTTCTCAAAGCAGAAGTGTGCTGGAAGTGCTCTGCAGGGGACATACACCGTGTAAAGCTGGGTAGTTTAACTTTCATTAGCTGCTGGATGAAGATGAGATCCCCAACTTGATTCTGAGCCACTGCCCCCCAAATTCATTGCATAAGATCTTGTGTTCCTCTGTCATAATTTAATATTGTGATTTGGCCAGCCAGAGAGCTCACACGCTCTCTCGGTCTCATTTTATTCTGCAGATGAACAAAAGTCCATAGGAGGTCATGCTAGTCTATCACTGATGCCCCTGCTGAACTTAAATTATTCAAAAAGTCAGTCATTGGCTAAGTGCTAGGCTGTTGCAGCCTTTCTGGGTTGGCTTTTTGGGGCTTTTTTTTTTCAGCATGAGATGTGGCTATAGCTTCTTTCCCCAAGATGCATAAATAATTCATGCAGTTGTGAAGTGGGATCACTCAGGAGCTGTGTGAAGAGTGCTGCTGGCTCAGATCCCCCTGTCACCTGCTGAACAACCCCAGCTCAGCTCCCTCCCTTCATTCCCTCTCCACCACAGGTCAGGCCAGGGGTCCTCAGGCCACATTTCACAGAGTTTTGGGTCCTCTGTCCCTGCAAGGTCCCAGAGGCCTTTGAATCCAAGATCACAGCTACCAGAGGCTTGTAGCTTAATATTTGTAGTAAATTTGTACCAAATAAACTTGCTGTAGCAACAATACAGCAAGGAATTTGTTTTAATATTTTATATGAACACAAGCCAGCAACTAATTTCATTTTCTGCTGTGCTGTAGAATTGAAAGGTAATGATTCACCCTTAAAAATGCATTTAAAATAATTTAGTAACTACTCTGACTGCAGAATATATCTTATGGTAAAAAGTAAAATATATATCTTATATCATATATATCTTATGGCCCAGAATAAAAGCTCAGTGATGTGCAGAGTCCTGGCTGGCTGGAATTAGGAAGAGAGCAGCTCCAGGACATGAAATCCAATGATACGTTGAACTTCTGACCTATAGGAGAAATCTGATCCTCACCACACACCTTCTTCTTCATTTCAGCTCTGCTCAGGAAAACAAAAGTCTTCATTCAGCATTCAATTTACTCCACCCTGCATCACTGGAATTTTTATGTGAGCTGAATTAAATATGCCAGACTTTGAAGGTAAATGTCCTCAGTTGCTCAGTGATATCCATGGTGTCTTTCTGTTTCTTTAGCCATTGTCATTAAGCCTCTTTCTGTTCTGATGAGGCCCTACAGGAACGTGGGGTGCTCCTGTGCCCTGCTTCACTGTGGTTTAAGCAGAATAAAATCCTGATTCTGGTACTACTGGATTACTTTTTGTCTGAACTGGAGGCAGTCACTGTGTTTTGCCTACTTTAACCACGTTCTCTGCTCTGAAGTTATAAAATATTAACCCTGAAGTCCTTATTTGGGATTTCCAACATCCAAGGCAAAGTTTGAGGCAGACACAGACTGCACAGAGTTCAGTGACCGTGCAGGGCTGGGGAGTTGGGGTGGAAGCACCAACAACCTGCAGTGTGTCACCACCGTGGGGCTGACACATCTGCACTCCAGTGTGGAGATAACTGGGCTTAAAAGCACAGCAGCATGGCTGGATGGAGGCCAGCTCAGCAGCCCTGCTTATCTGAGTCCTGCCCAGCTTCAGGCACGTTGCTCTTTGCTCATCCACTGAGTCCCCGGAGCCGGGCATGCGTAAGAGGACAAGGGCTCTGCCCACCCCTGCTCTGATAAGCTAAAAACAGACTGAAGGTCTAAGTCAACTACACTTGAGCATGTGATAAAATTCTTGGCTAAACTGGGGCCTAAGTCAGTGTGCTCTTAGGGTGGAACTCAAATAGATGCTTGCCATTAACTCAAATAACTGCTTGGAGGAGAAAGAACAGGCACACAAATGGAGCCAAAGGTTCTCTGGGGTGATGGGCTGGGGTGAGCAGCAAGAGCCCAAGCCAATGGGGAAACAGCCTGATGCAAGAGGAGGAAGGATTATGTGACTGCCTGTGTGGCTGACTTGGGAAGAGGAATTTCCTCGTGGGAACATTGCCAGGAGGGTGAGGAAATTGCTTGTTTTTCCAAGCTGAAGCAACTAATGAAGAAGGGGTGAGAAGAAAGGTTCTGTGCTGTGGGCAGTGTCACTGAGACACTGCAGGAGTGGTGATTTGGGTTGTGGGCTCCAAAGCAGCACAGTGGCTTCAGACCTTGAAAACACTGAAAGGGTAAAGCTACAGAGCTCTTCATCTCACATAAATATCTGTGGTAACCATTCAGGAGGTCTAGGGCAATGGCAATAGGATAAAAATAACCCAGGTCTAAGATACCAGCCCCAGATTTCATCCAAAGTTCTGGAGATCAAGTGTTAGTTGAGTCCCTAGATCTCCTCAATGCACCAAGCTGCTGCTGCTGGACTGCTCTGCTTGTGCTTCCTTTGGCCACTTCATTGTTCCTTGTTCTAAAATGTTCTAAAATGTCTTCATCATAAAGTAGGGGAGAGCTTCTGTCCTTCTGAAAGTATTTGTGGAAAAGGCATGGAAGGACTAGAAAGAAATGGTTCAGGTTTTTGTCCCTTTTGGAAAATACCTGAATTGCAGTCTGGATGGAGGGGATCATAACTTCCCAGGAAAACACTTCAATAGATCAGGAACTACACTCTGAAATTGTTAGAGCTATGTGTGCAAGAACCCAGCTTTTCCACTCACAAAGACACTACAGCCACAGCCAAAAAATCTGTGAAAGGCAGAACCAACTAACCTCCCAAAATGCATTCCCCCTAGGGGGGGTTTGGGGCACTGTGCTGGCTGACAAGAGGCTCAGAGCTGTGCAGGAAAGCTGTTTCTGGAGATATTCCTACTGCACAGAGGGGAAGATTTCATGCCTGAAGGATCTCCTTGATCACATCTCCATTTCGTAGGCACCATCTACAACTTGGTAGACCCTAAAAATAGCAATTTCTTCTGGTCAGAAGAGACAGCAACCTCTTTTCTTATACCAGAAAAAATATTGTTTTGAACTGACTCTTCTAGATAAATAGCACTTAGAAGTACGTGTAGTGCTCATGATGAATCTCATGTAGGGATCTGCAGTTACTTTTCATGTCACAGATTACAAAATAATTAAGAAAATCTTGTCTCTTGGAAACTCTTCTATTCACAGTCGCATCAAGTCGCTGTAGCAGTAACTTGCATGGAAAAATAACATTAGGGATAATCTTATTTTTAGCTGTCTTAATGAAATATAGCAGATGGAAATAAAGAGGAGAAGCCCGTCCTATGTGACTAGCCATCTGTCTGGGGATCAGCAACAAGTGTTTCATGGATCACAGCTAGAAAATTAGTGGGTAATTAACGTCAGTCTTCAAGCTACCCGACAATTCCTCACACATTATTCTACTCTATAGAGTGGCTTTCAAATGCCACCCAGAGCTTACCTGGCTATGAGAGACGTGCTGGTGGCACCTCCCCAGCTTTAGAGCCCCAAATCTTGGGCTGAACAGCAGCAGTTCCCTCCCATCCCGCCCTTGTCTCACACAAAGCTGGCAGTGATCACATCAAATCCACTCTCCCAGCTACCAAGATCCCAAGGACTGTTCCAGTCAATCTAAATTTGCCTTTCCTATCCCACCCCCAGTTCTCCAGCTCACCAAACACTGAGATTTGCACTGGGCATGCCATGGAAACCAGGTTACCAATTTGAACACAGGGTAAAGAGCTATTATCCTAGTTTTTTGTGTTGGGTTTATTTCTGGCACGTGGCTTTTCCAAGCCCATTGAGTAGCTGCTCTGGAATCTCACTCTCCAATCCCGCTCCAGTGACTTCCATGCACTGCTCTGCTGCAGGGAGCCATGTTTAATGACATCCTAAACAGACACACAATCCTGAGCACTGCTAAAGGTCAGGCAGCCTGAGCTTTTGGAGATGAGATACTTGCTCAGTATTGTAATCATTGCACCCTCTCGGTGCCCACACATGCTGCATTACATCCTCCCCTTCCTTTCTGGAAAAATCAATGCCTTCTCACAAGAAAGGTTTTGTATTTCATCATTAGAGAGTAACATTTATTCCTCTTTGGTAACAGGATATTGTTATCAGGCTGTTTAAACTTTGTTTATTACCTCCATTCCTCCAGCTGCTACAATTCACTTGATACTGGTTTGGTTATTTTTATGCTTTGATTTAAGAACAGTGTGCTCCAAGGCTGCACTTAAAGAAATGCCCAAGCAGAGGAGCCAAGGGAGTCGTCAACTTATTTACTAGACTGAGCTGAGCCCAACACGATGCCTTAGGAAATAACCTTTCTGGAAATCCATGGATAACTGTTAAACTCCACTGTATGGCATAAACATCATTAGACTTCACAAAACCCTTGGCACACAACATCTGAACGTGACATAGCAGGTGGAAATGGTGTTTTTCTTCATACAGGGAAAGTGGCCCCACGGACAGAGCTTAAATCTAGGGAATCCTCTTTGTAGACCTCCTTGAGTTTTGGCTCTGCCTATTACTTTTATGGTCCTTTTTCTCCCACTTCTGAATGAGTAAGCAATCACAGTTTGCTGCCAAATGCCAAATATTTGCAAACGTGTTTCAGTCTGCCCTTTCCCAGCTTGAAGGTAGATTTACAAGTCATGGAAACGTTCCCTCCACTCTTCATGGATGCCTTCACCATCTCCCCACCTCTTCCTTCCACCCATCCCAGGAGAGATGAAGGAATCAGGGCTGGGACTGGAATATCAGTAGAGGGATGCCATCAATCAGCCCCTCCCTTCCCACTTTCCTCTGAAAAGGAGAAACCTTACCTGTAAGGAAATCACTGATCTACATCCCAGCTGATCCACCCTGCTGCTCTGCTGAGGTGTGAATTAGCAGAGCAGACTGGGGGTGGGGTGTGTGCTGCCTTTCCAGGTGAGCCCCACCCCGGGCCCGTGTCCCCTGTGGGGTGGGGGGGCCACCCTTGGGTGCTGCTGGCGGGTGGGGTGCATGGCTGGGGCGGTTTGCTTGGATAGAGTTGATCTGCCTAAAAAATGGAAATTGAGATCTTCCCCTCTCCATGAAGATATGGTGAGGATGATCCAATTAACACACAAAGGGTTGCTAGAAAACCAAAAAGGGAGAGTTATGAGATGTAAAATGCCATTTGCTTTTTAATGAAGAAAGGATAAAGAGGTGATCCTAAAAACAGACGCAGTGTCACGTGCCTTCTGCACATCCTTTGCTGTGGCCTAGTTTCTGTTTCAGTTGCCCGTGCACATCTGGGTGTGCACATCTGGAAGGGAGATGGACCTTCTCCTGCTTTTTTACTGCCTGGACACTAAGCAGACCCAAGAGCCAGTGTGCAGAGGTGCCCAGAGAAGGGTGATCCCCACTTTCACTCATTTGCTGCACTCCTAGCTAAACTCTGAGAAGATGTGCAGCCAGAGGATTGACTTCCCTGGTACTTTATACCCAAATTAAGGTCCTGAAGACAGCAGGGTTGTTCCAGATGTCTCCCTCATTTCTTCTAAAGTTTTGAGCAGCCAGAAGGTTGCCCAGAGACCAAGACAAAAGGAATTTCTTCATGAGCTTTACCTAAGCTGAATTCCCCAACAGTGAACCCAAAAGTTATTTTGAGAAAGCTCTTGGCTCTTTGCTGACATTTCTGTTTCAGCCCCAGGAACAAGGCTGAGCCTTTTGCAAGGCAGGCAGCTTCTCTTGCCAAGAGGGCTCCAACAGGAGGCGAAGCTCAGACGTGGTGGAGTCACCAGAGCAGGGTAAAAGCCTGAATCCACTGGTTTGAAGCTGTCTGGGGGTTTGGGCAGGCACATGCTTGGGGCCTTGTGGTGTGCACATCCTCAGTTTTCCTCCCAAGGAAAGAAGAATCCATTGCCAGGTCTTACCCTACCTTTTTTTTCCCCACCCATTCCGGCCTGTTGTCAGTACTTGTAGCAGCAGAGAACACAGAGCTCATTCCAAAATCCCCCTCTGCTCTCGTGGCTGAATTAACCTCTGCTACCCTCCAGCTTAAACACAGAACAGCAGAGGGAATGAAGCTCTGCAGATAAAGTGGATCAAACCCAGAAAGGTTCAAAATATAAAAAACTTGATTAAAACAAAACTACGTTAGATGTTGGTGCCAGAAAATTGACACCTTTATTTAATGGAAGAGGCAAAGAAATAGAGGAAGGGAGAGAGGAAGGAAGGAAGGAAGGAAGGAAGGAAGGAAGGAAGGAAGGAAGGAAGGAAGGAAGGAAGGAAGGAAGGAAGGAAGGAAGGAAGGAAGGAAGGAAGGAAGGAAGGAAGGAAGGAAGGAAGGAAGGAAGGAAGGAAGGAAGGAAGGAAGGAAGGAAGGAAGGAAGGAAGGAAGGAAGGAAGGAAGGAAGGAAGGAAGGAAGGAAGGAAGGAAGGAAGGAAGGAAGGAAGGAAGGAAGGAAGGAAGGAAGGAAGGAAGGAAGGAAGGAAGGAAGGAAGGAAGGAAGGAAGGAAGGAAGGAAGGAAGGAAGGAAGGAAGGAAGGAAGGAAGGAAGGAAGGAAGGAAGGAAGGAAGGAAGGAAGGAAGGAAGGAAGGAAGGAAGGAAGGAAGGAAGGCATGGCACAGTGCAGCCGTGGCAGCAGCAGGGACCCTCATCACCCAGGACACTAGATGGAGGGGAGCAATGAAATGTTATTGGGACCCCCAGAAGGGTGATATGTTTCTACCTAATCCCTGCCACTCTCTCCGTCTCCACCCTCCCCCCCTCACTTCTTCTTTTTTCTTTCTTTCTCTTTGCCTCTTTTACCATTAAACAAAATGTATCAAATTTTTGGCACCAACATCTAACCTTCTTTGGTTTTTATCATGTTTTTTGGGTACATTTCTGGGTTTGATTTGCTTTATTCACAGACACTTAAGTTTCCTCTGCTCTGCTGTGTTTAATCTGGATTTTAACAACCTCCCAGCTCTCCAGGAACTGTAAGCAAGCCTGGTGTCTGCAGGGGCTCGGTGACACACAGCACAACCATTCTCCCCTCCACACTGCCAGCCTCCACAGAGAAACCCAGGCCTCTTCAGGATGTATTTAACCTGCAGCTCTATCTCCCTGTAGGGACAGGGCTGGGATTTTTCAAATGACACCACTGGGAATTCGTTGCTCAATTCCAATTGTGTTTCAGGGGATTTAGTGAATAACAGCCTTTTTTAAGGCTCTCACACCAAATGGCAATGAAGACGAATTTGCAGGTTGTTCACAGAGGCAGACTGCTGAGGTTCATTATAGCACCAGTTAAATGTTATTTACCTCATCCATTGTCTCATTCTAGTTATTCATTTCCCCCAGAAACCCAAAGAGTTGGACACATGAGATGGCTGGACAAGGTTTTTCTTTCAACTGTTGTTCTCTATTCAGGAATAATTTCTAGAAATATCTTTTCCTGTGGAGTCATAAGCCTCCAGCCAGGGCAAACTACAGGAGCTCAGCTCCAAAGTTTGCCACTCTTCGTGGGGGGCTGGATCCAAGGTTTTGGTTTGGCTGATGGTAAAGAAAGGAGAGCAAAGCTGAGTAAATCCAGATCTGAACCATTCCCAGTGTCCGTGGCCAGGGACTGGGCTGCTTTCAGCTCATCTTCACAGAAACCCATGGCCTGAGCTGTGAAATCAATTCTGGAGCACCAGAAGGGTTTGAGTAAAAATACACTGCTGTTACTCACACTAAATAAATACACTGAGTGTGTGCTGTGGTGAAGAGAGCTGCACCTGAGCGGTGACACTCGAATTGCTGAGCTGCCCCTCGGGGTTGGCACCCTGGCAGTGCCCAGGGGCTGCTCCCGGGGGTGGCACCGGGCCCGCTCCGGCTCCGGGAGAGCTGCGAGCCCTTCCCGGGCTGGAGGCAGCCCCGGGGCTCGGTGCCTGTCCCGGGGCTCGGTGCCTGTCCCGGGGCTCGGTGCCTGTCCCGGGGCTCAGTGCCTGTCCCCGGGCTCGGTGCTGGCCCGGGCTCGGTGCTGGCCCGGGTGACGAACAGCACAGCTGCAGGCGGCTCTGCAGAGTCATTTGACCCGGGGAATGCCAGCCCAGGCTCCGGCAGGTCCCGGCGGGGCAGGGAGAGGCGCGGGAGGTGAGCGGGGCTGGGAGCGATGCTCCCGCAGCCACAGCACAGCTGAGCCCCCTTCCAAAGCAAATCCTGCCCCGATCCCTCATCCCACTGCTCAGCACAAACACAAACTGCCCTTTGCAGCTGCAGGAAAAGGCAATCAGATTTCTTGCTTCTGTCAGTCCCCTCCTGACCTGGTGTTAGGAGTTCAAGATCGCTGGGATTTTATGAAGCCTGAAGTGCAAGTGCTTCCCTGCATTTACCTTTTAATGATAACTTTTGGGGACTGTTTTCATTGCAATAATGGTAAGAAACTACCAAAGAAAAAGAAAAAACAAAACCCAACCCTCAGATTTTTACTCACAAATGGAAGGAGGCAGATATAGAAAAGTGACTGCAAGCCCTTGCCCAAGATAAAATTACAGAGCAGAAAACTCCATCCTACTCTTCAGCACTGCAGGTCTCTTCTCCAGTAAAGCATACCCCTGAGCTGGGGTGTTTCCCAAATGAGAACAAGTTCCAGAGCCATGGGTTTGGATGCCATTCCAGTGGGCACATGCATGAATGCTCTTCTGAACCTCTGCCTCCCTAAATACCTCAGCTGAATACCTGGCAGCTGCTGAGCTGACAGCACTGGGATCCCTAGGGAACAGATCCTTCATAAGCCCCTTGAAAATGAAAATATCAGCGAGCTAGTTCCTGCTGGTGTTGGTGTTACCTGCCCTTGCCAAAACATCACCTTCGTTCCCAAACGTGCTGCCCCCTTTCTCAGGACCAGGAGGATCACTGGGCTTATTGGGCTGGAGGATCTGGAAGTCCAGGCTCTTATCCCTCTACCTCAATATTCAGGAATTTTACTGCATGGTCTATTTTAGCCAGACTTTAAATAAAATAGGTGGCACATGCAAAAGGGAATAAAAGCAACATCCTTATCCAAATACCTTGTGCCTGTTGAGGCACCAGGCGTGCCATGTGCTCTGCTGGCTGTTTGGGGCTTGGCTGCTGTTTTTCTGGAGTTGGGGGGTGCAGTGGGAGCCCTCGGTCACCCACCCCATCCCAGGGGACAGGCTTGTGCAGCAGTGTCTGCTGCCTGTCAGGACATGTGCATTTTAATCTTACTCATGGCTCAAAAATAGCCAACCTGCTTTGTTTTCACATCCACTTCAGCAGCACAGGGGCTTTGCCTCTGTCTCCAAGGGCTGGAGACCAGCCCAGATCTGAAAGGTTATAGGAAAAAAAGTGTTAAGGAGTGAGAGGAGGAGGAAATAATCAGAAGAAACTTATTGCTGCTTCTAGCCACAGCTCAGAGCAGACCCATCATGGACATAACTCTTGCCTCTGAATGTTTTTTCCAGCCCATGAGCCCAAGCTGTGTTTGCAGCCTAGAGGAGGTCTGTGGAGTCAGTGCTCTCTGCAGCAGAGCTCCAGATCCTCTCACCCACCTGTCTGGGCCTGGCTTTCTCATAGAATTACACGTTCAGGGGCACAGGGACATTGTTACTGGCAATCCTCAGAGTGCTTTGCACAGAGGGCCTGCTGAACCTCCTCACACTGACTGAATACACACAGAAAGACTTTGCTGCTGCCACCCAAATTAGGGGGGGAAGGTGATGTGTGTATTAAATAATGCTTAGCAGTACAAAGGATTAATTGCCCTGTTCATGCAAGGGAAAGAAAAAAGGAAAAGTAGAGAAAAAGGAGCTTTCTAAAAGCTTAAATTTGGGGCCCATCACTTTGCTGAGCAGCTGGGCCTCCCACACTGTCTGGTTTGAAGTGAATCTCTCAGCAAGGACTCTGTGTGCTCAGAGCCCCCACCATCCACAGGCAGATATGTGTGTGTGTGTGTGAGTGTGCTACACACCAGCAGCCCACAGGTCCCAGTTAATTAGCAGAAACACCCTATTACATTACAGTAATTATTACATTTGGTCAGGCTGTCAGTCAAAGAGAATCCCCTGGTCCTGCCCCATGTCCATGCCAAGGCTGCAGCCATCCTCTGTCTGCTACTGAAATCAAAGTCCATAAAGAGCCATGGAAGCATCCAGCTGGTAACAACTCACACCAAAGCCCTGGGCAGCAGGGGGGATACTGCAGAAAAACAGCACTAAATAAACCCAATCTTAGCACCAGGGTTGATACAAAAAGCCATAAAAACCTGCAACAATTAAAAAAAAAAAAAAAAAAAAAAAAAAAAAAAAAAAAAAAAAAAAAAAAAAGCATGGCAAAACCAAAGTTCAGACACTGATGTGAAAGTGGTTGACTTGGAAGAGGCTGCCTAAAATTCTCTCTCCTGAAGCCTGTCACGTGTCCTGTCCTAGCAGGGTTATGTACACACCAGCACACATCAGTTATATTCATAGCCCTGAAATGTTCCTGTCAGTTGTACACTCCACAAATGCCAGCAAGATCTGAGACACTGCTTCCCCCTGCCCACCCCTGTTGCTGCTTCATCTCCCTGTTCCACCCATCATCATCCCCTCCCCAGCTCCACCTCAGCACGTGTTGCAGGAGGAGAAATCTAATTCAGTTCAGCAGATTCACTTGGAGGTACCCAGATTCACTTGGACACGTTTGCCATGTCTCAGCAGAGGGAAAGTGGCAGCGCTGCTGGTGGAGGTGTGGAAGCCCCTGCAGAGCAAACTGGATTCACATGGACACAGGGAGGTGTCCTCTCAGGAACACATCCTGCAAAGGCTCTGGGAGCTCTGCCATGGATTCGGAGAGGACTCAGCTCCTGCTCACATCCTGACTGCCTGCACACAGCATTAAGCTGTGACTTGGTTTTCAGGGCTGCAGAATTGTTTTATTATGGTCAGGTGAGTGTGGTTCCATGTTCCCACACCAAATCCAGGCTGTGAGTCAGTGCTGGCACTTCTGGATGCTGGCTGGGGACGTGGTGGTGGCAGTGACACCTGTGCTGGGGCAATGAGGGCACAGGAGCTGCACACACAAGTCAGGATTAGCTGAGTGCCTGCAGCACAGACATCCACCCAGACCCTGTGACAATGGCATTTCCAGAGTGCTGCTTTACAGGAAATGCCTTGTTATTGCATAAAATAACAGGACAGAACACCCCAGGCTCTCAGACAGGGCCCAGACTCACAGCCCAGCAGTTCACACAGGGCAGCAGGGCTGGTTTCATTCTCTCCAAAACTCCTTCACTCCTCTGCTACAAGTTTAAATCCTTCTGATGGCCTTCAGGTGAACTCCTGGCCTGCAGAGAGGGAAGGGGTTATGCAGAGGGGATGCAGTGATGCTGGTAAACCAGCAGGCAGCAGCTGGGAGGAGCAGCACTGATGGGAGGAAGCTGGACACGGTCTGGTCACTGCTCCAGGGGTGGCTGTCCCTATGTGAAGTGTAGAAAATGGAATTTACAGTTAGAAATTGTAAAGCAGGTGTGTTTTATTTCCACATGGGGGGATATCTCCTCCAAACTGTGCTTACCTGGTCAAGACAAAGTCCAGGTTTAAATGCACAGGGATCCCACAAACCCACACCTGCCAGGATTAAACACACACTGATCCCAGAAGCCCTGATCTCCCAATTTAAACACACATGGATCCCACAGACCCACACCTGCCAGGTTTAAATGCACATCATTGATCCCAAAAACCCACTCCTCCCAATTTAAATACACACTGATCACACAAACCCACTCCTCCCAATTTAAATACACACTGATCACACAAACCCACACCTCCCCACCCGCCCATTCCCAGCCTTCTCTCCCTTTATTCTAATTATCTGTCACCCTCCTGGCAGTGTGAGTTGGGCTCTTGGGAGGAAGGCCGACATCTTCCTCAGGCTGATCTTCCCTTCTGGACAGGCACAGGGGAGGTTTGGCTATTTCTCAGGTCACTTTGCTCTTGCCAAAGGTCAGGAGCTTGATTTTGCTGGATTCAAGCCACAGAGTTCTGCTTTGTGGATTTTTGACAAATACTCAGGTCCTGCTTTGCTGACTTTCGACATTATACACCTTACCTGTATGACTTCTACCTAGTAACTACCTCACAGCCAAGCTTAACAGCAAATCTTCTATGTGTTCTCAGTACAGGCTGCTCCTCTACTTCTACAAAATCACCAAAAGCTGCTTCTAAAATCCTGTATTTTTATATCCATAAATGCCCTCCATCTCCTAGGGATGCCCATGCTGTGTGCCCACTCTCCAGGGAATTGTGCATGGCTATTTCTGTCCCCCTGTCAGCAGAGAGGAACCCCAGGGTGTTCCTCTCTCAGCTTTCCTCTCCCTGTCCCCTCCTGCTCGCTGGGTCCCTGCCAGAGGCCCTGGTGCCAAAGGAGGGGGGACACAGCTCCCACCTCCCTGAATGGAGCTGAGAGGGACAGGGGAGGGACTCGGAGTTGTCTGGCTGCTCTCCTGGCACCCTGCTGCTCCCTCGCCTCTGGATGATCCCTCTGTGCTGGGAGGGATCCCCTGCCTTGGTGAGGGACAGGCTGCAGCTCCTGCCTTGTGCACACTTCTCACACCTCAGTGCTGTGAGCCACGAAACGAGACCCCCAAACCAACACAACACCCATCTCTGTGTTTGGAAACAGCTGAGACAGACCCACCACGGGCTGGGTTTCCAGCAGGAGTGGCCATGCAGGAGTGCAGGTGCTGCCCTGGGATGGGCTTTGGTTTGGGGCTCTGGTTTGGGGCTCAGCTGCCAAAGCCCTGGCTGCAGCCCTGGCTGGGTCTCAGCTGCTGGACAACCAAAGTTGTGCCTGTCCCCCTACACCAGCAGGTCCTGTCCCCTCCAGGCATCTTGTTGTGCTGCCTGCAGACAAAAATACTTCCCCAGCTGCTGCCCACCTGGTGCTGGAGACGAGTTTAGGAAACAGCAATAAGAAACTGAAAATAAAAGGCTGAAAAGAGAGAGCTACAGGGCTCATAGCAGAAGTGAGAGCACTAAAAATAGCGGTGATATGATCCAGCAGGGCTATAGGTCATAATTAAACACTTGAGTGTCTTTGGGCATCGAGCAAGTGCCTGTCCAGCAACAGGAAACTCACAGGGGTTTAAGAGGAGAGACAGCGTGTCCTGGGCTCCCAGCATGTCCTGGGCTCCCAAAAATAGAGAATGTGTGGAGATCCTCAGTGCTCTGGGGGGCTGGTGCCAGGCATTTCCCCTCTGCTCTGTATTAGGCTCCACCACACTCCTTTAACCCCAGCCAGGGAGCTGTGGGGTTTTCCAGGGGATGAAACAACTGATCCTGCAGGGAGAGCAGAGAGCAGGGATGGCATGCTCACCCCTGGGGGCACAAACCCACTGCTGTATCCCCAGTAGTTGTCAGGAGCTGCTGGGACATGGGCTCAGGCATATCAGCATCTCTTTCACAGTTGTTTTGGAAGGAGAAGCCACAGCTCTGAGCCATCCTCCAGCCTGGAGATGATCCCTCCTTGCTGGGCTGCCCCATCCCAGGCAGCTGCATCTTCCATGGGGAGCTCCCAGCCCCTGAGAGGTTGGTTTGATTGCAACCCGAGCTTTTATCCAAACCCAAGCTGGTGCTCAAGTGATTGAAATGATCAAGGCAGGACACCTGGATGTGCCCTTTCCTCATTGATGAAGCCTCAGCTCCTCCCTCCCAACACACCCACCTTGTGCAGAGCATGGCAGAGTCCCCCTGGCCAGCAGGGACTGCCCCTTCAGGGATTTCCTCAGGAAAAGGGGTTTTTATGCCTGTAAAATTCACCAGGGGATGAAGAGTGGCCTGTCAGGTTTGGTTCCTGCTCTGTGCCCACCCCAATGCCCGTGGGCCTGGTGTCTGGCCGAGTGCCCGTGCCAGTGATGTCACTGTCAGCTAAAAGTGCCTCTCAAGTCAATTTATGCTGCTCTTTTGATTCTGTATAGGATATCATGCATGAGATTAAGTGGGAATTGTCTTCTTTAACTCCTCGGATTGTTTAACTGAGCTGCTGCTCCCTGGAAACTTTTGACTCAAGCATTACGACACTGCAATAGAGGAGAAATTCAATACCAAAATAGCCCTTGGCTAATCTGTTTTCTCTTCTGGGACCAGGAAAGCTCAGACTGGAATAGGAAATTTAAAACCAGTTCAGCTCTAAGAACGAGTGGTAGTTAAAACCAGCATGAAATAGGCGAGGATTTTGAAAACAAACACATGGCTTAATCAAACACGATCCTAAAAGAAGTTAAAGCAGCTGCAATCCCAGTGCTGCTCCTGCTCGGTGTGTGCAGGACATGGCAGCCAGCAGGGGCTGAGGCTTAGGAGAGCTTCATGGCACAGACCTGACCAGCAGGAGCACAGCACTGGGACTGGGAAGAGGAGATTGATGTCCAGAGTGTGGCCATGGCTAAGGGTGCCTCCACCAAGGGTGCCCCAAGCACCTGCAGCTACACAGCTAGACTGGGTTTGAGTTGGAAGAGCTTGAAAGTCATAATTTTATTTTCTCTCATTCTCCCTATTTTTGGCGTTGGATTCTTGGATGTCTCCTGCCTACTCTCCAAATATGTGACAAGGAGTAGGTTTGAGATAGTAACAATATTAAAATGAGTCAAAGCGCAGATTGAGCTGAAAGTTCTCACAAATGCAGGATAAAAACCTCTCAGAAAAAAATAAGAGTCAGGTAGGCAGAAGATCCTCAGGAAAAGCCTGGGGAGGAAGGGAGTCCTGCAGGCTCAGTGGAGTCCCCATGGGTTAGGACACCTCATGAGGACAGTCACACTTCAGACATGCCCTGCTCAGCCCTGCCCAGGCTGAACCAAGGAGGCAAAATCCAGAGTAGAATGGGAATGATCCCAAAATACAGGCTACAAGGAGAGAGGGGGAGAGAGCCAGCAAATAAACAAACTCTAAGACATTAAAGGCCAGTAAGATCCTGCACCCTCCACAGCCATAAAACTTGCAGAAGTAAAGATGCCAGATACTGATCCTGTTTAAAGGGAGGGCACAATATTGTGTCACCATATGGAGATGTGGCACTGGCCAAGACCCTTGATTACAGTACACACACCTACCTAATTTTTTGTTTATGCCCATCTTTCCTCCAGGGACATCCCCTGGCTTCCTGCAGGGTACATCCTCATGGGATGAGGGGCTTTCCCCAGAACAGAATTTATGTCAAGAGATGATCAGCTGGTTTATTCCAATCACAAAGTATTTCTGTGTTTTTAACCAGAAGCTATAAAAATCCAGGAGGAGTGGATTTATGGCCTATAAAAGGTTTAGCTTGAGCTATGACCTACGGTCTTATGTAATTTACTACTGGCCTTAGAGAGGACTCCAATTCCAGCACCCCAGTGAGCTCTTTTTGGAGCATTTCTTGCTTTGGGCTCTTTCAAAGCACAGCTGGGCAGTCAGTCAGATGTGGGAGCTTGGAGGGCGGCTGGGCCCTTCCCCCAGGGCACAGGAGAGCCAGGAAGTGCCAACCTTCAGTTTCTCATGAGCACTGTGCCTGTGCCAAGTTGGAACATCCCACCCCAATCCTGGCCCTTGGTGTTTGCCCTGGGAACAAGTGCTTTGCTGGTGAGACTGCTCCTTTCTCAGCCCTCTCCATCTCTTTAGTTGCCAGCAAATCAAAACCCTTGAAGAGATTAATTGAACAGAGGGGTCTTAGCTTGCAGAAGGATCTGCCCCAGGGCTTGGCAACGTTTCTGCTGTGATGCCAGAGCCTGTGGGGGTGACTGGAGCATCTCTCCACCACAACCCACTCCGATGCCATTACTGCCTTGGAGGCTTCCCTGAGGATTCAGCCCCACTTTCTTCCATGGAGGAGTGATGTAGAATCATGGAATATGCTGAGTTGGGAGGGACCCAAAGGATCATCAAAGACAGCTCCTGGTCCTGCACAGAACACCCCAACAATCCCACTCTTGTGCCTGAGAGCATTGTCCAAATGCTTCTGGAGCTCTGGCAGCTTTGGGGCTGTGACCACTGCCCTGGAGTAACTTCATGCCCTGGAGAACATCTCTGGGTGATCCACGTCTGGAGGGTAAGAAAAGCTCTGCAGCATCAGTGATTTAATTAGTTTGTGATGAGAAGCCATGAGAGCTGCCCAAGCAGGGTGTGAGGTAAATCTAAAAAATGGGATCTGTACAAACAAGAAAGGAAATTGCAGCAGCTGTGGAGCAAAGCTCCTGTGTCTCTTGTCCAAACTCCAAAGCTTCCCTGGAGGAAGGTGTGCTGCACACTGTGCCCTGAGGCCAATATTTGGGTGTAGAACAGCTGGAGGATCAAACATCACCAGCCCTGAAGAACCTCCAGGTTTGTGCCAGTCTGATCTGCAGCTCTCCTGAACCATGATGTTCTCAGCTGGCTTTTTGCTCTGATTTTTTTCTTTTGAGGATCAATCTGAGAACAGACCTACATTTTATCATGGTTAGACACGAGCCCAAAGCAACACTGAACAGCAAGAAGCACAGTCTAGCTTGGTGTTGTGCAACCCAGCTGCTCGAGGCACAGAGAGCCCAGCAAAGTCTGCTTGAACTGTAAGGGGAACATGGAAACTGCCACTTCATCAGCAGATAAAGGCCTACCAGTCTGCCTCCTTCTGAAAACTCTCCTTGGGACCTATTCTCATTTCCTTCACCTTCTTATGTCTGATTGCAGACCACACCTCACACTGCTTGCAAAGCCCAGCTCACAAAATAAGAACAGTTGAGCACCCAAGTGCTGCTGCTGCCAGCCCAGAACACTGCTGGTGGCTAAGCAGAGCTCTGTTAAAGTCTCTTCATCCCTCCAAAATGTCTCCTCCATGCTTCCTTTTGAGGGTTTCCAATCCATTTGTGTCATTTCCAGTCTGAGGGAAGTGATGAACCCCCTCTCCTGCCCCTTTGGGGAGAGGGGTTCCTGTGCCTCCAGCCCTTCTGGTGGACCAGGCTGTTTTGAGACCAGGCCATTTCAGGCCATTTGCAGGCATTTCAAAGAGACTCTGACCAGCAGAGCCCTGAGCTCCCTGCACACAGGATGGCAGCAGAGCCTGGACTGGAAGGGGGTGAGGAGCTGTGACTTGCCAGGATGAGCAGAGCCCCAGGGATCATGGTGTGATCCCCACCTCGCCCTGAGCCCAGAGCTGCACGCCCACCCCTGGTTACAGAGTTCAGCTGCAGTTCAGCCACAGCTCTGGCCCAGAGGTGACATTTGGGGCTTTATTGCACATGCAGGTTGCTAAGGTGAAATGACCTTCCAAGCACCCTGGAAAGTTCAGAGAATGATTAAAAATGCTTGCAAAAGCCAAAAGTCATTGACTTGCTATGCTCAGCTGATGGCAAGTCATTACCCAAAAAAGCAGCAAAGCTGTTTCCTCACCCGCTTTGCATGAACCCTTTATTCTGTCCTGGTGTTCTCTAGTGCTGGCACTGCCAGTCACATGGTGCTGGGATGTTCCTGGTGCCTTCCTTCCCTCTGGAAATGTCCTTCCTCATTTTCTCATACCACATGAGGAAATCTGCACAGCCCTGAGTAGGGCAGGGATGGGTACCTCGTGTCTGGTGCTGAGTTTGTGGTGGAGGGCTGGTCCTGCACCCCCAGCCTCTGAGCTTGTCCTGGCTGAGCATCCTCCCTCCCTCCCTCCTCAGGGGGAAGGAGACACAAGCACATCTGCAAAGGGCAGAAGAGCTTTTTTAGCTCCAGAGCACCCACACAGTGTTTATTTGCAAGTGAGTCAACCGGACTTTAATGGGTTTGTGGATGCTGCACAATTCACCTCTCCCTTATCTCAGGGATTTTCATTACCTTTTGGGCAATTTTGACAAGGATTCAATTTTCCCCACCCACACACACATCCTGCTGTTCTCATTGAACACATCAATTAGCAGCCAAAAAAGTCCTCAGCACCTTTTCTCCCCTGGATTCAGCCTCTCCCATCAGCCTTTAACAACATTTCCCTGTGCAGTCACCCATCCCAAACCAGGTCTGGCCTGAAAAGAAACAACTTCCCACCTGATGCAAGTGCTGCTCATCCCACAGATATCTCTGTGCCATCCCAGGAGCAGAATCCAAATACACCAAGCAGGGACAGAGCCATGTGTGGCACCCACATCCTTGCAACAGCATCTGCCAGGAGCACCTGTGCAGTGGCAGAACAAGTGTAAATTTTCTATCATTATCACCCAGAGTATTCCAGAGGTATTCCAGCTGCCTTTGCAAATCAGTGAGCTCTCTGGTTTCCTGGTTTTTAGTCCTGCTGGGATACTGACAGCTGGACCATTTTCATCAGTCCAGTTGTTTCCACAAGGCAGAAGCTGATTCACACAGCCTGGAGACACAGCAGGACCCAGGGTGACCTGTGGGACACCTCCCCACACTCCCACTCCCTCCTGCAGGTGTTGCAGGACGTGTGCTCTGACCCAGGGCAGCATCATCAGCTCTCCTTTTTCCTTGAACTCAAAGCAAATGTCAGCCAAATTTAATTTTAAAGGGAGAACTTGAGATCTGTGTCTGCAGACCAGGCTTTGGGAAAGTTTGGGGATGACACTGGGAAGAAGCTCTGCTATCAATACCACAAAGGGCAGCTCCATCCCTACCAGCACTGAGCCAGGGCAGGGCCTCAGGACACCAAGATATTGATCCCATCTCAGCCCCATGTGCCAAAAGGTGGAAGTGAAATGCAGATGTGATGTCTGGGAAGGTTTCCAACACGACTTTTTGGGGGTTTTCCCTTTTCCTCTTCATTTCAGCTCCAAATCTGAGAGAGCCTAAAAGGCCCCTGGACACAGGGGGAGGAGCAGGAGATGGCAGCACCCCCCAACATGCCCCAAATCCCTGGGCACTGGAGGTGGCAGGGGAAGGTCTGGGGTAGGTGTAAGGAGAATCAGCCCCCTCAGCCCTGCAGCCACCCCTGCTGCTGGCTCATGGCTTTAGAACTGCTGTTCTCAGAGAATGACTGAAGGGGGCTTTAACAACCTGCAAACTGGGGCAGAACTTCCCTGGAGGCTGGAGCAGCAGCACGAAGGAGAGTGCTGGGGAGCAGCTGCTCAGCCCTTGCAGTGCCAAGAAACCTCATCTCCCCCACCCTGCCTGGCTCCAGCCCAGTGCCCAGCAGGACCTTTGTCCAATAAAGGAAAAGCTTTCCCCTTCCCAAGTGTTAGGTGAATTGGATTGGAGGTCCCAGCTCTGGAGCAGACAGACAAATCCCAACTGGAGCACTCACAGGGCTAAGGGCAAAGGAGCATCTCGTGAACCCCAGTGACCAAGGTGGGTTCCTCTGTCCTTCCTCAGACACAACAGCTTCTCCTGGGAGAGCTGTTCCAGGGAACCTGAGCCTTGGCTGCTGCAGGAAGGCCGGGAGAAAGGAATGCTCCAGTAGAATGTGTTTTCTCTTGGGCTCCACGCTGTGTTTGAACTGTAAGAGCACCATCTTGTGTCACAACTCAGACTGCTCCTGCTCCTGGCCAGTTCAAGCAGAGTGGAAGAAGCACCAATCCACATCTCTTCCCATCAGCTCCCTTCCCGCCATCATCCTAAAGTGTTTGAAAAAGCAGGAAACTATTTGTGCTCAAAATAGGGTTTTTTTAGAGAAGTGTAACCACACAATCACAGCGAGTCCTGCAGGCCTGCCAGGAGCTGCACTGGTCCCTGGCCAGAGGCCCCCTGAGCTTGTTTTACAGTAGAATTAAGGGGAACTTGGGCATCAGAGATCACCAGAACGTTCAGTACCAGCTCCAGACTGTATTGCTCAGACACGACACTGAAAATGGGAGGTGAAGGCAAAAAGAATGTCAGAATTTTGGTTTACTACTTATTCCACTGTAGAAAAAGGGAATAGTCTCCCTCAGTGACTCTGAGGTTTAATTTCCAGCAAAAAAAGTATTTTTCAATAACAGCATTTGCGTTGAAGAAGTTTAACAGTGTGTGTATTCTGCCCTGAACACCTCTGTGTGTAGGAGACTGATACAACTGAGAGAACTTTGTAGAAATCTGCCTCAGATTTCTGAAGTACAGTGAGTGCTCTTCCCATGACCCCATGCCCAGTGCAGACAGGTTTGTTATTTCCAGTGCCTTCAAACCTCAGTCTCCAAGCAGCATTTGTAACACCTTAGCTCAGCTCACAGCTCTATTCTCACATCTCTCAACACTGGAAAAATTCAATTACTCACGCACAGACCTGAGGGGCTCCAGGGCTGCTGCAAGAGCTGAAACATTTCCAGGGTGAAGATTTATGATGTTTCTTCCCTTTTAATACAGACACACTCTCCTTTAGCACAGTGAAGTGTGTGACCTGCCTGAGAATGGACATGGCCCCAGAAGCATCACTGTGAGGAGAGGAAATGCATCAGGACATCTGGGGAACAAAAAATCTTCCAGGAAAACTCCACTAACTGAGCAGAAATTAAGGTAGATTTGTTAAGCACCAGGTTTATAAAGCTTCAAGGTGGTACAACAATGGTAACATGACATTTGGTGGTTCTCATCCATAGATGCTTCCTGTGTTTGCACATGCAAACAAATCTGAAACATTTTTGTTCTGGAAGTTTTGAACAACTTCATGTGGGCCCTTCTGCAGTGCCCAAGGGCAGCACTGACACCTGCAGTGACACTGACAGGGAGGGCAGGGGGACTTGGTGTCCCCAGCACAGCTTTCTGCACCAAGAGGGGCTCCCCCAGCCCCTGGCAATAGCCAGAGTTCTCGGGCACACTCCTGACACCCTGATCAGGACACACAGCCGGGACAAACGTGCTCAGAAAGGGGCAGGTGAGCTGGGAAAACATGAAACCCTGGCTCTGGCCAAGGGTTCTGTTTCTGCAGTCACCATGTTCTTCTCCTGCCTTAAAAACACAATTTCCTTTGCTGAGGAAGTCACCAGAGAGCATTTGAGCTCTGATGAATCTGTGTTAAAACAATTTCGAAAATAAATCTCAGTGTCAGCATCTATTTGATCTGAGCTGCATTGAGCAGATCTCCTCCAGATCTGTATCTTAAGAGAGGCACAGATATCACAGCTTTTCTTCACAGCTTTTGTCTGGGCCCACTGTGAGAGAGCAGGATAACGCCAGTCCTGGACTGACTCAAACACATCCTTGTGTCTTCTGACAGCACCAGAACTCTGCAAAATGAACATGAGATTAACAAAGAACACACTCACCCAATGCATGTTTCATATACATATTTATATATATTTCATGTACAAAGTTACATTCTGAACCTCATGGATTCAATAATAGAAATAAATACTGAAATAACTACACTGCTATATGAGCTCTTCTGCTCACAGAAAAGAAGCCTCAAGTTTTAACAGACAGCAAGTTTAACGCTGTAGAATCCATCTCAGATTACAGAGGCAAGTAAAATTCAGCATAAGTGTCCAACAGACAAAACTGTCAAAAATTACAGACCATAAAATGTTTAAAATATATGTTTAAAAGATTGAGAAATGTGCATCAACAAAATTAATAAAGGAAACTTAATCTTGTTAGAGGGTGGGAGAGACATTTAGTGTATAGAAAAATGCTTTGAGGTGCAATATAGGTTGTTACAATATGGCATAACCCTGTTAGAAAAGAACATTTAATTTCCCTAAAGAAGAACTGTATTTGAGTTTACCGTGCCTCGTTTTACAGAGCAGGCCTTCACAAGGCCTGCCTCAACAGGGCCATTTACAGAGTGCTAAATCAGGTTTAATCCTTTGGTAATTTTTATAATACTCACATGGAAATAAATATTCAGTTACACAGCATTTTTTAAGGACACACGTTCTTTAGAACAGTTAGTATAATAAAACAGATTTAACATTTGTTTGTTACTAAGGCAGCCTATGATAAAGTGTCTACGCTCTGTCACCTCGATCCTATCCAGCACAGGAAAACCTTCCCAAGGAATGGATGATGCAGCCTCACCCTCACCATGCAAACATCCCTACCCAGGCAAGTCATGTGCTGCATATTTTGTGCTCCAAATGTTTCCAAACTATTAACAAGCTGTAGCTATCAAAAGATTAGCTCCTATTTATATGATGCTTTAATCATGAGTGTAATGCATAAACGCATTCTTGAGACGGAGTTGAGCGTGTGTTGTCATCCCAGTGCCTGGAGTTTGCATGCTTTATTCACCTTTCCAAGTGACCTTAAGGGGAGTTTATACAGCCCAGCACACTGTGATGGCAACAGGAACCCAGTTAATCTACTGTACCTTAGGACAGGGGATAAAGTTTTTAAATGAGAAATACAGAGAAGTGCACATGCCTTTATCTACACCCATAGTGCTACACAGTTCAGCTACTGTCTGCTTTAAACCCCTTCGACTTTTGGACAGAAGCAATCAATCATTCTCTGAAAAATTTGCAAGGGCTGGCCCACTGGGGTGACTAAAATGGCACTGTGGGCCAGCTCCATTTGGCAAAAGACCAGGTACACACTTGCCAGGTTGCACAGCTCCAGCTGGAGCAGTAACGCCACTCAGAGAAAACAGCTCATCTCTAACAACAAATTAAATCCTACACAGAACCAAGGAACAGAATTGTGCGCTTTTTTTTGCTGAGAACATGAAAATGTGACAATTACCAGTGAGTAAAAAAAAAACTTTGGAGACTGTTTTCCAAAGAGAAAAAAAAATAATTCAAGAAAATGGCAGGAAAAGCAATGAAACTGCACCACTCACAGTGAAGATTCAGCACAACAGTAAAAGTTTAGACAGCATTTTTCTTAAGACATCCAAACCCATTAGTTAATTCAGATGTGCTTCATGTTCAGCATACATGCCTATAAGTTTAAAATAGGTCTTAGAGTATTGACTCAGGTTATTTCTGTATAATTGGTATTTGTATAATTTTTAATAAGCTTCCAGACTTTATATTTAAGCCAAAGAGAGACATTCAAGATGAATATGGAAAGCAAATTATGAACAACATGCTCTCATTGCTTTTGGCATTCTGAAGAGAAAAATACTAGCAAGGTATTAAACATCTTTAATAAGGATTTTTACTACATAGTTCATGTCCTAAATACATATTTACGAGTGGAACAGCTGTGTACAAAATATGTCGCTTAAAAAGTATTTGTACATATAAATCTAACCAATAGACCTGAATGGAGATTTTCTGGTTTATCAGCTATGATATGCATTTGAAAAAGCTGCCTAAATATATATTTACACAATAGACCTTAGCTAAATGTGTTCATTTAAAAAATTAAGAAAATATATAAACACATGTTTGCCTGATAGACCAGAACTGTCCTATTACATAAAAATGTTTAGGCAGTTTTAAAAAAGTGTTTCTATATTTACTCCTCTGAAACTGTTCAGTTCTCTCACATAATCAAGTTACTAAATTGCTCTGCTAATCTGAACAGCTCCAGCTGTTTGGGGGTAAATGCTGGATGTTTATTAAAACCCCTCAAAACTTTTACTTTCCAGAGACTAAATTAAAGAGCAAATCTGAATTTTTAAACCTTCTGAAGTCCAGAAATCATGAAGTGTTTAACCTAAGTCTGATACTAAAGCAGAAATTTCAATGTAAAAGGAAGACAGTCATAAACTCACATTTATGATTAAAAAAAACGATGGTGAGTAGACAGAATGTCAGCCTAATATTAGTCTCCTGACTTTCAGTAATTTTCTCTGTCTTTGTGTTACCTGATAATATTGTTGCTACATTATTTATTTTTTTTACTAAATCAGGGTGTGGAGCTACAAAAAAATACATTTTGTACCTAATTATCTGGAACTACCCTTCCTTTACAATCTCACTTGAGCAGAATTTTTTCCTGTACACTCTCAGTCTTTTCTCATGCTCTGATTGAGGTCTCCAACCTTCACACACATAGTGCCTTATGAGTTTGACCAGCTAGGCAGAGAAAATCATTCTAAATGCTTAGGACATAAGGAGTTAAGACAAGAAAAGAACAAAACATATCCCCCGTTTGAGAATTTTACAGTTATTTTCCAATTTATATCGATCTAAGGATACCCTTTGCAAACAGAGTTGTTCCATGTCAGGGAGATGGAAAAACATTATGCTCAAAAATTGCTCATTACCGAGAGCAGCAGTTCTCAAACTTGAAGGTTCAGTAGTGAAAATACAATTTTATTTAAATATTTTCATTTTAATTCCTATACAGCCTCCTCTTTCTCCCCACAAATTCTGAAGAATGTAACAAATTAAACTGTGTAGACTATATGAGCAAGATTTTCCAAGTTTGAAAACAAAAGCTGAAATATACAATTTGCTTTAGCCCTCACCGAGTATTTGAATGAGTCTTAATAATCCATCTTTTAATTTGTCAATCTTTTTCATACTCTGGGAATAACTTTGCTGTTTCACCCAATGCATTATACAGTGAAATGAAGCTCAGTTGGAACAAAGCTGAACTCAAGTGAGACTACCAAAGAAGTGAACACATGAGATTGCTGTGGTACAGTAAAACTGTCTCAGCTGCTCACTGTGGTGTGCACACCAGCTGGAGAAACATCTGATTTCCTCACACTGTTCCATTTAACATGGGTGCAGTAAAACAGCACAAGCTAATTCCTGTATAGCTAAAGGTATGACAGATTTGCAATATAAAGTTAAACAGCAAAGAAATGCTTCAACATCATGTAGTGAAACAGGTTCACAAAATAAAAAAAACATGCAGAAGCTTTTTTTTTTTCTTTTTTCCCCTCCCTCCCCCCCTGTCATTTTAAGGTCTCCAACTGCATCCTACAGCCTCACTCACTGCCACACATGACTTGCCACACTATCAAGTGACTCCTCTCAGCTTTGGCTACAGAAGGTTCAAGTGGTAGAGCTTCTCCCAGAAGTTCAGATTCTCCTCCTTCATCACCTGGGAAAAAATGTTGTTTGAGGCAGTCAATAACCAGAACAAGCATCAACACCACATGCAGCAAGACAAGAAAAACACTAAAAAGACAGTGTTGCCATATGCTGATATAAAAACATATTAAGATCTGTGAATGTAAACAGAGTGTGTTGCATAATTATTTCAGAGCCCAGCGTTCTGCTGGCCATATTCTTTAGCTCTAGCCCAAAAAATAATGGTACTTTTGTAAATATCCATATTGTACTTTTTTTGATTGCTTATAACTCTTTAATGTAGAGAGGCCTAATCTGCAAACTACCAGGCAGACACAGAGATGGTTTTGCCACTAAAAAGTGTTCAAGGGCAAACCCAAACATAAATAACCTGTAATTGAACACATGGGAGACATCATTTGTGTCTATGGTCAAACTTTCCCACTCCTTCCTCCTGTTCCAGTTATTCCAGCTTGTCACAACTCTGCCCACAGTGGCAAAGACAGTCTTGAGCATATTCTCCATTACTGCTCTTCAAAGAGAAGAGCAGTTTTGTAGCTGCACCTGAACCCTGGGTGACAGTAGCTGACTGGGACCAAAGGTGACACTGAACTGCACAGGGACAGCCAGGACCATCAGTCCAGGAGGTCACTTTAACCAGAGGAAACAGGAACTGACCTGCAACTTCAGGAAGGTGCCAAATCAAGTTTGGGCTGGTGTTCTGGTTAGACTTCTTTGGAGGGCTGAGGGAGCTAAACACAGAGCAGCCCCGAATTGCTCTTGCCCAGTTTTCTGGGCTCCTGTGGCACAGGCTGGGCTCAGGCAGCCCTGGCACTCAGCTCATGGCTTTGCCATCGTGCCACAGGGACAGCAGAACGGGCATTTGCAGTGTGGCTGTTCCAGCTGCCCTGGAGTGACTGCAGCACCTCAGCCCTCCCTGCACTGTGGCACAGAACTGCCTCCAGCCCTGCCTCCCACAGAAACCCAACACAGCCACCCCAGGATCCTGCTTGTCATTGATTGGTGGCATGACAGGACTTGGGATGGCCTTCCTGGGATCTCCTTTGTAATGGTTTGTGTGGGTTGTTCTGCTGTTTGGTTGTATTTGAAAGACTATAGACAGATTTAGGCAAAAGGTCAAAAGTAGATCTAAGAGTTGTGACACCTTTTTATGCACTTTTTGTCGAGGTCTCAAGCTGCAGATTATAAGCACAGAATCACAACATTTCTCACTATTTCCTCAAAGAGTTAAATTAAAAAAGAGAATACATGTTTACACAAGAACTCTTTTGTGGGCTACATCATGCAAAAGTGCTATCCAAGAAAGGCAGTGATCAAATACGATGGGCATGCAGAGATAAGTAATCTACTTCATTCCTTCCTACTCAAAAATGAGTAAATTTTACACTGAGCATTCTTCACTTAACACGACTTGTTTTCACTCAGTCTGCATATTTAAGTAACCAAGGACATGTTTTCCAGCAGTTTGAGACAGAAGATTAACCTGCCAAAGAAAGACTGAAAGCCTAAACAGGCAGGTGGTACATGACTCCAAGGCAGAGTTTCAAATAAACATTCTCATACAGTGATCCCAAAGGTCATGGGTTACTGGGAGGAGGAGGAGAAGCTGAAGGTGTGTGTCAGAATAAAAATACTTCTACCCCTGCAGTGGTAAAGACTGTATATATGGTATATATATGTATATATATGGTAAAGACTGTATATACTGACCACACAAATGCACTCATTGCAATTACAGCAGCAGTTATTATGGGGTTAATACCCTTTCAGTATGAAGTATGACTCATTTAAAGCTCAGATTTCTTACCCATTCTGAAGTCAATGTATCCTTCTCCACCGCTTATCACCAACATTGATTTTAAGGGACACTGGTTCAAGGACTCTTGGGCTTGTTTATCAGCTGTTAGATCTGTTCCACCACTACTCTGAGGGCAAACAACCTGACCTGGGTGAAAAACAGAACATTTTTTATGCCTTATCTCAGAGTAAAACCTTCTGTGCTTGGTCATCAGATGGCAATGCCTAAATCACCTGAGTGCCTTCTAACAGGTGAGTTTTCACTTAGCACAGCACCTTTTTCACAGAAGGAAGCAAAGTCCTTGCTTGTGATCAAGCCCGCTCCCTCCCATTAAACAGGGCTGTACTTAGCAATCAGACAAGTGTTGTAATTAAAATCCAATACATTGTTTCTGAAAGTATCAATTCATACTCTAGCAGTCTTTGTCTAAACACTGTGTTTAACTAAGTGAATGAAGGAAAAAACAACAGAACAAACAACCGAACATACAACCCGAACAAATGAAAACCCTTTTGAAGATGGTAACAAATCCTCACCTGGAACTGCAACAAAGAATTTCACAGCATCCCGGTGGCCGTGGAAGCAGAGCTGTGCGTGTGCCATGGAACAGTAGGGGATGAATGTCCCTGGGGTTACTTTGTCACTGTGCTCATCTCCATACACACGGATCACACTCCCCGGACGGTTTCCAGAGCCTGCTGCTGATTTATTGGCTGTAAAAGAAGAGGAGTTGTTTTCTACTTCAAAACACAAATTGCTGAAGTGGTTATTTGTTAAGAAACCTTATGGGTACCATCTAAAAGCTAAAGCCAACTTAGATAAAAATGAAACAGGAGGGCAGCAATGCCAATTCAAGATAGAGCTGGAAAGAAAAAGATTGCATGCTTCGTTATTTTAAGTACATCAGAAAATGGAGCAGGATTCTTATTAGTCTAGCATAAACACCAAATTTCAATATCCTACTTTTGGGAAAAAATGATTTGTGACAGGACTGTATCTTTCATAGAAAATAAGTACCTCTAATGTGTTACAGTATGAGCAAATTCCACATACTTAAACATGTAATTACAGTTTCATTCAAACTAATCAAAATGTATGCCCTTGCCAGCAAAAATTCTCTAGAAACAGCCACCTGTGGGCATGAAAGAGCTACACTATTATCATTCTACATCTAGATTTTACTGAGAAGTTTTAAAATACATTAAACCAAAGAAGTACTCATGCTAGACATACAAGCCATCTCCATTCCAAAGACTATCAAAGTAGTGAAAGAAACGGTGATTGGTAACAAGACAGCAAATGATGTGGATTAATGACAAAGTTATAAGATGTGGTATCACATTGGCTGGAAGAAAAACAGTCTGTATGAGAGTTCAGCTGCAACACAGATGATAATGCTAAACTGCTGAGCAGATTGGTGGCCATTTAGCAAACATAAAACTGCTGCAATGCAGTAACTGCAAGTGGAAAAACATTTAGGAACATACAAAGGGTAAATCTATAAGGAGTGGGAAACAGCCTCAGAGTGGCTATTAGAAGCCTGAAAAGAGGTTTTGGTTCAGGATCTGCACTTACCCCGCAGCCCCAGTAAACGTCCCTGGTGGAGGATTACAGCTAGTGAGAAAGGAGGAAAGGGGAAATGGATAGGTACGACAGTAGAGGAGAAGGATTAATGAGAACCCACCACTCATATTTTGGTTTTTGATAAGGTAGAGCTTAAAATTTTGGCTCCTAAAGAAACCAATAGATATTTAATTACAGAAGATTCAATCAAAAGTCACAAAGAACAGCAACTTATTATAGAAGTTTCAGTACAAAATAGACCACAAAAACACTGTCACATATTTTAAAGTTTATTACTGATTAGCAATGTTTCCCCTTTCTCTCTTTTCTTGGCAGGAGGCTCCACAGTAATACAAAATTACTGATTTCAAGTACCCTTTTGGAACATCATCTACCACCCTGCTACTGAGACCCAGGGGAGTGAGAGATGCCACTGCTCATGCAAGGATGTGACTGCTTTTAAAAACCATTCCTATTTCTCACCAGGGTTCTCAGCCCCACTATCAGGCTACCCCCAAAAGGCTGTTCTGGCCCACAACCAACCAACAGAACTGAAATCAAACTGAACAGCTTTAATAGGGATTTCTTCATGTCCACTCCTGGTTTAAAACAAACTCCTCTGGAAATAGTAAATTAAGCTTAATGCAAATTAAGAGCTATAATTTTTGAAAGCATGATTTAAAGTGTCTCAAAATCCATGACAGGAAGTCTGTCCTTCCTTAGTACATTCATGCAAGGCAAAAAAAGACAATTACTGAATGGATGGACAATGCAATGGAACAATATGAGAAACAATGCATGTGTTTGCTGTTCAACAAAGAAGATACAACATGAAGAGTTTTCACTATTAAATCACCCTGAAACTTCACCTTCAGACTGCACTATTTTCTGGGTAACAACAGTACAATTAGGACTATCAGAGGTCTGCATTTTATTTTCTGAAACTTCTGTCCACCTGTTATAACATTAGTCTCAGGCACAGGTGTTGAGGGTTTTTTTTATTGTTTAAATGAATCAATTTACACTGAAATTCTTCCCAATGACTCTTCCCAAGCTTTACCTATTTAAGATCTGGTTTGCCCTTGAGCTGTTCCTTTCTCCTCAGATTCAAATGTCCTCAATTAGTTTCAGCCTATGACAAGAGTCTGTGGTCTTTTATTAAGCAAAAACGGAGATTTACATGATTGGAATTTGATCTGGATGTTAGTGCCCTGTTTGCAGAATGTGTTTACAGCTCCTGTAACTCTGAATGTGTCCTTTAAAGCAGTCTGTGCTACTTCTGTTCCAGCCCTTTATACCCACTTTGGGATGAAGTCTCAAGAACTAACATTCAAATTGTATTAGTAACAACACCAATGTGCCCAAATCAAAAATCTACTTTGTGAATATATGGCAATCAAAAATAACATTAATTTGAAACCTAATGATGTTCCATGTAAGCAATAAAGTTCTATCAGTGCTGCTAGTGCTCAGAACACCTCTAAGGCTTTGAAGTGTCCCTTTGACTCAGGCCAACTCTGCTCAAATGGCACTACAGGAGATCCTGGAGATGTGTTCTTTTCTCAGAGTAGTTGTAACCACATACACAGATTTAGGTGCTAAACATCACACAGGCCTGATCTGTTACAAACCTTAAGGAATCAGACCTGGCAGTGAAGTTTTCTGTCCATTAGCAAGCATCTGAATGGTGTTTAATACTCTTTTTATTCATGCCTACAGCATATTGCACAGTGCTATTCATTGATATTTTACTTACTTTCTGTTAATGGAATGGAGATGATGACACCATTTCCTGTTCCTACCCATAAACGATTACAAGACACCATAAGTGCTGTGATTCTCACAAATGAGAATCCCAGTTTACCAGTACCTAAAAACAAAAGATGCTTTTCATCAAAAATTATGAGCAAGAATAACTTTAGTTCTACAACACAGAATCTTAAATCCAACTCCCAGATCAAAAAGACAAGTAATTCCCTCCCACTTCTGAAAGAAACAAAGTAGAGTAGCACATTTAAGTTGTAAAGATAACCTAGAAGGCTACAACACTGTAAATTAAATTGAGAACCTATACTGCAAGAATCTAACATTAGCTATGAGAAAGCAAAAAAGTACAAGAGCTCCTTAATACTGCACAGTAAAATCTTTTGGGGCTTACCAGCTTTTAAAACAAACAAAAGGTGAGTTTAGAGATAAGATAATGGTTTCTCATCCATTAAAATTAATTTCTCATTTGTTAGCATGATGAGGGGAGCAGAAGGCTGACCAGCCATGTGCAATGCACAGCAGTGACTTGTGAAGGATTTCCCAGAGCCTAATTACCTGTATTTGTTGTGTATTGTAGGCGGTCAAACTGCTCTTACACAGACATTAATGAAAAAAATTCAGAAAGTTTACTAGGTTCAACAGCAATAAAAATGTGCTATTTTGAGGGGTTTTTTTTGAAAAAAGAGGCAATTTTTCCAGACAGGTAATAGATTCTTCCCATTTTTAGCTATTAAAAAATGTATCAGTGTAGAAAAAGAGAAAGATTGTAGTGTCTCTGTGGTGCCTGCCCAACTCAACCCCCATTTTCCTCATTAGTTCTGAGTTTTTAAGGACACTTTACACAGCAGGTAAGGTCAATAGACTGTAACAAATTGACTCTAACAAATGACCCACCTCCTCCACCACACTTCACAGTCTGACTTAGGCTTCCACTTCCAGATTCAAGTGCTCACAAACTGATTTTAACTTGCCTTTCCACCCACCCTTACCCCAAATCTGCAGGGAGAGCTGCCTGACCCCCAGCAGGAAAAGGGAGCTGCAGACAGCAAGGGCACAGCAGCTTTTCCTGGGCACTTACCGAGCATCTTGCTGACGTAGGGCTCAATGTCCACGTCCTGCAGGTGCTGGTAGGTGTGCGCGTGGTACAGGCGCAGCGTGGAGTCCAGGCGGATGGACACCCACACCCCGTCCCCCACCCACGCCAGCTGCCTCACTTGGCTCTCCCTCCTTGGGTGGGCATCAAAGGACTTCTACAAAACATCGGGGTTCAAATCAGAAGGTAAAACAAAGGGAAGGGTAAGAAAGGTTCCTCTTGTTACTCACACAAACTGGTAATTTTAAATCAAGCACAGCCCTCTGATTTGCAAGATCACAGACAGAGTTTAGCTCAGTTACAAACAGCATGTGATGCTCTAAAATTGCTGATTCCTTTCCACGAGTGTGATCTCAAAGCTGTAATTTCCTACTCTGTCCTCATTTACACATCTCATCCCAGCCTGCTCCAGCTTCTGTCTCCTTTGAACCTGGAGCCTTTATGGTCTGAGATCTTGCTGCCACAACACAAGGTACATGTGCCCAAAAAGTCTCTTGCTTGCTTGTTCCATCATGACTGACTCTCATAAACAACCTCACCTGTACAAAATATACACTATCCACCAGCAAAACAATCCATTTCATTTTTATATGAACTTCATTCCAGTTTTCCCATATATATTTAGTCTTTCTCACAAAACCAAGTAATTATTGGGTGATTAATATTTTCAGAAGAGCTGAGCAGTCACCCTCAAAGGCCTGGCCCATGGCTCAGGCCAATTATCAGGAGCTGAAGCACTTACACTGCTCAAGGCTTGCAGAAACCTTAACCACTTTCTGCTCTTGAGATGACAGACTAAACATTGCAGATAAAACACCAGCTCCCACACTTTGCATAAACTATTCTCTAACTGGAAGGAGAGTACATTCCAAATTAACACAAACCTCTGCATCTGGGTGGAGAACAAAAGAAAGCACACAGAATAAGGTGGGAGCTGGCCTTACAAGCACTGCACAAGGACACTTTCCAGTTTCTGGCCAGCTAGAAGTGCAGAACTAAATGTCCCAAAAACTGGTTTCAATAAGTGAGAACTGTCTCATCATAGCTTTAAGTCTTCCAAAACAACTATTTCATAAAACAAATTTGCTAGGTAGCCTGTTTCCATTCTGATGAAACCAGGTGTTTCTGGAGTTACTCTGGAGTCTGAGCTGCAGCATTAAAACACAACATTTGATTATTTTAATCACCATTGGAACTTACCTCTATTTTCATGGCCTTTGGTTGAACCACATAGATTTTGTTCCTGTAGCCACACCAGACCTTGTCATGTACCACTGTCATGCACCGGATCGAGTGGTGCGGCCGGCCCAGGTCCAAGAGGTGATAGTTTGTCAAATCCCACTGACCATCTGCAAAAACAGGAGGAAAACAAAAAGTAAAACTCATAGGAACCTGTGTTTAGTTTAAGGAAAATTTAGAAGTACAAGCAGCTATCTTAAAAGTCTAAATTTTTTTAAGCTTTCTAATAATCTGGGTAAGTCAGTACAAGTTTATGGCTAGGCTCCTTGTTAAAAAAACAGCAACTAACATCCCAAATGTTACCTTTTTTAAAAAATAAAGTTGTACAATGATTCAGGTTAAAAATCCAGCACAACATTTTTAAATGATCAGATTACCCAGTGCTACAGGCTCTGCTTGACTAGGTCCAGTACCTGGGAAAACAAAAAGCTTTCCAAAGAGCACCAGGCCGCTGCTGCTTGGCTGTGCTGGAACCCTGGAAGATGAGAGTCTTGGGCTTTCTGTGCTGGCAGGCACTGACCCTCAAGCAAACACTGCATTTGACCTGAGGCCATGGAAAAAGCTTCCAAAACTGAGTGACAGCACTGGGATTGTGGATGTATGGTTTGAATAGAAGTGTGTCATATCACAGGGTGCAAAACTTAGAATTTAAGGTTTTAGCATATAGTAAGATACATAAAGTAAGATGAAGGGTTTAGGGTGTAGGCTAAGTTCTTCTTTCACCTTCCTCTTCATGGGTTTGGGTGATGTGTTGTATTTGGGTGAAAAAGTCCACATTGCAGACCACGGGTGTTTGGTTATTGGGTTAAAAGAAAAAATAGTACAGGTGTCATCTTGTTATTGGATAATTTATGCCTAAAGGACCTTGGAAGGAGTTAGAGACTGAGCCATTATCTACCTTGTTAGCTAGAGCTCACAACTCGTGAGACTGTGCTATAGATAAGAATTAATAAACACTGAGTCTGAACTTGAAACTGTGACTCCCAAGTATTAATCCTGGCTCTAACAGAAGAAAAGATAAGAAACCTACATGGCTGAACACTGAAGTGTTGGCCAGTGCAGATATTTTTAAAATATGCTGCAAGATCTTTAAAAAGGCACCCGAAATCTACTAAAAGCACACTAAATTTGGTCATTCAACACCAAGTAAAATTCTTCTGTAGACTGAACTAAGGCCACAGTTCTTCAATGACATTCACTAGAGAGGCTTAGGTATTGCAAGCCACTGCAGTGGGTTTTCAAAAAATTAACAACAAAACAAAACCACTATAAACAACTTCATCCCACATGCATCTTTCCAGTATTTGCATTAGTGTTGTGCAACCTTTTAAATTCTTTTAAATGCTGAGCACAAGGATTTAAGCCTGACAAGGGAAAGATGAAATGAATAAGGTGGAAAAACAAGCTAATAGGTAAGTTCCAGTTGTTCATAATAAGACCTTTCCTTCTAGGTCCTATTTCTGGAGGCTGAAGAATGGAGCTGGTTCAGAAGCAGTTTGGGCAGAAATTCTGAAGGGATGCTTACAAAATTCTCATTAAAGGACCTGCCCAGAGACAACTTTTAACACTAACAAAACAGAAGACATGACAATAATGAAAAAGCATGAGAGATGATCAAAGTGGACTTTCAGATGGCTTTTCCCTATTTAGTTCAGATCGCTTCCATCCTCCATTACAAAGTAAGAAAATAATCCATGAATGCACCACAACAGTGCACAAACAGTACTTGAATCTGCAACTGAAAGAACAAGAAATATTTCTCATGACAACCCAAAAAAAGGTCATTGGGGAATACATTATCAAAACATTACTTGTAAATGGCACATTTCTTTCCTGACTACTGTTAAAAATCCCTGATTTCCAGATGCAGCAGAACCCTTACCCACTCCCCGGTGAAAGATGGCGAGTGTCCCATCTGCCAGTGCAACCAGGACTATTCCTTTGACATGTCTGGGGAGAAAGGAGGCACAATAACACACTCAGTTAAACTGCTCTATTCAGAAGGCAGGTTTAAAGCTAGATATAAATATTTGATATTTCAGCCTATTTTTTACAGTCACATTAGCCCCAGTGTTTTGATTTCTACAATATAGCTCCAGAGAAGGGGTGTAACAAGGGGTCAAAATCCAGTTCAGAGAGCCTGAAATATCTGGCTACAATGCCTGAAGAAAAGAGCAAAGATAGCAGCCTATAACTGTTTTGCATAGACAGCTCATCCTTGGGGCTATATATTTCTACAGGTACAAGATCCCTTTCATTTTCCTTATTCCCCAGAAGTTTTCCACTGTCCCTCAAAGAGCATGCAGGCAGTTATGGCAACTGGCATTCCCAATATCTGAGGAGGAAATATAAAACTACTTTGGAAAGCATTTTAACAGAAATTCATTATGATTTACATGACATTCTTTTAGGACTTACACAATACTGAGAATAGAATCTTTAAGTTTAATGGCATGAACACATTTCCTCCACTGGGCCACTGACGAATGAACATACAGGCTGCAAAGACAAATCAGGAGCGATTAAAAGCATTACCAGACAAAAGCAACACAAGCAAAACCCTTATAAACTAAGGGTTTAGTTTATAAACTGAAATCCATAATCAAAGGGAAAACAAATTTTCCACTGGAAACTATGTATTCACTGAAAGGAAGAACTACCACAAAGCAGAATGGCTTTTTTAGAGGTGTAAAGCATTACAACCTCCCTTGCAGATCCATCCGCAGTAAAAATTACAATACATTTTTCTAGCATACTAAAATATCGAAAATTATGGAATTAACAGACCATACCAATTTCTTTAACTACAGAAAAACCGCAGAACTTCTGTGCAGATGAAGCATTATCTAACAGAAAAGGGCTTGCTAATTACCTACAATACCTCCTTTGAATTCTATAATGCCTAAAAATGCAGCAAAGCATTCAAGGCTTTGGCTCTCTTGAGATCATCCTGTGCTTAATTTTGACTTAAGATGGTTATCAGGCCTATAGGCACAAGAAGCAAGCTTAAAGTAATTATTATAAATAAATGTAGCAAGATTAGCACTTCCTTACCATCCATTCTGTGCTCCAAGCCACATGGTTGGTAAAAGGCTACTCATTTTCTGTGCTTCTTCTCTCACTAGATCTTGCTCATTTGGCAGAACTGCAACATCCTTATATAACTCTGACTCAGTACTAGGAAAAAACAGCAGTTAAAATACATTTAATGGACTGCACAGATTAGTCAAGCTATAACTCAGGTCTTCACTACTCAGAGTTCATACACTGGCTTTTGAAGTATGTGAAGTGTTTAAAAACACAGGAAAGTACCATACAGATGAAAACCTCAGTAACAATGAATTTCTTCAAGTGGACATTTACTTTTACAACGAAAACTAGGTTCCATTCAAGCCTGGCAGTATTATTATCTCTGGGGAATGGCTGAAGATAGTCACAAAGCAGTCTTGTACCAACACTACTCATATAAACCTTAAAACGCTTAAAAAGAGAAAAAAAACATAGTCATTTTGTCCCTATGCTATATTCCTACAAACATATTTCTTTTTTTTAAATATATTTTAAAAGGTATGAGGACTGAGACTAGGTACTTAGGCTGGTACACTGGAGATGCCTCTGTTGTATGCTGCACTCCCAAGGGATCTGTGAAGACATGCTCTGTGTAGACTCCAGTTTGTGCAATATCAGCTGTGTCTTCTCCTGTCCCTGCATTGACTTCTGTTGCTTCTGTTGCCTCTTCTGCTGTTGGAATGTTCTCATCTACTGAATTATTTTCAGTTGCAGTATCTATGAAACAAACAAATTTGAAAAACTTTTTAACAACTGCAATAGAATTTGCTATTGTTTAAAAGAGCCAGAACTTGATACTTAAAACTGAAGTGAATAGCTGCTATAGCCAGACAGTTACAATTTCCACAAGAGAATCAAAAACATCACATCAGAAATGCCCAAATTTTAGCAGGTCGCACTGTATAAACAAATGTCAAATGCACTTTAAGTATCAACCCAGTGACTGATGGCTCAGATTGGCCATTAAATGATTAACTAGGACAGCAGTGAACAAGGCCAACCACCACATATCCATTGATAATCATATCAGCATACAGCTCTGCAAGGCATATGACAAAAACCAGTATGACTGTTTATAAATAATCAGTTTTACTTGAATCTCTGGTAAGACTTGACAAAATCCAAGGCATTTATTTTAGTCACTCTTTGGCAAGATCTGCATTTCACATATTACATTGAAACCTCTCTCTAGAGCAGGCACAAGAACTCTCTCAAAAGTACCTGTAAGAAACAGCTGCCAATTCCCATTTCATGTCACCTCCACCACGTTCTCAGCTACAATTTACACATTTACAGAGAGTTCATGTTATCACAGCTTACATGCTGTTAAAGTCAGGAGTTTCACCACTTATTTCCAGCTGCATCTCAAGGTGTTTGGTCAGCCTGGCACAGCTGCAGTATTGCTCACACGCGGTACTGCTCACACGCGGTACTGCTCACACGCGGTCGTGCTCACACGCGGTACTGCTCACACGCGGTACTGCTCACACGCGGTACTGCTCACACGCGGTACTGCTCACACGCGGTACTGCTCACACGCGGTACTGCTCACACGCGGTACTGCTCACACACGCGGTACTGCTCACACACGCGGTACTGCTCACACGCGCAGTACTGCTCACACGCGCAGTAGTGCTCACACACGGTTATTGCTCACACACGGTTATTGCTCACACGCGGTACTGCTCACACGCGGTACTGCTCACACGCGGTACTGCTCACACGCGGTACTGCTCACACGCGGTACTGCTCACACGCGGTACTGCTCACACGCGGTACTGCTCACACGCGGTACTGCTCACACGCGGTAGTGCTCACACGCGGTAGTGCTCACACGCGGTACTGCTCACACGCGGTACTGCTCACACGCAGTACTGCTCACACGCAGTACTGCTCACACGCAGTATTGCTCACACGCGGTAGTGCTCACACGCGGTAGTGCTCACACGCGGTAGTGCTCACACACCTGACTGTTTCTCTGCCACAGGTGAGGCCCCGTTGGTGTCCTGGGCTCCAGGAGCCCCTGTGAGACCCTCAGCAGTGCAGCCCACCACGGTGATGCCCCCCAGCAGGCTGTCAGTCTCAGCAGAGCTGTTGCTGGTCATGCTGCCACACAGGGAGGATTTGTCCACTTGGCTGGAATCTGCTTCCTGGGAGCCTTCTTCTCCTGCAGGGTAGTCTGTTTCCCTTGCTCCTGAAAGAGATTAAACTCAGAATAACACAATATCCTGCACTGGAAGGGACTCACAAAGATCCAGTCCAACTCCTGGCCCTGCACAGACACCCAGCAACCCCACCCTTTGTCTCAGAGCATTGACCAAACACTCCTGGAGCTCTGGCAGCCTTGGTGCCATCACCACTGCCCTGGGGAGCCCTTGCAGTGCCCCATCACTTCGTGGAGAAAGATCTTTTCCTGGTATCCAGCCTAAAACTCCCCTGATACAACTTCAGGCCATTCCCTTGGGCCCTGTCACTGGGTGTTTTCCACAGGGATACAGCTGAATCACTTCTCTATCTAATAACTAAGCTTCACACTGAATGAGCTTGCCAGCAACTGAGATTTAACATGCAGACACCCCCTACCCACAAGATCATTTTAACATGATCAGCAAAGGTGGAAGATGCTGCCACAAAGCTCACAAAACAAAAGCAAGATGGAGTTATGCTGCACTACAGTGTAATTCACTGTATTTTAATCTGCAGTTTTCCAAATGGCTTATTTCTATTTTAATTATATCATCCTCTACAATTAGATTTCATAACAATGCATGTATGCAAGGGCACTTATCTATATCTTTAAGAATTTAGGTGCAATAGATCCTTTGCTCTGGAAGAAAAACCATTTTTCTCATGTTCGATCCTCTTATAGTTTCAAGACTTAAAATACACTCAAATGTAACCAGGATTCCCTCTGCAGGGAGCTCCAAGACTTGCTGCTTATCTTCAAGAGGCTGAAGAGGTCAAAAAAGCAACCAACATATTATTCTTTTTGTGATGTTCACAATTCCACACAGTTTATAGTACATTAAACAAAATAGTTCCCCCTGGCTGCTGAATCTCTCTGACTTTCAGTTAATTTTGACCAACAGCCAACCAAAGAGTGAAACAGTAGAGTAGAAATGAGATAGTTTAATGTACAACCAAACACTTTCTTACTGCTGTGCTACAGTAACTTTCTATCACACTAAGTAACAAACCTGTGAGTTTTCATTGCCTAAGATAAACTGAATAAGAAACAGTTAAAAAAGCAGGAGCTGAACCAGCCCAAGTGTTTACCTGGTACACTGGCAATACAAAGCACGTGAGAATTGCAAACAATGAAACTGTCCAGAATATTCCCTGGCTGATTTGCATCAATAATGATAACTTTTGTAGCAGAATGTGTGCTAGTACAGATCCAAACTAGACTGGATAATTCTTCTTGATGTTTCAGTTCCTTCTGCTGATCCTGAGGGAGAACAAAGGCAGAAATGAACAACAGAAAGGAGGACAAGAATGGAATTATTACCTTTGATCTTTTATGGTCTTACACTTTCACCTACAGAAATATACATAAATATGTAGGAATTTAAATATCTTCAATGCCATTGTAAAACTACATGTAGTTACTTGTTCTCTACGTATCTGAAGTATAAAGCTCCCTCATATTTCACACTTCTATTAAAAATATATAAAATATTATAATTACACTGCATAATTATACAGTTAGACCAGTATAAAATAAAAACATTACTGACATGACAACTGCCATGCTCAGTATCACCACAGGTTAATGGGATATCCCAAAGCACTTCAAAATATAGACTTTGTTTTTCTGCCCTTAATATGAATTCCATTCATGGCAGTTAGAATATAAAAGGTTATGTCACAAATGGTTTTTAAATGAGGCAGCACTGGTATAAGCAGTACATAATTTTGATATAAAATTGATTTGCTCTTGAGATTTGCCAGCAAGGGAAGAATCAAAGTATTTAATAGTTGGATTCAATAACCCAAACATCTTGGGCTAATGACTAGCCAAGGAAAATTTGTTGCCAATGAATCTGATTAGAAAATACTTTATTACTCTACAGTTACACAGTGAAGATGTATAACTATATAATTTATTAAATGACCTTACCTTGAGCTCCTGGTCTAGTTTATCTAAGCTATTCTGGGATCCTGTTTGCTGCTTGTTGCCATCTGCATCCACAGCAGCTACATCATTGTAGAATACACTGGCACCAACCACAGACCCTCCATCTCGTGTCTTCCCTCCTGACAGGTTCACCCCTACAGCACACCACAGCTTGGGAGAAAAAGAAATGTTTCACTTGAATCTCAAACAAAAAAAAGAGAAATAAGCATTGTTACATATGCTAAGTGATTTCAACATTATTATATAGCTGAAGTCCATTTTAAGTTATTAATTACAATTAAAGTAATGCACATTTTACTGAGACATAAATTATTTTTTACTATGTTTTAAAAAGAAACAACTTAATTTGAAAAAGAATGCAATTGAGTCCAAAACAAAAATATTCAAGCTATAGTTTGCCCAAGTCTCTCTATCATCACTGGAAATATCCTACTTTCATAGAGGTATCCTTCTCATCCAAAGGCCTCAGGTAAACAGGTACAGGCAAGTTCTTCATCTTATTTTCACCCTGTCCACCATTTGCCACCTAGGTAAAAAACAAACAGGAAAAGTTTTCCCTTTAACAGAGGTTTACAGTCTTTGGAATCAGATGCTCAGAATTTATTAAACACAATTAAGAGTTCTGCATTATTGTTTTCTTTAGAAAGATTCTTTACTGCTAAGTTCAACAAAAAAGAAGCTGGAATCACTCAAACACAACCTGTGAAAATCATACCCTATTCAAACGTGACAAAACAGGAAGCTGTTACCATTCCACTTGAAAACATCCTACCTGTTTGTACTTCTGAGGTAGACTCCAGCCAAAAGCCTGCACTCTGCCATCCTCTTTCTGCACATGGGCTTTCACCTGGCGGTACTGCTCCCTCTTCTGCTCCCGGCGTGAGGCCAAACTGGCTTCAGTCCTGGGCAAGAAGCACCATTGAGGAACCTCTTACTTATGCTCTTTAGAATCTCTTGTGCAATGGGAATTGCTCTTAAGCTCAACAAGCAAGATCAATGTGGAAGCACTGGGTTACCAAGGATATCCCTAGTTTTTTTCACCTATCAGAACACCAAATTTCCTGTGGGCTATTTTTAAGTGATTGGTGAAAAACAGGCAAAACCAGAAAGTCTGTTGCCAGCACCCTTAAAAGAAATGAACTTGGGTTGTGTACCTCTAGTAGGAGCTTTAGAAGTTGTAACTCACAAGGATATATTGCCAAAACTAAGCACAGGAGAAAAGAGTAATTACAGATTCTTGTTAGCCTGACTCTTAAGTGAACCTAAAGTACCTGTACAGTAATTGTCCAGCTACAACATTTGCATATAAAAGTGTACCAAGTGTTGCCTCCTGTGCCTAAACACACTTTTTTGAAAGACAGTGGTATTTATCAAGTAGAACACTTCAGCCAGGTGCTCTAAGTATTTACCCACTGCTGCACATTTCACTCTGCACCATCTTGAGTCCTTATGAATCAACACTCACTTCAGGAGAACATGATACTTCACTTACGAGCATGCTAGTAATCTCAGAGGACTGAAAGAGTGAACACTTGATAGAGCACATCTACTAGTACAAAACCAAAATGTCTTACTCTTCACTGAGGAATTCAAAGGCTTTAGATTTGTCACTGGGTAATTGAGATAAGGTGCTGCTTCTTTTCTTGACTGATGGAGTAATGTGCGAGGTTGGAGCATTGTATTTAACATTGACAGGAGGTTCTGGTTTCTTTGCTGTATTGCTGGATGAACTGAAGAGCCTACTAAAACTAGAAGAGGAGAAAAAGACAAGAGTCAAGATTTGTCAGATACAGATCCAAATTTGACTATGCAGGCAAAACACAGCATATGCCAGCCTGCTCAAGACAGTTAAAGTAAGAAACTGGAGCCCAACATAGCAGCAGCCACCACACACTCAGCAACACTCAAAGCACAAAGACTCATGTCTGTAAGAAAACTTCTTAAAGGATTATTATCCCATTTATCAAATTTAACGGGAACTTCATCTTGAATTAACATCTACAGGGAACCAACAAAATTAGGATGGGAACAACACACCTGGAAGACAGTTCTATGAAGGACATTAGTTCATGCACAGAGAATTTTAAAAACTCTGCTATTTTCTATGCAACAAGAGAAAACAGTTATCAGCAAATCACAACATCAAAAGGATTATTTGACAAATATCTTGGGAAAAACACTGGTTTAGATTTAAAGAGCTTGAAGTCAGCAAGGAGAATGTAACAATCAGTAAGCTGTACTTCACAAAGGGAAAAGAAGCTGAAATAAATGCAATCCACACGTGCTATTCAGGTTTCTACTTTTCATCATAAAAATGAATCCAGAAAAAATGTTCAGAACAAGAATCCTGGTGCATATGCAGCTACAAAAGAACTCCAGCACTTGGCATTTAACTTCACGAAGTGCACAGCCACTCACTACATGCTACAGCTTACAATACATTTTGTCTTCCAGACCAGTCTTACCCAGTTGACATGCTGGGCAACAAGAGGAGAAGGGTTAAGATATCTTCATCTACCAAAAAATAATTAGCTAACATACACAAATGTGCCCACTAATTGGTTAGGGTCTTTATTTCTGCCAGTGAGTTGTGTTTCTATACTTACAATTGCCAAATGCTTGATCTTTTCTTCTCTTGCATGGCTGGATTTTCTCTGGATGCTCTACAAGAAATGAATTCCAAGTTTATTGAGTCAGTAAAAACTAAAAAAGGAAAAGGAATGGAACAGTGTGTAATTCTTATTTTTTAAAAAAGGGTAATATCTTGAAAACAACAAAGCCTGTTTTTTCACACTGCTACTTCTTTACTGATCAGAGGACAATATTGAAATTCCCACTAGAGGAAATAAAGTTACATAATAAACTTCATCCACATTTCTTTGCATCCCAAACAAACTGGCAACTTTTCAGACTGAAGAGACAAGTCTACATAACACTTTGTAACAAAAAAAGCTCAAAGAAAGCAGCAAACCATTTTAAATTATTCTGCCCCCTATTTAATATTTTAACCATTGCTTTTTTTTAAAAGCCAATATATTAATCTTCAATACATCAGTAAATAATTGATAAAGTGAGTGTTCCCATGGCCATAGATAAGAGACAGGAGAGGATTGCTACTGAAGAACAAGCCATGGCTGTTGGGAATGTGCATTTTTCCTCCCAAAGGGTCACAGGCACGAGGACAATGGGAACAATTACATGTCACTGCTGTCCCTGGCCAGCAGGCAGCACCACAGCTTCTGGTACTTGTGGTCAGGGACAAAGATGAGCTGGGCCGAGAGCCAAAACACTTAGAACAGAGATCCAGAACACTTAGGTTTTTAAACCATACCTTCCAAACAACTGAATATTCAGGATGCAAATGAGACCAAATGAGCATCTTTATTGCTAATATTTAACACACCTTACACAACTTTGAACCGTTTCATCCTGAACAACCCAAATCCTTCCAAAGACATTATGCTCACTCTGAAGACTACACTATCCCTGTTCTCACATCACAAGATATGTGTACACACAGAGTAATTTTACTGCCCACCAGATTAATGTTATTTACAATTATCAACTTCTGTAACTGTTCCAAAATAAGCATCCCTTGAAAAAAAAGTGTGTATTTCACATCATATGAAGTAACACATCTTCTCTGAGGTCTCACCAAGAACCATTCTGACAAACTGTACGCCCACTACTTAAAACAATGTTCTTTATGGGCATGAGGAAAACAAGCAGAAGGCAATGACCCCGCTGACCAGATCACTCAGCAGCTAAAAATCCCAAGGAGCTCTGTCAAGGATTCTTGAAGAGCCCTCTGTAATAAATACAGTATATTAATTTGTGGGTTTTTTGTGTATGTAGAATGTAAATATTTTCTGTAAAATAAAAATGCAAGCAGGTTGGACACGAAACCAATTAATCTCAGGACAAGCAATACCCAGGGGTCGCTATTCAGGAAAGGACAATGCCTTGCTGGGAATCAGGAGCCCACTATTGACACCAGAATGAAAGACAAATCAAGATCAAAATCAGTCCTGCAGGGGCAACAGAACCTGAAAACGCCAGCCATCACTGAGATACAATCACAGGGACGCCTCTCCATTCAGAACTTCATCTCCCATTCATACAATGGAGGAAAGAAATTAACACTCATCCTTTCATGGGGAAACCCCATTCAGCAGCACGGAAGACAGATAAATTCAAAAAAACCACCCCGAAAACAAAGAACTGTGGGGAAATCCTCTGCCATGGGCCAGATAACCTGTATAAAACAAGGACCTTGAAAAAGCCCAATTCATGAACAAGGGTTTACAGTGCAATAGAAGCTGTAACTGGTTCACACAGTGTCGATCCTGGGCATCGCCATGTGCTTCCGATTGCTGGTTTTGCCTAAATTTCTATCTCGTAATTCTTTAATTAATAAAATTTTATTAATTGGAATTGGATTGGCGTTTATAACACCTCTCACCTGATCATCTCAGTCCATCGGACAGCCTCCTGCAGCTCCATCAGCCTCTCCTTGTACTGGTTCCTCTCCATCAGCACTCGCGCCATCTCCACGCGTGTGAAGCGTTTCCGCTGCGCCGTGGGGACATCGCTCTGGGGACACGAGGACACACACATGGAGGGACAAAGGAGCACCACAGGGCCCCGCAGAGCCACCCTCTGCCTCCTGCTAACAGCCAGGCTAGGGCACAATTCCAGATTTCAAATAGGCTGGGGCTTTGGAAATCTGAGTTTTACCTTCCTCTCCTCCCATTCTTTGTATGCAATAAATTGTGAATGAAAACAGCTCTTCAAAAAAAGAGCGTGATAATAGAGGGCAGAGAGGAAAGCAAGCAAACTGATCACTGTCCATTTAAGGTTACTTGTGCTCTTTAGATTTTTTGTCATTTCTATACAGGGAGGAATTTTACCTCTACTTATTAAGCAGTAAGTTTTAGTAGCATTGTCTTGGGTTATGTAATCAAAAAAAAGTGTATTCTATTTAATCTGTAGAAAGCAGTTGGGGGATTGTTTCTTTTTCCTTTATCTCTTGTAACTCCAGGGGGAGGAGGGCGGATGCCTTCTGATAACAGCCCAGCTGTTAAACCAGGTGGGGCAGGGTTTGTGATCTCTGTCACCACTGCCCCCCCTCGGGGATATCTTCTGTTCATGGGCCATTGAGGCTCACCAGTGACTGACACATTCCATCATCCATTGGGAGATGGAACACCCAGGGGGAGGAGCCAACCATTCCCTGCCCAGATAAAAATGGGGACACAGGGACCCCAGACATTCCTCTTTTCCACTGGATTCCCAGAGGAAAACCGGACTCATCTCACCACCACTGAACCTGCCTACAGGATCATCTCTGCTCCAACAGACCCACATCTGTCACTGCAGGAGGATTTATTTGGGCTGCTCCCAACACCCTGGCCAACAGGGTGTCAGGTCGTATTCCTGACTCCACCAGGGTTTTCTAGGGCTTTTGTTTGCTTTCTTGCTTGATTTTTTTTTTTATTACTGCACTTGTATTTTTTAATATTCCTAGTAAACAACTGTTATTCCTATTCCCATATTTTTGCCTGAAAGCTCCTAATTGCAAAATTGTAATAATTTAGAAGGAGGGAGTTTTACATTCTCCATTCCAAGAGAAACTCCAGTTTTCCCTGACAGATACCTGTCTTTCCAAACCAAGATAAGCACTAACTAAACACACAGACTCCTAATGTCCCATTGAATTACACACACACAACCACACACACATATACACCTACATCATCATCCTCTTTAGCCTTCTGTCTTGCTTCCTCTGCTTCTGCACGAGCTCTAAATACAAAATAAAAAGCAACTGCATTAGATACCACAGTAGAGTTTTTCTCTTTTTCATTTTTAACAACCATAGAATTAAACTTACTTTCTCAGCTCTTCTTCCAGTTCTTTATTCTTCTCTTCAAGCTTTTGTTTTGCTTGTTTTACAGCCTCTAATTCACCTTGTAGTACGTCCTTTTCACAGGTCAATTCATCCACCTTTGCTATTAAATCATTCTTCACTACATTCAGTGCATTTCTACACAAACATTGAAAACACATGGTTAGAAGGATGCCTATGCTCTCACAGTTCAGCTTCAGCATGGTTCTATTTTTGAAGACCTACACATTTCTTACACAGAGCTGCTGTAAAACAACAGCTTTCTTAGAGATCAAACCAAGTCCCCCCAAATCTCCAAAACTGAAACACATTCACATTCTCTATTAGAAGAAAGTACTGATAAATCAGTTTGCTTAAAATAAATTCCTCAACAGTGCTCCAGTGGATTTGCCTCTGCACTTTAAGCTGTGTTTCTGACAGGGAGTTGATCTCATAAGGACAGAGCACTGCATTTCTTGGAGCCTCACAAAGATAAAAGCACATTTTGCTTCTTAGGTCCTTAATTTCTAGAAGACCAAATCAGACAAATACACCTACAAATTCAAAATACTCACACCCCTACTACTCTTAGAACTAAAATCACATTTGTATAGTTTCAACTCTGTACCAGGATATTGAAGATATAATGAAATAACAGGAAGTCAGTATTTTTACATAAACATTCTCACTTACTTTGTCTCCAGCAGCTGAGTGTTTTCCAAAATAAGGTTTTCAACCTCACGCCCCATTCCTTTCCAAAGGAAACAAACACATGAAATTAGCATATAAAATGGTTACTTTTACAAAACTTATGTTTTGCCATTGTCTAAAGTCAACTGAATTTTAAATACGGCAAACTTATCAGAAGAACTGTGAGCTAAGTGAAGTTTCAGGTCCAACCTGCCCTCTACAATTAGCTTCCCCCCCAACCTTCTCCCAAACTGACATCAATTAAAGCCCAAAGACATCCTTGACTCAGCACAGGCCAGCACTGCTACTCTGTATATTTATAAGATTTTACAGTACTAAGTCAAAAACCAAACACAGCATATGTTGCAGAAGTATTAGACCACAAAAAGTTACATTTAAAACACTCAACTGTGTTTTACACCATGTTAGATACTGAAGTGTATCAGTTACAGACAGAAGACATGCTGAATAAAGTTCAGATTGTGAAAGCCCTGCAGATTTCCCCAGAGCAGATGATACCTTACCAAAGAAATTATGGTCTTTAAAGCCCATGCATTCCATGTAGAGCAAAAACAAGAACAAGAAACATTTCATGTGAGGCGTATTATGAGTGAGGAGCAATAAAAGATTTAGACTTAGGAAGTAAGAGTGAATTAAAACAAAGCCACCACCAAAAATCTGCAGTGGGATGTGATGCGATTAGAAGCAGGATTATACAGAAGACTGATGTTGAAGAATTTAAGTTTGTCACAACCATTTCCATTGATTAAACCTCTTATAAAAATCAGTCACTTAATAAAAGTCTCTCATTTTCTGTGAAATAATTTAAAAGCACAGCCCTTGGAAGAAATTCTAAGCCATTCAGAAGTTTCCAATTAATATGCTATTATGGAAAAAAGTAAACATAACTTCTCAAGTAACTCCTTCAGTGTTACTTAAATTTCTGGAAATTAATTTCTCACCCTATTTTTTACATAACTTATATAATTTTCAGAATTTAAAAAAAGCTAATTTCAGGAAAGAATAATTATTTTGCATCTTGAACAGCAAAATAATTACCACACAAATAACAGCAGAAATTGTGTTAATTCAAGATTAACATAATGAATGAAAAATGTATCTTAATGGTGGAGGCCTTTTAAAATTCTTTAGGAACACAATCTTCTAAGCAACTTCAGCAGCAGAAGACTTCAAAGATATTTGGATAACAGAAAAAAGGTATCTATAAACAGACATGCAAGTCGAAGTTCCCTCTTTTGACATTTCCCTCTCTGGGTCTTGGTTTAAAAGTAAATGACATTTACTGAAGTAACTTAGATCAGCCATGGTTAATTTATCAATATCTGAAGAAATCACCTATACCACAGCCATTAAGAGATTTTATTAAAGTTGCTATTGCTTTTTAAACATTTTCAGTATTCACAGATGAAAGTATGTAGGATAATGTCCAACAGCTTTCAGGATCTATTATAATGCAAGAACAAAAACTAGAAAGCCAGAGTGCAATAGCAAAAAAAAAAATTACCAAGCGGGAAAAAATACAGAGAACGTATTTCATGAGAGCAGCAGCCAAGAATGCCTAACTGGAGAAGCAACAGATTTCAAGGAGTTTTTGAAAAAAGAATCATACACACCAGAATATTCCCCTGGGTATGCAGCCCAAGAGAAAAGAGATTAGAGAATCCAAATTAACTATTTTTACATAACTATATACTGAAGTTTAATGTTTACTTAGAACAGGTCCAAATGCTTCAAACACACAGACTATCCTGGATGCAGGTGTGCCTTTTCAGGTTTTGGACTATGATTGCCCTCAATGACAATTCTAAACTAAAATTTTCAGACCAACACATTCTGCATAACAAACGCAGGTATAACCCTAGGCCTAGTTTGCACACACTGGTGTTTCCAGCAATAGATTTACAGAAATCAGTAATAAACTCATTGACAAACCTTTAATAAGTTAAACTAAAAAGTATACTATTTTCGCCCATGAAAAACAAAGCAATAGAATCAGGACATCCTGACAACAGTTTGATTTCTTTTCTCAATTTATCACAGCTAAGAGATGGATGTTGCTCCATGTTAATACTTCTCAAGTATCTGTATTTTTGCATGCAGAGTGTGTGATTAGTTGCCCTTGTGACAATGGAATGACATCCAAGAGTTTTGGATGGAGTATGTTGCAGTAAGGATGTGCAGAGCCTCACTGCTCAGAGCAACAACAAAGAAAAATCATCTCACACTGGAGATAGGCCCATTACTCCTAGTGAGTTATACCTGCAGAAATGTCACCTGTTTGATGTTAAATAAGTTTCTGAAGGAACACTGAACAATCAGAAATCCGGATTGAACACAGGAGTTTTAACAGTGCTAACAATCTGCATTTTTGCAGGGTCAGAGGACAGAGGCAAATGAGCTTCTGTCCTTGACTGTCTGCACAGAACCCATTTCAAAAGCATCTGAGAGTGACATCTGCATTTTATACATTCCACAATACCAGCTTTTTCATTATTTCAAAACTAGGCCTGAACAATTATATAGCAAAAAATATTTTGCTATATTGTTTATAGAAGGATTATTCTTCTGATGACCTTTTTGATCTCGGTCAACTCAAAACTCAAGTTTCTTCAGTCAGCATAGAAGTAACAGCAAGCTGCTTAGAGGAAAGAGAAATGTGGGTTTCCCCTCCCCTATCAATTAACAGCTTGATTCTCAAATTACCACCATTTCATTTGCTGCAATTCTCTTTCAAGTTACAATCCCTAAGGAGGTGATAAAGCCGGGCTACTACAGAACAGGCACGACCTGAATAAAACTACCTAAAACTAGTTCAAGACAAAAATCCTTCCTTGAGATAAAAATCCTTATGTAAGAGAATATATCAGGAGAAATGGAGAATAGTGTAGGAAGTGCCCCAAAAGATTAAGATCGTTATACAGAGAGAAAGAACAAACACTTTCTCCTGATTTTACATTCCAATGACCACCTTAGGATGCTACTCAAACAATTTTAATGCAAATGAAGCCTAACAATAAATCCAGCAAGAATAATTAAGCACTTTCTAAAAAGGAAAATTGCTGTATACAGCATCTTTAAATAACCTTTCTTACCCAGTAAATCAGCACCTTCATCCACATCTCCAATTAGGCCAGAACCAGCAGATGACAGCTCTTCAAAGAGGGACTCTGTGTTACGGTCAAATGCTTTGTTCTTGATGCCTTTGGTGGGAGTGCTGGGCAGAGAATTAAACAAGACATGAAAAAGCAGGGAGATAACACTCCCATAATGAAGAAAAGCTTTCTCTGTATTTTTTACCATTAATTTGTTCCCTCAAACAAACCCCACAAGCTTTCAGTTGGCTTACAAGTTCTAGATGATATTTTCAAATGCTGCTTTGCCATCAAGATCCCAATCTTGAATCAGCTGCTGATACTGAGCTGGACAGGACTTTAATAAATTAAAGCATATCAAGTTTTGGCCTACAGAAATTCAGCTGTGTCAGGACTTAGCCCAAATGCCTGAAGAACAGACAGCTCAGCTAAACCGGAAGTCATTTAACAAGAATGCAAGAGAACTGAATAGTAGGAGGTCAAAATATTCCTCTGGTCAGAGAAGGGGCTCCTTTCAAACAAAGCTCTGACACCGTTAAGATTGCCATACAGGGTAATTTTATCCTTCTCATCATAACAATGAAACAAAGACAAGGAAAAGGAAAATTCCCATACACAGCATCTTTAAATAACCTTCTAAAATTTGACTTCTTCCTCAAATCACAACACACAACTTACCTGGAACCCTTATATCCACTGAGATCTTTATCCATATCCAGTTCTGGGGTTGACTCAATGATTGCCTGAACTTCAGATTTTTCTTCATTTTCATTTCCCCCTGGGGCAAAGCAAATGGTACATACCCATAAACAAAATCATCATGACATTTTGAATATATGTAGTAGTTCTTAATCAATCACAAACTTAGGATACTTCTGTTCAAAGACTTATCAAGGTAATTAAATGAAAAAACCCACAGATTTTGATACTCTAGTGCAGACACCAGAATTTCTAGGTCTCTCCTGAATTTAACACAAGTCACCCAATAGCATTTCCATAACAACATTATTTCCTACTATTTCTGCAATTGAAACCAAGATGTCCAACACTTCATGACTCTGCGCCTTTTCTACTGCCAACGAAATGTCATAAATAATTCTGATTCTGAAGAAAAAAGGACTAAAGTCCAACAAACAACAGACTTATCTCTGACCAATATTCTATACTCCTTAAAATATTGAGCAAAAACCCCATTCTCATTTGTGGCACAACAAAAGATAATTAATAAGTGAGGTCCATTGTAACCCTACATTAAGAAGTTAAAGCAGCTCACCAGTGCACACATTTCTTGTCTCTTGAGCTACCTGTACTTCAATATTCTTGCTTACATCCAGCTTCTCATTCAACATCTCTGTGTCCTTTGCAAGCCCTTCAGCATTTTCCTTTTGAGGGGTTTCAGCAGGCAGCACAGGAACATCTGAAGCAGCTGTGGATGCTGGAGTAGTACATTTGGAGCCTGCTTGGCTAACATCAGAGAGCTCATCCTAGAATTGCACCATTACCAGTAAAAAATGAACAAAGTGTTATTAGAAGAGCTGGCATATAAACCAAGGAACAGACAACAAAATCACTGTATTTTACTGAGAATTATGCAAAGACAGATGAATAAAACTAATATTTAAGTCAGTATAGTCATCTTTACAGCTGTTTCACTCTTGTTAAGGCAGTTATAGCTGTAGAAAAATGCCTTTACTTTTAATAGTAATGTTTGATCTCAGCTGATCATTTTAGTCACTACTTTTCTGTGAAGTCTTCCAGAAAACAAGCAGCATTCTCATTCTAGAAGTCCTTCCAGCTGCACATTAATTATAAAATTAATGGTTCAGAATATACATGGTACCTTAAAAAGCAGCCTGGAGCACTGATGCAAACGTGGATTTAACTGATATAAAACTGTAGTAAATCATAGAATCATAATCACAGAATAGTTTGGGTTGGGAGGGACCTTAACAATCATTCTGTTCCGACCCTCTGCTGTGAGCAGGGACACTGCACTAGACCAGATTGCTCTAAGCATGTCCAACCTGGCCTTGAACATTTCCAGATTTGCAAACACTTTACTCAGGTTTTATGTGCTCTGCAGGCTGAACTGTGGGAATGAGACATGGGACTGCAGTAACTCCTTTGTCCAGTGAGATTTCAGATCAACCAAGGAACATCAGTAAACAGCTCCTCCTCAGGAGCTGATTCCTGTCAACAATTGACAGTGACACTGTGTCAAGACCTACAATTATGGCATTAATTATGGATTTAATCCAGGTGCTGGACCCCAGACTGGGACCATTACTCAGACAGAGCTGCATCAGGCACTGGGTGAGAGGGCAGAGTGGACTGTTGTGTGACACAACCAGAAGCCACTACCTGAATATACCAAAAGCTCTTTTCTGGCTCTTCTCTCATCTCCTTCATTCACATTTTACCTCATTCATGCCCAGCCCCACATCAGATGTCTGATCTGACTTAAGCAGCACGTGACAGTGAACAACAGCTCCCTGCAGAGAAGAAAACAACTCTGCCTGTTTAGGCCAATAGTTTCTAACACACACCATTGGAGGAATCATGTTGGGGAAAATAAAGATTAAACTTGAGGCTGCTGTGTGCAAAATGAAGGAAGGATGGTAACTTTTTATCAAAAAGGATTTTTTGTAGGGTTTGTTTGGGAATCAGAGGGTGAAAGCAAGGCTTCTGGACAAGTCTGTGACATTTTTTAAAGAGAACCTGGCTGAACTTGTCAGGAACAAAACAGGTTTAGATTTTGCAAAGCACAAAGTCACTGCATGCCTTCTTGAACAGGAAATGAAACTGAATTTTAAGGTAATTAAAAAAAAAAAAAACCAGCACAGAAGAGACCTGCATGTAGATATACCCTGTCTCACTTGTACTTAGCAGAAGATTACTATGAATTGTAACTTAGGGATTTCTCCTTTTGGAACTTACTAGGGCAAAATTTTTATATGTGTAGGGACAGGGAGCAAAACACACATTTATGTATATCAGCATAAATGTAAACCTAGTTTGACAGTAATATCTCCACGTTGAATTTGCAAACCCTAGAAACAAAAATATAGCACTAATTGATTATCAATTACTAACAGTTCTCATTGTTTTATAGTAAATTGCAGAATAACCAATTATTAATATTTGATTTTCTGTCAAAAGTATTGAGAAATACAGACACCTCTAAAGGAATAAAAGGAAATAAAATACCACTCCGCAATTTAGCTGATTGGTTTTTGAATGGGTGAAGTTTTGAATGGTTCATACTTGAGCGAGCAGATACAGAAGGGAGGAAGTGCTGCTCCTTACCAAGGGCACGCAGAACTCACACAAACGAGGAACAAAACCTCAGCAGAGCTGCTGGCTCTGTTTAAACATTTCTACATCTTTGTATTCCAAGAGCATCCACTAACTGATGCAGCACAAACTGATCACTGACTTTCACACACAAAGCTCAAGGAAAATAGCTTGATAGCACAAGAAAAAACAGGGAACTAAATGGTCCTTTCCCTAAGGGAATTTCAAATCACCCCATCTGTTTTATATTTCTGACTTTATTATCTACGGTATTTTTTAGCCTACTCTTGGAAACCACACAGATTAAACTATTACAAATATTTGTTCTAGAACTAAAGAAAAGCAAAAGCAATTTCATTAAGTGACACTGAATTGATTGAAATATCTCAAAGCCTAAACATTTGAAAGTCAGTGCTGTGTTGACTTAGCAAAATTGACTTTTTTTGTCATGTTGCCAAAAGACTTTCCCTGAAAAAAAAAAGAAAAAATAGTTTAAAAATTCAATAATTAAATATGAAGGAGTAACTCATCTGCAATGCTGTGCAGGAATGAGTAGAAAAGATTGACTGGTACACAACTGTCTGTCATCTTACAATGATATCCAGCAATGTCACTATTGCACAAGCTACAGAATACCCAGAACAATATCTGCCATCTCCTCTTTGTGATACTTTTGGAAAAAACACTGACCATTAATGAAAGGTTCAGGCATAAATGGAAAATAGATGCTAGAAAGCAGCAGAATCTTGTTTGTGCCTTATACTGGATGTTAAAAATATTTAGAAGAAAAGTATTAGAGAAAAAAGGTTTTAAATGCTGGGTTTGACTGCAATATATCATGTTATTCAACAGCTTCACTTTACATTCACAGTGCCAAAGTAAAGATGTTGCTTCGGACTCAAGTAACTTATTCTGAATAAACAGATTTGAGCAACTACAGTCTGTGCTATTTTGTGAATTCTCTTTTTAGCAGAGCATTATTTTCAGAATTATACCAAGAAGGCTATTTTGACAATATGGATTAGCCAATTTTCTGAGGAGAAAGATGGAATCTGAAGCTTCCCTTTCCACCTCATCTCCACCAACTCTTAGTCATAACTTGTATTTATTGTGCATAACTGATATTTCAGTCACTTTTCCTAAAATCTACCAATTTACTCATGTTAATACCATAAGACAAAGTGAATTGGACATATTTGAGATCCAACCTCCTGACTAGCACCCTTTTTAAGTGACAAACTTTTAGAAGCAAACTCATATTGTCACTTTGATATCCCTATAATTAACCACTACTTACTCATTCCATTATCTCCTTCTGACATCCATGATAAATAAATGGATTCCTATTACCTCCAAATAGTTTTCGTAATTCTGATCAGTCAATATTCCACTGCTAGGCAGGTATTAAATTCAGTTAAGAGGAAACTCCTCTCAGCTGTATGCCTTTCCAGAAATAACAATACATTCCTAGGCTTCCAAAAAACCTCATCAAGAAATATATCTTGGGAGGATTTACACATTCTGGAGTTCTTCACCCTGCAGATCCTCGTCCTGCTGTGCTGTGAGCGCACCCTAGACAGCCAGACTCACACTCCAACACCACTCCCCCATTCCTCCACTCCTACAGATTGTTTTATTCTACCCTCTCACAGCTGGAACACAGAACAATTGCAGGAATTATACCAAGCTAGGAGTAAGGGAAATCATGATCACAGACTAATTTAGGAAAGTTAGGTCATTCTCAGCTCTGTGGTCTACCTACACCATATACCTGCTAGTAGGCAGAGGCTGCATGAAGAACACTGCCCGTGTCGTAACCAAAGCTTTCCTTCTACAGCAGCATTAATAAAGCTAATTAGACCGTTCCCACTACCTAGTAACATACCTAGTGTGGAAAAACAAGTTTGAACCTTTGGAAAGGGTCCTTGGTCAGAAAGAAAAGACCCATTGCTGAGAATAAGAGGGGAACTAACCTTTATTATCACTCATTAGGAATATGCCCCCAACACTTTGTTTCTTGCACTAAGAAATTTCCCTCAAAGCTCACTGGAGTAAACAACACACTTGGCTTATACAGAGATGGTTTAGGGGCCTACCTCCTCTCTTTCAATTTGATACCTTTTTTTGGTTTTTTTTTCCATCCTCCCAAAGATCTACCATCTGTCGTGGGAGTTTTGCTGCCACACAGGGCAGCCAGGCTGTGCTCACCTTGAGGCTGGTGTGGGACCGTGGCTGGCTCAGCTCGGGGAATTTCCAGTGCTCTGCCGCAGGTGTTTCCGCCGCCTCCCTCTGAGCCTCGGGCGTGAGCAGAGCATCTCCTGCAGGCAATGGGAAGATGCCCAGGGATATTGGACGCTCCTTCCTGTTGGAAAGACAGGCAGAGTTCATCAGCCATCTCAGATGTCCCACAGTTTATTTTCCTGCACGGCTCTGAAATCAGCAGGGAAGTGGTGAAATTCCAGGTTCAAACATCCAGACACTGCTCCGTTAAATGCACGGTGCAGCACACCCAGACTGTGCCACAGCACTCAGTAATTCCTCATTTCACAACTGTCAAGTCAACTTAATGGCTTTAAATAGCAGTTATTGATTTACACTACAGCTAATCTGTAGCAAACTGAAGTTTTATAGAAATGAAACACCAACAGAAGTATAAGACAGAAGTGTTTCCTGACTTCAGATTGAAAACAGTTTTCAGCAGTCACTATTAAAAATACCATCTGGCACCTTTTTCTTCAAGATATAAGCACATAATTTCTACAACAGCAAACAGCTACATCATCAACTGAAGCATTTGCAAAATTGTAAATAGTAAGCCTCACGCAACTCTTCTCAAATCATTGGGTATTTTATTCCTGAAGATCACAAAAACTACATGGATTTATGTAAGAGAAAAGAATTGGGTCAGAGATTTACCAACGTTACAACTGGCTCAGTTCAAAATTGTGTAGTTTTACCCAAGATCAGTTCAACACTCTACTTCATCCTAAAGCAGCACAAAAGCTTGTGCCACCAAAAGAAACTTATTTCATCCCAAATTTTCACTTCTTCACTCTTTCTACTTCCCTATGGCAAATAGCATTTGGAAATTCCACAGGTTTATGCAGTAACCCTCAAAAGAAACAAAAACCCCCCAGGTCAGTGGTGTACTCAGTGCACAAAAGGATTCATTCTTCCTGCTAGCAAGAGACAAAACCATTGTGTGCAATGCCATTCATAGGATGCTGTGGCCAGCCCTGAAAAGGAACAATATCAGCCAGGCCTAGAACTGAGATAAGCAAAGTGTTTGTTCAGGCAGAACAATGTAATGCAGGAAAAAATGACTGTAGTCAACTAGCACAGCTTTAAGTATAGCAGAAGCAGAAGATAAAAGTGTGCACAAGTGATGGCAGAGTTTTCACATTTTAGCACTACAAAAAGTCAAGTCACAACCACATGTGCTTTCTTTCACAAGGCCCTTCACAAATTAAATACAATCTAGGCAGAACTACTATCTGCATACAAAATACATGCAAATCTACAGCAGGCAGTGCTGAAAAGCAAAAGCTAAGCATTTTTGGACGTATTTTTGATTTTGTTTATTTACTCTGAAGAAAAGTTAATGAAGAAGGGATTTTATTTACCAATTAATCAGTAAACTCTCTTTGGTAAATTTTACGTTGTCAAAATCACAATGTTCAAACAGCAAACAATTCTAATTGGCATGAACCTTTCCAGTCCATGTGTAGAAAGATGCTCCTTGTCACAAACACCTTTGCACCCAATTCTCACATTGGAGCTACCTTGGCCTTTCAGAAATATTATTTCAAATTAGGTTATTAATTGTAAAGTAGTTTAGCACAAGAAAGCAGGCAGCAAAGTGAGTAAGGCAAAATCAGTCTGGGTTACAAAATTCTAAACATCAGATAATGTTCCAGCATCTGCAACTGCTGGAATGAGAAACCCCACAGTGGATTCCAAGGATTTCCACTATTGTAACAGGTCCTGCTTTGCTTTAGATTTCCCACAACTCTCAGGCATGTGGGAAACAAAAGACAGCCCACAGAGGCTGAGATTATGTCAAAAGAGGGTCTGAGACCATTTCATTGGATAAGAAGTGCAGGAACAAAAAGAAGGAAGAAATGCTGCCCTTCAGTAGCTGACAGTGATGCCTTGGGAAGACTGAGCTGGAACAGAGACTGGACAGAGCTGGAGAATAAAGCAGAGATTTATGGAAGGGCCTTTAGGGTACACCTTGGGCAGGACAAGAGCCTGGCCAGGGCTACACCCAAGGTGGACTTAGAATGATCATAAAATGGATGACAAATCACAAGGTCTTATATTTTTATATGTTTTGGTCCATTTGCATATTGGAGTTTAATTGTCCAATTACAGCTCCAGGTGATGCAGTCCCATCCTTCTTATTCCTCCTCCAGCCACCCTTGTTTGTGCTTTTGGGCCTGAACACTTGTACCTTGGTGGTACAACTTGTATCTTCTTGTCCTTGGTGTGCAGCAGGAAAAGGATTTGTTTTGTGTCCCTGCTCTGTGAAGAGAACTTACTAGCACTTAGTAACTGCACCCCTGGGCAGCACAGAGTCTGAAAAACACGAAAGCTGAAACTTAAGGAATCCATAGAGCTGCATGGTGAGGGGCCTGGCCTTAGGCAGAGGGTCCAGCACATTTCCTTATTGCAGCACATGCCACAAAGCTGATCTGCTTTGCAATCCCAACAAGAGAATATTAAATGGGTACCAAAACTGTTCACACCTGGTATCACTTTTTTTTTTCCAGATAAGTTTGAAAGAAAATTTTTAATAAACATATTTTGATGTGTTAGAACAGAGGTCAGGTGCATGGCAAGGCTGTACAGTAAATAAAGTTTGCAAAAGAGGCTGGTTTTGGAAATGAAGCTTATTATGTGAGTGTCTGCACTAAAGAAATGATCCAATCAGACTGAAGCAATTTCAATTTACTTTACAGCTTGTTGAGCAGAAAGCAAAGAACCTCATCTGCTTCCCCAGTGCCCAAAAAATACCTGAAAATGCCACAGTGAGCAGAATGGAAACACATATTTTAAAAGCCTAAACTAATCATCTGAAGTGATGCACTGAAGCATTTACAGGAACCTTTAGGAACTTTTGGATGCTCAGTTCTAAAATCTGACTAGAGTTAAAAAATAGAAACAATTCTTCTACAATTCAATTCCTTCATCCTACATTTTAATCTCTTTTTTAAACGAATAAAGACTAAGAAAATGAATTCTAATTCATGTAATTCCTAAAGCAAATTACAAGGGCAGGAAAAGCATAGCTTCCCCAAACCCCTCAAAACCATTAAATGCTCTAGAGGAGCGGATTACAAAAAAAAAAACCCCAACCTATGTCTTAAACCATCTGATTGTTTAAAACTTTAAAATATCTTACAAGTTACTGAATATGAAGTTCTGTTTTGGTTTGGTTTTAGAGTTGGGAAATATTTGTTCTGGGTTTGGGTTCCCCCCCTTTTAAACAAACATAGCCTTAATAACTAGATCAATCTATAGTTTCACTTGAAATTTATTTTATTTCTTCATATTTAAATATTCATTCAAGTTTATCAGCTATTGATATAAATTGGTATTTCTTTCATCTACTGATTGCCTTTAACCTTTGGAACAACACTTCTGTGCTCACAGACTCAAGTTAAAAGTATACTAAAGTCTACAAGCACCGAGTATTAAGGAGGAAAAAGTCACATAGCTGTTCAGAGAGCACTAATTTCCAGCATTTTTCCCATTTAAAATAAAATTTACTACGAAATTTATAACCACAGGTGAAATATGTCAGGTTTTCAGGCCACAAAGCTTCATGTTAAAACTTTTCCAGCTGTTTTCCATCTGTAATTACAGTATTAAAATACGTCAAGACTACTTTTGGCCACAATATTCTAATGAATTTTTGTCTGCTACTGCTCCAGGCATGTAGGACAAACAGAACATAACCTGGGGGGAGGACAGACAGCTGGCAACTTGCCATACAAGTATGGAAACAGAGGAGAGGGGAACATTTGTCTGAACAATAGTGAATAGGCTTTAGGAGCTCTAATGCTTAAATCATGATAGATTTTTTTCCCCCACCAACCAATAATCAGATTTTCTGAAAATAACATGATCGACTAATTACTGTGGTTTTAACATCAATTAACTGACCTTACATAAGCCTTTTGATTAAAACAGGTGCAGTTTCATAGTACAAAGCCACAGACTGCATGCATTTATGCTACACAAGATCAGCCAAGTACCTGACAATACACTGAATATGAGCTTTATCCCTGACATTAGCATTGCAGCTTTTGCAGCAGGTTACAATAAACTGATGTTAAGACCTTTGCACAGAAAAGAGATACATAAACTGACCTTTAATAAAAGACAGTGAAAAAAACAAGATCGTATCTCTGTACGTAGACACATTTTCAACAAAACCTGACATTTATCCATCATTTACTTCTCTAATTTGTCCCTGTTTGAAAAAGCAGGAGAACAGAAAGCAGGGGAGCAGCGAGAGCACACCAAGATGGGGTTCAGTGGGTGAGAGTACCTGAGGATCCTTGGGAGGTTCTGCGTCAGAGCCGGCACCCCCGTGGAAATGGAAAAGTGCACGAGCAGCAGAACAGAGAGCGACACCAGGATGGCAGAGTTAATGACCACCGCCCCGCCAACGAAGCCAAACACAAACAGCAGCATGCAGCCCGGATTCATGGCGCTGCGCTGGCATGGTGGAACGCCGGCTCCAAGAAGGCTACGCAGGGGCCAAGGGGGGATCTTTGTAGGCAAAGTCTGTCATTCAGCCGCCACCACAAAAACAATGCCATCAGCAGCAGCGGCGGCGTTCCGCTCTTCTGCAGCAGCTCCAAAGCAATGACATCACCGCCCTCCTCCCCCTCGCCGCTCCTCGCAGCATCGATGCAGCAGCGCAGAGCACGGCCAGCCCGAGAGTGCTTCTCCCTCCTTCCACGCAGGGTCCGCAGGCTCCACAGCTCCCAAATCTGCATAATCCGCTCCCAGCAAGCCCCGAGGATGGGCGGGTACCACGCACACACCTCCAGTGCCCCGCACACAAAGACGCAGCCAGATGCGGCCGCGCCACGACAGCCTCTGACATTCTCCCTGCTTGTCCCAACACAAACACTCCAAAAAGCTGAAATTGTTTAAGGCTGATTGATGTATGAGGAATATCTCAACGCTTAGCAGCACAACAGCAAAAGCCTCTTTCTATGGATTTCTACGCTGTTCTCTTAGCACATTCCAATCGTACAATAAATCTTTCTGATTCAGCCGAACCATTGTTGTAGGATTAAAGAACAAAGTCTTGCAAACACAAATGAATGGAATTTTTTTCTCATTTCAGGGTGAGAGACCAATAAATAGCTTACCTAATTCTACTGTGTGTTGTGGATTCTAGCTGATCAACCCCTGTTAGCTGATGAAGTTTGGTTCTTTCCAAGTGCTCCATATAATTGTGTATCATCTGTTTAAAAGGACAGAAACAGCACGAAATATTTAGTAACATTTACTTGTGCTACATACAGCTGCATAGCTCTTGACCAATATATTCTCCCCTTGTAATGCTAAATAATAAAAGCATTTAGAGATGTTAAAGAAAGAAAGAAAGCAGCAAAATTATACAGCAAGTAAAACTACAAACCAGAAGAGAATTAAAAATATTGGAGAACATCCTTGTACATTAATGCACAGGAAACATCCTAAGGGTAAAGAAAATGCATGCAATACCTCAAACATGAGTTTGGAAAAGAAGTACCACGTTCAAATCCCTTTTGGAGTCTGAGACCTCTATGTTCAGCAGATATCAGCATTTTTTACATGATACATAATAGGCACTATAGACCTAATTGCAAACTACTGTGAAGGTCAGACAATATGCTCCTCAAATATTAAACACTCTGAATCCACAGGCTAATAATCAGATTATTTCTGTAGGCAGAAATATGAAGTCCTCATTTCTTCTCCTTTTTTCTACTAAAATACAAATTAACTTCAGCTTTCTGTATTTTCTACAAGGGAAGTTTGGTTTTACATTATCTAGGCTGACATCTCATTAAAAGAACAGAGTGGCTGTGAATTTTTAGCACTCAAGATGAGCTCTGCTTGCAGTCTCTTTCTCACAAGAGACAAGCACAGGCCAACAGATACTCCTGCAATCATGACTTATTTAATGAGCCCCAACTCCCATGGCCAAAGGATGCTGCTGTCAGCATGTAACTGATGGAGGACACGCATGGGGAGAAGGACCAGGCATCACTGCATCATTCCAAGGGCGTCATTTGGACACACATCCCTGAACTTAAACTGGGAAAGCCTGAGAGAAGTTTATGTGCAATCTGGTATTTTTAGCACTTCCAACATTCACGTTCACAGATGAATAGGGCCCTAGGAACAATAAAGGAAGGAAAACCACAGGTGTATTGCAGAGGAATTTAATGTACTTTTTTTTCCTGAGACGTATTCATGTCACGTCTTAACAGCTTCCTCTAGGAAAAAAAAAAAACAAACAACAAACTGTTCTTTAAAGCTGTAATTTCTTCTACTATTCTACAAAGGGTATACAAACACTTCAGAATAGTGGTATTCAGGCATTTGTACAACCAGTTTATATAAACTTTTCTTTTGGGGGCAGCTGCACACATGAGTACTGAACTCAGCAGGACCTGGAAACCTACATTTATGTGTTACTCTCAAGACAGGTTTGATGTATCCGAGTTTGACCTTCAGATGTCACCAACCTCGGCTAGTGCCAGCTTCTAGCCAGCATTAGCTACATAGGAATAAATATTCTTACTCTCAGATTTTTCTGATCAAACAAACTGCCTTAAGACATCCTGACTGACAGTCTACAAATCACTAACTTATGTTATGTGCTGGTTACATACAGATGTCGCTGGTTTTCCCAGCATTCACCTGAACTAATAAAAATAATTAAGACCAGAACAAAATAACATGCTGTTGGGGGTGGGGTTTTCTTTCTTTTTTTTCCTTGTTACTTGTGGATTTTTTTCCCATTGAATCGCTAAGAAGCACTGATGGCTGGTCAGTCTCATTGGCCTGGGTCAGTCTCATCAGCCTTCGGAAGAGGACGGTGGAGCTGCGGCTTGGTGAAGGGAATTCACCGCTGCTGTGGGAGCCCAGCTTGGTCCTGTTTCTTCTTCTGTGAGTCTCTGCTCCTGGGAGCAGCCACTGCACTGGGACCTTGTTATTGCCTGCCGCCGTTTTCTTGGGTGTCCGGGGATCCTGAGCCTGCCCCTCTTTGCCTTGCTGGGAGCCGGGTCGCTGTTGTCCCGCCTCCGCTACTTCTTTAGCACTGCTCCGAGTTTCTTCACTACTCTGTAGCCTGCAACCCCTGCCAGCTGAGACCTCCCGTGTCTTCAGCCACAGCTCCACAGTTCCTGATCCATCCCTTCAGCCACAGCTCCGCAGTTCCTGATCCATCCCTTCCGCCAGAGCTCCTCAGTTCCTGATCCATCCCTTCCGCCAGAGCTCCTCAGTTCCTGATCCATCCCTTCCATCCCTTCAGCCACAGCTCCGCAGTTCCTGATCCATCCCTTCCATCCCTTCAGCCACAGCTCCACAGTTCCTGATCCATCCCTTCCATCCCTTCAGCCACAGCTCCGCAGTTCCTGATCCATCCCTTCCATCCCTTCAGCCACAGCTCCGCAGTTCCTGATCCATCCCTTCCATCCCTTCAGCCACAGCTCCGCAGTTCCTGATCCATCCCTTCAGCCACAGCTCCGCAGTTCCTGATCCATCCCTTCCATCCCTTCCGCCAGAGCTCCTCAGTTCCTGATCCATCCCTTCCCCCACAGCTCTGCAGTTCCTGATCCATCCCTTCCATCCCTTCCCCCACAGCTCCGCAGTTCCTGATCCATCCCTTCCATCCCTTCCCCTCTCGGACAAAGCCGCCATCCCCGCCTGCTCCCCGAGCCCGCCCCACAGCGCCCCCTGCAGCCGCGGGGGGATCATCGCCCCTGCCCCGCCCACCGGGAGCCACCAGCGCCCCTGCCGGCCGTGCCCGGAACTGCACCAGAGGGGAAAGGGCCGCGCTCAGGGAAGCGCTCCTGGATTCCGGTTCTGTTTACTATTAATGTTATTGCTGTTTGCTTGCCTTGTTATACATACTAGTAAATAACTGTTATTCCTATTCTCATATCGTTGCCTGAGAGTCCCTTAATTTCAAAGTTATAATAATTTGGAGGGAGGGGGGTTGCATTCTCCATTCCAAGGGAGGCTCCTGCCCTCCCTAGCAGACACCTGTCTTTTCAAACCAAGATACACGCTATTTTCAGAGCAACATTATATAATATACTTGGACTGCTGTCAAAAGCTTACAACATTTATCCTCCAACAAAATGCAGTGTTTCACCAGACCATCCCATTTATTTTCTGATTTTTAATGCTTGCTCACACAAAGAGGCAAACAAAAGGACTGAAAGCTCCACCTTCAACTATCCACAGTTTTTTCCATTTTAACCAAGCAGCCAGAACTAGATGTTCCAGTTGTTCATTTGCATAGTTTTACACAAATTTATTATAATGCAGATACTTTAGAAATTTGGAGAGGGGGGAACCCCAAGAGTGCATAACTTTGAAATGCACATGAGACCATTCTGTACTCGGTTCATTATTCCCTCATCATGGGAGGAAGATATTGCTGACCTGCCTACAAACACTCTCATTTGCAGCACACCAACTGATCTCTCAAAGTAAAATTTTAAGTAGAACAACTGCTGTGTTTTCAGCCAGTGAACAGAAGATGAGTGTCTAGTACCTCTCCAGGGAACTGCTAACACATGGGAAAAAATAACAGGGTCAGTAAAACCCACACAACTTTCATGTTTTGCAAAGGACATGGTTTTAACATACTCTCTTCCCTCTTCTCAGTCTGCTCTTTTGTTTACTGAAGTGTCTCATCACATTTATCACCCACAGAGGCTGGAGGGCAGGTCAATTTAAAGACTGTTCAGCTTATATTGTTCTACACTAAAAAAGATGCTGATAATAAAATAAGCAAATCTGTAGATCCCATACTTCAGCATGCTGCACATAAGTTATAGGAATCCAAAAATAAAACGAAAAACAAAACAGTGCTGCATGGCACTTAAGAGTCATAGACTCATAAGGTTCTATGTGCATGTGCAGTGCTGCACAGCAATTTCTCCACAGATCCAGGCTCCATGTGACTGGTGTCCAAAAAATCAGAACAGCGTTACCACCACGTAAAGCCCATTCTCTGCCTCAACCCAGGGTCCAAAGGATAGAAGTTGACAATATTAGAATAGTGTCCACAAGGAAAAGAGTTCCTCATCCTCCCTCCCCACAGGATGGGGAGCTCCACAGCTGGTGCTGTAGAGTCATAAGAAGTGGTGTGTGAATTCCCAGCTCCCACAAACTTAATTTGAAGGTTGAAGTAATAAATACTGCAGCTTCTTGGGAAGTAAGCCCTCTCTAACTGCTCAAACGCAATAAAACTTTGAAGACTCACTCCAAAACCACTGGGATTTGAACCAGATGACATTCAAAAATCTTCTGAATCTAAATGACCCTCGAGCCTTGGCATATCCATGAAGATCCAAAATTATGTAAGAAATTAATGCACTAGAATACTGAATTAATGCACTGGAATACTGACGGCTCAAAATCTGATTAGAAGTTCTGCTGTTTTGAGATTATTCAGCTGTTGAAATAAAAAGGTTTTAGTATTACTGACAATTTAAAAAGAGACTTAAATGGATTGAATTGCTCCCCACTCAGCACAATTTTAACTGAAGTTATGCTGGAGGACAGATGATAAATAATTAACTATGTCTACCCATCCTCTCTTCAATACAAGCTGCAGTCAATATTTAATCATCCATAACCTTTCACTATGGATAATTCACTCTGCTGCCCACAAAGTCCACAAGTATTTTGAATACAACCAGTTGTTCCAAGGACCAACATCATAAACACAGAGCACTTCAGCATTGTTGTAATTAAACACATTGCTCAAATTGCTCAATTATGATTAGCTGAGGGGATTAAAGATAAACTCAGAACTTGGAAGAATTACCTTAGCTAACAGCATTTCACAGTTCAGGTGTTAATGATTTTAAGGCACATGTACAAACCAACTACAACATGCTTTTGAACACATTACAGCATGAATGTGAAATCAGTTTCCTTTGAATGCAATGTCTTTCCACCCCATAAAAATACTCAGACTGGTTTCCTCACATGGCACATGACAAGTTTTACAACTGCAGAAGTGTTAAAGGTTTTTCTACATCTTAAACTTCGGTACTCAGTAAAAGACAATGAACATCCTGGCACTCATTTCAATTTCTACCCTTACAAATACAACCACTCCCAGTGTATACAAGCCTGGCACTTGTCACAAAATGTGGATATGCCATGTTGGGGATGTTGTTACCTACACCTTTGCTTTAACCAGGTTGAGAGCATCTCCTTTATCCATTCCTAGCTCTTTCGCTCCTCCTTCCTTTTCATGTCACTGCTTTAGCTCCCCTGGACAGGTTTTAGCAATTCTTTGGCTGTCAGACCAGGCTCAGTGTTACAGCCCTCGCTGCTTATCCTGCAGATCCGATCAGGCTGGGCACAACCAGCTCCTCCCTTTGGGAATGTGCACCCAACTGTGTGTATACAGATCTTTCTCTGTCCCACATAATCTAGATTTATTTCTAGAATCTCCTTTAATTCAGTATCAAAGTCCTAAACATACTTCCATGTAAGTACCTTTTTACCTTTCAGGGTTTGTAGTGAGTTTCTCACCTAAGTAAAAGCACCATTCCCACTGGAGAGCTTGATGCATCTTCATGCACACACAAGATGCTGTTGCTGACAGATACATTAGTAGGTAAAGATGTTAAATCCAGGTTTTATAGATGAAGCTGTTAATGCCCAGGATAAGGCTTTAGCAAAACTGTTTGCTTGAACTGATATCCAAAGTCTAATCTCACAATGTGACAGCTGCCCGTGCTTAGCTATAATTGTAAATAGACACCTCCACTAGCCCTCTCCTCCTGCCCAGGGACTTGCTGGGGATATGTTTATCCTAATGAACCTGACAAAGTCCATTCCCAATGCCAGAGCCAGGCTCACTGTTCTGTCACATTGTATCAGTGCAGAACACAGAAACTTCCATGGCCCAATTATGCTTCATTAAACTAAGCCCATATTCTGTGTGTCAGGGAAAGATATTGAACCACCTCAGCCTGGAGTTTCCCAAAGGAGAAAAAGAATAACTTCCTTAAATAGAGAAAAAAGGTTTATTTTGGAAACCTGTGCAGAGAGAGGCCACAGGTATTAGTCAATTCTCCAGCAGATCTCCAGCAGTATTGCTTTGCTTCAGCTTCCCAACAGAGTAATAAACATAAAAGCCTTAGCCAAGCCTTTAAAAAGCCAGTGTCATAGTTACAAAGTTATGCCCTTTAGCTCTGCAGGAAAAGGAAAGTAAGATCCTTTACCTCCTACTCAGCAGTCAAAACCACCCTGAATGGTTTGCTCTGAAAGAGGCACCAGCAGCAGGGCATCATCTCAGCAGCAAAGGCAAAAACCCCTCACAGGTACAGAGAGCAGACAGGCCTGCTTTTATCCAGGCACGAAAACAAGCCAGATTCTATTAAATAGAACAGTACTTGAGATACAAGAGGCAACTGACAGAATTCCTTTCTAAGTCAAAGTGCAAAGATTTGAAGACTTTTGTGTTAGACCACTGTCAACCATTCTGCTTTCCAGCACTTGGCTGTATGATGGCTTCCTGCATCATCTTTACAGTCAGAGAAAGATGAAAACAAGACTTTGTATAGAAGTTCCACCTCAGGAACTTCAGCACACTGCTTTGTCACTAATCTTAGCTGAGTGTTAGAGCAGAATATGATCAGAACAAGATCAAAACCCACTGCAAGCACAGAAAAGACAAAGAACCAGAGCACAGAAGTCAGAATATGTTCAGGCTGTTCCATCCATCCTGTTCTGACCAAACATTTTATCCTCTTCACTACCTGCTACACCCCACCTTCCAATCTGCCATCTCAACTGCTCAGGTTCTCACACCCTAATCCATTTTAAATCAAGCCAGTTAGCCCAAGCACAGCCTTAGTGGGAAGGAGGCTTAATGGGATACCCTGCACCCACACCAACCAGCCCAGCTCCCTCTCCAGAGAGCAGCAAGGCAGACACTGATTTAACAGAAGGGCAATGGAGGGCAAAGCCTGTCCCAGCCAGGGCAGCCCTGCTTACTCTGCAGCTGCAGACACCTCACACTGCTGGGCAGGCTGGCGCTGCAACTGCAATGCAGACCCTGTCTCTGGCAGGCTAAGCTCCAAGGAGAACTCCTGCTCTCACCACAACACACACACTGCAGAGAGGGATTGATTCAGCTCTCTGCTTCACACCCCTGGTAGAACTCCCCAGGGTGACTCAGTTTCAGTAGGTCTTGCTCCACTGGGACTGAAAATGGGTGACATTCCCTGGGGTGCTGAGCCAGCACCTTTGCTGTGCAGTGAACTCCAGCAAAGGCAGCCACAGACAGGTGGGAAGGGCTGAAATGTGGGAATTGTAAAGGACATGGATACAGAACCTCAGGCCAGGATTTGGAAGAGAAAGACATCCAACTCTGAAATATTCATCAGTGAAATAAAGAATGAGGTAGAGTGGAAGGTGGAAGGAAACAAATAATGAAGACAGAAGAGAGAAAACTTGCTAGAAATTAGGACTGCAAAAAATGCAGTCACATCGCATCTTTAACAGGACATCCACCAAAGTAAGCATCTTAGACCTAAATTTAAAAAAATAAAAATCTTTCTAAATGAACTCTTCATAATTTGGTCAATTGAAAGAAAAACAATTGCCATTTCAGTAAGTACCAAAGATGGATCACTTGTAAAGACAACTGTGAAGTGGACTCAGAAGGAGAGAAGTATCCCTTCCTTGTAGAACATGGAAGAAAAAAGTTTAAGAACCAAGTATTTGATAGAAATATTTGATCCAATAAAACTGATAAACCTAAATGCTGAAAGAAAGTTGGATATCTGCCAAAATACCTTGCATTAAAAGACAAAAGTTACTACACAGACCTAAAGTGTTAGATTGGAAAAAGAGAAATTGTCGGGAAAAAGAGAAGCCAGAAATCACAAAGGGAACAGGGAGTTGGGCATTATTATCAGCCAGGCCTTTCCAGTTCCCAGGGATTTCCATCCCTGAATCTCAAACATCCACCAGATACAGCATTAAAATGCTGAGATGCTCTGTCCTTTTAAGGAGGTGCATCTTTGCAAGATTCACTATGGTCTGGAAAACAAAGAATCAAGGAAGCAGTCATATTGAATGGGAGGAGTACAGAAAATAGGAGATCTGATTTTAGGAGAACAGAGGTATGGATATTCCATGGTACACTACAAATTATTTGTTTATGAAGAAAGGATAGTCACCCCAGTAATAGTAAAGCCCAAGGAAAAATCTCTCCCTACACCAAAGAAAGTGAAATTAAGATGTAAAAGCATTTAATAAATTGGAATCAAACCAGCAGAGGCTGTTGTCCATTTTGGAGCAAAACCTATGTAGAAAGATATTCAGAACACGTCATAGGCATTTCATTGAATTAATGGTGTCCAATACATTTAACCTTGAACTCTGTGAAACAGGATTCAGTAAAAATCTGCCAGTTCTATTGTGACAGAAGCCACAGGTTCTAATTACAATAACCAGAACACTCTGAAGCACTTCCAGATCAAAAGGATCCCAAACCTCAGGGGCAACATTAAGATTTGTCACTTCTCATTTTACTTCGATTTCCAGTTTTCAACAGATGTGCCATTCTGAAGTGACTATCTAGTAACAAATGTGATTTTAAAAATGCTATCATTTCATTAAATATATGAATACTTTTAAGAGCTTCAGGAGTCTTGTCACACAAGCGCTACAGACTGGTCATGGCTCCAAGTCACTTTTCAGCTGCTGTCACAATAAAACACTTAAGGTTGCTGAAAGCATTTAAGGTAACCAAATCTGACAGCTGTATCTGCTTCCCCTTTCCCCACATGGGTTTCTTGGATGGGAGCAGTCAGTATAGCATTGGTGACTTTGGCAGCAAGAATCTAAAACCAGATCTCTGACTTTCCAAAGGCAGAGCAAGGAGAGTAAGGAGAAGATGCTCAAGTGGGATTCCACACTGATCAGAATAATTCAAAGGACTTGGTGACTTCCTCACTAAAATGTGTATATGACTTAGGCAGTAAAACATTCCTGTATGGGAAACTTGCTACTGAAAACTGAAGCATTGCAAGTCCTGTTTTTATACTTTCAACCAAACTTAAACAGTGTGGCTCTTATTTATTTAAATTAACAAATTCAAACTTGTTCCATCTTCATTAGCAAATCCCATTTTCAACAGCTATCAATAAAGTATGGCAGGAAACTCTTTTAATCACAAATCCCAGTAGGCCAGGTTTTGAAAGGATTTGTTCCTTCAACAGTACAAATAAAACCAACACAAAAAATTGATGGAAAGAGCGGGAAAATGTAGTTTCTATTTCTTTGAAGCTTATTAGTGTGTTTTGAAAATTTGCCTTTGAAATACAGAAGAACAAATTCCTTTTAAAAACCTCAGTATCTGACAAAGCTATAAAAATGACAGATGTGTAATCAAACATTGAGAAATCAACACTTAGATGTGAATGAGGAAAACTACATCACCAAATAAAGCCTGGTTACAACTCAGGGTACAAACCAAAATATTCAATAATTTTCCCAATTGCTCACAACAAAAGGTTTTCCACAGATGTACATTTTTACAGAGATCCCCAAATCATCTTGGTGTAACAACCCACCTCTGTATGTCTTGAATGAAGTGCATTGTATTCCTTCTTGAGTTCTGCCTCCCGCTCCTCAAGTCTGCTAACTGGAAGAAAAAGAAGAAAAAAAAATTCAAACTAATTTCAGAGTTCTAGTAAGTGAGACTGACTTCCCTGGGACTAAGCAAGGAGATCAGAGTATTTCTATTAGTGAATAACACAAAGCAGGATAAAAAGTATGTCAGAGTCTGTGTTTTTAAGCTCTTACCACTGAGCTTTCTAAGTACATCAACAGCAGCACAATCTTGCAATTTGCATTCCCCTAAAGAGCCCAAGCCCTATTTTCCCCTGCTGATTGCTAGGCCAGTGAGAGAGGATTTTTCTGTTCAAGGCCAGCTTACTGCTCCCCCCAATCCAGATTGTTTCACATGGAAACCACAGGAAGAAGCAGAGGCCACGTCACCCAATCCCAGCCATGTAGCTAAAGTCCTACCTCAGTTCCCTAAAACACATCCACACAGTTTCCAGAGGTTTTAACCAGGACAAACATAGGCAAGGTACTTGTTAAAACCGGTTCAAGCCCTATGTGGTACAGAAATTAAGGTTTCTGCTGGCATTCACTCACACTTCACTGAGCATTAAGGCAATAGATCTAAAGACAGAAAATATTTGAATACTTCTGTGGGTATTCCAAGAAATTAAAAATACATCTAGCAGATTTAGAACTTTAGACAGTAAGTTCTTATTAGAGGGAGACAAAACAAACTGAGCAGCTCAGCTCATCTGTGCTGTGTTTCAGCTCAGACGAAACCGAGCTGAAACAAACTGCGATATCCCAATGCAATTAATTTTCAGAAAAACTAACAGAACTCAGAACCTTCTATGCACAAATTATTGTGTCATTCAAACACAAACTATTTTTGCTGCTTAGATGTGAATTCCATCTTTTTATTCAGGTATTTGTCACAGTATTTATGTGACATAAGTATGTGTATCACATTGTGTAACTGACTTTATTCTACTTGCCATGTTTAAATGTCCCCGGGAAAGTTTAAATTTATAGCTCTATGTTTCTAGAGAGTCATTGCCAGACACACATTATCTGAAGACAAATACCAAGATCTTCTCTGCCATTTGCATATTTTCAAGTTGCCAACTGGGTCTCTTGAAAATTAATTCTCAATATACCATTTATTTTTGATCTATATATCTGTATTTTGGCACAGTATTTTATCGTAAGTATGTTTTAATGGAAAAAACTCTTTGCCCGAGTCAAATGCTAGAACCAAAATACATAATTGTCTACTCACTCAAATGTGTATAAACATTCTGAATTCCTGATCTAATCTTACTCTTATAAGAACATCAAGTTCCTTGACACAACCTTTTGAAGTCCACCTATAAATATCTGGTCAAAATATTACATCAAATATTATTTATGACATTGCCAGATCGAATGCTTCCATTTCTGCCCTGTTATTTAATGGAACAAAAGCTCTTTGGATCAAATAGCAGCAGGGGAGGCACAAGTATCTATAACACAACACAGAGAAAAATGTATTTTACACCACAGTGCATGTATCTAAAAAAGACATTTATGTGATGCAGAACACTACCGAATGGAAGAGTTCAGTCTACTGTTTTGAGGTACAAGGTGTTCTTGGTAAGAGACTACAGAAACAAGAGTCAGAACTCAAAATTAACAAATCTATGATGTGACAGACCATATTTGATCCAGTATCTTTGCCTGACTGACATCCTAGTCATAAGCTGTGAGATGTTAAACAGCTGCTGATCAGAGACACTCAGCAGCTCCCACGTGAGCACATCGTGCCCAGGCTGTGTACCACAGCTCCCAGAGGATCTCCCTGGTAACCTTTCCGCTGTGCTAAATCTGCTTTGGGAAAACAGGAGATCAGAAAGTGCAAACTGCATGGCTGATGGGCCTCGTGTTTGCTGAGACCAGCTCCCCCTCCAACAGAGGGGCCTCCCCACTGCCCTGCGCTGGATAGCAAAGCCTCAGCTCAATTCCTTTTTAAAACCTCAATATCTGACAAAGCTATAAAAACGACAGATATGTAATCAAACATTGAGAAATCAACACTTAGATGTGAATGAGGAAAGCTACATCACCAAATGATGCCTGGTTACAACTCAGTGTACAAACCAAAATATTCAATAATTTTCCCAATTTCTTGCACGGAGCTCCCACACAAAGCAGGGTGATGCACCCAGCTTTGTTCAGTGAGTTCATATTTAGACAGTGCAGCCAACTCCAGGGATGAATTCTGCAAGTGGATTCTGGGAAAGTACTCAACAGTAGTCTAATGAAGATTAACATCACATCAGGTGTTACCAACACCCTGCTTTGCAGCTGCCCAAAACCAGCCTTCAGGAAATCCACAGAATTTCCCACTGCTATGGATACAACACACGCTTGCACAGGGGTTGAGCTTCCATAAAGAAGCACACCACTTTCTTCTCCATCCATGAAGAAAGAAATGCTTTAAAATGTTTTAAAATTTTAATTGCCCAGTTATAATTGTTCCTCCAATCAAGTCATTGAAGACAAATGTACATAGCTAGTGATGCTGCAAAGTCAAGGGGGATCTCTCCATTAGACCTGACCACTAGGTCTTTTTCATTAGGTTTTCAGTAGGAACAAAGGTTAAAACAATTAAGGGCCCAGAAGATGATATAAGTGACATTAAGCACTTTCTTCTGGAAGTCATTTCCAGCTGTGCAATACATCACATTTCTAGAGCTGGAAATTTCAGCCAGAAGAGGATGTACACTAAGTTACATACCCTCAACAGACACCACATCAACCGTCCTCAGAACTGGTTCTTCCAATACCAGCAGGATGAGACACAACACCAGAAATCAATTCTACCCAAAATATGCCTCCCATCAAGCCAAGATCTTGCCAAAACAACCAACACAATACACTTTCTTTTTTCAATTAAACACTGTGCAAGAGAACAGATATTCCCCAAGGATCAGAGATCACCCACTGACTTGAACATGGAGTCAGAAGAATTTTGAGGAAGACCACCCAATTCTCACCCCAAAAACTTTGAGAAACTCAAGTCACTATTAAAGGAATATTCCCATCAGCAGGAAGGCGAATCTAAATAGGAGGGCAAAACGCCTTTCACTGGCACCCAGAAACATATTTTAAACTGAACTGTCACCAGTTCCATTTTGATACATCAACATACAAAGGACTGGAGGTCTGGCCCTGATAACACCCCAAGAAAGGAGCTGTGTGCCAGCACTGCCTGCCACATGCTGGACTGACCAAGTGCCAACCAGACATAGTTCCTATCAGTTTGACTTAAGTAACAATACAAAAAGTTTCTCTGATATTTCAGTCTCAGACTTTTTTCCACTAAGATGTCAAATTCTTATGGCTGGATGATAAAATTAGTTTGATTATATATATATATCCTAAAAGCAAAAGTATCCATTGTCACCGTTGCAATGTGGCTTTACAAAGCCTTGTTACATCAAGGAAGATCTTACATTGCAAGACTACACTGTTTAAGACAATACAGGTGCAAAATATAACATGCAACAAAAAAGTTGCACTGGTCACTCTCAGAAGCTTATGTGGAAAAAAATACCAAAGGTCTTCAAGCATCAGTATGAGCATAAAATGCAAATATTCTAGTGCTTTTAGGCTGATAAGAAGGCATCCCCCTGAAACATCACCACAAACTCAAACCCAAGGCCTAGTGCGAACTTCTCCAGCACTGTCCATGTTCTAACACCTTTAACGACCTGAGGTACCAATCTTGATCAAAGTTCTCTCACAGAAGATCAATTAAGCCTAAAATGGGAGATCAAACATAATAGTAAACTAGAGAAACTGGAGTTTCTGTCTACCGACAGCATTATGAGGAATCAGGCAGCCAAGCTGCCCACCCTGCCTGTTGGAAAGTCAGAGCTTACCTCCCAAGTCTGATGGCTTTTACCAAGTTTGGAACCCTTCATCTGTATGTTGTCCTCTGCCTCAAACTCCTGATAAGCCTGAGGGGGAGAAAGAGAAACAGACCTGCTAGAATGGCAAATCCAACCAGCGTGATGCCTTCAAGAGGAATTACAAGTTCCTCCTGCACAAGCCAGGACAGAGATCCAGCTCATTAACGAGCCTTTCCTGGCACCAGGACTGTCTGAAGACTCTCCTAGAACAGCTTTCATCTGGCTGTACTCTTTAATGCAGGTCCCACACCAAAGTTAAGATGTAGATCCAGAAGGACCTTATGACCTCCTAAGTAGTTGCCAAAGAGCACACACATCACTTGTGGTCTGAAAAGAAGACTGAGCTATCAAACAAGTGTTTACCCTGGAAGTGGTAAGACCTGCAAATCAAACCAGCACAGAAAACTGATTTGTAAAACGAGTGAAAAATTCAACCCCTTGATAAGATCATCTTCAAGTAGCTCTTACACTGTGAACTACAGGTCTAGATCTCAGTTTAATAAGTAGGGCACTTGAAATTATGACAATAATTTAGCTGTCAAGAATGCTCTGTTGATAGCAAGTATCAACACATGCAGCAGCAATGCTCTTATCCCTGACACTTCTGGACTGTTCAAGTTTGCACATCTCAGGCACACAAAATCCCTGCAATTTGTTACCAAAAACCCGACACAAAACTTAAAAACAAAACAAACCCTAAACTTCTTTAAACATTCTGCTACAACATTTAATATAAAGACAACCATATGCCAGGATATCTCTCACACAGACTGAAACTCAAACAATCAAGAACATATACAAGAAACTTCTACACAAAATAAAGTCAAAAATCCAACTTCTTGCCTGCTCTCTGCACAAAGAAGTGTTTCTGTGAGAAGACCTTTGACTGCTTTGCAAACAGTGGGATGCTCCATGTATACACTTGGCTGTTGAAGCAAGCCCCTGTCTGAGAAAATCTACATGAAGTCAGTGTGGACACAGAAGCCTTAGCAGACTGCATTTGTTTTAAAAGCAAGTGAAAATTCAGGAATGTAAGATTCTAAGAGACATTTAAAGTAATTTTCTTAATTACTGTAATATTTTGAGCAACAGAATCACTATAACAACCAAACTCCAGTACATAAACTACAATACTCTCTTAATTTAAAAACACACATGAGCAGTTAATTATACATCAGTGGATCCAAGCTCTTCTCACTGCTTTTGCTCAGGTATATTAACAGCTAAGCTCAAAGCGGGCCAATCACTGCTCTAATTTCCTGCTCCATTTTATTTTAGCCTTGAGTCCTGTAGTTTGGCTTGGCGCCTGCTCTGGAGCCAGCTGTACCCCCTGCTCCATCTAGTGGGCTGCTGGCTCCCAAAACCACACAGACAGCAGGTCTTGGGATCAGCACTGGGCAGCCAGGAAAAGCACTGGGAAATGCACAGACAGGAGAGAAGTCTCCCTTTCCAGCACACCCTGATACTCTTGCTTCTTACAAAAGGATGTTTCAGGTGTAGTGACTGATACCTGAGGCACAGTGTAGCAAAGGGCAGGGGAATCTGCCTGGTAAACAAAACTGAGATAATGATGAACATCGTGAGAGATGAGGAACACCCACACTGAGAACATACTAGCCAACAGTTCCGTTCCACATCTGCTAATCAAGAAATACAAGAACTCAAGCCACTCTGTTCCTCCTTTGCTGGAAATCAGATTAGTTCTGCTGCTATCAGTCTGTGAAAATGAAGTAGGAACAATCCAGATCCCCATTAAACAAACCCAAAGTTTACAACTTCTTTCCAGGATCTATTGAAAAGCTTTCTCGTATTCCTTGAGATAAACACCAGCTGAGCCATCCCTAGAAGTAGAGTTCACTGACAGAGCTGTTTCACACCAGTTTAGTTATTCACATCACCATCTTTGCAGATACACAAATCAAATCTCAAAACAATTTTCTGGGAAGTTTCTGTTTCTGTTAAACTTCACAGCTGAAAGTTCACATCAGAGTCTCCCTGTTAACTACAGATCCACATGAGCTGCACGATATCCCACGTGCAGATAGCTCAGATATTGGATGCCTTCAAATTATCCATGAGTGTCTGTCTGCCTGGATATACAGAACAGCAATGCTGGTGTCCTGAAAGCTCAGAGGAAAATCAAATATCAAATAACATCTATAGAACACTCGCAACAAAACCTGGTCTTGCTTTTTCTCTTGAAGCCAATGGAAGCATTAGCTTCTGCTTAGCTTCTGAGAAAAACAGATTTTTTTAGGTCAGCTTCCAAAGCATTTGTCTCATATCCCAAATAAAACCTTCAGTAAGCAATAGCTGCATAGTGTCACCTGACACGGGAAATACCATCATCCCAAGAGTTGTGTCACAACATTTACAGCTTCAAAAGCCAAGAGCTGTTTCTTGGGATTATACTTGTTTGGGGTTTGTTTGTTTGTTTTGTTAGGTTTCTTTTACAAATGTAGTTTTCCCCCAAATGTAATCTGTCTTGCATACAAAGCTCAAGTTTGATAAACGCAGGTATGTAGATATATCTATTGTCTTGTCAAATGCAGTTTGTTATCTTCGTTGTACTTTAGCATTAGGCAGATCCAGAAAAGGAGCAAAATCTTTCAACTCCCACAGCCTACCACCTCCATCAGAAAGCACTTCAGTCATGCAGACGTTGTGTTTTTCAGATTCTCTAATAAATAAGTTACTCCAAGAATGATTCCTTCAGAAAGCTTATGCCAAAGCTGTTCCATTCCTGTAGTAAGTCAAAACATACTAGCCATTTTTTACTCCCAAAATTTTAATTAACTTATAGCCTGAAATACATAAAGAAAATTGACATTCCCAGAATGAGAGGCAAGGAAGGAAATTAAAATAACCTCTGTAGCCCCTCCCCCAGAACTCAGTGGAACATCCCATGAGCTCTGAGAAGATCTTATCCCTTCCTGAATTGGAGACTGAGCACTATCAGTATCCCAGCAGTATCATGTGCCTTCACAGAGCACTGCTGGACAAATGAGTGTGTATTGCTATCACAAGTTTTTAACAGCCCTCTATCTTCCAGGTGCAGGGTTGACATTTCAAATATTTTAATGCTGCAAAAAAATTACAAGTAGAACTACGGGGTCTCACAGCAGCAAAGACTTGAAATAATATGAAAGTCAGGTATTTTCAAGTTCTTGTAAGAAATATTTAAGATTATATCAAAGACTGGCATTGGCCTCGGATACACCACTGCAAAACAGAAGAATGTTATTTACTGAACACATGGCATTATTGTGTTCACAGGTGCCCTCTGTAGCTGAGAAGGAAGAAATGACATGAACTCTAGATAAGTCATAAACCCAAAAATAAACGTTTGCCAACACTCAGTAAAAGTTTACTATAGACACACAGCAAGAACTTCTAAAAACTCTGCCTGCACCAACAAAATTCCTGAACAAATACCCAGGAACTTCATGCTATTTAACTTGTTTGCCTTTCCACACGGCACAGACCCCAAAAGCAGGCACTGCCCTCCCCTCTCTCTGTCCAGGTACTGCTGAGGCCACATAAGGGACAGGGGCAACCCAGGGAACATTACAGCCAAGAGCAACAGTGCAAAACAAGCTGAAAAACTGGATCACAAGCCAAGCAGCTTCATCAGTGTCGCACATTCCTGTGCTTAAATAGAAGCTGCAAATCCTTCTGCCTCTGCTCTCCTTTAGGCAGCTGTAAAGTTTAATGAATTATCCCAGGGTGCATATATTGCACCATTTTTTGGAGCAAACTTGACTTGGGCAGCCACCACAGCCCATCAGCTACCAGGCCTGAGTGCTACACCTCACACAGGAGTGGTAACTGCAGTGCATCCGCTCCCACCACTCAGGAGTTCATCATCTGCTGGCTCCCAGGCCTCCCAGTAAAGTCTTGCTGTCATCTCCTGCTCTTCCCACCTCCTCCTAAGAAAGAACAGAGCATTTCAAGGCAGTTCACTCATCTGGCAGCAACTGTTTCAATTTCTGCTGGTGGGTGGGGAAGAAGTCAGTGAACAACAGGAACTCAGCAACTCGTTGACACAAAATAACCTCCTGATTTCCCTTCTGTAATTTCCAAAGGCAGCTTTATTCCGACCTACCTGGCTGAATACATGGCTATGGATGCAATCTCACACGGTAAATTTAAGTGCAAGAAATACCTTTTTTTTCTTTTGATTTAGGATGACAATCACTTAGACTGCACAAACAAGCACTTAAAATTCAGGACATAACAACCATAACTTCTTGAGCAATTTTAACTGGCACACAGGTTTAAGCACATACAATAAAGCTGAACTCAACCATGTAATGTAAGAGCTGCCTGGATGGCAAGTCTTTATTAAATGCCCAGCACTGACAGTGTTCAAGAGAACGAGTCAAAACTTTTTAACAGACAAAACTTGTTCTCACAGGCTTTGCTTATCTGAGGAAAAACACACAGAGTACAGGCAGCCTGCAAGAAGTTCTGTAGGTAAAATATGACACAGAACCACGTTGTACCTGTTTTTCATTCCAATCAATTACTGATGTCACTGATGTTGTGATCTCACTCTGTACTCCAGAGCCAGGTTTTATTTGCTTACTTGCACTGTGCCAGACATTTGCAACTCCCATTACCAGTGATAACACTGCCACTGTTTTGAATGTTGACGTGGTAACACAGTTGGCAATACCAGAGCCTAATTTAGATGCACAGGCAGTACTATAGGAAGTAGAAGAGAAAAAGAAATATAGCTAAAAGGCTTGGAGTTTAATTAAAATGACATATTGGTGATTGGGATGGTACAACACGCCAGTTGTTACCTGGACTATGAAACAAAACAAGGTAATGCAGTAAGGTTAAGCTGCTTCACAAATATAGACACTTGTATGGTTTTCATACTTCAGAAATTTAGAGCACTAAAAAAACCAGTTTACTTGCATAATATTCACTAGATTTTCAACAAATGTGCTTACATCCCCTTTGATCTTGCTCTGCGCATCAGCAGCGTGTCAAATCTTCCCAGCAGCCTTTCATGTTGTCCCAGACAGCTTATCAGAGTCAAGAATGAGCAAACTCAGTGTTTAACCCAGCCCTATTGTTTCTCCAAATATACAATTTCACCATCATAGAAGGTTTTTCTCCAATAAAAAGATTTTTTTTCTCCAATAAGTAGATTTTGGAACTGTCTAAAAGTCACTGCTCTATCACTAGACCTTTATGTAGTTATGATAACTTTTTTCAGCAACATTACTTCTTACATAAAATGTGGTTCTAGCAACCTTCAGTGCTTCTGTGGGAACAATTGAGTTTCTTGGGCAAATACTTTCACACCAACAGACTCACAGAGCAACATAAAATGGTGCTATCAACACACAGTAAATGTAATTTCTATTAGAGAAACTCAGGTATGTTGCCACATACATTGCCAGAAATGCAACTGAATTTTCTCTTTCGTGGAACCACTTTGTCCTGTGGATTGCATTAACAGAATAAAGCCATGGCCTATAGGACAAGATGCAATCTTGATCCATAATCCTGTTGTCAGAGAGCAGGGTCTCCCATGAACAAGCTGTTTGGGCTGTGTGTTTAGAGCACAGGCCTTCTAAAAACAGTGTTTTAGTTTTACCAAAACAGACCACCCAACTCCTGCTACAATGTTTTCTTTTCACCTCTTGGGACATACACACACAACTCCATTTCACAAGAATCACAGGGTTTCTGGTACAAGTCTCTACAATTATCCAGTTTAGCCTGACTTCATCTACAGAGAGACAATCCTGGGAAATAATCACCCTGGTCTTTGCTTCATAAACTTGAAGTGCTCCTTCATCCCTGCCTGTACAGAATCTGGGAATATTTGAACACTGGATGAAGCAGATGATGCCTCTAAGATTTGCCAACACCATTCTGAACTGTCGAAATTTCAGTAAAATTCTGCCCTAAATGCCACCTACATTCATCTTAACACTCTCAGTCTAATACTTCTGCCCTGCTTTAGACTCACTCATGCCACTGAAAATTAAACTTTACAGAAAAATGTTAGAGCTCCAGCTGGAAAAGAGCTGTAACTTGCTGTGTTAGGGGCAGGAAATGTGGCTGAGCAGAAAAAATGGAAGAAAGAAGAGTGAAAAGGGGCTGTTTTGACAAGTGGCACTGCTTTTAGAAACTGGTCATCTCTCAGCCTCATCACAGTCTCACTTTACACCCGTGCAGGCCCCAGCAATAAAGGCTATATATTAACTGATGAACACACCAGTCTCACATCAACAGAAGGTGGCTCAGAAGCTTGAAGTATAAAAGAAGAAAAACTGATGATGAAGTTTCATTCAGTGACTGTGTGGCTGGATAAGAAGCAGCCCAGCAGAATAAACTACTATATATGTAACTTCAAGCATTTCAAGACAACTGATCACTCTTCTTTTTCCAAAGTTTCCAGAAGTTTTTTTTTAATTACACAGAACATCTCCAAAAAGGGAAGTGTTCTCCCTAAACATTTTTCTATAAAAAGTAAATGTCTCATAGAAATAAATAATTCAGCAAAAATTTATATTAAAGTTAATGAGAATCACCATCAATGCTCTTCTCATCCCAGCTATGCTTCTAAACCTGAAGAATATTTTAGCATAGACAACAGTTTAATAGGAAGAAAATAGCTTATTTTACCATCACTGAAAAGGAAGTACTCTAACCATCTCCTGAAGTTGCTAAATGTGAACACTGCACTGTCTAAAAGGCAAACAATGCAAGCAGGATACCAGAAGAATCACATTACAAGTCACAAACTTGTATCTGACTTGTTTGCCTTAATTCCAAAGAAAACAGACTTGCACAAGAGTTAAACCCAGTTATCTGTCTAAATACAGGGATCAGAGGGCACAGATATTTAGCGTGTGTGTTATCACTTTACAGAACAAAATTTAAAATGCTAATATCACTTACAGGGAGTGCACCATGTCTTACTTACTTTGATCAGCATAGTTTTTTGCTTTTAGTTCAAGTTGTCGAGTTTGTGACTCTAATGCTTCCACTCTGGTCTGTAAGTCCTTTTTCTCTTGCTCTTGAGAATCTTCAAACTCAATGAATTTCTAAACAACAACAAAATAGTTAAGTTAGATCAAACAACTAATTACAGGTTTTACAGCAGGTAGGAAGCAACACAGCAGCCCTTTACAGCCAGAAAGGTGCAAAGTGGTTTCCAAAACAACTGAATAGATCCACAGGCCACATTTAAACACAAAGAACTATTTCAGTCCAGGTCCATCAGTCAAGCACCCAGCCTAGGTTATACTGTGTCATAACTTTCAACTAAGTGCCAGCTACTCCAGAGAACCTGCTTGGAATTAACATAAATATGAATTATTTCATTATTGCCTAACTGAATGTACAACTGCCAACACTGCCTGTGAACACAGGGAGTCTTGGTATCCTTAGTCTGAATGGTATCAGTAAAGTTATTTTCACCCATAAGCCACAAAGGTACAGACACTGCAACAGGGACACACCAGAAGTACTGCCAAGCAAAATTCTTTGATATCTTTTCCATTCCCACCCAATTCTGCTATAAATTCTCATAGTCTTCATCAAATCCTTAATAACCATGTACAATTTGTCAACTGCGCAGAAAACTCTGTGCTGATCACCTTCTGTTTCCTTGGTTTACCAACATTGTGTCTCTCCATATTCTGGAGTTCACTGATGAATGCAGCAGTGTTTACATTCCCTACCATAAAAATTCCCAACAGACCATTATAGCAGCTTTAAAAGCTCATTTTTTGCTATTTATCTTATCCCAAAAACCAAGAAATTCAACGTGTATTGCTGGCACAAAGGCCAGAGATGTTTTGGGTCATGCAGTACTCTATGCATTGCAAGGAGAAGACAAGGCCACCAACACAAGTTATGCAGAAGGCTCATGGAACAGGAAGGAGAAGCAGACCAGAAATCTCTGCAGGAAAAAATCCCAAACACCCACGACAGTTAAAGAGGCAAAGGCAGCTGAGGACCACATGAAATAAAGAGAAAGTGAAGGCAGCAACTTTAAAACAGTAATCTGATTTGAATATCTTTTCCTATTTATTGTTAGGAAAATTTAGTGGCAAAAATATTTTGAATGGTCACACATCAACTATTAATGAACTATTTCTACATTTTAGCCATTGTGTTTTAGAGCTTTCACAAAAGCAGAAATTCATAACCTCATGAAAAGGGCTTCAGCTGAACAGAAGAAGTTCTGACTAAGAAGTACTTCAGATGTAGAAATGCATCAAAACCTATGAAGTGAAACAAGAGTTCCTTTCAGGCAAGCTCTGCACAGCTATCACAGGACTGGGCATGGTGTTCATATGACTGTGCTTGAAGCTAAACCACGACACCACTGAGGAACAGCTGACACAGCCCAGGTAGCTCCGCCTTGGGTGCTGCCACTGAAAACCCCTCTTCAAACACAGACGTGCAGAAATCTTTCTACTCCCTCCACACAAAGTTTGGGAACACGAATTAGTCAATGTAATTTGAAAACCTCAATGTTTGAGCTTGTTTCATGTCTTCTTTGTAGTAACTGATTCAAGACTTTTGTCCCTTTAACATTCACGTCATGTCTGGCCTATTCTTGGCAGACTCCGTTTTCAAAAAGGGCTTCAAAGTTTGACGCAAATTTGGCACTGGGGCTAAAGACCAACACAGTTTGTTACACTAAATATGGGAAAACATGAAAGAAGAATTATAAAACTGTAACATCTTTGTTTAGTTGTTTCTCTGATGATTTCCCAAATATGTGCTAAAGGCCAGGGACAATTATACTCATGAATAACAAACATTCAGAGCCATTAATGTCATTGTTACTCACAAAACTACAGATAGATATAATTTTGTATTTCCTCTCAAGTTCTTTAACTGCAAGTGGTAAAACCGGTTTTGCCTAGAACAGTTTTGTTACCTTCCACTAGTTTATCTTCATTTTGTTAAAAGCTCAAATCTACATTTCTATACTTTAAAGCATTTCTGTAATTACAGCTGAGTATTTTCCCTCCCCTGCTGTAAACTACACCCGATCGGATCTTGGGATTGAGAACTCTGGACTTGGAATATTTTTATTTGGTTTCATTTCTCCTTCTGGTGATAGTATTATCACAGACATCACCAGCAGACTGATCACAGTCTGACTAAGCCTGCACAAGTACGACAGAAGAACTAGTTAGAACTAGTTATATAGTTTGGCAACTCCCATTTAATCCATCCCATTTTCTCCAGGCAGGATCAAGTGTGTCATTTCAGACCTTTGTCCAACCTGTTCTTAAAAACCTCATATAAAAACTGTGAAAAAGTCCCCCACAAACTAAACTCAAAAATCTTTATGTTATCAATTTTAAACCTATTTGAAAGTTTGCAGAGATCTATGGAATAAATAAGAACTCAGATCACACAACAGCCCAGCACATTTTGAACTCTCTGTCCTGCCACAACCACTGAAGCACTTAGTGGCAGATTATTTAGCCAAGTGAACTATCTCTTTCAATATTTATATCATCTTCTGTCTCTTTACATCTTGACTTGTTTGCTTGTCACAGGACCCAGGTGCAACGCTGAGCATATCTGATGTCAGGGTCCCACCCACTTGGCAATCTTTATTAGGCTATGACATGTCCTTCAGCAATGTGTATTGCAACAATGACAGAGTCTCAGGCAATGGCAAGTTCTTGGAGCAGGGAGGAAAAAATCACCTAAAAAGCCAGTTCAGATGGACTTGGAGCACAGAAAAACACATGAAAATGAAAACAACCTGATAGCTGTAAAATAGAGTGAAAGTTTCCTGTAAAATGCATCTTGGTTTTCTTCTCTCAAATGAAAAATACTTAAACTCTTATGGCACAGTGCTTACTCAACATGCAATCCTAAGGAAAGTTACCTCTGGGAACAGTAAGAAAAAGCAGACATCAAGATCATACTATGATTTAAATCAATTTTAGTGGTGGTAAATCCTTCTTCATGGTTGCCAAAGATTTCAAAAACAGCTTTATCCGACCAACAGCAGAAAACCTAAAAGATATCCTAATTTGGCATAGCTAAAAAGAGTCAATTTTATCCTCTTTTAAAGTGCACACAAAACACACGCCAGCTACAAGTGCAGGTGTAAAACAGCACATTGCTGCAGAAGTAACTCTTATCAGGATATAAAATAGCAGAAGTACAAATGCTGTTTCCTCTCCCACTTCCTTGGGGCAGAAATTGCTACCTCACAGTCACCAAGTGGGAAGGTAAGAACTGGACGCAGAACAGGAGAGCAGCTGGTTCCTACATTCCTTCAGTGGTATCAAAAATCCTGCCACATTAAAAGTCAGACAAGTGATTTTGCAGCAACTACAAAGATCAAGACTGTACCCAGGGTGTTGTGAGGTAGGCCCAAAATTTCTGTCAAGGTGACTTTAAAACAAATTATGTCAGAAATCCACATGCAAGAACTTTTAAGATATCTCTTTAGTAACACTTTTCAAGCACAGGAAATAAAGAAGGCAAATTACAAAAATGGGGTAAGGAGACGCCTACCTAAATAGTAAACTATTTAATGTTCATTAAGATACTATTGCAAATAAATTTCCTACAACAATAAGCAGAAAGTAAAAGAAGGTGTGTTAATTGCCCAGAGAAGCTGTGGCTGCCTCACCCCTGGAAGTGCTCAAGGGTAGGTTGGACAGGGCTTGGAGCAATCTGGTCTAGTGGACGGTGTCCCTGCCCATGGCAGGGGTTGGAGTGACATGAATTTTAAGGTACCTTCCAGTCCAAACCATTGCGTGATTCTATGAACAGATAATAATAAATATAGAACTCAGCAGCTCAAAATTCTCCATTTTGCCACCACATGACACAAACTAACTCTACAACAAAAGAAATGTTCTAAGCCAGCAACTTTTTGTCCAAGGAAAATAGTGTTAAATTGTCCTATTTTACTTCAACCATACTGCACCCATCAGGTTATCTCAGCATCGAAAAAACAATTCAACAACCACACCTGACTGACACACGTGCCTCTGCTGAACACGCCAGGCTGTACCTAACACTTTGACACCTGTACAGCACAATGACCTCAGCACATCACAAAAATGACCTTTGTGCTTCCCATGAAACTGCAGTCTTTGGTCTAACTGCTCTTTGGAAAGCATCAGGCAGCTGTCCTGCAGCATGAGCACTGGTTCTTCAGCTGCATAAAGCCTGTCCTCTCGAGTTAATTTATCATGACACACAGAAGTGGAGGGGCAGTGAAGGACACTACCAATACAGGCACACACAGTTCCTGAAAAGCTACAAGAACACAATCAACCCCACGGTCTGTTTCACCACATTGGGACGGTTTCTGTCCTGCTGCCCAAGGCCTGTTCTTTCAATCTGGCAAATGCTGCCTGTGCTTCGAGCCTGATGGATTTTCTCATGCATTAGTTCAGAAAGTATTTATCAATCCCTTCCTATTACTCTCAATAGAAACGTACTTTCTAAAAGACCCTTTTACATCAGCTTGTGTTGGAAATAGTGTGGCAACTGCAGTCCCCTGACTGGCGTCCATAAGGCATCATAAAATCACCATGTGTTTGATAAGGAGGATGAATGATCTGCCAGTCCAAGAGTTGGAGGGACATCATTCATGCCACAGAACTTCATAACAAACTGAGTCCTGGAATAATCTGCAGACAACATCCTGCACTCATAATAGAAACAAAAAAGTATTTGCACAAGGCTGATGTTTTTTAAATTAAGTTTTCACTGTCAATAGTGTGTTCACCCTCAGAGCAGTTGTTCTGATTTTGGGAAAATTTAGAAGGCAAGCACAAGCAAAGAGATTAGCACAGGACAAGGGGTCTGGAAATAGACTTGTAAGATGCCTTGTTCTATTATAGATAATGCTGCCAATCCAATTTCCTTCAGGAGTCTGGCAAGACAATGAGCTGCAGGAAGTTATCCTGCACAGCTGATTCCTATTGTATTGCTTTATAATATTACATAGGATAATGCCTCAGAGGCTTATTTATGCTGAAGTGATTCTTGGTACAAAAAATGAAACAAAACTATCTAACATCCCAAATCAGAGCCGATGTCACTGGAGAGCCCACACCACCTGTTGCTGCCTGCAGCTTCATGTACCAACTCTGACAGGCTTCAGCCTAGACACTGTGTATTTCCATGGGTTTTGCAATGCGTTGTCCCTGTTTTTGCAGAAATGGACAACCCGCCTCCCTCCGCGGGGAGATCCGCGGGGCCGTGACAGCGCAGCCAGCGCACGGTTCCATGTTTGCTCCGCTCCGCTCCCCTACCGGCAGCGCGGCGCTCCGCAGGGGTCACCGGGGATCCCTCGGGACGAGCGGCTCAGGGCACCGTGGGCACACGGAGCCGCACGGACGGGCCCGCAGCGGCCGAGCCGCACGGACCGGGAGGGGCTCCCCGCCCTCCTCATCCTCCTGCCGAGCCGCGCCGCGACCCCAGCTCGCCACTGGCGGCTCCGGCCCCGCGCCCGGACAGCGGCCTCGGCTCTCGCCGCCGGCGCCGCCCGCTCTGCCCCGGGCAGGCCCCGCGCGGGAGGTGCGGCCGCCCCCCGGAGCCGCACCGGCCCCGGCCCAGCGCCGCGCTCACCTCCTCGGCCTGTTTGCGCAGCGCCTTCTCCCGCTCGTACTGCGTGAGCAGCTGCTCGTTGTCGTCCCGCAGCAGCTCCAGCTCCACGCTGGTCTCCTGGCTGTGCGCGCACACCGAGTCCAGGTTCTCCAGTACGGCCACCACCAGCGGCATCAGCTCGGCCACCACCTCCTCATCGTAGCGCCCGATGAGCCGCTCGAACTCGCGGTAGATGGAGCCCGCCAGCCCCGACACCCGCTCCGACATCATGGCGGGGCCGGGCCCGCCGGGGTCCTCCTGGTACACCACGCCGTCCGCCAGCTCCATGGCGGCGGCGGGGGGTTTGCGGGGCCTGGCGGGGCCCGGCGGGTGCTGCTCGGAGCGGCTCCCTGCGGCGGCGGCGGCGGAGCGGCGGCGGGGCCGGGCGGGGACCGGCGCGCGTCTCTGACCTCACCCGCCGCGCCGGGCGGGGCCTGCCGGGACGGCAGCGAGGGGCGGGGCTACGGACGTGAAGTCGCGCTGGGGGCGTGGCTTGCCTGGTGATGTCATCGGGAGGCGGGGTCTGTGTGGTGATGTCATCGGGGGCGGGGTCTGTGTGAGGGGACGGGGGCGGGGTCTGGCAGAGGTCGGGTTGCGTTCGGGGGAGCTGCGTTCGGCGGGAGCACAGGGAAGGGTTGGGCTGTCGGAAGCAAATCAGGGGTCACAGAATCACCAAATGGTCAAGATTAGAAGAGACCTGTGAAAAGGCAACCAGGCTGGGGAAGGGTCTGGAGCAGACTTCCTGTGAGGAAGGGCTGAGGCAGCTGGGGGGAGCTCAGCCTGGAGAAAAGGAGGCTCAGGGGAGATCTTACCCCTCTCTGCAACTCCTCCTGTCAGGAGGGTGCAGTCTGGTGAGGATCGGGCTCTGCTCCCAAGGAACAAGGGACAGGACACGAGGACACAGCTCTGAGCTGCTCCAGGGGAGGTTCAAGTTGGACATCAGGAAGAAATTCTCCACAGAACGAGTGACGGGACATTGGAATGGTCTGCCCGGGGCGGTGTCACTGTCCCTGGAGGTGTTTAAGAAAAGACTGGATGTGGCTCTCTGTGCAGCAGTCTGGTTGACAGGGTGGGTTGGACTGGATGATCTCAAAGGTCTTTTCCAACCTCGTTCATTCTGTGATTCTGTGGTTCTGTCGCCCACTCTGACCATGCACCTGGCACTGCCGCTGTAACTCCTAAACCACTAAACCACATCACCCAGTGCCTGCTCCAGTGTGGGGATTCCACCACCCCCCAGGCAATCCCTCCCAACTCCTGACCATACAAACAGTAAAAATACATTTTTCTAATATTTAATCTGAATCTCCTCTATTTCAAGGCCATTTTCTTTGGTCCTCTCTCTGCAGGCGCAGCAGAAAAGCCCCATCCTCATTTCACTACACGCTCCTGTCAGTAGTTTGAAAGCTGTGAGCTCACCCCTGAGCCTCCTCAAGACTAAACAAACCCAGCCTCATAAGGTGTATTTTCCAGTCCCTTTGCAAGCCTTGCTCCTCTTCTCTGGACACCCTCCAGCCCCTAAATGTCCTTTTTAAAGTGAACAGCCACAAAGTGAGCACAGCAGTGCCAAGAACAGAGGGACAATCTGGGACCCTGGTGCTGCTGGCCATGCTATTCCTGATACAGCCCAGGTCACCAGAGGGAACATCAAAGCCCAGGTGCTGTTGGTGGAGGCTCTGGGGATCCCTGACAGCAGAAGGTTTGGTCCTTTTAGTCCCTCAGTGTGGGACCAGGGTGGGGAGCTCTGGTTGCTTTGGGGTGGGGGATCCCGTAGGCAGCTCCCTCTGTGAATGGCAGATGTGAGGCAATGCAGTCTGACAGCTCCCAGGGTAATTGTTTATCACACCCACAGAGGCATAAATAGACCCAGTGATTCACTGAGGGATGACTGAAGGAGTTAGGATCTTAGCTTCTGGATTTTGTGACTCCTCAGCTCTGTGTCTGGCTGGTGTCTGGCAGCAAAAAGGCCTTTCCTTTCTAATAAGGTCTCCAGATAATATCAGAAATCCTGTTTTCTAAGCAATAATACAGCTTAGAAGGCATCTTGTACTTGCTGAGAGAGACTGATTTTCCTAGGATCCAAATCCTAGGAAATGGAACAGGGAGTTCCATTCTGGATCATGTGCTCTGTCATGGGAACAATGGGTGCTGTTACAGACATTTATGGTAAACTTGAAAATACCTACAGAGGTTGAAAATTTTTCAAGTTGTTTCACATCCCTTACTTTATCATGGGGTTATTTAGGTTGGAAAAACCCTTTAAGACCATCAAGTCCATCCATTAACTGCCAAGGACACCACTAAACCATGTCCCCAAGTGCCACATCTGCAGATTTTTCAGATGCCTCCAGGGATGACAACTCCATCATTGCCCTGGGCAGCCACTGTTTGATAGTGCTTTCAGTGAAGAAATTTTCCCCAATATCCACTCTAAACCTCCTCTGGTGCAACTCCTATCATACAACTCGAACTTGGGGAAATTAGTATTTTTCATTAGGTAATATCACACGTACAGCTGAGGAACCTGGTGGCCCAGCAGCAGCCCAGGAACAAAGAAATAAAAATGTGCTTTTAAAAAAGCAGAAAGCTTGAGCAAGGATGGAATTTTAACTGCAGTGAGTGCATTCAGCTCCACTGGAGAGCAGCAGAGCCTTGCACTTCATTTTCTCTCATTTGGACTGGTTCTAAGGCAGGAACTGTGCTTGTGCTGCCTTGTCTCTTCATGTACTGCGCCAGTGAGTCTGCACAGGAATGACAAAGAAGAAAAGACTCCAGCCCTGTATATTGGATTTACTATGAGTCCTGCTTGGACATCATCATCCTCCCAAGCTAATATTCAACATGGGACAGCCAGGGCACAGGCAGTTGAAATACAATTTACAAACATGGCAAAAGGAAAGAAAAGTTGTTTGGCTTTTAATTATTACTAAAAAATGATATCATTCCAGCTAAAAAGTATATTTAAAAGACACAATGTGTGTTCTCATACATCTTCTCAAGTGAAATTGTCATTTAAATTAATGGAAAATATATCTATGAAGGGATTGTTTTTCTTTTGTTTCTCTTTAGCAGTTGCACACTGCCCTAGTTTGAAAGATAGGTGTCTGTCAGCCAAGGAAGGCAGGAACATCCCTTGGAATGGAAAATGTGACCCACTTCCCTCTGAATTATTGTAACTTTGAAACTAAGGGGCTTTCAGGCAAAGATATGGGAAAAGGAATAACAGTTCTTTACTAATGTATATGTATATGTATATGTATATGTATATGTATATGTATATGTATATGTATATGTATATCTATATCTATATCTATATCTATATCTATATCTATATCTATATCTATATCTATATCTATATCTATATCTATATCTATATCTATATCTATATCTATATCTATATCTATATCTTCTTCCTTTTGAGCCTTGGGGGTCTGTCCTTGTTATCTTCATCCAGATAATCCAAGAATGTGGGGAGTTTCCTGATTATCTTTCTTATTCCCTGGGTTAGCTACAAAAAGCATCTTACATCACATAGTTTCTATTTTAATATTATGCTACAACCTAAATATATATATATACACACATATATATATATACATTCACCACATCACCATTTCTAAGCCCTGTTAATAGCAGAAAATAAACTATATTAATACAGTAAAACCTTCCCACATTATACATATAGCATTCATTTTAATATTTGCAAAAAGCCAACTTTATAATATGCATTTATAACAAAATAACTGCTCCAGAGAAAATCTATGCCCAGAATACAAGGGGCCTCTGGACCAGTCACAATAGGACATTTTTGTCACTCCTTCCCAGTCAAGGTCACTTCAGCTTCCAACAGAGTCAAATGCTGCAATCCCCCTGTCACCCCAGCACTAGAAACAGGTTCTGTTGGGGGTTAAGTTTCTTTTGTTTTGTTCCTTCTGTCATGGGTTATGTAACCAAAAAAATGTGCATTCTATTTCATCTGTAGAAAGCAGTTGGGGGATGGTTTCTTTTTCCTTTATCTCTTGTAACTCCAGGGGAGGAGGGCGGATGCCTTCTGATAACAGCCCAGCTGTTAAACCAGGTGGGGCAGGGTTTGTGATCTCTGTCACCACTGCCCACCCTCGGGGATATCTTCTGTTAATGGGCCATTGAGGCTCACCAGTGACTGACACATTCCATCATCCATTGGGAGATGGAACACCCAGTGGGGAGGAGCCAACCATTCCCTACCCAGATAAAAATGGGGACACAGGGACCCCAGACATTCCTCTTTCCACTGGATTCCCAGAGGAAGACTGGACTCATCTCACCACCACTGAACCTGTCTACAGCATCATCTCTACTCCAACAGAACCACATCTGTCACTGCAGGTGGATTTATTTGGACTGCTCCCAACACCCTCACCAACAGGGTTTTCTAGGACTTTTGTTTGTTTGCTTGCTTTTTTATTATTATTACTGCATTTGTATTTTTTTTTATTTCTAGTAAAGAGCTATTATTCCTATTCCCGCATTTTTGCCTGAAAGCTCCTAATTGCAAAATTGCAATAATTTGGAGGGATGGGGTTTTACATTCTCCATTCCAAGGGGAACTCCAGTTTTCCCTGACAGACACCTGTCTTTCCAAACCAAGACACCTTCTTACCTATAGAATTTTCCCCATAAGTTGCTAAGAAATGCTAACTGCTAGGCACCTATGGATACTAAAAAAACCAAAGAAGTGGCCAAGCTCAGGGGGAAGGAGGGCATCTGGTTGCAGCTTTCTTGTTCTGGGGAGTTTCTGTCCGAGGGTCAGAGCTACTGCTGCCTGGGGAAAGGAATTCACTGCCACTGCCATACCCCAGCCCGGAGCTTCTGCTTCTTCTGTGGGGGGAGCCTCTGCTCATGAGAGCAGCCACTGAGCCGTGATCTTATTAATAATTCCTACCTCACTGAAAGAGGAACCTATCACAACCTGCTCGCGTTCCTGGGAGTCCTGAGCTCACCTTTCCTGCCCTGCTGGGAGCCGGGCCGCCGCTGCCCCAGCCCTGCAGTGCTCTGGGTGTGACAGTGCTCTGGGTGGGACAGTGCTCTGGGTTTGACAGTGCTCTGGGTTCCTCTGCGCTGTAGCCCCACACCCTCTGCCCTGCTGGGACATCCCACAGTTCCAGCCACAGCTCCAGAGCTCCTGATACACCTCATCCACCAGCCCGGGATTCCTGCTCATCCCTGCCGTTCCGGCTTGGTGCTCCTCAGAGTCCTGCCGGGGCAGCAGGATTGACTGCCCCGGGGTTTTGTGAAGCAAAGCCTGCCCTCCATCCCCTCCCGTCTCAGCCGAGAGAGCTGTCATGGTTTGCCTTGTTCTGTTTGTTGTTAATGCCAGAGTTGGTGTTTGATTGCCTTGTTACATATACTAGTAAAGAACTGTTATTTCTATCCTCATATCTTTGCCCAAGAGCCCATTTAATTTCAAAATTGTACTAATTTGGAGGGAGGGGGTTTACATTCTTCATTCCAAGGGAGGCTCCTGCCTTCCATAGTAGACACTTGTCTTTCAAACCGAGACAACTACGCACCAGTATCAACCAAAGCTTCATTTTTCTGTGGGTCTGATGTGCCAGGCCATTGAATCCATACAGTCCAAAATACACAATTCTCCTGTGCCTCTACCTCTGCCTAGAGGCAGCACCCCCACCCCCAAGTAAAATGATTTGCAATTTACCAGGGAAGAAAATCAGCCCTCGGATCACTCTGGGATTAGAAGAATTTAACTGGGACATTAGCCAGAGGAAGAATTTTTTGTAAAAGCTTAATTCTCTAGTGCTTTATACCTTAAAGTGCAACAGAAATCAAGATAAAGATTGAGGAATAATAGCAGCACTCAGCTAAATGAAGAGTAGGATATCCTTTAGCAACAAAATTAAGAGTCAGAGTGAGGACTCTGGTTAGAAGGAGCAAGAGGGACAGAGCACAAAATATGAGTTTTGATGAGAACCCCAAATATTCTGGGTGATACAGACAGAGCCTGTGAGCTGAGACCAATGTAAATCTGGGGTCAGACCAGCAGAGCTGGAGCTGTGTTAAATTCTCCTGAAGTCTGGAGACATTCACAATCAGTCCTGTCTCAGGCCTGTCTTAAAAATCTCTTCTGGTTTTAAGTAATGTGGAAATGGTTTGAGCTCAGCAATTACACTTAGTTCACTCACTGAGAACTTTGAAGGTGTTTACTTCTCTCCCATGATCAGTCCATCTTTTGGAAATTATTTGTCTAGACTCTCTACTTCTTCACATTTTAGATAAACATGCAATTCTCAATATAATTAAGTGATCTTGGTAAAATTTGCAACCAGCAAAAGCTCCTTTATACAGTGACAACTTGCTCTGCTAATCATGGATTAATCTCAAAAGTGACAAAGTTGACCCGTGTTTAATGAGGTTAAAAGACTTGGCGAAGATCACAGAGCAGACCTATGGCAAAGCTGCAAGTCAGGCTTGCCCACCTAAGGGCAAGCCCGAAGCTTTAATCATAAATGACGTAGATTTAACAAGGCTGTAAATAGATGTCCCATTGCTGCTTTAAAGTTAATCTTTTTATAAATATCCTGTTTCTAGAGACCTTTCTTCTGGCTTTATGTGTTATTTTGCCATAGTGAAGATTATAGCATTAGAGTTTGTTTAAGTAGTTTGAAACATCTTAAAAAATGTGTATCAAAGCAAGAGAATAAATTGGATTGGCATTGTCAGGAGAATACTTAGAAACTATGATTCCAAAATAACCTCCAGGAGGACTTGCTAGAATGTATGATGCTGTGATTTTTAAGATATCATCTATTAAATCAGAGATCTTGGAAAGTATGATGGAGAAAGGCATTGAATATAAGAAAGCAGGTTGTATGGATAGATGCTTAGGTCAGATCTGGAGTCTCCCACCAGAACTAAAAGTACCACATGGATGTGTGATGAATTGTGGTGAAGAGAAGGGATCCTGTCTTGGTTTGAGGAGGAGGTTAAGGGGTGGAAATTGGGGGAAGAGAAGAAATGTTCTGGGAAGTCTTCATTTCTGTTTTGTTTTTTTTTTTTTTCCTTTTCTGTTTCTGTTCTTATGTAATGTAATAAAGTTTTGTTTTCTGTTTTCAAGTTTTGGGCCTGCTCTGCTCTGTTCCTGATCACATCCCACAGTAGTTGTTAGGGAAAAAACGTATATTCATGAGTGCATTAACATCTAGCCAGTGCTAACCCATGACAGATCCCAAGAAAGGAAATCCATGTTATCAAAAAGCTGAACTTTTCCCTGTCAAGCAGCAAAGTCCTGCCCAGAGGGAATCAAAATCGTCATTGTTTTACTTTCAAGAACAGACAGGGATTGGAGCCCAGGAAGTTCATCTGAGTTTGGAAACAAAACCAGGACAAGCATGGATTTCCATCCAGATGCTTTATCCTCTATTTTCTCAAAGGCAATAAAATGCTCAAGGCAAAGCAGCTCATGGTAAATGGTTGAAGGGTCTTTTGACTCAAAGAGCTAATACAGTAAAACCGGAAAAAAACAAACAGAAGTAATGACCTCCTTTAAAGAGGAAACACAAGCAGAACAGAGCAACAACAAGATTTTTATTAAAATAATGCTATATGCCTTTTGTTAAATAAAAGCCGAGATCCAGCAGGCGAACCTGAAATGCTGGAAGGGCCGAGCCCGGCAGCCCCGCTGTCAGGGACGGGCGCTGGGTGGTGCGGGGGGATTTGGGGCAGGGGTCGGTGCCGGGTCCCCCGCGGGGTCGGGGCTGGGCGGGAGCGGCGCTGCCCGCGGGCGGGAGCCGCGCTGTGGCCATGGCAACCCGGGCGGGGGGGACACGGCTAAGCCGGGCGGGACCTGCGGTGACACGGCTCGACAGAGCCACCGCCGCGGGACACGGGCTGCCAGAGCCACCGGGGAGCCGGCGAGGGACACGGGCTGTGAGAGACACCGGGGAGCAGCGGCTGTACAGGCTGCGAGACCCGCCGGAGCCACCACCGGGGGACAGCGTTTGGCACAGCCGCCGGGCCACCAGCGGGGGACAAGGCTTCAAGGTTTGCCAGAGCCACGGGGTCACCAGCGGGTAACCGGATTGCGCGGCAGCAGGATGGGTCCCCTGTCCCCGGGCAGTGTCCCCGCACCCCGCGGAGCCTCCCCGCAGCCCCGCGCCCCTCACCTGCCCGCTCAGGTGTGCGCGGACACGCCCCTGCAGCGGCGCGGGGCCCGGAGCCCCTCCGGTCCTGCTGCTTTCCAATTAATAAATACATTAATAAGTTAATCTAATCTGCCTGTGGATTGATTTATTAATTTATTGCACAGCACTGGGAGATGATCCGTGGTGATCATTACTTCCCATTCAGAGCTTTTCTGATTTCAGTATTCAGTGATTGTTCCTACACTCGGCACCCTTCTGCTGCTTCAAATTCATTCCTGCAGCGCTTGGGAAAGCCTGTGTGCAGTCACTGGTTTGTCCAAACACTGGAGACCGTTCATTAGTGACCCTCAGATGCAGCCAATCTAATTACACTGATAGCAGACGGGGCTGGGATGGGCTGGGATTACACAGTCCCAGAATAACAAATTTAATTCTCTCCCTCCTCAGGACCATGGCGACCATCGAGGAACGCACCTTCATCGCCATCAAACCCGACGGGGTCCAGAGGGGGCTGGTGGGGGAGATCATCAAACGCTTCGAGAGGAAAGGATTCAAACTGGTAGCCATGAAATTAATACATGTAAGCTCTCCTCGACTGCTGTGTCTGCTTTTTTTGCCAGCTGTAGCCTTCAAATAGAGCAGCATGCTATAGAACAAATGTGGCTGCTCTAACATTCAAAACTGAAATTTTGAGAAGTTGTACTTGGGATGTTTTTGGAAAAGTTCCAATTCCCAGCTCTGGCTAAATGCTTTAGACGTGCTAAGCACACTAATTTTAGTAACTTGATGCCCTTAGTCTGAAGAGAATATTCTTTCAGGTGCATCCTATGCCTAACAAATATCTTTGAGTATTTTTCAAGGTCCCAGGTCACATAAACTGCGTGTATTGGCAACAGAAACTTTTCAAAGTTTAGTTGTGGTTAAAGGAAACAGTTCAAATTCATATCAACCAAAAGTGCTCCTAGCAAGGTGCAAGAAACACTGAATTTTGAAGTGCGTGCAAGTTTCAGGATTACCAGCGCTCTGTGGTTAATCTCTGTGATTTCACTATGCTCTTAAGTTCTTACTGTAAGCTTTTTTCTGTCTGTCTGGTTTTTAACCCAGGCCTCTGAGGACCTTCTGAGGGAGCACTACATCGACCTCAAGGACCGGCCGTTCTATGATGGCCTGGTGCAGTACATGCACTCGGGACCCGTTGTGGCCATGGTGAGCTCCTGGCAAGGAAAACCACACTGCTTGATTGTCTTCCCTGCAAGGAGATTGTGTCACCTGTTGGATTCTGGTTTATTCTTAAAAGGATTTCAAATCTGGATTCAAATACTGTGCTGTTAACTCTTTTTCTTTAATCTTTTCTCATAATCTTTCTCTCCTTTGAGTCAATTTGTTGAGGTAGACGGAAGGAGTAAAAGGGAATCAAAACCAGGTATACATAAGACATTAGGACCTTGAGAAACAGTAAACCTGCACAAAAGCCCCACTCTGAAATGTCATGTAGTAAGCAAGCTGAAAAGGGATGGTCAACTATTTTGACTCTATTTCTCTTTTTCTCCTTGATAAAGTATTTGTAAAATAGTTCAAGTCTAGTTCTCCCATGAGCAGACAGCTCTGTGAGTCTGACGTACTGAGATGGAAAATAGTTTTCTCCCCTCTCTGGGTGAGGAGGGGGATTGTACAGAAGGGGACTATGTGAGCAGATGCTTCAGGAATCTGACAGAAGAATTGGAGATAAAATATGTCTCACTGTGACAAATATTCAGATGGTGATTTGTGTCGTGATGGACAGCCCTGTGTTCTTGTGGATGGTATAATTTATCTACTGCTAAAATTTAATGATCTGAATGGATTTTTTTTTTTCCTGAAGGTGTGGGAAGGTCTTAATGTGATTAAGACTGGAAGAGTGATGCTGGGGGAAACCAATCCATTCGATTCCAAGCCTGGCACTATTCGTGGGGACTTCTGTGTCCAAGTTGGAAGGTAAATTTAAAAGCACTAAATACCGAGTGTTATGTCATGATATTTGCAGAAACTGTTCTCCATCCTTCTCCGTCTTACACACGGAGCTGCCATTCCCTGTGCCCATGTCATATTAGAATCTAAGGATGGGGATCAAGTCATGGTTGTCCCCACTGACAAAAATGAGGATCAAAGCTGGCACTGCCTATGCTGTGTCTTTTCCTACTTTACTGTTACTTAAAGCTCCTGTCCATAATGGGAATCACTTCAAAACAAGAAGCTTACTTTACTTTAAGGATTTTCTTTTATTCACCTTTTCTTTTCCTAGGAACATCATTCATGGCAGCGATTCTGTGGAAAGTGCTGAGACAGAGATCAATTTGTGGTTCACTCCTGAAGAACTGGTTGATTACAGAAGCTGTGCTCATGAGTGGATCTATGATTAACACCCAGCCTGTATCTCTGATATCCCCATGTCCATGAGCTGTTACGTGTGGCCGTAGGTTGGAGACAGAAATCATGGCTCGAGTCCTCTCGATCTTAAGACAAACAGCCTCTTTTATTGTTCAGATCCTTCTCATATAGAGAGTTCAAAACTCCCAGATCTAGACTGATTGGTCTGGCTCTTAACACCACCCAGCCCCCTGGCCAATGACACCCCTGCATGGGGTTCAGAGGAATTGCCTGAGGTCCCTGTTTGAGTTCAAATCCCTTCTACCATTGCTCACCCAGGCACTTGTTTTATTTCTAGGCTGGTCGAGTTTGGGGGGCAGCTTCAGACCAGCTGCACTGTGACAATGAGCAGCTGCCAGCCTCTAGCTATTCTAAAGGATTCCCTGGTAGAAACTTCAGAAAACAGTGAGGTTGCTCTGTTGTGGATGTTCAATAGAGTCACTTCTTGCTGCTCCTTTGATTTAAAAGCTGTCAAGTTATAGATGGAATTGCACATTTTAAAAGCCGCTTCTGGGATTGAGAGATATGAGGTGAAAACACAGAGCAGGTAACAGATATCTTTTTCTGAAGCACTTTATAGTCATAGAGAGTATTTTGGTAAATGTTATAAATACATATTATAATGTTGGCTTTTCACAAATATTAAAATGAATACTGTATGTATAATGTTGGAAAACTTTGCTGTGTTAATATAGTTTCTTTTATGTCTGCTATTAACAAAACTTAGAAATGGTGGTGTGATGAATTTTTTTTGTGATATTTCTTAGGCTATAGCATAATATTAAAATAGAGACTATGTGATGTAAAAATGCTTTTTGTAGCTAACTCAGAGAATGGTAAAGATAATCAGGAAATTCTTCACATTATCCTATCTGGATGAAGATAACAGCAACAGACACCAAAGGAAGAATTTATTCCCGGTGTTATCAGGGAGTGTGGGAACAGAGTGGAACCACAAGGAGAAATGGAATGGGGGCAGGTTGGGGGTTGAAACAAAGCAAAAAATGTTTGAATAATGCATGCAGGTCTATGAATATGCAACATGCTGGTGCATTTAAAGAAGTGTTTCTGAGATGGTAAGGTGTGCTCTTGGCTGAATGCCAAGCACCTGGCCACATTTTGCTTTATTCTGTCTCCTAATTGTCTTTTAATTAAACTTTTAAAATTTTACCAGAAAATGAAGTTCGTTTTTCACAGTAAACACACACACACAAAGGTAAAAATGTATTTGGTAAATAAATATGCAAATGGCTCAGAGTCAGAGGTTAACTTTGCTAAAACATTAGAGGACACTTGATGATGTGTAAATGCATTGATAATATGCTCAAATGTTGAGGATTTACTTAATATCAAGTCAAGTGTGTCCCATTTCCTAAAACAGCTGCAGAAAAATGCCCATTTCTCTCTACAGAACATGCTGTACCCATAAAGAGCTCAGCTCTGGCTTAAGTGACAACTGGCCTCCACACTGACACTTTTTCAGCTTGCTCTTTTTTCCTTCCACATGGGATTTATTCAGCATTTTAAGGAAAGATTAACCGGTCAGGCTTTATGAAATGTCCTTTTATGTGAAAAGAAGATTAATGTGAGGATGAATGAGGGAGATTCTACCTTCAGCCACTGCAGTGCAGCAGCTCTCTGACATTGCACAGAGCAATAAGTGGTGTTTGCTTTGCCTGCTGAGCAACTGATAATTTAGCTTTGTTCTCATTAGTGTCCTTTCCATACTAGCTGGAACTACAAAGCAAGCAGTCCTTGAATAAGTTGTTTCAGAAGTGACTTTAGCACTATAATTTTGTATTTATCTAATGATGTAAAGAAATACAATAATAATAATGCAGAAGGTGTTACAGTCTCAACAGCAGAAGTTGTACTGGATGAGAAAGTTGAGATTGATATTATGTATTTATTTCCCTGCAACATTTTATTCACTAGGAGCAAGAGTTTCATGGAATCAGTTGCTCAAACTCCACGATTTTTTCCCAAGTTCTTGTATCTGAATACTGAACTACGCAGTTATTGGAGGTTAGTTTTCTTCTGTCCCTTCTTACCCATAGAATTTTTCCCATAAGTTGCTAAAAAACACTGACTAAAAACTAGTTGCTAAAAGTACACTGGTACTTATGGATACTTAAGAAAAAAGAAGTGGCCCAGCTCAGGAGAAGGAGGACATGTGGTTGCATTTCTCTCAGCCGGGGGAGTTTCTCTCCGAGGGTCAGAGGTACTGCCGGAGTGAGGCAGGTGTGGGCCGGCGCTGGGGCAGCCGCAGGCTCAGTCTCGCCCTCGGCTGCGGAGGAGGTTTGGGGACACTGCTTGCCAAGGGAGCTCCGTGCTGCCGCCGGAGCCCAGCCCAGAGCTGTTTTCCTCCGCCGTGAGGTGCGCCTTTGCTTGTGGGAGCAGCTACCGAACCGGGACCCTGCTCAACCCACCTCACTGCGCCTTTGCTTGTGGGAGCAGCTACCGAACCGGGACCCTGTTCAACCCACCTCACTGCAGGAGGGGCCTGTCCCCATGTGCTCGGGTGCCCGGGATCGCGGGCTCGCCCCTCTCTGCCCTGCTGGGAGCTGGCCTGTCCCGCCCCCGCTGCTTCCCCGCACCGCTCCGAGCTTTCCCCACACGATAGCCCCGCACCCCCTGCCTGCCGAGATTCCAGCCACAGCTCCAGAGCTCCTGATACAGCAGCTCTTCCACCAGCTCGGGATTCCAGCTCATCCCTGCCCTTCCGGCTTGGTGCTCCTCAGCCGGGGCATCAGGGCCGATCAGGGTTTTGTGAAGCAAACCCTCTCCTCCATCCCGTCCCGTCCGGGCCGAGCCGCCATCACCGCCTGCTGCCCGAGCCGGCCCCGCAGCGCCCCCTGCAGCCGCGGGGGATCCTCACGGGGACAGCCCGGTGAGCCCCGGCCAGCCCCGAGCTCCGGCCCCGGTGCCGGCGGTGCCGCTCTGGGAGCGCCAGCGCTCCGAGACACGGGGCACAACACGCCGTGTCTGCGGCGGTGCGCTTTATAGCCACCAGGCTTGGGACGAGGAACTAGAGAAGGCTCTCTCAGATGTTCATTCTTCCAGATGTTACCGCAGAGAGACAGGGCAGGGTCCCGCGCTTGAATTTTAACCAGGGGGCAGAAGGGGTGGTACAGATAAGTGTTCGGTTCGGGTTAATACAGGGCAGGGTCAGGAGAGAGGGACAAAGAGACTGCAGAGGGGAAAACCTGGGATAAAACCCAAGATAAACCAGACACCGGAGGGTAACAGGAGCAAACCATAACGTAACAAAACCCCACCAGCTCAGCGAGAGCCACCAGCGCCTCCGCCGGCTGTGACCGGCACCAAGGGGAAAGAGCCCGCGGCCGAGAGGGGTCCCTGGGTTCCTGTGCGGGTTATTGTTAATGCCAGAGTTGTTGTTTGATTGATTGCCTTGTTATACATGCTAGGAAAGAACTATTATTCCTATCCTCATATCTTTGCCTGAGAGCCCCCTTAATTGCAAAATTATAATAATTCGGAGGGAGAGGGTTTACATTTTCCATTCCAAGGCAGGCTCCTGCCTTCCCTAGCAGATATATCTGTCTTTGAGACAACAGTGAATGTTGAATTAAAGAATGATAATACCTTATGGTGATATCGAGCTCCTAAAAAGAGATGGCACAAAATAAAACAATATTTGCTGTTTCTTCAGTGAAAAAAGGAGAAATTTTTAATATTTTGTTTTATATTTAATTAATGAGTATAAGCAGGGGGAATAAATTCTCTAAATATGAAGCTGTAGTTGAGGCTGTGAGCTTCTCTTCTGAAAATATTGTTATAGAGGATAAATCATTAGGTTAAAAGAAGTTGGAGGAAAGGGAATATGTGACAAACCTGAGCACAAGATGAGTATTCTCCAGATTAATCTTTGCTTGAAAAGTTACTTGAGGCTTTTTGATTCTACAAAATAGAGCAATATGGTTAATCTGGAGGTGTGGGGGCTGTCAGGAAGCTGCTGATTAGTTTCTAATGTGATGAGACTGGGAAGGGGTGGAGGTCAGCATTGCTGCATGGCTGAGATGCCTGAGCAGGTCCAGTGAAACCACTGATTGTCCCTGTGAAGACACTAACCTGCCCTTCAATAAGAGACAACGCAAGGACTGCAGAGGTTATTTCATTGATATCTCACCTGCAGTGCTGGTGTGCGGTTATAACTTGCCCAGGAAAAGGTGCTCTATCAGCTAGGAAAGGGTCAAGTAGTAAACATCATAAAAAGTTAACAACACACTCCCTACTTCATGTTGTGACATGCGTTCAGGGACTGTGAGGTTTTGACACTTGGCAGCTTCATCTTCCCAATAAAATTACCAATAATGTTCCTGGGTTATGGATCCCACATCACTTTCTGTGATAAATACGCTTTGGAGGAGCTGTAGCTGTGCTGCACGGTGCAGCAGAACCAGCCCTCAGGCCGCACCTGAAAGCAGCCAACCCAGCCAAAAATGAGTAAAAACTTATTTAGTTTTGTTAAATACCCACCGTCGTTTCAGTGCCTTAGCGGCTTAAGCCACAGTTGCTGCGTCCGTAAATTAATAAGCCTTGAGGTGGCAGAGGCGACAGGTGCGGCCAGGCCTGGCCAAGAGCCGCCCCTCGGCCGCCGGGCCCGGCAGCGAGCGCTGTCCTGCCCGGTCCCGTGTCAGCCCGGCCCGGCCCGGTCCCGCTCGGCGCTGGCGATTCCGCCCCCGAAGCGCCGCCGGGCCGGCGGCTCCTCCTCTGCGCGGGGCGGGGGATCTGCGCCCCGCCCGCTTCCTCCCGAGCCCTTTCCCCCGGCGGCAGCGGCGCAGGAGGCAGCGGCGGCAACAGCTCCGGAGAGGTGAGGCCGGGCCTGGCGCCGCGCTCCGGGGGCACGGGAGGTGCGGGCGGAGGGGCCCGGCGGGGCTCCGCGGGGCCGGGCCGGGCTGGCTGGGGCCGGGCACACGTTCGGCGGCGGTGCCGCGTGGCAGGGCGGTGCCGCCATGGCCGCCGCCGACCTTGAGGCCGCGCGTCCCCTCACGCCGCGCTCCCGCCCGCAGCGCCATGGCGGGGAACGGCGAGCGCACCTTCATCGCCATCAAGCCCGACGGCGTGCAGCGCGGGCTGGTCGGGGAGATCATCAAGCGCTTCGAGCAGAAGGGGTTCCGCCTCGTGGCCATGAAGTTCGTGCACGTGAGTGTCCGTGCCCCGCGCGGGTGGGACTCGCCACAGCCTCCCGGGAGTGTCCCGCGGGCTCCTCCTGCGGCACGGCGGGATCTAATGGCGGATGCAGCACGCGGCCCGCCCGCCTTCCTGCCCGCCACACGGCTTCTCCCCCTCCGTAGAAAGCGAATTGTGCTCCAGGGGTCTAATGCAGCCCGGCTGAGAGCTGGAACGGCCTTGGCTGAAAGGTTGTGTTGGGTAATGTCACCCCGGGATGCCGTACTCTGCTTATCACTGAGGGTCACTGCAGTGCAGAGAAATCGTATTGGCAATTCCCAGCTCCGCCACAAAGAACTCCTTTCATGTTACAGCAGGAGCTCGCACTGACTCCCACAGCAGCACTGCAGCAGTGTTGGGAACAGTGATTATTAGTGAATCTAATCACTAACGCCACAGTCTTACACCTGTAACACCTTTTGGTTAATGATATTCAGATAACGATGTTTAAGGTTACATCTGCCCTTTTAAAGGCCTCTGAAGACCTTCTCAAACAACATTACATTGACCTGAAGGACCGCCCCTTCTTCCCTGGTTTGGTTAAATACATGAACTCTGGACCTATTGTGGCCATGGTAAGTGGCTTGATTTTAGTTTAAGATTACTTTCTTGAATATATTTGTTTTGCTGTATAAATAGTTAGTAATATTCAGTGATAGCATTGCAGAAACATTTTTTTCAAACTACCTCGGTCTGATAAGGGGGAAAAGAACAAATTAAAATTAAGAAAATGAAATTATTATGTAACAAGAGAAGTGCAGAAATACATAAAGCAAAATTCCTGAAAGCAAATCTTCTGCACCAAAAAAATCTGTTTCCGGAAAAAAAAGGTCAGGCTGACACAAAAACCCAACTTCTGTGTCATTCATTCATACATTCCCCTCGAAACAAGGTCCTTGTTGTAATAGCATCTCCTGGTGGGATGGTGAACTGTGAGAGAACACCTAGCAGCAGGGTGTCCCTATTCTACCACATCACAAAGGGTGGGGAGTTGGCTTTGTAAATTAACTCTGATTAGGAAGTATACTCTGTATACAAAGATCAGGCTTGGTGAAGTATCTCCTTCACTGCAGTAACATGTCAATAGTACTTTTTACAATTACTTATGTTATCACATAACGTATGTTTTTTTCCTTGTCATCTTTACAGGCCTGAGAGAGAATCTAGGCAAGGTTAATATCTTTAGTTGTAGAGCCTTTGTTTGCAAAGTGTGGTAGAGCAAAGATGAAGTGTCAGTATTTTGCATAAGCACAGCTTAACAGAAGTTTTATGTTTTTTACTTTAAGGTTTGGGAAGGACTCAACGTTGTTAAAACTGGGAGGGTAATGCTGGGGGAAACCAACCCTGCAGACTCCAAGCCTGGCACCATCCGTGGTGACTTCTGCATTCAAGTGGGAAGGTTTGTACTCAGTCTATTAATTGATACTAAAACCTCAACACCTCCTACTCACTGTTTACCTGCCAACACAAAAACTGTTGGCAGTCTTTTATTCTAGAAAGCCAGAACTGGTGGTAGATACTTTAGTCTGATGTCACTTCATTTGCAGGTCACAGTGCATAGCTGCTGCTTAGGAAAGTGGTGCAGAGCTGACTTGATTTGCAGTGCAGCTTCTCCCCAGAGCAGCATGTAAGCTCAGGCAGGGGCTGGTGTAGAACAGTAGCTCTAGAGAGACCCTGATAGGCATAATTAGCTCCTGGGGGTGTTGGAACACTCCACCTGAAATATCAGCAATAGTCTCCCCAGTCTAGATGCTTCATCCAAGTTTTTGTAAATTGAGAACAAGGCTGCTGAAAGAGTATTTTTACAGGGAACAATGTTTGTCTCCTTCCGCAGGAACATCATCCATGGCAGCGACTCCGTGGAGAGTGCACAGAAGGAGATCAACCTGTGGTTCAAACCCGCAGAGCTCATCGACTTCAAGCCCTGTGCACATGACTGGATCTATGAATGATGGATTCAACAGTGATCTGTGCCTTCCAAGACCTCATCTCATTCCAGCTGCTGCCCTGAGGGCAACCTCAGCTATCTTAGTGCTGAAAGGGACTGTCCAATAAATGCCTGTGTGCTAATTCCTTGTGGTGCATTCACTTACAGACTCCTGTTCAAATACTCATAGAAGTAATTTTAGTCATTCAGGAACCACTGACACGTGGCCCTGGCACAGCTGCTGGACTCGAGCAGATTTGCAGAGGGAGAGCTGAAGGGAGGCTGCAGCTGCTTTTCACAGCTTAGAGGAAATAAGGGATACCACAAAATTTCCCTCCTTACACAAATATTAATACTAAATGAAATGAGACTGAGTGCAAAGCTTGCTCTCTGAAATGTTTATCTAATTCACCTTCTCTTATCAAACCCCTCACCTTGTGCTCAGGGCCCCACACAATTTGTTGTCACACCAACATGCTTTAAATTAAAATACACATTTTTATGCATTGTGGATATTTTTAATAGGGTTAAGAGTATCTTTTAAACAAAACCATCACTATTCAGAAAAAAGACTTTTAATCATTTTTATTTTGTGTAAAAAAGGCAAATTTAGTGAATTATTTTCATCTTGTACACAAAGTTATAATTTTAATGCTTTTCACATCCATGCTGAAAATCTGCAGTCTCGTAAAAATGAAAGTAACATTAATTTCTCCAAAAGCATTTTTTCACTGAGTTATGTACATTGCATGAGAAAGCTTCAAATACTCTCTCACTGACCACACAAATTACCAAGAAAATAAAAGATTAAATTTGTACAGATATTGATCTATATATCAAATACATACAGAAATGATGTAAAAACCCATTTGTTTAGTCTTGATTCCCGCCCCATCATTTTCCCAGGGGCCGAAGCTGATGCCTTTTTTGTATAAATGGCTGTGGCTTTTCACTTTAAATATGAAAAAAATCAAAAGGAAGAAAAATTCAGCGGAAATCACAGTTTTTAAAAATCCCTTCCCAATAAAGGATTATTACCAAATATATTAGCACCATCATACAAAGATCAAGGGAGGGTATTCACAGAAAACAATAAAAAAACCAAAACAAACACTGAAACCCGTGTTAGTATCCATAGAACAAGGAATCAATAACTGCTGTAGCTTTCCTCAGATGCAGCAAGGATCAGGTTAGAGAGTTCTACTGAAAATAACGTCACAAAGATCAGCAGAGAGATTTGAACAAGAAAAGGGGCAGCAGCCAAGTCAGGGACAGGGCTTGGGCTGCCTCATGGTCAGAAAAACCTGTGCCAAACACCAGATTTAGTCTGACCCCACTGAAGGTTTTAGGTGTCCAACATTCACTGCTCTCTCAGCCAGGTACCGTGGCTTGAAAGCCAGGAGACGTTTCAGAGCCACGGGAATGCTTTGCAAAGCCAGGGGCTGCCACAGCCACGCCCCACAGGCTCTCTGGGGATCACATCCCTTGGTAGCACCTTGCTCAGGTCTGCCCTGAGCTTCTCAGCAAGTGACTTCCAGCAGCTCCTCCCATGGTTTGCTTAGCACAGATGTCACTGGAGTTGACAATTACACAACTGAGGCATATTATGAACTCAGAGACACAAAAGACATTTCACCGACTGCTGAAGTCACACGGGTACCCGAGAACGTACATCACCTCACAGAACTTAGTGTTTGATGAGTAACAGAGTATTAGAAAGTCTGACTGACTTTAGAACAGATTCTTACATTTCTCCCAACACAGAAGTGTGTTAAGAACTAATTTTCCCTCTTGAAGGGAAGACCGACTCTGAAATCAGGGATGAGCCTGGGCAATACTCAGTTCAGTGACCTGGCAATGCACCTCACTCATTAACTAGCCCAACCTTCTACACTATGACACACTAATTAATGCAACAGTTTTTCTATTGAAGTCAGAAACTGTTGATGAGACAAGAAAGCAAGACTGTGAGAACCTTGTTCCAGCTGATGGGACAACCTGCAAGTTGTTGCATTAAAAAAAAAAAAAAATCAATACTGCAATACTTACCAAATGGAATCAATGCTTGCAGAGCTGGATTTTACAGCAGATTAAATTGAGAACACAGGAAAACAATCAAGGCTCAAAGTGTCACTACAATGGTCTCTAATCCTAGTTCTCCAATCTAGGCTGTTCAAAATAAACATCATGGGTGGGTCAGAATCTGAGATAAGGTATTTGAAGTCTACCAGGTCCAACAAAGTCCTTTTTATGGCTATTTCAGAGAGCTGAAATGTCTTTACCACCTGAAGTTACAGATTCTTGTAATCAGATTAACAGATTCTGTCAATAGAAGAAGCTGTTGTTAAAAACAGGTTGTTATTTAAGAAATTTTACCAGTAAGGGAGAAAAGAATTCCAGACATTCCTACACTATACAGGACATGTTTTACTTCCAGTAGTAAATACAAAACTTTACATAATTAACCCCTCTTGCATAGAATGAGGTAAACCTGTGCATATCACCAATACTATGTACCCAAAGCTGGAGCAATATTTTAGAAAATTATCAAATTGCTGGTTTTCAACTTTCTATGCACTTTTTTTATTTTAAGCTCAGACAACAATATACAAAAATGGTCTCCTGGGGCTCTGTGGGTTGATATCCTAAAGTATTTCTTAGGCTGTAGGAATACAGATGTTGATTATTTTTGATCATTTTTTTTAAGCCCTAACTTACGGTCAAGAGCCAGATGATCACTGCACTGTTCCAAAGGGGACCTGTGAAGACCCAGAAGCACTTACAGAACTTATGAGATAATTCCTGAGAGTTTAGTTAATGAACCTCACTGGTAAAAGCTAAAGCTCTTGATGCACGTTCTTCCAGTCACAGCTCTGCAGGGCTGATCAACCACCTCACTCATCAATTCCATTTACAGAAATGTACAAAGGTTAAAAATATGGAAAGATAAAATCCAAATTATTAAGAGCTCCTGCAAAAATACTTTGTGTTTAAGCGGTCATATTTTTCACCTTTTTATGTGACTTTTGCCTTTTTAAGTTGACCAGGTGGGGCTAATGGGATGCTTGACATGAGACAAAAATTCCAGGCAACAGGCAAATTCAGTTTCTGAATTATAGACTAAAACCCTGTGATTTTGATACTGTTCTCAATCTCAACTCCTATGTTACACTATTGTAGCAAGACATGAATATTGCAGGCTATGCAGGACTGAACTAATTTTTAGTCTGTAATGTAGGGCTCCTTTCAGCTCACCTGAAATCATGTGGCATATTAGTTCTGAATGGTCACAGATAAATAGTTAAAATGGCAAGGAAACACTTAGGGCTTTCTGAATGGGAAAAAAAAAAAATCACAAGAATACTCACAAGTTCCTTCCCACTACCAAGGGAGTCCTTAGTGACTGTCCATCTAAGCTGCATCTTCAGTCAAAATTCAGAGCTACAACTAATCTTCCAATGAGAGAATTCTCTGAAGTTCCAGTTTGGCATAGGGCTCTGTAAACATTTGCTGAAGCATTCCAAGACTACAGACATTCATATACAGACAGGAGCTTTGTAGATCCAATACAATGCCCACTGCAGTCAACAGAGACAAGGCTACTGATATTAATGGGCACTGAATCAGACCCTAAGGAACGTTAAAAAACAAAACCTTATATAAAAAAGGATATTTTAAACTAAATAAAAACACCTTGAAAAGTTAAAATCTTCCTCAGGCAATGGCTCCGTTGCACTTGGGGCTACTCACTGAGTAGAGCTTTACAGATCATCTTCCACATATAATTTATGCCTCTAAATCAGGGCTTTAAAGCCTTATTTTCACAATTAAAAAACCAGAGGCGTGACCAGTGCAGTTCACAAGAGTCTAAAAGTCTCCCAACTTGTACCAAAAAGGTTCATTTGTTATGACAGTTCATTTGTATTTGCAACTATATCTTCCTCCAACTGCTTTCCACAATCATGCGAAATAAACTTTAATCTTACCAAAAAATTAGGATTTCAGTTCTTGTTAACAATGCACAATAAATCTGAAATTGAAAATATTACAAAATTCTTTCAAAAGCTTCAAATACAACACAAAAGTGTCCTTTGTTTTTTGTTTTTAATAAATTGAAAAATCTTTTTCACTAAAATAGTTTCCCCACCCTTCCAAAAAATTCTGAACTGAGTCTAATTCATCTACATTTAGCGAAGCGCCCCAGGCAGAGTCACCTGAACTGCACCATCCAAGTGGGAACAGAATCAGTCAGTCTTGGAAAAAGGTTCTTTTCCTGCTGTGCCACTCACTCCTGGGAGCTGCCTCAAGGTTCCTGTTTGATGTAGTAGCTGGCAGAGCCATTGCTTTCCTGGTCAGATGTTCCCTGCAGGAAGCTGTACTCCTCTCCATCCAGCAACTCCTCCTTCAGCTGTAATGAAGTCACTAAAAATCAAAAATTCACATTAAACATCTATATAATTTAAAGGGCAAGTTTTCCTTTAATTTACTTAATATTACTGATATTGGGAGCATCCCAGATTCCCCATTTTCTTATATTCTGCATTTTAGTGATGCTTTAACGCTCAGGATCCCACAGAGAATAGACACTTTGTGAGTGCAGATGGAGCCCAAAGTTATGCTCTAATATTAACATGTTTCAAATCAATTAAAATAATACATTCTCTGCCAGATTTTCTCAAGAACCGAGTATTTTAAACCACTAACTTTTAAACCACTTTGATTCCTATTTAGTCTTTACACAAGTGAAAATGAGATTGAAAATGGCCAACAGTTAACCTACAATTCAAATTACTTAGCCTAGTTACTGCAAACAATCTGTGAGAGGCAACAAAATATATTGAAAAAGATTTCCCAATCCATCATTAAAATTTTAAGATCCCAGAAGGTAAGTTTCATTGAAGCAAAACATTTTTTGGTAGTTTTAATCTTCTCTCTTCTTTTACCAAAATTAAATGGAAATGAAATTAAGACAAAGATGTTATGAATAGCAATCATGTCACGATTACCTTTCCAGTTTCATTAATGAATAGAGATTATTATCAAAATATGAGCACAATGAAAAGAACACTGAAAGCAAAACATGTAAACGTTTATTAAAGGTGCAGTACCCACATTAAAGGGTTGATTATACAAAAATAAATGATTCTCTATGACCAAATGAATGAGAAAATATCAAAGTTTATAATTACTGAATATAAAGTTTATATATATAGTCAATGCGTCTTGAAATGCAGAAATATGGTGAAAAGAAAAAACCCCAACCCAGAGCCTGCTGCTATTGATAACCCTGCAGTAATTTACAGGCTGGTTGATTATTCTTTTATAAATATTCTATGTTGAAACAAGCTCTGGAGCTAAATAAAAATAAAATTTGAAAATTAAGTTACCAGAAGATGTCAAAAGCTGCTGCAGCATAATGCAAGCTCTCCTCATCTTTCTTTAATAGATTCTTCTTCCCACTTACACAGCCCACAATCCCTTCCTTATTTTTTTCTCCCAAATACTTTTCCCTGCATCATGCCCAACTTTGAGAAAGATTCCTGATCTCTGGGGTCAACAGAGTGCTGTCTAAATGATAACACACATCTGGCTACTAAGCTACAATGTCTTAAGCAAAGGCTACACAGAGGTCAGGGATACAAACCAGCCCACCACGCACATTGCTTCTCTTCTCTGCCCTAGGCAGGAAACTCCTGAAGGCACAGCAGTAACAGAGGTTGCTGTGATTTGGATTGTCTCTGGCTCATTTGGCCTGAAGTCCTGGCATCTGGATGTCCAATGACATCTTACTTAATTTGTTCCTATTAAACAGCTTTTAACTACAATCCTCCATTAGAAAAGCTTAATTACAGCTACACACCAAATTACTTGAAAGAAGAAAAAAGGAAAACTAATGGAAGTCATCCAGCTGAAGGAAGAGGAATGCAGATGGGCCAGGTACTCCCTTTTTACAGTGTCTCAGTGACTTGCCAGGACAGAGACAGACTGTGTGTGAGGCCATGACATTCAAACCTCCCAAAAATGAAGCAACATGCTCCAGAGTTGGAAAAAATCTCTGGGAAGAGTCTCCCTCCTCTGCAAGGCTGGCTGTAGGTTCTTTCTAAATATGAAGGAGTGCAACAGGTGAATTTCAGTGCTTAAGAGATCATTTCAGATGACTGAAAGATGAGAAGTACTCACGCATCCTAAAGCAGCACCAGGAATTTGCTAGAGAGCAAAATCACTTCATACAAACCAAAGTAAAGAAGTGCTGAACCTTTCTCCTGTGCTCATGACAATACAAAAGGGGAAAGAATTGGGTTTGAACCTCACTGACATCTCCCATGGTCAAGAAGTTCAGGAACAGAAGCTGTTTTGTTATTCATCTTCCACTGACTCCATTCAAAGCCATGCAAACATCCCCTGCACTGTGCTTGCACATGTCCTACACCTACTGCAGTATCAGGCAATGAATGATGCTGTAATTAATGTATGCATGTAATTAATGAGTTCTGACCAATCTCAAACGTGTTCTAAACTGATTAGATGGTCTCAAGGTGATGCCTCCTTCCAAGAGACTGAAAATGTAGCGTCTTGCTGGTTTCAATATAAACACAAACATCTTTGGACAATGACAAGGCTACACCACAAACAAAATTAATTTTGTCCAGCCTTAACCAAAACTCAGTGATAAAAAGTTCCCCTAGACTGATCATAGAAAGCATTGAGAATCAGACACCAAGGAACACAGGTGTTTCACAGGAACTGTGAGAACTAATGACACAGAAATTCAGACTGTGTATGTCTTTGCACTATAGAAATGCAATGCAGGTGTAGATTTGGCATAAGAGAAGAACAACTGTGCAGAAATAGATGCTCCAGAACATTCTCCCCTACGCAAGGCTGCTCTTTGGCATCATGGGCTTTGTTAAACACAGCATGTACACATCAGTACCAACATGAAGTGAAACTAAAGGAGTCCTTGAGAGGTGTGTAGAAGAGAATAAAGGTTTTCCTCAGGGCCTAAAGGTGGCATGTGGGTTTCTTTTTCCCAGTCTGTTAATGAATAACACATGGACAAGAGAGACTGTTCTGGATGTATTCCAGAGTCAGTAGAGAGTACTGACAGGGCAGCCCATGTAGACTAAGGCAAGCTTAAGGGAATAATCAAACAAATCTGAGGCTAAATCTATCAACCTAGCGACTGTCCTGCAGGGAGAGCATCACTCAGTCTGACAGCTCCTATTGCCATAACATATTTGTTAGCTATAATCTGCTGCATTATATGTCAGGAAAAGGGAAGAGAAGAACTACCAGATCTTCAAAGTGAACTTGTATAATTGAAGATTGATTTCATTATGTAAACTATACTTCAGTAAGTTCAAAATTTTAATCAAATTCAATATTACTGATTCATTTTAAGAGTTTTTCCCTGCTCACTCATACAGATGCACAATTACACAGCTTCAAATATATTTTCTTAGTAATCCACAAAATTTCAAATAACACATTCCAAAGATATTTTCTCAGATAACTGCCTTTCTCTGATACAATGACAAAAATGTTTATTTGCAGCATATAGTTATTTTCTCTGCAAAGGATAATACACAATAATGACCTACTTACATCTGATATTCCCAGACTCACATTACTGTTCAATTTTACAGGGTGCATTTCTGGATTTTAACACTCTGCAGAGCCCCTTGGGATTCTCAGTAAGCCACACCACAACCTTCCTCCTCTGAAGCTCTAAACCAGCTGTAACCCTCTGCTATGATTAATTCAGTGACATGGTGCATCAATGAGAATGAAAAGCCCTCCAGCAGAAAAAATTAAACCAACTAAAATTCAAAGGTAGAAAAAAAAAAAAAGGAAAAAATAAGGATTGGATGAGTCAGCACATGCCACCCTGGACCATAGCTTCCCACTCTGCAGTGACACACTGCTGTGAACAGTTACCTGTTTGGAGGCTGGGACTGAATTCCTGGCTATTCCTGGGAGGCTGGAAGGCCTCAGGGGCTGTCTGTGCTGGAAGGGCTCGGTATAGAGGAGGAATCAACTTGACATCCCCAGGGAAGCTCCTCCGCACCTCACCTGCCATGGGTGGGCTGGACAAACTGACAGGTTTCTTCCCAACTGGTATCTTCCTCTCTAAACATCAAGTCAAACTAAAATAAACGCTCGGGTTAAAGTGCATCAGGCAACTCTGACTGTTCACTGAGAAATGGCTCTGACTGATATTCACCCATTCTCAAAAACCAGGGCCTGTACAATGGCATCATTCAGTTATTACGGGGAAGATTGTTCTCAAAAACCACACTGCAGTCCCTGAATTCTGCAGGCTAGGTAGGGCTTCAAGGGAATTGCTCAATACCATGACCCACTTATTTCATGCTCTATCACTGAAATACAAATGCTGTGAATTTCTTCTGCTGCAGCTACACTGCACAGTGACACACGTTCCTCTACCTGGGCACCCAAGAGATCTGGGCTCAGTTTCAGGCTGCAGTTGTTTCAGTGTGTGTGCCTAAGAGACAGAAAATTGCTTCTGGGGAAATAATCCTCTCCAGACAAAGTTTGTTACCTCTAAAAATGCATGCTCTTAATTCCTTAGAATGGTAGTTCCCATTTTTACAGTGCCTTACAAACACAATCATTTCAGCACGTAGAAAAAACTTCTAAAATGCCCTTGAATTATTAAACACTGCATTTCATGAAAAAAACTTATTAAAACATTTCCCATACAAACTACCATGTTTCTCCTTTATCACTAAGATGCTCCCATTCTGAGCTCAAGGCACACTCTCTGATATTGAGGGTACAAGATCTCTAACATAAATCACTGCTTTCAGCTACATCAAAACTGTGGCTGCTGATGCTTCAGTCCTATCAGCACTGTCAGACAGACAAACAAAAGCCCAGCCCTGAAAAGGTAACTGATTATGTATATGCTAAAAATACCACTCTGCTTAAATATTCTTCTTATAAGACAACTTTAAGATGAGCTTTTTAGCGAGATTAATGAGGAAGAATGGTGTCTACAGAATCCCAACCTTGAAAATATGTGGGTCAGATTATGGTTTCAGTAATCTTATTCTGATACACAGACCCAAGAGAAGCAAACAATCCCAGCAGATATTGCATCCTTCCTTATCAATTAATTGTTCAGGCATGCTGGCATGTTTCCCTTCAAGAAGTCACCTGCACAGCCTTCTAAAGCAGCAGGCACACAGCACAAAACCCCACTTAGTGAAACAAGCACTATTGGAAAGGGAATTGGGGGAGATTCTGAAGTATCCCCAAAAGCATTCCTGAAGTGTTCACGATGCAATCAGTTCTGCTTCCCAGAGAACATGTGCACTCCCAGAGCTCCCAGGAAGGGGACACTGCAGCAGAAATCTGCATCATTACACACAGCAGAATGACTCAGTGACATCCTGGGCTGTGTTGTGAGAAAAATGTGTGGAAATAACCCCTAAAACTAATCTAATTTACAACACAGAGTTTCTTGTTAATTATCTGTGGTGACTTTACATGCTACCATAAAAACATCCCAGCTGCATTATATGGTTTTGTGACTGAAATCCTTTACAAAGTAACGTTCTATTTTATTTACAAGTGCTGAACAAGAAAAAGCTTCAGAAGACATTTTTAGTGTTATTTCCTGTGACTCAGCACTTCTGTTGCCATAACCTACTTAGAAAAAACCCACACAGGAGGTAGCTGGCTCTAACTCTTCATGACCTTGTTCTCTCATATTCTGGTGATTAAGAGGATTTCTTGGTATTGAGCAAACAGTTTCAGAACACAATCAGTTTTCCTTGCTTCCACAGGCAATATTTACCTTAGGTTAGTGAGAAATGAAGAACAAATTTTCCTAGACGAAATTTTCCAAAGCTAAAGCTTCCTATGGCACTAAGTAAGAGGAATTTTCCAGGGTCACACTTACTGTAAGATTGGTAGCAGAGGTATTAGGAAAGGGATAAGGTAAGGAGCATGATGGTCTAGAACAGCTTGCTAAACAAAATCTGCTCAGACAGTGCAGAATTATCCAAAAACAGGTCCTACACAAAGGTAATTAACCACAGAGCCATATTTCCCTAGCTTAAAGCAAAAGCACTCACATCTTTCCCCAGATATTCTCAAATCAGGAGTTTTCCAGGAGCCGAATTCTATTTAAAAAATACTGCTGCAAGATTCTGAAAAGGATCTGGATTTTACTGTTTATTTTACTGTTTATTTCCTCCATCATCAGAAATGAAAAGCAGTGCAATGTTTGAGGCACTTAAGAGGTTCTAAGAACTTCCCAGACACCTGTTTTACCTGTGGCACTCACCACCCAACTTCTTTTCATGCCCAAAGATCAAATACAGCAAAGGTTGTATTCTCAAGGACTGGGCAAAAAGGTTCCAATTGGCCTTAACAGATCCATTCACAAATTCACCAGGAAGACACAGTTTTAATTCCTCACGTTGGTTCTATACAACAACAAAACACTCTGGAAATAAGACTAAGTTAAGCAAGCTAATTCTATATTTTGACAATTTGATTCCAAGGGAAACAATTACTGTGGAAAGTACCTGAACACTGCAGATTCTTAGAATGTCATTACTGTGTTTTACTGTGACAAGAACAGCCACGTACAGCAATGCTGTTTGTTTCTGCAAGTAATAATACAGAAGCTTAATTTACATAGATGCCTAGACCAAAATATCTGGCAAATAAGTAGCTTTTTGGTTTCAAAGAGAAGCCAGTTAGATGATAATTTAAATTTTCTACACCTCATTCTTTCTGATCCCAGTAACTTGGTTCTTATTCCTTCACCTGTGTTACAGACAGCAGAGGGAAAACTGTGTTGATACCTGAGTATTTTGTACAAGGCAGTACAACTACCAATACAGTACACAACCAATATATTATTTAACTGAAATTATGTCAGAATACAAAAATATTTTAACCATTGTCCATCTACAATCCATAGATTGTTATTATTAGCAACATCTACCCTATCACGAGTTATAAAATAATGGTTATTCTCAATGAGAAAGTTCTTTTTGTGGCATACTGCACCTTTAAGCATAACACCTGTTTAGACACAAACATTTCCAAATAGAACATGGACTTAGGCAGAGACCACAAACTTTAGAACATCAGGTAAAGTGCAAACACTATTTTGTCACCCACTTTTCTTCTGTCCTTTGTACTGTTGTGATTTAGCTTTTTTCTTCTGTTTGGATGAACTTGACTGGCTATCTCTTGATGCTGCAAAAATGAAAAATTCAAAATTTATGGTTATTATTAAAAAACCCAACACTTTAGAGTCAAAGCTGCTACACAATTACAGAATTTTTCCTTAGTGACTGAACAAAGACAGAAATTTACTGTGGAAAACCAACTTGCATTAAACTACTTAACACAAACTCTCTCATTACCCCCTCATTAAAAAACAGTTCTTGAAATGTATTTCATCAGTTATTATCACTTGATCTGACAGGACAAGTTGTGATGTAATAAATTAGATATAGCTTCTGCACAGGCTGAGTTCCACCAAATTCAGGAGGTGAAACAGATACATTGGCAGTTCTTCTGCACAAATTCTTGGTGAGCTCCTCCGGAACTGACAAGAGGCTTTTTTCCCCTGCATCAAATCAGCATCTTCTGGCAGTGAAAAACAGTAAAAAGCACTCAGAAGTACATTAGAAATCAAAGTGGAAAGATTAGAACTTTGAACTAGAACTTCCAGGCATTAGCAAGTGTTTTTTCTATTTTTGTTATGCCTGGGGACCTAACTGGAAAAGGGTAGGAAAATGGGCATCCATGAAATGAATTTCCATTACTGACAAGGCAGGACTCACACTGTGGTGCTGGAGGCTGGAGCTGGTACCCAGTGAGCTGACACCATCCCACAGGATACAGGTCTGGGGACTCACAGTCCACCCACTGATCATACTCATCCTCCCAGCCATCGAAGTGGATCCTCAGCAGCCGGTGGATGATGCGCGTCACCGTGGCCACGCACACCAGCCGAGGCTCCATCAGATCCACAGCCTCCAGCTTCATGCCAACATGAAACCCATGGTTTGGAACTTCCTGGGGAAGGAAGGAAGGCAAACATCAGTAAACAGACGTACATTAAGATAGTTCAAGCACAGTGCTGAAACAGGGATTTCAATCAACTTAATAAAGAAAATGAAAAGAATCCCATATGGGCAGAGATAAAGAGGAGAGGCTTTTTAGGCTAGACTTTTCTTGCATAATGTTAGCCATAGACCTAAATCCTCCTGAACATAAATAAGACTGTATTTGAGTAAATGCAGTTAGCTCAAACCAAAGACTTTGTGGCAGTGATTTGCCACTGTAAGAGTAGAGCAAACAGAAAGGAAGAAAGTGTAGTAGCGCCCTCTGTCTTAAGAGATGAAGATCTCTGTTCTTACAACTCTCAGCCCCAGGAGAAAATAAGGGAGACTGCTGTCCCGAAATGAAAGAATAGCTAGTATTTAGTACTTAGCCAAGCATCCTTAAAAGAGCCCTATATGCAGTTATAGTCCATAGACAGTAGTGAGAGCACTGGACATAGAAAAGAGGGTGTCACCATGGCAGACTTCTCCTAACAGAACATGGGAGGGTGGACCTGTGTTTCTTGTGAGAAATCTATAGTGTGAGAGAGACTCCTCTCACCCTTGCTGAATTAAAGATTAGTTCTTTTTGAATGATGATAACTTTGATTGAAAACCCAGGGTTTTAGTTTAAGCAACTAAGACAGAAGGCAACATGTAAGTGTTACAAGTTGAAGTGTGGAAGAGTAGAAATCGGAGAAAGAAATGTTCTAAGAAGTTTCCATTTCTGTTTTTTGTGTGTTTATGTTTTTTCTTTTCTATTTTCTGTTCTTATGTAGTTTAATAAAGTTTTCTTTCTATTTTCAAGTTTTAAGCCTACTCTGCTCTGCTCTTAATCACATCCCACAGTAGTTGTTAAAAAAAAACATATACTCCTAAGTGCACTGGCATTTAGCCAGCACCAACCCATGACACATGCCAACATGAAACCCATGGTTTGGAACTTCCTGGGGAAGCAAAGAAGGCAAACATCAGTAAACAGACATGTACATTAAATTAGTTAGCACAGTGCTGAAACAGGGATTTCAATCAACTTAATATAGAAAAAAACCCCAAGTATCATTGATGAAGTTTCCTGTACCTCTGCATCTGTTCAACATTTCAGAGATATCAACATTTGTTTACTCATCAAATGGTTCCTATCTCTAATAGTCTTGAGTTTTTCAGAACTGTATTTAACAAATGGATCTACCCCATGGACTATGCAAAAATGTAAAGAAAATACTAATTCCAGCACAAATGTATGATTTCCTTACCTTATTGAAGAGCTTTACTGGTGCTGCTATTGAGTCAGTTTCTCTGAGGTAGTCAAACCATTTAAAAGGGAGTTTTGCATAACCTGTGAATTTTAAACAACATTTTTATACATCAACTGCAAACTTCATGCATAAGAATAACAGCAAAAATAGCACATTGGTAGTGTTACAGCTAAAAAGACAACAAAAGTCAAACATCAGCATCAGAAACTTCCACTCCCTGAGCTTTGATCTAAGGGACAAAGCAACCTGGACATTGCCATTTGCAACAAACAAGAATGAAGAACTGGGTAACATAAAAGGCATCATTTAAAGATTGATCACTTAAACTGTAAGGTTTTTGTCCACACAGATTCTTATCTCTACAAATGCCCTACACAAATGACCCAGAACAGATCATGGAATTAAGAACATCCAGTTTCTTCCCTGTGGGGAAATAGCTCCACTATTGAAACACTTAAATTGTCAGGAACAGAATGGTAAGAATAAACATGGATATTTTAAAAATTTAATAAGGATAAAAATAGCAGTAATATGTAATATGGAAAATTAGAGAATTTTTTAAAGCTATTATAAAGGGAAGAAAAAATTCTCTCAAAAATATTTGTAGCTCCTACTGAATATGCATAAAACACAGAAATATCTTTTCCTTTGGGCAACTTCAACAACTGCTTAAACTAATAATTCTCTAATTCTAGCTGGAGCAACAATAGCCTGGAGGATTTCTCTGCAGCAGTGTGCAGTGATGGACGCCCTGAAAATCTGCAGTGCAGTGGGCATGGATTGGGGGCTACAGGAGAGGTCTGGATCTCACCTCTGTGGGGCTGGAGGGCTGCCACAATCAACACCCACAGCCAAAAAGACAATCCCATCCCTCAAAATGCCTGAGCATCTTCATCTTCTGCTGATTTCAGCATGGGATGAAGATGTCTGGGAAGAATGAGCTTTGCAAAGTCCAGTGATTTCACAGCAACTCAAGTTATCCACAATACTAAATGGAACTTGGGTAAGAGTGCTCACACTGGCTATGGAATATCTCCACAAACAGATACAGCTGGAGAGCTAATTAATAATGGCAATACTGCATCAGTTCTGCATATTAATACTTTTCTTCTCAATGTAACATTCCTCTGCTACACCAGTGTATTTGTACTCAAGTCTTTCACACACAGGAAACGTGCACGTGGGCCTTGTCAGACCAGGCAGAATTAAGAAACTGTCCACTTTCCAGCCAATAATTTGGAAAGTAAAACACCCTTCTTGTTAGAGTTAAGGAGCTTTGATCACTTTGATCCTATTAAAAATGCTAATGTGCATTATGCTCTGTATTTTACTGCTAGCAATTCCTCTTCCAAATGACTTTTAGATTATTGCATGTGTGATTTATAATCACCTCCCACTGATGACACAGGACTTAGGAAAAATTGCAGTAAAGGGGGAAATGTACATGGAGGTAAAGAATTAGGTTGCCATGATACAAGAAACACTAAGTAGCATAAATGTGCTAACAACAAAATCCACATTCTGAAAAGAGTGTTTCAAAAGTGAAGTGGTAGTCTTATCACCAAAGGCAAGTTTTTCTCCTATTCTGTCTCATCAGTTTCATATATGTATTTCTAAATTGATATGTATTAATATACAGGCATTTCCTCCCATAAAAACTTCTATTGCAAGAATCTCTGCACCTCAGATTTTTGAGGGGTGCTGGTGCCCATGAATTTCTAGGCAATAAATTCACTAAATGAGCTGACTGAAAAATAAAACTAAATGTGTATAACTGCACTTTCCATACACTCTAGAGCGACAGTTGTCACTGTACAAACAAAAATGATATGAAATTACTTTCCTCATGTTGCATTACACTGTAGTTACTACCTAGAAAATAATTCATTAAATACAAGCAGAAGCCTGCAAGAATGAGAATGAAGGAAAAAACCTAGAAAATGATTGTCATCTGCTGTTATACAGCTATGACCCTCTTAAAAAGTGCCAGACCAAGGCACAACATGGGAAAAGGGAGGCAAAATCTTCTGCAGCCACATGTGCTTGTGAACAGACACAGAGGGGTTTATTCAGTGTACAGTGCTAAAGCTCAAGTTTGTGTATAGCCTTCCAAAAACTGACTGGTGTAGTTGTGAATTAGCCTGAGATTCTTTACAATGGTCATTAATTGTTTTGGTGGTCAGGACTTCCCAACCAGTGACACTTTCTGAAGAGCCCTTTTAGTGACTCCCACACTTCCTATTGACTTAGTGGAATCCTCAGTTTCTGACAGCAAAGGATTATTTCAGCCAATAATCAATCTTACTTCTTTTAAATGAAGAGTTGGCTAGCTCTGGTTTAGATTACTTCAAAGTAAAGCTGTTGTATTTGTTTCAGACTTGAGAAAGTCCTAAGAAGTGACCTGAATTTCGTAGTCTGAGTTAAGAAACAAAGCATATGGCACATACAGTATCACTGAGCAATATTCACAATAAAAGGTGTCAGAATGCTACCTGTACCTCTGGGTGGAGTTAGTTCAATCATGTTAATTTCACAGAAACCAACAGGGAAAATAGAAGGGGAAGTGGCATGGTAACAAAACCAATCAGACCCATCTGCTGCTTCTGAGCCATCAATCCCAATCATTAGATAGCCATCTGCTAACACCTTGGTAAAGAGAAACAAAATTCCACATTAAATACCTTCAGCTGGGTGAGAAAGCCAGAAAGAAAGCATGCCATGTTTCAAGAGTGAAAGCAGCTCAATAATAATGGAAGCACACTTAGAAGGATATTCAAATACAACAAAACCCCTCCAAATCATACCTGTCTCCAGGACTGTGAATACAACTGTTACATGTACCTTTGAGAATCGCAGAGTTATGAGATAGCATTTCCTTTTTCTGATCTCTAGTTTATTTTTCTTGTGAACATCAGTTCTTCTACTTCTACAGCTTTATATCTCAGTCTATTCCTCAGCTTGCAAGGATGTTCAGTACACCATTACTCAAAATCATAACCATACTCCTCACTGGAAAGGTTAATAATTCAGCCTAAGCTGCTTTTTACATTTTCTTTTAAATCAGATTTCATATGGATTGGCTCCCTTTCAATCAAGCTAAGAAAGGACAGCCTTAAAATATCTTCCTAGACTTCTACAAGTCAGCAAGATGAGGTTTGGTTTTGAACAGTTGCAAAACACTTGGTATAATTAGCAGAATATTTTCCGGCAAATTCATCTCACAAATACATTCTAATTAAAGGTAAGACTGAATTTCCAGAGATTAAAGTCAAATTTACATGAGCACGTTTTCATAGCAATTGTATATAAACAATTGACAGACATAACCCATTCACTTTGTGAATGAACTCCACTAATTTTGGTTTTCATCTTTTTATTTCAAGCCTGAATAAAGGTTAGGGAAAAAGGATTCCTCTCTTCCTCCCCAAAACACACATTTGCTTTCTTACCTTTCTGACAGTTGCCACACATATTGCTGAAAGGTTTAGGGGGTCTATAGCTTCCAATTTCATTCCTTCTTTAAACCACTCTCCAGCTGCATCGACCTCTTTTACCTAAAGAATCAATGAACAGCAGCAGAAACAAAGAATTTAATGAGCCTGGAACAAAACATACTCCCACACTGCCAAAGCAACAGACTGAAATATCTGTTCTACCACCTCTGCTTATATCAAGGAGGTCAGATTGGATAATAAAAGCAGAAACTGTGCTGGGTCAGGATGTAAATAGAGTTTCAGGTCTGGTTTACACACAACAGGAACTAAAGGTCTTCAATCAACTCTGTGAAGAGTGTTCTAGGTACTGAACTCACCTTCATAAATAAGTGTGGGGGTGCATCAAAATGTCCATCCTGTTTCTTTGTAATATCTACAAGGAATAATAATAATACTGTAATATTGTTCACAGAGCAAACAATATGTTTTTCTAGATATGTTAATACCACACAATCCACAATACCACACAATCACTGGTGTGGGAGGCCCAGTTTACAGTAACACTACCACAAAAATCAGAAGGACATAATCCATCCATTTTCTTTGCTGACTTCAACCTGAGCTGCCTCTATAACAGGAGCATCATTTATGGAAAAAAAACAATATCCAGTATTTACGAGACCATTTGATTATGTCACAGAATTGATGAAGTATTACACAGAAGCTTTTGCAAAAAATTGGCAGGTAAACCACTTTGCACCACGCTATGACAGAAATTACATTTACATACATTTATATAATCACATATAATCACTTCAAATACATACATATATATATATGTGTGTGTGTGTGTATCTATACCTATCTGTTTATAAATGGTTTCAATGAAAGTTGAAGCATTAGGAAAACTGAAGGCCCTTCCCTGAAGGGAGGCTTTGTGGAATGCTTTACAGAAATTCCGTCTTTGACAAGGGATACCAGCTCAAAGGAACAGAGAAATAATAAAAAAACCCAGACTTTTTTTTTTTGTTTAGAAGCCTTAACTATTTGAGTTTACAATTGCTTTTGTATTTTAGGTAGCAAAGGCCTTAATTGCGTGCCTTCTATCAAACTGTCATTTCACTTTCCCAGCCCATTCCATAATGCCCTCTAAATCACGTAAATACTGCAATATAAAATATTATACAGTCTTTAAACTTGGAAATAAATAGAAATTCGGTATCTGCAAGGATACTTGTCCACATTGTATTGCACAAAAAAAGGAGTTAGATCTGAAGAAACTAGGAGTTTGTGGAGGAGGGCTGTAATTGCAGTTATCAGCATGAAAAGTGAAGTTTACCATGCTTGAATTGTGCAGTTAAAGGTTTTTCTGCTTACAGTTTGCTGACCTCTGCTTATCGTTGAATATCCTGAACACTACAAATCAACATAAAGGTTACTGGGGCTTTTCCACTGCTGTATAACATGTTCATTATAATTTTAACTGAAATTCCTGAGTGTAATAAAATTGGTAAAACCCCTGGGTCACATCATGTAACTTTTTAAAATCACATTATTCAAGTTAGTTTGATTAATTGTACAAAGCAACAGAACCGCTTAAGCCAACACTGCCCACAGAGCACCTCTAACCAACCCAGACTCACCCGATCTTTTGAACCTGTGTCCTATACTTCGAGACCAGCCGATGTGGTGGATGAGTGGGCTGTACATGTGGCACCAGAAGTCATCGCTCTTGTCCTCGCTCTCCTCGTACACCAGCCTCAGGCGGCCCCCGATGACGCTTTCCACCACCGCCACCCTGGTCCGGCACAGGTGCGTCTTGTCCACCACTTCTACCCTCATGGAAGTTTTGAATGGGTACTGCATACTCTCAGATACCTGGAAGCAACACAAAACACACATTTCTGTGAGAATATCCTCTGGTTTTCCATTACCTGTCTCTTAAAGCACAGTATTGACGCACTTGTTATTTAATTGAAGTACTTGTTAATCAGCCTGGAGAAATGACACAGATTATTTCTCTTCTATTTCATTGTAACAAAATATTTCAGAAAACTAAGAATGATCTACAATGCTTTAACTGTTTCAGGATCATCCCTTAAGATGAGACGCAATTCTAACATAAGTTCAATAAATTTTCCACTGACAAAATGAAAGTTTTCTCAATTGTTATCAATGGGTGAAGTTACCTTGAGAAAGAACTTTTACAAGAAAAACATCAAGATTTTTTGTTCTTTCATTGTCATCCACTCAAAATACAGCATTTTAAAAACGGGATTAAAATACTTCATTTTAAGGCATGGAAAACAAAGATACAACACAATCAGAGCTGGACATTTACAATAGTATTTCTTCAAAGCACACAAAAGAAAGGAAACAGATGTTAATCTGCTTTGTGAAAAGAGACTGTATTTAAAAATCAGTATCTGTCACTTGCCATTTTCATTACCAACTCCCCAAAGGACTGAGATCTTGCCCATTTAATTTGGCTTCTAACTTAAGCCAACTTTAAAATAAAAAATTAACAACTGCAGAAAGACTTTTTGGTTGTTTTTTAAACATTACATGCAGCGTAAAACAACAAATTAAGTCTCATATTTCTACTAAGAACTTTATGCACCATCATCTCACAGCATTGGTAAGTAAACTTACAGCACACTATACAGCAGCTGCCACACCTGAAGACATGACTAAGACAGAAAGAAACCTAGTCCAGAGCAGGAAAAAAAATACTAAGATTTAAAAGTATGATTTTTAAAGATTTAAAAGTATGATATTTATTAACAGCCATGCTGTATGAACATATTCTGTTCAGTTTGTTGAAATATTGCATGACAAAAATCATTCAAGTAGAAAAATCAGGTCTCACTTTTCTTACACAGGGTAACTCACAAGCACTTCTGGGTTTTCTGTGGATTTTTTAAATAGGGTGTTTTAAAAATAACTAACTGGTTTTTATAGAAAGCTATTCTTTCTAGAGCAAACTTTACCAAATACATACTGACAAGTATGGACATAAATGGAGACAGGATTCCAAAGAAAACTGTATCTAAGGGAAGAGATTACTGTATCTCCTTCATTAGCAAGAGGAGCTAATATGCCACTGTAAAATATTTCAGTTCTTCACACTGCTGCAGTTTTCTTTACAGAACATCATTGATATTGCATCAGCCTTACCTTCTGAGAAAAGTCAGGAGGAAGTGTTTTGGCACCAGTAAGTCGTTTCACTAGAAAAGCTTTCCAGTTTGTGTATTTGTGTTGGATGGCTGTTGCAAATGAAAGGGGAAAAATCAGCCACTGATTTTTAGTTGTGCCAGTTAGAGAAAATATTAGAGTCTGGAACATGTAAAGAAGAAATCCCAGATGACTATTATAAGGCCCAGATGACAATAATGACAAAAAGCCTCTTTGGAGAATGAATCTTACCCAAGATTAAGTTTATGGGCCAGGATAAAGAATTTAATAACAAAGTATAAATAAAATCAGTGCACTTTCCCATCACTGATTAGCCAATTGCTGCCACCTCAATCTTAAAAGCTTTGAGTTGCTTACTTTTCTAGAAGTTAAAATTATTAATTCATCACCCTTGAAAGAGTTGTTATGGTAAAAGACTACTTTGGTATCTGGACCATGAGCAAATTTAGTTTAATAAACAGACTTTGAAATCAATCATTAAGGCTACTATTTACATACTTCGAGGAGGAACTAAGGGCTTCCCACTGGTTGCACACCAACCAACTGGGTGGATGTCAGACCCACAAATGTTGCACCAGAAGTCAAGACTTGAATCATTTTCAAAGCCTTCATATCTCAGCAGAGCATTGTAGCCTGAAACAAAGCATTTTGAAAAATACAAGAATGAAACAAGATTATAAAATATGTATGAATATTTCTTGACCAATCATCAGGTACATTACATTGGTTTTCTAAATGTAATTTTTAATAGCAAGGTTTTTTTAAGGCACTTTTCTGGATGCTATTAATGCACAGACTGGATTACCTCGATAAATGTGCATGTATTATCATGTAAGTCAATTTAAATAAAATTAAAATTCTTGAACTATAAACCTTTAGATGTTGTACATGAGGACAAAATTAATTACACACAGTATCTGCTTTTTCACATCTTAGATCTTGAATTTCAATTTTACCAAGAAAAGTGATTTGTATAATGAGGCTTCTTGACAGCTCTTATACAGTCTCCTATCTGCTCTGCACTGCTCTTACTGCACTCTGAAGCAGTATTTAAAAACACAACCCCAGGACACACATTCTCAAGCATCACAGCAGCCAGTGTAGAACAGTGAGAGCACCACAATGTGTAACCTACAGACACAGCTCTGCCAACCTGAGCAGTGTCAGCATTACTCTCACCAGGTGATCACTGACTAATGCATTTGATCCCTTCACAGTTTTTTGATAATTTAAATTCAACTAAAACACCTTTACCTGCTAATTTTACAATTCCAGCTATCCAGAAGACTTTGGTAGGTAGGCTGCAGTCAGTGTTTGGAACCTCCACTCGCACTCCTTCTGCAATATCACCCCAGCAAGTCCCCATCGGTGCCTGTCAAGGTTGGGGTTAAAAAGTCATCACCTCACCATGTGAAAATATTAAAATTTTTGTTATCTGTGTTCTACAAGCAATTTAAAAAGACAAAACATTCAAGATACATATAACAAACACATGGTTAGAAATCACTGTTTCTATGAGAACATACTTTGGTTTTGACTTGACTATGCATAATACTGTAATTGGATCCAATTATTCCTGTGTATTCACTGAAAAAAACCTATAGCATTCCAAGTTTAAATAGCAGTTGAGCACAAGCACAAATTGTACATTCTTAAAGGTCAGTTTTAGTCTGTGATGTTTCAATCAGGAAGAAACTACTGATGTTAGTAAGAATGGTGGAAATTGCTATGCAGTTCTATTTGCAAGAAAATCATGGTACCTGTAGCATAAGACATCAAAACCTTTTAATTCTGCAAGTCAGGCATGCTACTGGAAGAATGCCTAGAATTTATATCTTTAATCTATTCTGGTGATTTATTGTGGTGGGGTTTATCAACCACTAGTTCACATCCTCTCAGAGGAACAGGCTTTCACATCACCTGCAAGTGATCACTCCACAGAGTAGGCAAAAAGAACAGAAGGTTCTCTTTAATGAACACCTAGAAGGAAAGGCACAGCAAGATCCCTCACACTGTCCCACGTAAGGAATATGTTAGCAACAAGAAGGAATATCCACCTGATGAACTCGTAAGGGTTTGCAGAAGCTGGTGATAGAAATTACATTTAGTTTGCTGTCTTCAGAAGAACATTTTGTTGAACAGAGCATCATGAAATGTCAGTCAAAGGTGGTATTGCAGATACTAGAAATGCACAGTGCTGAAGAACCTAAATTCTTAACAGTAACTCAACCGAAGTTCTATTGGTAACAGGCTAGAAAATTTCTCAGTCTGCATTAAACTTGAGACTACCCAGGAGAGAGAGATTCATATTTTGGGTGTTTTATAACAGTCGTGTCAATTCTGAGAAAAATAAATTCTTACTAGTTCAGAGATTACCCAGCTATCACTGGGACAACTGAAGGAGGGATCCTCTGACTTTGCACTGTGCCTCATTTACAAAGCTCTTTGCAAACCCAGAGAACTGAACCACTCTGTGGGAACAGCCTCCAACTGCACAGAATTTTTGCTGAGAGCTACAAGTGAAGACATCTGGATTAATCCTGAATGACTGGAAATGACAATATTGGAATTTCACTGGCAATCAGCTATTGCCACTAGCAGCACTAGAAGCTGAATTTACCTTAAAAAAGGGAAACTCTTCACTAGTTGAAGTATTTGAGGTTATATAAAACCTAAAACTAGTTTTAACTCTTAAAGGAAATGTAAATATGGCAGTTTTTATTCTTGAAGCCTGGTCTCTTCATATTCTGCTATGTCCCATCTACACCAGTCTAAACAAGAGAGTTCTCTTCTGCCAACTGGCAGCAAGAGAAAAATCCAACTGAAAAGATGATGGCGTATTTTCACACACAAAATATTCAGATACAACTTAAATCCCATCCCATACTCACTACCCTCTCTAAATTGACATGTGTAGGCTTTTGAATTGAATTGGGGAAATAAACTTTTCAAACTGCATTTTTAGCAAATCTTGTTGCCTGTACAGTAATACAGATGAGGCCAAACAATCAAAAATAACAGTGCTGAATAATTTCATAATCCAGCTGCACTCAACTGAAGTACATTTTACTGCCTGCTCATCTATTCAGTTGATTCAGAGAGAACAGTATTATCAAAACACTTCTCCTGACATCAACCTGTAACAGAAATTTCATTTCTAGAGCATGGATTGGTATAGACGGAAATAGCAGAAAGTTAAATTTGTCCTTGTCTGTGAAAACATTGGTTCTGCTAGTTCTCCTACACCAATCCATATGGCTCACCCTTTCAAGAAGGAAGCCACCCTGTGCAGCATCACTGCTGAAATGTCCTGAGGGATGGTTTACAGCACACCTGCTACACTGCACCATCTCAGTCTCCTTCACTCATTAGGGATATTCTTGAAGCAGGAAGAGCTGGATAAACCAGGGCTGTGATAGCCATATTCCTTCATCTCTCCTCTGTCTCATCTGATTAATCAATCAGTGTTTGAAGAGTGCTTTTAAAAACTCAATGCACTGGAGAAGTGTTAAGTCTTACTTATCTGCTGGCTGGAAGGTGATTGCAGTCTGGATTGGCATAGTGTGAACTAGCAGAACCATCATTTACAGGTAAGAACAAATTTACCTTTCAAACTCATGACGAAGAGATCCACTTCACATCACTCCCAAACAAGGAAGAGTTGGTTCCTGGCCTCCTGCTCCGGGACATGACCTGGGAGGGGTCTATCTGTGAGCACCAAGGGCCTTCTCTGCAAGGTAAGGTGCAGTCAGGACGGGCCTGTTTGACAGGAGCACCTAAAGGCCAACTATTCCCACATACGCACCTGAACAAAGAGCTCACATGGCTTAAATAAGTGGCTTCTAAAGGTTTTGGATGGCATCAACACTGCCACGATTCCAGACATCAAATTAAATCAGGATTTTAATGGCAAATCCTGATGGGGATGCTACTGATTCCTGAATTGTATGAAATGCTGAAACCTCGTGTGTGAGCAGTGCCCCAACAACAGGTAATGCCAGAGGAGAAAACATGCAAAGGGTTTCAACAAAAACCTTCAAAGCAGAGCACTGCCACCCAGTGTAGCATCCTGGAAATGCTCCCTTAAATCACTGGATATAGCTTAAAAACACAAGAAACCAAGAGAATGAAAATATTTCAGCTCAGAATAAGATTCAGCTGAAGAAAGAACTTCAGGAAACATGTGAAAATGAATAATTGCTCTTAATTTTGCATAAAATTGTCCAGTAAGTAGTACTGAAAAACAACTCAAACCACTGTAATTTGCTTTCAGTTGTAGGAATGGTTTGAACTAATAAAAGCAACTACATAAAAGTGTAAAAAGTATTTAGAGGAGAAAAAGTAGAATGCAGGTCAGCAACGAGCTCACTGTATGTGACTAAGCTATAACTCAATATTAAAAACACTGAGTTTTTTCCCTTGCAGCAGCTACTGCTGTGTGCCTGATTAATGCAATCTGGCAAAATAAAAAAAAGAGGCTGCAAGGTGCACAAATAGGGATTCAGGCATTGTCATGGGCTTCCTGTAGGACATAAAGCAAAGCAGTTCCCTACTTCAGTTCACTGAACGCTGAAGTCACAGGCATGGCCACTCTGTTGCTACTGAATTTCATTAGTGCAACTCAACACTCAAGTCTGGAACACAGCTAACATGGAAGCACAATAAGCACATCAAAAAACTTTGAAATTAAGTCTTACCATAAAGAGAAAGTGGGAGAACTTCCCAACATTTAGGTACTTCAATTCTAAAATGTTACTGTTTTAAATTGAAGAAGAAATAACTTCCCAGGAAAAAAACAAAACCAGAAAAACTGATGTGTGAAATCTACATCAGACCTGAGATACTGAAGTATGGCAGGTTATTAGAAAAAATAATTAAAAAGCCAAATCTCACATCTCATATTTCCCTTAGATTTTCTTTAATATTGATCCTAATGTTCCCTATCAAATACCCATACAGATATACCCAGTATAACCAGGAAATTCAATATATTTCATTGAATAATGAATTTAAGGGCAGATATGTCATGATTTTACTGTCAATTCAAAACTTTGGTCTTGAACAGATAAGTTTTATGTATTCCATCACACACACACAGGTGTATGAAATCCATAACATGGATGGTAAACAAACATCAACTAATACAAACTTTTAGAAATCAAAGCAATACCGTACACAGAAAACAGCAACAACCTTTCCAGAAAGGCAAAAAGAATATGGTTTAATTATCAAATAGTGGGACAAAGGATCTAACAAGAGAGCACTGATGTGTTTTTCAGATTCTGACTGGTTTAAATAATGTATTTTTCAAAGAAATAATTACAGTAAAGTTAAATGCAAATCAAACCCTTATAACACCAACTCATCCACCAACAAAGTAGAAATCTCCAAGGAAAATGGTACGATTTGCATTTTACTTGTATGAAAAAGGAAAAGGAGGACAGAAAAGAAACAACTTTCAGGCTACTTGGTAGCACTGCTGCCATTATCTTGTGAAAATTTTGGAGGCACAATGTGACCATGAGTGTGGTCTTGGTTCACATTATTGGGGCACTGTGCAGCTGAATGAACAAAGCAGTGAGAAATGAAGATAATAAAATACCTTTTATATAAAATGTAATGTTGGAGCATAATTTACAAGTGACCTGACAATTGTAGCTGTATCCAACAGAGGATGCTACCCATCCTGAGACACTTACAGATACAATAGCCCAGCTCATGTTATCAAACCATACTTTTGAATATGAACTGATGAAATCACTTATTACATGTCCACAGCTGTGAAAGCAAAGTGCAAACACGCTGACTGGAGCATGTGGAATTTGATACAAATTCCCAAAGTGCTCCTAATGCAAGGCTCTGCTCTGGGCAGTGGCTGAGGCCTCTGAGCATAAAGGGCACTATTCACAAAGTGCCAACTGCCAGGAGCCCTCCACTCCCACTGGTTTATGGGCTGAGAGGGCCCAGCAGGAACTCCTGAGCTCGAGAGAAAATATGTCTCTTCTGTCTCATGGACAACTTCCATGAAGCAAACTGTTTGTTTTGATTACAACTTTCAGCACATAATTTTGAGCAAAACAAAAATTTTGTAATACAGACCACTTCCAACTTCTCAAATTAAAAAATATGCTGAGATAACACCTTCTGTTAAAGCTTTTACTGGAGACAAAGTACTGACAATATTTTAATTGTCAGTCTAATGTCTAATTACTGGAATTTTACAAACACATTAAAGACAGATGACACTAAATATTTTCCCCAACCCCTAATTTTCTCAGTCATTACAGATTGTCTTTTTGTCTGAAACTTTTTAAACTCTAAAACAAAAAAAACTTCTAAACAGCCTTAATTTTCCTCCATACTAGACTACCTGGCAGAACGACTGACAGGGAGAATCTGACTAAAAATTAAGAAAAGAAAACTCCAAATCTAAATATGTAACAAAAAGATCAGTCCAACACAATGGAACAAACCTGACAATCTAAAAAACCTTTTGTAACTGTTTTCAGTACAGCTTGACTTGGTTGGTTGTTACTCTGCAGTACATGGGATGATTTTGTGACTTGAACATAAGAAAAACAATTACCAAGTATCTGAGAGCCTTCCTTTTTGTTTATTAGAGTGTATATATCATGAAAATAACTGGTGGTGTTCAGAACGGTTTTACAGGACAGATAAATTATCTAAGAAGTAGTCATACTCAGTTATATTTCACAGATCATGAAAAATATTTGGATATGAATGTTTTGGAAAAATGAATTCAAGAACTTCCACAGACTCACTCACACACAGAGGAGGAAAGCACAAACTGAGAAATACTCACGTGTTTAAAGCAGGTAACAGGAGCTGCTGTAAAGCTATTACTATTGATGTAGTTACCCCAGCTGAAACCTTCCACAGGGACAGCTGCTAAGGGAAAGTTATTTTAGTTAGGAAGCTGCTAATGAGGCCCAAATCTTTCAGTGTTTTTGTCTCAGCTCTATTTATATGCTGTTACCTGCTTTTGTCTTTGCCTGGTTTTGTAAAGTTGCTTGGTACTGGGCATATTCTGCTAATTTAGCCACTAAGGGCTGTTTTTGTAGAACTTTAGCCTTCTTTGTTGGAGGCTTACCCTAAAATAAAAAAAACCAACCCAAGTAAGTAAACACCTTTCCAACCTCCCATCAGGAAATTTCCACAGGTCAGCAGCTATCTTTGGCAGATTTAAACTAAAATTAGAAGTATACAGAGACTAAGTATCACATAACCATATGTATTATAAAATAAATATAAAAACCAGTAGTGAGGAGTCTCCAAAAGATGACTTTTGTACTACTATCCCAACTTGAACAGCATTATAGATTCACTGTTGTTTACCTGAAAAAAAGATATCTCTTAAAAGCAGGTCAAAATGAAGAACTTTTAATCTAACTTATAGCAATGCAATTTCTTGGCATGCATTGCAATGAATATGAGACAAGGTATAATGATATTTCTTGAAATTTCTCCATCTTTTCTTGAATACTACAAACACGCCTGGATGATTATTTGATTAATATTTCAAGTCAACAACACATACCTATTTTGCAGCTCTATAAAGAAAAACCCAAACCCTCAAACCCAAGAAACCGATCTTAAAATACTTCAGCCATCTTGACAAATACCCAATTTCACCGCCACAGACGACAGAAAGGAGGTAAAGAAAATGGTGTCTGTACCGCTACCTGAAGCCTGGCCAGAATGCTGGCCTTCTTGGAGTTGGAGGAGTAGCTTCTGGAGCACGACACGCTGCAGAAGCGCTTGGTTTTAGAGTAAAAAGCGTCCCGGACGCCAACCATCCCACACATCTCACATGTAGCTAATCAGAGGAGAGAAAAACAACCCCAAAATGTTAGGAGTGTAGTTAGAATTGCAGTAAAAATTCAGAACAAAGAGGACAGAGTTAAGGGCCTGAAGGTGGTACCATTAAGCAGTTTCTGAGGGTTTGATCCCCAAAAAATTTCAAAGACCACCACTAGTATCAGTGAAACACCAAAAACCTCAAGTTCACTGGTGAAACAGTGCATCTTTAATTAATGCTCCCCATTAATTTCACCCTTGGTGCAAGTGAATGACCCAGCTAAATCAACTCAAGCTGATTCTTGGTTTTTCACTGTTCTCAAGGAAGCATCTGCTTTGAATCTGGGCCTGCCAGTCTTGATTTCCTCTAAATATTGAATACTTCCAACCTGAAGTAAAACCAGATCTCTTGTTTGATTCATAAATTAGTATATCCCAAGTACCCCAGCCCACCAATGTTATTTTCTGGCTGGAATCATGTTTCAGAGGTGGACAGCATCACCCACAGAGTACTCCATGATGAGTGAGACTGAGACCAACTAATGCCAGTGAGACAATACCCGAATTCTGCCCAGAGAGCTCTACACTAATCACTAGTGTATATTATTTTCTATATTCATATAAAATATTTTTCCCTGATAACAAAATCTTCCCTTTTAAATTTATTTTCCTACTATCCTCCAGCTCACAGCCAAGGAGGAGTGAACAGGTATAGACTAACAGGTTTTATACACTAGCAGTAACAAAGTTTCCCTAGTTTAGGAAAAAATATATTTAAACATACTGTATATGTAACATAAAGGGCAGAGAGAAGGTATGCCTTGGCATAGACAGAACACACTGACACTGTCCTCAAAGCTCCAAGAATAAAACCAATGCACATGAGAACACACACATGCACGTGCAGAGACAACACACTTGACAGGAGGGCAGATGTTCCCATATTATTTCTTCCCTGTCAGCAAGATTCAAGGATTCAAACCCTCTCTTATTTCAGTTTAGCAGAGCCCAAACAATTCCCCCTCCCAAAACCAACCAACCCCAATCCTTTAGCTGCTTTGGTCCCTTTTCAGTCAAGACCAACTTTTGGGATGGGACCCTCACAACCCAGCACAGGCTAAAACCCATCAATATCCAACTCCTTGCACTCACACAGCACATACTCACCCATGCCAGATTTGCCATCTGGATAAGTATAAACTTGCCCATTGTTCTTGATAATTGGGAGACTGGATGGCAAAGGAGCAACCTCCTCCTCACTTTCATCTGAGCTGGAGCTGCTGCTGGTGTCCTCACTACAACTATCATAACCGTCAAACATCCCGAATGAGTCTCGGCGTTTCCTTTCCACTCGGGAACTATGTTCTGTCTAAAAATTAAAAATAACCAAACAACAAAAAACCAAAGAATAGCAGAATGTTCTGAATGCAACGATTTCAAAGTCAAGCTTAAAAAGTTTCACAGGTCAGTCTTCAAAAGCAGGTATTTTAAGGCACTGCTGCATCAGCACAGACATGAGCCATGTATTGCCAATTACATGAGCATTGGTATAATCAAAAGTGGCCAATTTTTGGTGTTGTGATGTACAGGAAGAAAAAAAATCTCTCTCATGATCCACTGAGAATACACAGGAGCCATCCATACATTTAATTTCCTTGGTATCTTTAGAGTTCATTAAGCCTGATGTGCTGAACACTGACAGCCACACAGATCTTGTATGCAAATGAGCACACTCCAGATGGCTGCAGCCAATTCCACTAAAATTCATTCATTTGAGAAAGCTGGGCAGAGAAAAGACAGTTCAATCAAGAGGGCACTTATATCACAGGAACAGGAATGAGAGGCTCTGTGCTCTCATTGGCTTGTGGGGTTATCCATAAATCACTCAGCTCCCCTATGAGTCTGTGACTCCCGTGTGAAGCAGGAACACCTATCCAGCTCACAGAGCTTTCTAAGGATTAATACATTAACCATTTTAACAGCTCAGTTACCATGGCAATAGAGTCTGTACAAACGCTGAAAGAAAGAAAGGTGACTAATTTGCCACTGTCATATACAAAAAACTTGTTACATAATTGTTTTTCTATAATCAAAAAATCTGAAGCAGGATAAAACCACACAATTTTGAATAAGGCATGCCAGTTAAGCAATTTCCAGCAAAGACATTAAAGAACCAAGAGATTAACTGATGTACTTTTTCTGAGGCACATCCACCACATGCATTTTGATACAGTGACAATTTTCACTTCATTATCTTACACAGCTCTGTTGAAACAAGGCTATTCCTATGTGAGCTGCCCTCATTAAGCTAAAAAAAAATTTATGTTTCATATTATTTCCATAATCTTAAACAGTATCTACTGAGTTTGAGAGGAAATAACAAATAAAGAGAAAACTAAGGAATTCTACAATAAAAGCACAAGTCAGGGGAATGAAGTACAGACAAGAAAACAGAAGAAAAATTAAGAAAGACTTTGGCTCAACTTCCTTTTCTAAGAGCTAAATTTATTTAAAAGTCAGAGTAGCCAAAAAAGTAATGTGATTGGGCTTTTCCTTCTTAAATTGCATTTGAATTCATAACTTCAAGATTTCATCACAATTGCCCAAATCCCTTTCTTAGAGCCTATGCCTGAACATGTTTATGGTTAGATCTCATCTAAGCCTTTTTCTGCTATGCTATCCCTTTATTATATTATATTCTCATTTGCAATTTAAATAGATCATATTATGGAAGAAATTCCTACTAGATGCAAGGGAAAACTGATTTCCACACTGACCCAATCTTAGCATGCAATTATTAAAAAAATATTTCCCAAAAACCCAGTAAGCACAAAAAGTTATGTAATAAGGCAAACACTTTTAGCACACTTACAGTAGTTCTGAAACAAAACAACAAAATAAGTCAGTGTAATGTTAATTATGAATATACTCCTCAGCCAAAAAAAATTAAAATTGTATTAAATCACACCAAATTTAGGATAGGGCACAAGCTGACAACTTTCTCAAGGCACTGAAACCAGCAATCAGGGATTGCTAGGGGAAACACTGAGCCATGGCAGACAAAGCCCAGCCCTGACCCGTGCTGGCAGCAGTGTCACCTATCCTGTATCACCTGTCCCATCTGCCACCAACACACACAACCAGTGACTTGTTTGTGTGTGCACATGGGTGAAGCTCAAGGCAGAAGCTGAGCACAACGTTGCCATAGATACAGTGTCCTGCCAACACTGCCAGGAATTTTAGAGCAGAAGATGTAAACTAGTCATCTTCCTCAAGATTTCAGGAGCTCCTTAATCCCTCACAGTATTTAAGCTCTCTTGACCACAGTCTCTGCTAAGATACAAAGCGTGACTCCGGAGGAACCGTTCCCAGCAGTGCTACCAAGAGCACTGTGGTGCTTAGAGGGTTTTATGGGCAGATACTCGTAGTGTTTCAGAGCCCTGGGAAGGATCTCCCTCTTCGTGCCCTCATCCTCTTTAAGTCAGCTGGTCTGATTTCACTGAGAGATTAGGGTCTCATCCCATACCAAGGTGTGATTCTATGTCTTCAGCTGTCTTATGGAGGCTGCAGTACAAGCCAGTCTCAGGACATCCCCTTTCCACTCCAGACTCGAGGACCTGGACCTCTAGGGTGGTAACTTTGCTCAGAGGTCTGCTGGCAGGTCTGAAATGCTGCTGTGGCTCAGAAGGAATTGAAGTGCAGCCCATTTCCAGTCCCTCCAACTCCCCATGCCAGCTCTGCTCCCACTGCTAGGGGAAGTGGAAGAAAAACGAGGAAGCTGTGGGCAAGGTGAAGAACCAGCAGCTGACTCACGGGGCAAGGTGACCACAACAGTGCACTTTGTTGCTCTTTGCAACACTTTCATTTAGAACCTCAGGATTACTGCTAAGCTCTCTTTGCCAAAATATCCACAGATGGGAAGGAAAACAGTTTCTCTTTGTAAATGGAAAGTTGGGCACTCAATTAGGAAAAATCATTCTTCAGCACTGTACCATTTCAAAAGTAGCAATCATCAAGTTTTTGAGTTTAACTACACTGTCAAAACAAATCTCGTATCACGTTTTCATTTACTTAATATCAGCCAAATTGTTCCAATTCAAAATTACTGAACATCAAATCTGCAATTCAAAACAGCAGCTTTCCTTACAATTTTAAAATAATACTATAGTTTTTATAAAACATTTGTATCCCAGCTTTTGCCAGAAGATGACCACGTTTGCCAGATAACTTATGCAGGACATTCCTAATGTAATTTGTAGTTATTACCTGAATTGCAACTAGGGAAACTACTCAAAATGTTCTCAAATGTACTCAAAAGCACTTCTATTTTGGTAATAAACACCACAGAGGTTCTTTTTAACCCATGTTGAAACACAGCATTTGTAGAAATAAGTGAACATGAGGAAGCTTTGACAACTGTTCCTGCAGAACTTGAAGAACTAAAGAAAAGGAGCTCTAACATGGAAGTGAAAAAGTTGGAGCATTCCTCTGAATTCAAAGGTCAAAGACACATCCTTACAAAAAGGACAATATATAACTCAAAAAGAATTATAAACAAGATAAAGCAGGGGCTTTTGGTACAGCAGCAGCAGCCTGCAATTCCTGTTGAGTTCTTGCTAACTGGTTCCACCTTTTTCTTTTGGAAATTAAGTACAAAAATTTCCCCTTTCTAGGGCCTCAATCTTTTTCCAGAAGCTCTCACCCATCTCATCAGCAGTTCCTGAAGTGCTGGTGCCTTCTCATACATTATGGTGAGCTTCATAAGAGATACCAGGAAATTGGAACCATCTACCTTATATGCACACACTCTCTGTCCTTTTGTTGTTATCTCTCCTATCTTTGGAAAAGGCAAAAGGAGAACCCTGGAAATGACAGGTCAAAGAGCTTCATCTCATCCCTGGTGAGGTGATGGAATAAGCAATGTTGGAAGTAATTTCTAGGCATGTGAAGGACAAGCAATTCTTGATGAGTGCTTTTAGGCTCCACAGATGACAGCAACACCTTGTCTGTCTGAACCAGCATCTCCCCACAGCAGCTGCAGGGCCTTGGATTCAAAAACAAGTGTGCAAAAGAAAACCCTGAAATCAACGTGAAACCAGTTTCCTACTCTTCGGAGCTGGACTTAGCACCACAATTCTCGCTGAGGAGATTGTCTTTTCCTCAAAACACAACCCAATCAGTGTTCAATTTCTAACAAAACTAGCTGGGAACAGCCTCCTGTCTATTCACAGAAACTGCTTGGAGCAGGAGCCTGGCTTGCTATAAAACAGAAACTTGCAGCTGGTTAATGCCAAAAGAGCAGCAGCTTGAGAAACTACTCCACTAATGGAGTCTCTCTGTACATTAAGCAGAAGTAATGCACAAACAAAAGAACAAGACAAACTTTCAGGCATTCTGGCTAAGGCTTATTTTCCTAATAAGATTAGTGGTTCCTCATCAGAGATTTTCAGTCAGAGCACTGTGAAATGTAGCTCTGGCAAATTACCCTGTACTATTTGCTCGGGGGGTTTCTTGCATACTTTTCTTTATGGAAGGGATGGGTGGAGAAAGGAACTCTTAAGAACTGCTTTCTTATTCTGCCCAACTTCCCATTTTCCTGTTCTTCCCCTCCTCCCTGTGAATACTTGTGAATACAGTGTATTTTTAAGAAATACTTTTAATTAAGCATTACATAAGGCAAATGGTATGAAAAATAATATAGTTAAGGAAACAGGTTTCCCTGAGAGCAAGAAGGCAACTTTAAACAAATAAGAAAATAACCAGTTTCTCACTCTTAACATACATTTTTATACACACACACACATATATACATTGAATTCGATCAACACATTATAGCATACATTGTTTGAATGTAGTATCTGCTATTACAATACAAAAAAGTGGGCACAAAGGGTGAGCAATTATTATGTAACCAAACCTCTTCCTACCAGGTAAGTGCAGCTGGCCACAGAGGAATGATCCAAAACAGCCACAGAAAGGTTTCAAACCACTCCAAATGGTTGTTGTTACTTTTGAATTCAGTCTAGGGCTTCAATTCAGAATGGCAGCAATTTGGAGCTTGGAGTACAAGAGCTGTAGCTCAGCAAAGGTACACCAGCACTTGAACACAGGCATCACTTCCTATGTTCAGCTCCAACCCCCCCAAAGGGACAGAACTATGGACAGATGGGATCTGAGGCCAAGGTCAACAATGAGGTCACCACAACCTTCAAGCCACGGGTCTGTTGTAAGACAGATTTATTTTAATCACATATCATTAATGGATCCAAAGGTATTTCCAAGTTAGACTTAAGTGTGCTGCACAGGTTTTGTTTTCAAAAGTTCATCGATGCTTTATGCTAAAAGTTAGTTTCAGCTCTGGATTTAAGGAAACACTACAATAGAACTAATTTATTACAATTCTTCTGAATGCAAATTGGCCAAAATAATTTACAGTAGAATAGTACCTTGTCCCTGTGGAACTGAAGCCTAATTGTGCCTCAGAACATGACCAAAAAAGAAAATTCAAACATGTACCAATTTAAAGAAAACACGCTTTCATTAGAAAACAAACAAACAAAAAACCCCAAAGCTAAACATCTTGGGATTCCTGGAAATCAGAACCAACCAAACTTACTTTTTTTATATAAGCAACTCACCTCTATCTGGATATGTGCCTTCCACTCTTATTATAAGTAAAATCTCTGCTGGAAAATTACAGAAATGTTTTTTCCTGTCTCTTCATTTGCTATGTATGACAGCATTTTGTCTGAAGCCAGTTTCTGCTCTTTGCCAATGGTTTTGTCCATAGCCTCTTCCCCAGGGGGTTTCACACAAGAGGGGAGACTCTTTCATAAAAAAATATATCACATTAGCAGGAAATTTGGGAGGTGGGTGTGATGAATAATATGTGAAATATCTGAGTTTTGATAAAACTAAAAACCTGTTAAAAACTCCATTACGTTTCTACAAAGCCCTTACAGGAATATCCGGAAGAGGCAAATATTTCACTTTAAACACTGAGTTACCTCTAAAACAAACAAATAAAAAACCAAAACCCCAAATAAAATAACAAATTTAAATGTAAAGAACTCTAAAACCACCACCAACCCCAAACCAAAGTCTTCAACACCTGAATTCATTCCACGTGCTCAGCCAGGTTCAGCAAATGATCCCACATGCCCATAGTGTACCAACTTACCTGAGAAATGAAGGAATGCAGTAGTGGTTTGGAGAAGATATGAAAAACCTTGCAAAATTAAATCAAATTTTAGAAGGTAAGAGAAATGCAACCCAACGAGAGGCAACTTTTGTGCATGTTATCACTGCTGCAAGAGGCACCTCACTTTTTAAGGAACAATGAAAAGAATTCTTACTTCCAGTTTGCAAACTTTCTGGACTTGCACAAGGTGTTGTTCTCAAGAACAACACCTAAACTTTTTCTGGGAGACAAGATCCCTCTGCACAGTTTCCTACAGCCTACATTACTTTCTCAAAACGATGCCTAGGCTGAAGGAATGAATAAAGACAATTGATCTGCCAAGTTTTATTGCTTTCTTAAGGGAATATATTGTTTTAGTTCTCATTAAAGGCTCCAGATTAGACTCTCATAGCCTTATTCCATTCCTTAAAATTCAAAATCAAACTGTTGAATACAATAAATAGGTAAATGCAGGTCCTCAAACCCGCAAAATAATTTAATTCAATAGAAGAGATTGCTCTGCAGCTTTCAGTTTTGACTAGGTTTAGATTTGAAAAACTGCAACAGTTGCCAGACACATTTTAAAATAAATTGCTTTTTCACACACATAATTTTTGCCGTAATCAACATATGCTTTGTAGTAGGACTTTTAATTTTCAAAGCCATGGCGGGCAGAAATGGCTACACTTTAAACATTTCCAGCAACAACCTGAAAATGAAACTCGTTTCACAAGTTTACTACTCCTTATAAAGAGAACAAAGTCACAATATCAGAAGTCATAAAAACTGCACTGGAGGGGGAAGTGGCCGCAAAGAACCCAAAACTCTCGAAGCGCTGGTATTAAAGCAAACGATCCAGCACTTAACATGAGCACGCTGGAACACTGAACTTTAAAGGCTACAGCTACAGGAGGAAGTTGCAGAAACCCGGCACTACAGTGGAGCAGGGGGAGAAGCGGATCCAAGCGCACCCAGGAGAAGCTGAAACTTTTCTCCGAGGCAGCAGGAAAGAGGGGGGAAGGACAAAACCCGACCCCGCACAGCCAGGCCGCAACAAAGGGGTCCAGGCGTGCCGCCCCCACGTGCCCCGGCCAGCCCCCCCCGCGGCTCCGCAGGACCCTCCGCGGGCAGCAGCGCCGGCCCTGCCCCCGGAGCCCCCGCCCAGGGCGGGCACGATCCCCCGCACCCCGCGAGGCGGCCCCCGCAGCACCCGGGGGTGTCCCCGGCTCCCTCCCACACACTGCGGGACCGCCTCTCCCCGCACGGGCGCCGTGGGTCGCTCAGCCCCCGCCCACGGCTCAGCCCACGCCGCTCCCCCCCTCAGGCGCCGGGGCTGCCGCGGGGCCGCCGCGGCCGCGCCTCCCGCGGGCTCCGGTACTCACCAGCTCCTTTGTGTTTTCCATCAGGCCCTCATGGGCAGGAGCCGCCTGCTGCCTCTGCGCGCTCGCCCCAGGGTCTCGGGCGCTCCGGGTGCCCGCGGTCGGGGCCGGGGCCAGCGGGACGAGGGCGGCGCGGGCAGTTCAACCACTCGGAGCACCGGGGACCGTCCGGGACCGACTGCGGCCGCCGGGACATCAACAACACGAGCGGGCAGCTGCGCAGGCGCGGGCACGCCCCCGCCAAGATCGGGCTGCGCGGGGCGGCCCCACTGCCATATCCCCCCCACTCTGGGCGAAATCATTCGTTACCGGGGGTGGGAACTCCGCCCCAAGGCGGGGACTGCGGAGGGTAAAAGCAGCCGTGTCCGCCAGCGAGTGACGGTGCGCATGGGCTGTCCCGGTGAGGGGCCGATGAGCAGCCCGTGAGGGACGCGTGTTGCCTCACGGGTCGGGGGACACCCCCCCCCCGCGGGCTTACAATGGAGCCGCCCAGCCATGGCCGCGTCACGTGGAACTCGGGTTGGGCGGGGGCGTGAGGGCAAAGGGAGGCGAAGAAAGAAGTCACGTGACCCGTGTCGCCGCCGGGGGCGGGGGCTTGGTCACACGGGAGGGGGCGTGTCTGCAGCACGGAGCGATCGCAGGGGCGGGGCCACGCGGGGTCACGTGGCTGCGTGCACGTGTTCCGGTTCCGGGTCTGGCGCGCGATGCGGGCTCCGGCGGCGGCGGCGGCGGGGCGGGAGGGGAGGGTGGGAAAAGCGGGGAAAGCGCCCAGGATGAAGGCGGCGAAGAAAGTGTCTAAAGCGGCCAAAGCGGCCAAAGCGACGAATCCTAAGCGGGGGGCGAAGCGGCTGCTGGCCGGGGCGAGTGAGGCGGCGCGGCGCGCCCGCCACCTGAAGGCGCTGAGCCGCGCGTCGGGCGCCGAGCGGGAGCTGGAGGAGCTGGTGTTCGGCGACAGCCTCAATGTGGAGGAGGACGAGCTGCTGCGGCGCCTGGCCGGGCCCCGGCGGGTACGGAACACCGGCCCCGGGCCCTGCTCGCTGCCCCGTGCTCCCGCTCACACGGCCCGTTCGCGTGTTTGCAGGTTACTGCGCCAGTGGGGAAGGGCCTCCAGGGAGAGTCCAGCGATTCGGAGGTGGAGAATGAAGCGAAAGGTGACTTGCGGCCCAAAAAGCCGGCATGGGTGGATGAGGATGATGAAGCCGAGGAAAAGTAAGTTCAGGCTGGGCGAGGGGAATTATGGATCACACTTGGGAGTGCGTGTAAGTGGCCTTGGTTTGAACGATCTTTGTGTTCTGTGTGTTTTTCCCCTCTAGTGTTGATATGACCCATAAGTACAGGAAAGATTTCATGAAAAGTGATGCCGAGACAACGCTTACTAAGAAAAAACTAAAGAAAAGACTTGAGGAACAGTGAGTTTCATTAATGTTTTTGTGGGTGACTGTGCTGAGATCGTTTATCTCTTCAAGGTGGGTGCCAGCAGGATGGTGCCAGACTCTTTTCAGTGGTGCCCAGAACAGGACAAGGGGCAGAAACCATAAACTAAAACACAAAAAGTTCCATGTCAACATGAGGAGGAATTTCTTTTTGTGGAGGGTGACAGAGAAGAGCTGCTCATAAAGGTTGTGGAGTCTCCCTTTAGAGACATTCCAAACACACCTGGACATGTTCCTGTGTCACCTGCTCCAGGTGACCCTGCCTTGGGGAGAGGGCCAAGGGTTGGACTGGATGAGCTCCAGAGGGCTGATCTCCCTTCCAGCTCAACAATTTTGTGAGCTAAAGTATATTTATGTGACATTCAAAGTCCCTTTCTTCTTTATCCACAGTGCTCATGTGGCCTCTTTAAAGGCAGTGCTTCCTGCAGTATTTTTTAAATCACAAGTAATACTAAATGAAATGTGCTTAGCATCGTCTAACTAACTTTTAGTTAACTATTAGTTTAATACTTGTATCAAAGTGCCCAAACTAATTTCGTCTTCTAGGGAGTTATGCAAGAAACAATGAAATCTTAATTTTTTAAAAAAAAAATTAAAAACATGAATTGTGTTCTAAGTGCAACTAATCCTGCAAAATTCTGACCGTGCTTCTTCTAAGCACTTAACACATAGAAGGAAATTAATGTGTCACAAAAGTTATGTGTTTTTTTCTCTTCCTCTTTTCTCATAAGGTTTCAGCAAGCCATGGGAGGAGTTCCTGCTTGGGCTGATCTAGAAAACAGGAAGAAATCCCAAAGGACTTCGAGTGACAGTAAATATGTCCAATACTATTCTCTTAAGTGTTTCTGTGATTCCCTGCTCAGCTTGCTAGAAGATAATTACTTTTGGTGTCTTCTCAGTTTCAGTAGTGTGATAATATGCTGGATATGTCAGCTTTGTTCCTTCTGTGTGCTTTAGTTTAACTCATTTCAGTGAGGAATGTGTTGATTTTGCTGTGGGTGTTTGTGCAATTAGCTGTTTCCGTGTGCTTTGGTTTAATGAGGTGATAGTGATGAAGATGATGATCTGCTACGCAGGACTGGCAATTTCATAACCAGCTCAGAGTCTCTGCCAAGAGGGATTTTGAAGGTAAAAACAAACATTATCTTTCCACTTCTGTTGGACTTAAGTTTGACTCTTGTTGTGTATAAAATTAGTGATTCTGTGAATTTGTTTCTGTGACTAGAAGCTCTAAAGGATAAGCAGATTGAACAGTTCATGTGAAAGCATGAAACAATAAACTGAGGTGGATTGTTTGACATAAGAATTTTCTGCACTCTAAATAGCATCTTGTAGTAGGATTTTAATTTCTGCAGAGGGAGGATGGAATTCTCCCACAGCTTTGAAGCTACTGAAATGATCTTTAAGAAGACAGCCTTAAATGAGTATTTCTCACACTGTCTCCTCCAGCTATCTGAGATGAGTCAGAATGCAGCTGGTTTTACACTCAGTTTTAAAGCAGGTAGAAAGGCTGGTGAGTTCAGCCTGTGTTTGCATTGGAGAAGCTCCCTGAGCAGGCTGTGTGTGCTCTGCTCACCTCACACTGTCCAAAACTTCATCACAGGGCTTGAGGTCTTGCAGCATAAAGAGTAACTGGCTTTTTATTCAGCAGAAGTGATTGTTTGAGTTTTTTGAACTGTCTGATCTGTGTTGTAGATGAGCACGTGCCTTCCTGCAAACCAGGAACGTTTTGCCAATGGAAAACTGGTGACAGTGCAGTTTCATCCTTCAGCTCAAGTGGTGATGACAGCTGGGCACGACCGCTCTGTGTCCCTCTTCCAGGTGAAGAGCTTCACTTTGTACCCTGCTAATGGTCACTAACACAGAACCCTTTTTTTTCTGAGTGCACATGAAATAGCCCAGAGTGGCAGACTTTGTTTTCTCTCCTCCTCTGCACACTGGATGTAATGTCTGTGGTTACAATGAAAATTCCTTGGTTAAAGGCGTCTTGGGAGGAATTTCCACCTGTGACTTCACACCAAGCACATGCAGAGTACTGGCAAACTTTTTGTCTCAGAATTTTTAGCTGAAGATTTATTTTAAAGACCTTTGGTTTGAAGGTTTGCAGTGTTGAGTAGTAATGAGTTTTTTTGTTCCTAAGTTGTTTGGAGAGCCTGTAGTGTGGGGAAAAGCCCACTTTGCTTTGAGACTGTAAAATTGCTGTGAAGTCATGTTGGGGATGGAGAGGCTGTGCTGCAGGAAGAGGGTGTTCATCCTGAGACACTGCCCTGCTCCTCTAAAAACTAAAGATCCTAATTTTATTTAAGAACTTTTAGCATGGCCCAGTATCACTGAAATAGTCAGACACAAGTGGAACATGATATCCCCACAGAGCTGCAAGAAAACCCAAATCAAAGCAGATGTTTCCATTTAGAAAAAGCACAATAGAAGTGATTATTTGAACAAAGCATGGGCAAGAGGTGTGAGGTCTGTCAGAAGGGCAGGTAGTGCCTGTTACATGAGGTGAGGAGCTAAGAACCAGATCATTTGTAGGAGAGAGGAAGAGTTTGAGGCTTCACAGTGCTCTACCTCTTACTATTTAAGTCTCAGCTGAGAAGTTGATACAATTTTTCTCTGTAAAAGTATTTGGTCTATTCCTCAACATGACAACCTGACAACCTGGTTTGTTACTTTCCTTTTTGAAGGTGGACGGTAAAAGGAACCCCAAAATACAGAGCATCTATTTAGAGAGTTTTCCAATTTACAAGGCTCGTTTCAGTGTGGATGGAGAACAAGTTATAGCCACTGGCACTCATCACAGCATGTTCTTTGTGTATGACATGATGGCTGGGAGCATCATCCCTATCCCAAAAGTACGAGGTATGTTTTGCAGCTCTGACTATCTGGGCACAGTTGAAGCTGTGAGATGGCACATGAATTTGCTTTAAAAGGAAGTGCAGTGAGTTGTTGGAGGTTGTATTTTTAACTTGTCTTCAAGGAAATAAAGTACCTTTAGTGTTAATTGGTCTGGGATATTAATTATCGCACATGAACAAGGTTGAATTCAGCTTCTCTGTAGCAGCATATTGCAGAAATGAAAAGCTGGAGTCAGGTCTTAGTCATATTCATCCTACCTCTAAATTTGAGGCCAAAGAATAAATTACACCAATTTCAAGTTTCAAATCTCTTTTTAAAGGTGTGGAGGAAAAATTTCTCAGAAACTTTGAGCTCTCTCCAGATGGATCATTTATGCTGCTAATTGGAACTTCAGGTTATCTTCATTTGCTGTCCATGAAGGTACTTTGTCTGCATGGTTCATGTAGCTTCACTTCCTTGGTGCCTTTTCCCTTTCAAATCTGCTTTTATCTCATCTGCAAGGCAATCTAACTTTCAGCTGAAGCCAAGGTAGGACATGTACTGTGACAGCCCTGAAAAATGTGCTGCTGAATCAACCCACTGCAGCTTTAGGGAGTTATTCTGGACTCTCTGAGACTTTGTTCTGCAGCTCCATGGGGCTGGTGGAGCTCAGGGCAGTTCCACAGGGTTATCAGCTGGAAGAAGTCGTGTGTCAGTGCTGTATTGCAGCTGCTTGCACAAGCACTGTGCTGGCAAAAGGAATGGGAACAGGCACCTGGGGGTGGAAGAAATACAGGACTGCTTTTTTGGGAGTCATGCTAGTGCTTGCTGCTGTACCCTGTTCATGAATCATGCCAAACACTGATTCATAATGCACAGAGCAATCTTTCAGCTGAATTTTAAAATGCCTTATGATGGCAGGTGGATGTGTTTTAAATTTTCACAGGGAAAACTACTTTTAAGGGAGAAAGTTCAGTTTTGTATAACTCAGGCCCCTCAGTGAGAGAGCAGACAAATGTTTGTGGATCCAGCTGCAGTTGGACTCAGGAGCTTTGCTCTGCTCTGCAGGCACTGAAAATGTCATTGCTGTTCTCTGAATGTCAGGGTAGCTAACTGAAGATTTTTGTGGGACAGGAAACAACTTTTCTTTAGATTTTTGGTCGAATCTCTGTCAGCATTGTTCTTCATCCTGCAGACAAAAGAACTGATCAGTACTATGAAGGTGAATGGAAGGTGCACTGCCTGTGCTTTCACCCCAGACAGCAGTAAAATATACAGCTATTCAAGTGAGTATTCCAGCAACCCTAATCATAATTCCATTTTAATTGAATGAGTTCTTAGAAATCACTTGTCATTTTAGAAAAATAATCTTAAAAAATTATGCTAGTATCTCTCCTAAAAGTACAACCAAGTGGTCAATCATTAAAGAATGGAATTAACTATTTTAGTATCCCTTTAATTGTTGGGGTTTTTTTATAATACCCTATATTTGATAGTTATAAATGAGCTTCTAGTTGTCATCTAATTAAATTTATTTTAGCAAAATGGACCCACAGAGTGATGTGTATGTGTGTTTTCTCTAATATCCTTCATTCTGTGACCAGAGGAAGGTGAAGTTTTCATTTGGGATGTGAGAAGTAGAAAGTGTCTACACAGATTTGAAGATGAAGGTTCTTTGGAAGGAAAGTGCATTGCTGTTTCAAAAAATAACCAGTATGTGGCATGTGGGTAAGTGGCTGAACTTGGACAGCTTCTCCTGCTCTCATTTTGAAGCTCTTCAGTGAATTTATGGGTGGCTGGTGAGAATGTAGGAACATGGTTTGGTTCTCATAAGCTTCGAGTAGACATGAATAGATGAATATTACCTTTTTTATGATAATAATGTACTTTTTTCTGTGTAAATATATAATATCATAGTCCACCTAAAACAATAGGAGTGATACTGGTATTATTATTGCCTTGTATGGGTTCAGCAGTTAATTTTGAAATCACACTGACTAAAATCACAAATTCTGTAGCAAGAATGTTGATTCAGCATCTCCTCCCTTTTCTAGTTCTCTTCCCTGTACTCTGAATTTGTCTCCTGTAAGGGAGCATGTTAGCATTTGAAAAGGGGCCTCAAAACCACAAGCTGAAACTGTTTCTTCAAATTTATTGAGATGCAGTTTCAGCCAGTGTCTGGATTCTTTTAAATGAGAATAGCAAATAAATACAGGAGTGCAATATATGTTTTCCTAGTTCACTGTAGAAGAGGATTTTAAAGTGAGGTTATGCTACAGTTATAAAAAAAATCCACAAAAAACCTTGAATTATTTCAGAATATTTTGATACCTTGCTCTCCTTGCTTTGAATTCATCCTGGTAAGAGATGGGCTCATCAAGGCTCTCCACAGTTGAGTCTCTTATTATATAAGTAAAAAGAAAATCCAAACCAGCAAAAATGTAATCCCCCCTACTAAATATTGTTATAAACTCCAAAGGAAAATCAAGCTCCAAACAAAATATTGTTACAAATGTCAGTAAATAATTGGAAATTACATTTTCAGGTTAGTAGTGGCTATAGATAACGAGGCAGTATGTACTGAAATGTTACTTTTCAGTATAATCTTTCTTCATTTTGTTCTTTAGTTCATCTTCTGGAGTTGTAAATTTATACACTACTGATACCTGCCTCAAAGAAAACCATCCTAAACCAGTTAAAGCCATAATGAACCTTGTTACTTCTGCCACTTGTGTGACCTTTAATCCCACCACAGAGATTTTGGCAGTGGCTTCCCGTGACACTGATGAGGCTGTCAAATTGGTATGTTCAGCTTCTTTATTGCAATATTTCTTTTATATCTTGCTAAAAATACTGCTGGTGACATAATAAAACAGATACTGCAAAAGGTGCTGGACCAACCAGGTCAGGGCATGGCCAAGACACTTCATTTACAAGAATATAATTTTATTTCCTTTGATAAAGTTGCTCTGAAAATAACATTTTTTAGTTTAGTTTACCTTTTTACCATTTTAAAATGCCCTCTAAAATGTCTGGAGGTGTTTGAGGCCAGGTTGGACAGGGCTTGGAGCAACCTGGTCTAGTGCAAGGTGTCCCAGCCCATAGCAGGAGGTTGGAAGTGGATGTAAACTTTTGAGGTCCCTTCCAACCTAACCAGTCTGTGATTCTATTTCAGTGCTGTACATATAGCTCAGCAACAAATGAGAGTTTTCAGCAGCTGGTAACTGTAACCTTCTTACTATGGGGGGTTTTTTGCCAGCCTTATCAGAATTCTGGCCAACAGTGGAACTATTGAATTAATCTGAGGATTTGTAGGCCTGAGAATTGCAATAATTGGTTCCATGGTGTGTTCCCTGCTCCTTTTCTCCAAAAGAATTTTATATGTAGAGTCATGTAAGTAGGAGTATAACTGAACATATGAACTTAATATTGAGCTTCAATTATAGATTTGTAGTTTAATTTTATTTTTAGTGTTTTTTTCCTAACTTCAAATTCTGACCTATTTCTCACTAGGTGCACCTTCCTTCATATACTGTATTCTCAAACTTCCCAGTATTCAGAAGAAAACAGATTTATCTCACTCAATCTATGGACTTCTCTCCCAGAAGTGGATATTTCTCTATAGCAAATAACAAAGGCAAAGCTTTGTTATTTAGGTAGGTACTAAGTTAGGTCCATTAATCCCACATAACGTTTGTGTTCTGTAAGATGGGGCAGATGACTGTAAGTGGTAAAGTGATTCCTCTGAATTTCACCTGAAGAGTTACTGGAGTGTGGAGTTGGCTTTCCCTGCTGGAGAACAACCCTTGTTTGTCTGATTATGCAGTACACCATTTCCATACTTTATTTTCCTCCCCTGCTGGTGTGGTCAGGGGTGAGGAGCAGTGCTAACTCTAAGCAGGAATATTTTTTTTCAACTCACAACTTCATGGTGCTTGAAAAACTGCTTAATTTTAAGATGAGATTTTAGTGATTTACCAAGACAGGGAAAGTTTATAGAAATGTTCCTAAATATTACTAGGTCTTGTGATTTGTCCTTTATTTTAACTTGAACTGCATATTATAATGGCACTTAAGTAATCTAGCAGGTGGATGTTTGCTATCCTTCACTACATTGGTGTTTCAGATTAGCTGAGGATACTCAGTGACACTGCTGAAGAGCTGTTTTTTCTTTGTGTTGTCCCCTCAACAGGTTACTGAGGAGTTTTAAATCTCTCAATTTCTTTTCTTTAGGCTGAAACATTATTCATCCTTCTGAAAGAAGATACAGGAGGAAATGAACCAGTAACTGAGGTGAAAATAGTACTAGAACTGTTCACAACGTTGACTTGAGGAGCCTCAAAATTTTCATTTTGCTGCCTCCGCTTCTTTACAGATGGCAGGAAGAATTTCTTAGCCCTGTGTGATCAGTCCTGCCTGGGTCACTCATGGGCTGGAGTAGGACTGGCCTTGTCACTCTCAGCTTTTCTGATAATGCAGCAAGTTGATAGTTCAACTAAAAACCGCTGTCAGCCAGACTGAGCTGATTATATTTAAATTAAACTCAGCAATGTTGATAAACAGCTGCAGGCTGGCAGGGACTTGGCTTGTTCCTATTCTGCTGTATTGTGAGCCCACACAAGTCTGCATAATTTCAGATTCTTGTTACATGAATTACTGAAGTTTGAAGCATAGTTTGTGTGCAGATATGATTTTATTGTGCATTTAAATGTCTTCTTGGGAAACTGGAAAAACTTGTAGCCTTGATGGTAATACGGTTGATTGACAAAAACGGTGTTAATGAGGGGAGGCTGAACTTGTTTAGACTGGAAGCAGCTCTGACTGCTGCATGTTAAGTTTGTATGAATTTTGTGATGGCTCAGTGTTTGGAAAATACTAACAAAATTATTTCTGCTGGTCTTTCCCCAGGTGTTGTAACCTGCAGACACAAGGATGCTGACAAAATAAAAGCTTTTTTTAATATATAAATATGGAAGCTACAAAAAAATAAAATATATGTGGTTTAAAATTTGTTTGTTTGATTTTTAAATAGATATACCTGGTATGTTTCCAGGCAACTGGTTTCAGCTTACTCCAATGCTTTGTGTAAGCTCACAAGTAAGATTTTATTGCTTGGCACTCAAGCTGGTGTGTTCCAGAAGTGCATAAATGTCTTAATTGTTATAAGCATGCCAGTGCTTATATAATATTCCAGTGCGGAAACAGAAATTTTGTGTAAACTGGCCTCTGCTCCATGCACTTAGCAGGAGCTTTTCCATCAGGCTGGGTTGGAAACAGGATTTTGCTGTCTGGAGGAGCCCATTCCCCTGAGACCCTGTTGATGTTGGTGTTGCAGCACAGCCCAACTTCCCAGCTGTACCTTTAAGGTGCCCTAAAGCAAAAGGTGAAAAAACCCCACCCCATTTATGCTTTCCTGTCTCCTGTGCCACAGAAACAACTGCTTCTAACATGGGGTTAATTCATAAGGAAGACCCCAGTCTTATCTTTCTGTGAAAGCAAAGAATCCTGAGTATCACATGATTTTTAAATCAGTGATGAAATTGTGATACCATCAGGGTCCCCCAGCAGGGACTGGGGTAGAGGGGCTGCCACTGCTTCATCTGCTGCCAAATCCTGCACCTTTTCTCTCTTCCTGCTCACCTCATTCTGCTTAAATTCATGAAGAAAAGGTTGATTAGGGAACTGCTACAGTAAATACTAATTTGAGAATAAATTGTGACTCATGTCTGACCTCTTCCCACAATGTAGAGTTTTTTGGGCAGTAACAACACCAGTCAAGGTGCTCCAGTAACCAGCAATGAAGTCATGAAGACTTCAGTGAAAGTGACATACCAGAAGATGTACTCTGAGCATGAGAAAAATGTATAACCATGTCAAAAAATTTGACTATAAGAGCATATTGGTGAATTTTTGTCATGCTGTTTTAAAAAATAAAATACCGTATGTTCAGATATAATAGGACTTTGAAGTGTTTTTGTCCGTGATTCATTAAGAGAACTTGAATTCACAAATCTTGGAGAAAGCAGAGTATGCTCTGAAGGTGTTAAATTGAGTACAGTTTTTAATCTAAACTGAAGATCTAGGATAGAAGAGTAGAATAAATCATAAGCACGCTGTATTAAGATGCTTGCTGTACGATTCTTCTGTTATAAACAAATATGGCTGAAATCTGTCTGGCACTGAATTGCCTCAAACAGGGCCAAGAGACTGTCGTGGGTGCTGGTCAGAGTGCTGCAACCTTCCTGGAGAAGCGTCCTTGGAAGGATGACCCAGAGGCAGAGGTGCTTCTGCCTGCTGAGGGGTTTCAAGCTCCTCAGTGAAATCAGCTCTTTGGGGTGACACTGAAGGAAGAGACAGAGACTTCATATGGAGTTCACAGGAGGCTTTATCAGCTTCTTCCTCAGAGGAGTCCAGTGCCAAAGTGCCAAAGATGGGGTTATATAGGGAAGTCAGGGGGTGGGGTAAAACATCTGAGCCAATCGGGTGGAGGATTGAGAAATGAACCAATCGGGAATGACCAAAACCAGACCGATTGGCTGGGGTAAAAAGGAAGTGGGGAAAGAACCAATGAGGTGTAACTGATTAACATATCAACCACAAAGCCTCATGGGAGGAACACATTTCCTCACCATAACAGCGAGAGCTGTCTGCCAGGGTTTCTCCCTTAGGGGGTTGGGTTTATAGCGTGCCTAGATTAACCGCTCTCTTTC